>NC_141247.1:19331280-19980447 GCF_054856555.1 Leptonotus elevatus | reverse complement strand
CATGACGATTCGGGAGTTGCCGACACTCATCTCGTTACAATCAATGAGGAGCCAGAACTTTTTGAAAACTCAAGGTTGGAAATCAAAGTTTTAATCTTAGTTTTAAAATGTGATCATTATGATAAAGAGGACTTCTTTTTTTTTTATACCAATAGTAATTGAACCAGGAAATGTATTGGTCAAACACCTGTTGACAACAGAAAGTTGTGCAAAAGTACTGAAACTTTAACAGTTGGTCAAGTGCATTCAAAAGTTAAAGGGATACTTGACTTTTTTTTTTTTTTTTACATTTTCAGCACAAAAAAGTTAATATTTTGTCTAGAATGAATTTGATAACTTTATTATTTTTCATGTACAATTAATACCTTTAAAATCTCATTTTTACACTTGCTGTCGATTGAAGATGACATCACCTGTGCTGAGGAAGTAGCTAACGACCAATCATGGCTGTTTTCTGGGTTTGGTCAGCAAACTGAGCCATGATTGGTCGTTACCTACTATGTAATTTTTAAAGGTATTAATTGTACTTGAAAAATAATGAAGTTATCAAATTCATTGTGGACAAATTATTAACTGCTGAAGTATCCCTTTAAGAGATCAAATGAAGTCAACGTGCAGTTTTGGTTCATCCTGAAAATTCAACCAAAAAGCCGAATATTCCTCACTTTTTGTGAGTAGTGTATTCAGTTATTTTGGAATGCCTTGCTGCTTCTGATGATCTTCAACACCCTCATTTTGAAATCATTCATTATTATTGAAATAATCGAAGCACAGATCAATTTAAAAATAAAAGTGCAATTAACTCATTCACTGCCATTGACGGCTATAGACGTAAAAAATTCATTTGAACTATTTATATTAGTTTTCTACTTTTGTTCAACAAGAGTATGAAAACCTTTTCTTTCTTTTTTTACATTTAGAACAAATATAAAATTTGTGATTAATTGTGAGTTAACTCATGAAGTGGTGCGATTAATTACGACAAAAAAATTTAAGCGCCTGACGCCCCAAATTTTTTATAATCTTTAAGTCACGTCAGGCGATAATTTTTTTAAATTGTAATTAATCGCATGACTTCAATAGTTAACTCACAATTAATCACACATTTTTTATCTGTATTTCAAAAAAAATATCTAGGTTTTCATACTCTTAACAAATGTGGAATAAAATGTTAAACTAATAGAAATAGTTCAAATGAATTTTTGATGTTTATAACCGTCAATGGCAGTGAAGGAGTCAAAAGATTAAAAAACATTTTTTTTTGTGTTATATCTGTATTCAGTTTCATCCCAAAAACATAATTTAAAAAATGGACGTAAGTGTTTTTCACATAGCGACGATATCCAGTATATTTTTGGTTGAAATGTTGAATTTCACTGAGTGCCATACAAAGGCTTCCAGTGTGCTATGTTAAGTATTTCAAAGGCATTTCATTGGCATGCTTGCATTCCATTTCTGCAAATGTGTAAAGGAGACTTTGACCTGGAATTCCATGCGTTTGCTCTTTATCTTCACAGCTCCAGAGTTGAAACCCTTACCACCATGTTTGAAAACCTCATTCCAAATGACTCAGACTCAACCAGGTACCGCACACAAGTATTTGTGCAGTCTTTGCTTTGGCTCATAGCGGCTTCAGAGAAATAAATTCCATTAAAAAAAATTCAATACTTTCATTTGTCACCTGCTTGTCGATGGAAGCAGCCAAACAAAAAAAATCAATTTACGCATGTTATGTCATAGCTTAGCATGCCATCTGATGAGAAGGATTTTTATTTTATTTTGTCTTCATTTCCACTTCAGTCTGATGGATGACGAGCCAGAGCTGGCAAAGGAAGAGGAACGCTCAGCGGACGCTCGCTCGGAGGAAGGGTACGCCACTAAAACGACTTTCTCGCTCATCTCATAGCAGAGTTGGCAAGAAGACGCATTATGGCATTTGGCCACTGTCTTCACTTCAAAGGAGTCACATCTCATTTTGCGGCTTGCTAAAAATACCTGTCAGGAGTTCGTTCCAAATTAGACATGGCTAAAGAGATATACGTATGTGCGAGGCGTGTGTGTGCCAAAGTAGGTTCACTGATCTGTTTCCTTAATGTCAATAGAAAGGAACATGATCCAACTTCAGCGCTCAGCAACCACGAAGCAAGAACAGAGGAACTCTTGAATCTCATTTCTGGGTTTGTTTAAATACACACAGTCAAATAAAAAATGAAAGGCAGCAACATTGTTTTAGAACACACATCACAAGGGGGCACTGTTGAGCTTCCTATACTTTTGCATGTACTCACTCTGCTCTCAACAGTCTGTGGTCTGTTTACTGCCTTAATGCTATACAATAACATAACATTTCTCTTCTACCCAACCCCCCCCCCCCCCCACACCCTTATTTATTTTTGCTGTAATTTTGACTGTTATCTTTCCGTCTCTGAAGTCAAGAAGAACCTGAAGAGCCTGTTCCGCCCAGCCGCGTACATTGGAGTCAGGATCTGCACACTGAATTTGAAAGGGATGTGCACACCGAATTTGAAAGGTACAAGAAAAGCCCCAAATAAATAAAAAAAAAGAGAGAGAGAGAAAATCCATTTTTATTATGTTCCAAATCAGTGCTTTCTTTGTCAGTGGCAATGTATTTACATATTGTGTAAGTTGGATTCCAAGGTTTACACTGCTCGATATTTCATATCTGGCAAATACCAGTCGTAGCTCAAATGAATGCAATTCAAGAAGAAGCAATGCTGTGAGAGAAAATCTTTCAAAAGGTTTCCATCTGTGTCTGTACTACCATTTCTTATCAGCACGGATATCTACTGCTCCCCATACCGATACATACAATACTGTATTGCAAGGATGGGGGGGCGGGGGCAGAGAGGGGGGGTGGAGAAAGAGAAACAGGGAGAGAGGGGGAGAGAGAGAGGGAGAGAGAGAGAGTGTGTGTGATATTGCGGATGCTCAAATGTGAATATGCGTCAATTGTTGTTTTTAGTTGTAATATCAGTTTTCACCACTAGATGGCACGACATGCGTCTTATTCTGCCCCATACTACATGAGTAGGCCTACTAATATTTTGCGGATTTAGAATGACAAAAAAAAAGAATGTTTGTCATTCTTTTTTTTTTTTTGTCATATATTAACATTTCGAGTTTAGTTGATTTTCGTGGGAAAATAAAATGCTCACAATGAGTTCTTGCAGTTACTGTCCTTGAATGGTCATATTTATGCAAGAGAACCCTTTGCAGGGGGGGGGGTGAACGCAGTTGCCCGTCCCTGCTGTAATGCCTTTTCTGCTGGCTATTTTTACAACACTTCTGAATGCAGATACTATACAGAGAGGTTGTGTTTTATAGAAAGCTGATGAAATGATACCCATTAGAGCCACTAACTTTTGTTGACGCCCATTAGTCGTCAGTCGTCATGTCCTCTCCTGCTCAGCGTGAGATAGAAATTCAGAAACCAAAGTTTCTTGAAGCCGGCACTTTGAAAGAGAGAGCGACATGTTATCTGCACGACCGAAAATAGAAGAGAACGTTGTGTTCTGACGAAGTATCGCCGCTTTTGTTTGTCTCCGCCAGCCTCGGTTACACTGAAAACAATCCAAAGTTCGACGCAGTCGCAGGACTTCCTGGTTGAAAATGCTTTTTGATCTGATGACATGTATAATAATGCGCCCTGACTCTGAATGATGTCTCTCCCTGCCCGTCAGCGACACAGAGACTGTCACGACAACCAGCCAAACTGTAACCATTACTGAGAACAGGTATGGCAAGTACTCACACACACACGCACACACAATCCTGTCCTGGTTTGCAGGCTAGTCAAATAGTTGCCGTGCCTGTCAGTACTTTCAATGTAAATAGTGCATGAGAAGAACCACAGTAACCTTGGCCTGCCCTCTTTTCTCCGCTCATCACGTCATTCACGCGCTCGCTCCTGACCTCTCCATCTCGCCATGACTGCGCAGGGAGGAGCGTGACCTCATGACCTCACACGTGACCACCACGGTGACTGAGTTCAGGTAGTCTGACTCGCTTTTTATTGGGCGTGTTTGCTTTGGATGTGGTGAAGAGTTCAATGAAGGGAATTATTATATTATATATATATATATATATATATTTTTTTTATATATGATATAATTATAATGTTGATGATGATGGGGAATTGGACTTTATCATAAATTTAAAGAGATAACATAAATAAAAACAACTGCACACACGCTAAAAACTGTTGGGTCAAAAGTAACCCAATTATGGACTAAAAATGGACCGATCCACTTTATGGGTCAATGTCCCAAATTTCTGGGTTGTTTTTTACACAATGTCCCAATTTTTTGACCTAAGGAAGGTGTTGTTTTACGCTGAAAGACCCATTTCTTGACTTAAAGTATGATCAAATCGACCCAAGTAGAGGATCGGTCCATTTTTTTGGCCAATAGGCGCACAGCACGAACGGCAGCTCTTTGTTTTTATTTGTGTTAATTTTTTTACATTTCTTTTGTTTTATTTGTTACTACCGGTAATTTATTTTCTGGTTGTTCCTTTAGGTTATATTTAAAGTTGAGTTTTAGTAGTAGAATAAATACTCCGTTTTTAAATCAATGTATAACAATAATAATAACGTTTATTAATCATCATTTCAAAATCGATGAAAATAATTATGATGATTGTTCTGTTTGCCGTAATCTCCCAGCCCTACCCCCCAGTCCAGCTGTTTCTGTTTACCATTCATACCGCATTACATCTTCCCATTAAGAGTCAATGTGACACCAGATGCGCGGTGCTGACAATTGAGAGTGAAATCAGTGTGAAATTGCGTTTCAGCTCGGCTGATCCATTTGATCCGTACCCGATAGGGACCACATCCCCAAACAGGTAATCATATTGGTTCGGGAGCTGTGACAGTTTTGCAGCTCCCGTCATGCATAATGCAGCACAATGTGATTACGAGTCCCTTTTTCTCTCCTGCAGCTCCCCTGACCTGCCGGAGCCCCTCGCAGATATTTCCATCAACAGGTACAGAATGGGTCACACAAATTCCACCTGCCTCTGTCGGGAATGCGGTTTGTGCTGCTAATATGAGCAGACAAACCGTGTCAGTATTCCGGCTAGAGCAGTTTTCATCGTGTATTGTTTTGTATCGCAATCAGCTGCTATCATGCTCCAATGTGTTCCCATCAGAATTAATGAAATAATTACAATTACATTGATCATATTTCCATGATAGTGGTTCAAAAAGCCGAATAAAATTATTTTTTAAAAATGAATACATTTTAAGGCATATTGCGTAGAAGAAAATGTAACATAAGTGTTTTTTCATTTAATTTTTAAAGCTCATAAAGACAACAGTTTTATGCTAATTGATGCACATTAATTTTATTATAAAATATCAGCAATTCTCATGAGGATTGTGACTTTATTCTGCCAGGTAGGAATTTAATCAGTCTCTAATGCTATGTTCTTCTTTAGTTCATCACACACTTTGATGGAGAGGAAAGAGCCCGAAATCATTACGTAAGTTCTTCTATCTACAGTAAGGCACTGTCAGCTCTTAAATCATGTCATCATTTATTCGAATTCATGCAAATAACTCCTTCCATTATTAAATTCATATGTCTGTGAACTGATTTGAGATGATTAATGGCCAAAATAACGTCAGGCCATCAGAGCTGATTGAATATCTTTTGATGGCTGAATTAATTAATCATCTTAGCGTGCCAGCTGTTGTCCTCTAAAGTGGCTGGGATATAAAACAAATAAAGATCTCCGAGTTACATTCCATGCAAGGTGCAGCACAATCCGTTTTAGACTCCACACAAGAGCCGAAATTTTAACCCCAAATCGCGACACTGTGAGACAGACACATTAATCACGACCGGGTTGCCGCGCTACCCACCATATTACGTAGTTACATAATTACATTAGGTAATTGCCCTTGCGTGTAATTATTGTCAATTTTACCAGTACAGTAAATGGGTGGAGAACTCGTTTTGAGGTCAAGGGGGGAAAAAATGCGCTTGAAGTAAATAAATTATTATTATACAATATTATGCCTCATATTCATTAGGGTTACAACACTTCTCAGCCACTTGAAATGTCCGAGCGAGTTAATATATTTGTTCTCTAAGATCTTTTCAACACTTTCAATTGGTTAATAATGTATCATAATAACAGGCGACACGAGAACACATTTACCATATTTGTACGTAGAAGTTTTCTGCTTGACCGCAGCAATATATTTTATTCTCTCTGTCAATTGGCATTCATGCTACCATTTATCCTGTTTATCCCGCCCCAGCTGACTTCGGCTGAGAGATCTTGGGCTGGTCGATAGTCAATCACAGGGAACGCATCTTGATAAGCTGTTAAAATAAGGCTATTTTGCAAATAAAGTCAAGTCCAACGTGGGATATGCATTGTTGGTGGTGACACAACCTGAATTTATACGCACATTACATGTAAGCAGAGGTGCCATTTAGGCTTTCTAGCTAACAAGCTCACTAGCTATCTCTCTAGCCTAGTGAGCTATCATCCCAATGTCTACTGTATCGTAGCCTCAGGCAGGACCCAAAATGTGAGCACAGGAGTCATTTAGGGTGGGTTGATAAAAGTTCTAAGAGGTCTAGGGACTGACCGATATGATTTTTTTTTGGAGGCTACAATACAGTAGACTTTCATGGAGTGATGGGTGGACGATAGCTATGTAGCTAGCAAGCTCACTAGCTAGCTAGCTATCGTCCACCCATCACTCCATGACAGTCTACTGTATTGTAGCCTCCAAAAAACCCTATCACTCAGTTCCAAGACCCCTCAGAACGTTTATCAACCCACCCTCAAATTTTTGGGTGCCACGAGTTTAGAATCATAAACAATATAGAATATACGTTCACACAGAAAGGTCTGAACTAAGATTTAAACCCAGAATATTGGAATGTGAGACAGCCATGCTAACCACATGTCCCAGCTCAATTTAATTTCACTTTATGTTCTTCTTTAGTTCATCCCAAACTTTCATAGAGAGGAAAGAGCCCAAGATCACGTAAGTTCTTATATCGACAGTAAGCCAACATCATTGACTCCTTACATTATTAAATGCATATTTATAACTACATTCCCACATCAACATGTCTTTTTATTCATTAACCTTTTTTGTGTTTGCTTGCTAACAAGTATGAACAGTCAGATCCTGGAATCGCTGGCGGAGGACGTCATCCCCATCGACACCAACGCCACAAGGTATTCGCCGCGGCCCGCTGAACATGTAACGGATCCGCCGGGAGTGGCGCAAATCCATTTCTTAAAAACGCGCTTATTTTGTCGTTCCGCTCCTATGTGCCGCCACTCCTCCATCATGGCTCGCCTCCTCTTCAGCCTCAGCACTCACCGGTGGGAGCGCACGTGGGAATCCACAACGCCTCTGCAGACCGCCGCAGAAGAGAGGTGATGACACACTTCGATTTACTCTTACGCCTCCACTCCATGTACTCCGGCTTGTTTCGCCAACCCCCCCCCCCCCCCCAGCCCAGCCCCCCCACCCCAGCCATTACCCACTAAAAGCCTTTCAATGTATGTGTTTTCTCGCTCAGCCACGAGGCTCCAGGAGCAGGCCGACTGGATGAACAACAAACCCTGGTTATGTTTGAGAGAAAGTAAGTCACCTTAGGAGGAGGGTGCGGGGGGGTATCTTACCCTTTTTATTCCACTGACCCGACTCCCTCTCACTATATGGCGGAGGTTTGTGCGGCATGAACACTCTGTTCATTGAGCCAGAATACATTGTGCATTAGTGCGGATGAAAATAGGTTGCATATCGGATATGTTTTTGTCACAAGCGTGCGTTTTTCCACCTATGTTGTGTGCTAATGATAAACCGATGTGTTTTTTTTCAGGGCCGATACAGATGCCGATTAGTAGTAGTCAAGGAGACCGATAAGTGATATTTCAAGCCGATATTCGTTTTCAGTAAAAGAGCAAACGTTATCGTCAGAATTAAAAAAGCATTTTTTTTTCTTTTCATCTTAACTAATTTGCTCCCAAAAATGTATAAATAAGTTTTATTACCATGCTCCCAAAGACATATTTATATAAAGCGCATACAGAAGGCTTTGATGCAGCCTCTGAACTGCAGAGAACGGTTGAAGCAATGGTAGTTATTACAAAAACGGCCAGCAGGTGGCAGCAGAGTATAAGAGATCAACCAGAGCCATGTTGCAAAAAGCTCTTTTCCCCACTGTTTTAAACAGATTTGTGAATAATGATTAAACTTGGCTATATTTTAATGCTAATTACTGCAAAATGAAAACAGATAGAAATATATATTGTTTTACTGATAAAAGAAGAGACTCTAATCTTTCTTTTGGTAGGTTCCACGTTTTTATAGCAATGGAACAGAATATTCTGTGGGCCTTGCAAAATTCAGTCAAAATCCAGTAAAGCAGCCGGGAGCAAAGGGGGTTGCTTCAGTGAAAATGGCTGGGAGTGATTTGTTTAAAAATTCTACCAAAAATGTGTTAAAAAATATATATATATATTATTAAAAACTAAGCAACTAAATTTCTGCTGGAGATAGTTTTCCAAATGTCTTCATAATTTCTTAATTTTATTTTTCATGTAGTGTAGTTCCCAATGTCAGAATATATATTTTTTTCTAAAGTGGAAATTTAATTAAATCAATATTGATGATCGTTCTATCCCTATTATGTGAAATTCCCCACCGTCTTTTGTTTTTAGGTCCAAAGAAGATGACTCGCCATGGGACAGGTGGACGTCCCCTTCCGTGTACACTCTCCCTTCAGAGGAAGAAGAGAGGTATTCCTTTCCGAATGGCAGAACTCATTAGATGCAAATGAAAGCCGTTTTTTTTTTTTTTGCTTTTTCGTCATTCTAACAGGATTTATAAGTGTGTGGAAATTAAGAGGCTGTCAAGCATTTAATTGAAAACAAGCTAAACCTAAGTGGAAACTTCACTTACATAATGCTGCTATTTGATGTGGGTTTTTTTGTTTGTTTTTTAGCCTCGAGGACTCGCAGATGCACACATTCACAACCGTCACCACCATCAGGTAGGAAACTTTCAAAGTTGGATTGGGGAATTAATGGCAAATACACAAAAATCTAATATCAGATAAATGCAACCCACAACCTAGGGATTATTTTTTTAATCTGTTTGGATGATTTAAGTGTAAAAAAATATATATCTGATGGTTGGATAGATAACAAAAAAAAATCAATTTAGCACCGCAAATATGTGCATTTAATTCAATTAACCAGCAAAACTTTCTTTGTAAAAAAAAAATCCAGAAATGTTCTGCTTTTTTTTGCAACTTTAGGTCAAGACAAACTCTCAGTTTATGATCAAGTGACAGAAAAAGTGAAAGTGACCCTCACTTGGTCAATAAATCCCCACCCTCTGTGGAGAAGATTTAGAAGGAAAAAAAGAAAAAGAAAAGCCAAACAAATCTCTGTTTACTCGAACGTGTCCAGCATATTGACGGCTCCAGCCGACAGTGAAAGTCTAATCCGGCTCTCTTTCATATTCCAGGGAGACTTACGGCGAACGGGAGGGGCTGACGATGCATCGGTGAGTTCATGATCTTGGGAAAGTTTGCTCCGCTGGTCGTCTCGTCCGCTCTGACGCGCTTTGCAGTCGAAGCGCTTTTATCAGTCGGGTGAGGCTGAACAACAATCGCGTCGTGTTTGCTTTACGGGCATTTGGCATTTTGCACACTCGTCAAGCTTATTTTGAGAATTCTCCTAGAAAATAAATAAATTAAACAAAATGATCGAGCCATTACCACTGGATGAAGTGAAGACGTCCTAATATTTATTCTTATATTCATTTTTAGGGGTGTCAGGCGATAACAGTTTGGATAGTTAACTCACAATTAATCGCAAATTGAGTTAAAATGAAAAAGATGTACTATAAAAAAACAAGTGTGATATTGATTTGTCTTGAGGTCATTTTTCTGCCACTAGATGGCATAATTGCATTTGTAAGACATTGGTGACGGCTCAGTGCATTTTTCTTTTTATACTAAGAGCTATCTATCTTTATCGTGAAGTAACTTGTGAAATTCTGCACATTTTTAAAATTGTAAAATACATCTTGACCCCAGTCCCCACAAATATATGCATTATTTGTTATTAACTCATTCACTGCCATTGGCGGCTATAGACGTCCAAAATGAATTTGAACTATTTCTATTAGTTTAACATTTTTTTCCACTTTTGTTAACAAGAGTATAAAAACCTAGATTTTTTTTTATTTAATTATTTTTACTGTACATTCCAGGGAGACTTACGGTGAACGGGAGGGGCTGACGATGGATCGGTGAGTTCATGATCTTGGGAAGGTTTGCTCTGCTGGTCGTCTCGTCCGCTCTGACGCGCTTTGCAGTCGAAGCGCTTTTATCAGTCGGGTGAGGCTGAACAACAATCGTGTCGTGTTTGCTTCACGGGCATTTGGCATTTTGCACACTTGTCAAGCTTATTTTGAGAATTCTCCTAGAAAATAAATAAATTAAACAAAATTATCGAGCCATTACCACTGAATGAAGTGAAGACTTCCTAATATTTATTCTTATATTCTTTTTTAGGGGTGTCAGGCGATAACAGTTTGGATAGTTAACTCACAATTAATCGCAAATTGGGTTAAAATGAAAAAGATGTACGTGTGATATTGATTTGTCTTGAGGTCATTTTTATGCCACTAGATGGCATAATTGCATTTGTAAGACATCGGTGAGGGCTCAGTGCATTTTTTTTTTTATATTAAGAGCTATCTAATCTTTAGCGTGAAGTAACTTGTGAAATTCTGCACATTTTTAAAATTGTAAAATACATCTTGACCCCAGTCCCCACAAATATATGCATTATTTGTTATTAACTCATTCACTGCCATTGGCGGCTATAGACGTCCAAAATTCATTTGAACTATTTCTATTAGTTTAACATTTTTTTCCACTTTTGTTAACAAGAGTATAAAAACCTAGAATTTTTTTTATTGTACATTTAGAACAGATATAAAATGTGTGATTAATCGTGAGTTAACTAGTGAAGTCATGTGAATAATTACAATAAAAAATTGTGATCGCCTCATGCCCCTAATTAAAAAAAGAAGAAAAGATTATTAAAAATTAGGGGCATCAGGCAATTATATATTTTTATTGTAATTAATCGCATGACTTCAATAGTTAACTCACGATTAATCACAAATTTTACATCTGTCCTAAATGTACAATACATTTTTGGGGGGTTTTCATACTCTTGTTAACAAAAGTGGGGAAAAAATGTGAAACGAATAGAAATAGTTCAAATAAATTTTTGACGTCTGTAGCCGTCAATGGCAGTGAATGAGTTCATTTGTATACGTCCTCATGTTTTTCCATATTTTTAAGACTTAGTTGGAGACTTTCATCAAATTTCTTTCAATTTCCTACCATAATGTAACTTCTCGCTTCCCCCGCACGATTACGATTCTCCAGATGTCAGATTACCGACGCACATTAGAGGTGTCGCTTTGTCAAACGTCTCGCCGTCGAGCAGCACGACGTTAACCGGCGCTGACAGAAAATGATTATCTTCCCCGAGCTGCGCCGAGCAGATGCGGCGTGTGCGTGCGGCGCGCGCGCAACATGGCTGTCACCCGTGATCGAGCGATGAAACTAACGATCCCTTGTCTGACGCCAGGACCGTGTACGAGGAGGCCCCGCGAACCCCTACACCGGAACCCGACGTCAAAAAGTGAGAATCGTTTCAATCAAAGTGAAATATCCGTGTTGTGTGCGCTCAACTTCATCTCGCGTGTTTGTTTCAGGCCATTTGTGTACGTGAAGGAGTATGTCGATACCGGCGCCATGTCCTCCCATAATGCCGCGGGCTCATTCGATAGGTATGACTTATTTATGCTATTGACAAGAAATACCGCTGCGGAATGATTTTTGGCTCACATCCTGGTTGTCTTCTGCTTCTGTCTGCTTCTTCCAGCTGGTCCCCCTCTTACTCCAGGTAATTACCTCCGCCAAGGAGTGGACTCAGCCCACCACACCATTATAAATAATAATAATAATAAAAAATACATATTTAATGAAAAAAATAAAAAATAAAAAAGTCTATCGACTAACCAAAATATATATATTATTCAAACCTCAAAAAACATATAAATACGTTTAATACTTTTTCCTGTTTTTATGCTAGAGCATACAGAAGGCTTTGATGCAGCTTCTGAACTGAAGAGGTCACTTAAAGAAATGCTAGTTTTTACAAAACACGGCCAGCAGGTGGCAGCAGAGTATAAGAGATCAACCAGGGCCATGTTGCAACAAGCCGTTTCCCCCCACAGTTTTAAACAGATTTGTGAGTAATGATGAAACTTAGCTCTATTCTAATGGATACAAACATACTTTTTTCCTGATGAAAGAAGAGACTAATCTTTCTTTTGGTAGGTTCCATGTTTTTGTAGCAAAATAACACAATATTCTTTAGGCCTTGCAAAATCTGTTAAAATCCAGTAAAAAATTGCTTCCGTGAAATTGTTTGGGAGTGAATTAGTTAATTGTTCGGCCCCAGTCCTTTTAGCTAACAAGCAATGCAAAACGCCAGACAGGCTAAAAAAAACAGCATTGACTGCTTGAAAGCAAACCGTGCTGCAGTATATGCAGAAAGACAATATACTACTCCAGGGGCATATATTCTTTATCTTCTGCGAAGAATTATTATTATTACTGTGGCTTACTGAGCCTTCTCCTTCATGTCTGGAGTATACTGCCCCCAGGTGGCCAGAAGGAGCAACACGATGTCTATGCATGGAATTGAGGCAAAACGTGGGAAATTCTTTTACATTTTTTTATTGATTACTTTGTGTTTTCAATAAAGTAGATTATTATTTTAAAAAAAATTGGGCGGGCGCACGGTCACAGTACAAATTCAGGGACATATGTAGAATTTATAGCATCGGGATAGAGGAAGTGTGGAAGTTTATTGATATTTTTGATCCCCAAAAACTTTTTGCTGTGTCCTCCCCCTTGCAGCTCTGTCTCCTCCCCCTGCACATACTGCGGACAGATGGTGGGCAACGATGCCAAGATCACCATCGAGCACCTTAACATTAGCTGCCATCCGCATTGTTTCAAGGTACATTACGTCGTCTTTCCTACGCTAGAGAGAAATGTGCCTTTAAAAACATGTTTTTAGTCTTTTCAAAGAAGAAACATTCCGAGTATGAATAAATAAGAATTCATAACACAGTTTGACACAAAGACTGCCAAGAGGGAGGGGGGGGGGGGGTGTATTGGCCAGTGACTTCCTGGAGGCCCAGCTGGTTGCCTAGCAACCGTTACAGGGACAGATTCCAGCAAGTGGCACGTGCACAGAAGTACAAATATGAAACCCCATTGTGCCACTTGGATGCTTTTTCTTCAAACTTCCTCTAAATATGGATTTGATCATATTTCATGTTCAAGTTTTCACTCAATTGTTTCTATTCTTGGCTTAAATTTGGTGCGGCAGGTATTAGTATAAATGCAACCCCCTTGTGGCCATTTTACCACCAGGAACTAGAAATGAGAAGACGTGCCTTTAATTTCATGCAATTTTAAAAGGGAACCCCGACTGTCATGATAAGTTTGCTTTTGATTTATTTGTTGTTACTAACATAACATCATTTCCAGTTTAATACATTCTGTTATTTTACGTCGCAACGCATTCAGTGCGTAGCGACGTCGAATGGCGGCTGGCTCTCTGCCGAGCAATGTTGTGTTGCGTTCCTAAAGGGAAGATCAAAACTCTTGAATGCTTCCGAGTGACGGGAGCACGGGCGTGGGGGACGAGGGTCACGGTGACTCTACTCTGGTGCATGTTGTTTCTTTAGGAACGCAACGGAGGCATACCTTAAATGCTTTCTTTATAAGCGTTTCACATTAGGCAGAGAGCCTGCCGCCATTCTACGTCGCGACGTAAATAACAATGGCGGCGTATGTCCAAATAAAGTGTCTACAAATTGTATGATTTTTGAAAAATTAATTTCATAGTTATGTTAGTAATAACAAAATAAATAATATAGAGCAAACTTTTCATGACAGTCGGGGTTCCTTTTAACTCATTCACTGCCATTGACGGCTACAGACGTCGAAAATTATTTTTAACTATTTCTATTAGTTTAACTTTTTTCCCCCACTTTTGTTAACAAGAGTATAAAAACCTAGATTTTTTTATTGCACATTTAGAACAGATATAATTGTTTTAATTAATCGTGAGTTAACTATTGAATCTATGCGATTAATTACGATTAAAACATTTAATCGACTGACGCCCCAAATGTTTATTAATCTTTTCTTTTTTTTTAATCACGTCAAGTGATTAAAATATTTAATTGTAATTAATCGCATGACTTCAATAGTTAAGTCATGATTAATCACAAATTTTATATATGTTATAAATGTACAATAACATTTTTTTCCCTAGGTTTTCATAATCTTGTTAACAAAAGTAGACATTTTTTTAAACTAATCGAAATAGTTCAAATGAATTCTTGACATCTATAGCCGTCAATGGCAGTGAATGAGTTAAGGAAAAAATGCTATATTGAGATATGAAAGTATGAAAGTATTTGTTTTTGGGGAAATTGTGTATCAATGATGTTGTATTGGTGACGGTTCGAAAGTTGAATAATTGTACTGGTGTTAAAAAAATAAAAAAACTATTTAAGAAGACATTTGGTAATTCACCCGTCCCTATATTTCAGTGCGCCTCGTGCTGGAAGCCGATGGGAGACCTCATCGACAACATGTTCCTGCACGGCGGCAAAGTCCACTGCGAAAGCTGCTACGCGGCAACTTTCGATTGATCGCAGCGGCTCTTCATTTGCATTTAAAGTGAGAAGCGACCGCCTTGCACCAACTTTGGACGGCTTCAATGCAAGAAGGATGGAGGTTTAGGGTGAGCCAAGAGACTGTAACGAGCAATAAAAATAATGACTTTAGATTCTTTTCACGCAAGACGGCAAAACATGTTTGTGCTCTTCTTCCTGCTGGTGAAAGTGTAACTTAAGGATTTGTCTGCACATCAGATACGATTAAGCCCAAATGTGTTTTTTTTTTTTTTTTACCGTGACCAAATTTCCAGTTAAAATTTTCATTTGTCGAAGTGGCAAAAGACTCTTAAAATGTTAAGAGAAAATGCATTTGCCATTTCCGTTATTGTTTGTCCAATTCACACTTCCTCAGTAGGTGCATATGGAATGTTTAAATAATAGGTCATAAAAATAATTACATTTTATACTCGGTCATGGTATGTATCATTTGGGGCTTAACTGCAAATCACTTTCAGTAAGACTGCCAATATGGGTACAATATAATATTTATTGACTTTGTTTAAATATGACTTGTCACAAAATACCATTCTAAAAACTCAATGACGAAAAAAGAAAAAGTTCGCTTGTCTGATTGCTTATTCACAAAATAAAATATTTATCCTGGTATAAAAATGTAACAAATGGTGTGCTCGTTTGCGTGCAGAAGTTGATTTAAAAAAAAAAAAAAAAAAATCAATTGCACATATGATTGCACCAATTGGTAACAAACTGATAAATTATCAGGTAAGTCGCACATTTTCTTTGCATTGTCATGTAAAACATTACCATGAGGCTACATATAAAAATAATAATTAAAAAAAGTGGATGGGGAATTAAGCTAATTAAGTCCAGTGGCTCCAGTCCTGATTGTCCTCACACACGCTTGGCACGCTCAATGTGAGTTTGGCTTCACTCCAATGCAAACATGTCCCCCCCTGAGAATGACAATGCGCCCCTGCGGAGCAACTTTGCCGCACACAGTTTAAAATGAACGCCCAGCGCCTTGACATTATTGAACTCAAAGTATGTGTTTTGTAATACCAAAATCAAATAAACTGCCCCCCCGTGAGGAAACAGCAGTTTTCGGCGCAGGTGCAAATAAGGCGCGTGCTTCGTTCCCTCATTAAAAAAAGCAAAAAAAAAAGTGTCTGCATTTTGTGGAGCACATCTGGACTTTTGGATGTCCTCCATCCTCCTTGGCCTGTTGACGGCCAACGTCAGTGTTTGCCTCTCGCTCGGCTCACGGCGATTCTTTGGATGTGCTTCCACAACAGTGCGGGATCCGACTCGTTGCTTCTTATCAGAGACTCCAGGCCTTCCGCTTGGTCCAGACTCTGCCAGTAGTCCTGAGGCCACATTTGCAACCATCTGCAGACAGATATGCCAACATTAGACGTCTTTTAATTAGGTGTGGGCATAATAAATTAGCCTATTAAGTGATCATTAAGACTGTTGTGTGGATTAATCTTCTTGAAACAAATGAGGCCAAATGGAGTGCACTACTTGCTGCGACCAGCGGAGGCGCTGTTGATTCAATTTGAACTACTTTGCTGTCATAATAATATAATTTAGCCCTCAAAATCACAATTTGTGTTGACAGTAACAAATGACTTTCAAATGTGGCCAAAGGTTACTCTTTATACTTTTCTGAAATAAAGACATTTGACTAATGAAAAAATAAAATAAAATGTGATTAAAATAAATAAATAAACGGTTAATAACAGTAGCACCTACTAAGCATCACATTCGCTTACTTAAAAATGATATATTGAACCAGCGAATATGCTGGCAGGCTTTGGCCGCTCAAGAAAAGTTTTTTTATTTTTTCAGTTTAAAATGTCTTACTTCAACTCTCACTGTACTGTGGCCAAAGGAAGAAGCCGGGGTGGTTTTTGGTGCCATGAATACTCGCTAGCTGGGACAGTTTCCTTCTTACACAGCTAGCTGTTAGCCAGCTAGCTCTCATCATAGGCGAACTAAATATAATATATAAAATACGGAAGTTGCGCTCATCAGAATAAAGTAGTATGACATTTTAGGATTTGCGAATCACTTTTCCACACCTGACTGGTGCATATCCATGATAATAATAGTAGTAGTATGGTAGTCATTACAAAAACGGCCAGCAGGTGGCAGCAGAGTATAAGAGATCAACCAGAGTAAGCTGGGAAATAAGCGGATTTCCCCACAGTTCTAAACAGATTTGTGAATAATGACGAAACTTAGCTATATTCTAATGCTAATTCCTGCAAAACTGAAACAGATAGAAATATACTTTTTTTCTCCTTATGAAAGACGAGACTCTAATCTAAAGCAATGGTCTCACGCTTACCAGTATAAAAAATAGACTATGGTAGTTGACCGTAAAGATGCCTTTTGTATTACATATACAGTAATACAAATGACTGGAATTTGTAAAGCAATACTGCCGACATTCTACAACGTGCTGTGATTAACCAGTCTCTGTCCGTTGGCAACATTTCTCACGCTAAATTAATGTAGAAATTTAAATTCCTAGGATTTAAAAATAGACTGATATTGAAATCACGATTATTAAACACAATTATTCCTTATTTCAAAACTTTTACTCAACTACCAAAAACTCAACTTTAAATATAGTACCTTGAAAGAACAACCACAAAACAACTTAACAGCAATGTAAATAAATAATTTATTAAAATAATAGCAATTTAAAAAAAAAATACATTGAATTAAAATCAAAGCAGAAATCCGTTTTTACGAAGTGAAGAGTTTCAAAGTGACTCACCCGTCACCTGCAGGCAGGTCTTGCACTTCTCCATACCCCGGGCTGGGCAGAGGGCATCCCATGTGAGCGTTGGTAGCCATCTTTGGTTTTGGAGGCGGGTTTGTCTCCGGAGCTTTTCTATTGGCTCGCTCGGCAGCCAACCTGGCGTTCTCCTGGTCACACACGTAGCACTCAAATCCATTCAAGTAGTTGGGTTTGCTCATGTCGTTAACCCCCCACTCGCGGGTCTCCAGAGCCTCCAGCAAACGAGCGTTCGTGACGCCGCGGACGTTTTTGAACGCCAAATATTTGGCGTATTCGTCGTCGTTCTCATCGAGGAGCTTGAGGAACTCGGCGAGAGCTTTTGGTGAGGGGAAGTCGTCGATTATGATGATCGAGTGGTTGTTGGGCATCCAGTCTGCCACCGCAGGAGAGCCTCGGTAGACGGGAACGCAGCCCTGGTGGAGGGGCCGCCATAGCTTCTCGGTCATGTAGTCTGCGCAGCGGCCGTTCTCCAGCGCCAGGTGGAACTTGTAGCGGCCCACAAACGTCATGAAGGAGGCCTCCTCACCTGTGGCGGTGGAAGTGTCTTCTAGATGTGCGGGCAGAGCTTTGTTGTTCAGACATTTGCCGTAAGAATCCACCTGAGAAAGGAAAACGGTAAACCCCTAGTCGCACTTTGGAATTTCCACACTTGAGGACCTTCTATTATTGGCTGAAAACTCGCTTATTTTTTGGGCTTTGCCGCCATCTTGGTGCCAACAAAATATGGAGCTAAAAAGCCTCATTTAGACAAAAATGACATCATGCGTGCGTTACCTCGATGTACTTCATGAGTTCTCGGACGTATCTGTCTCTATCGGAGGGCACGTCGCAGTGAGACTGCATGTAGAGTACGGGGGCCAGGCCTTTCTGCCTCAGCTGGTTCTTCTCCTTCAGGGACGCCGCCGTGGGCTCCAGCAGGTAGCTCAGTGACGGAAGCCACTGCAGGGTCAAAGGGTAGTCGGACTCCCGGCGGAACGTGGCGGTGTAATTGAACATCCTGATGCCAGGCCCGTGCGAGAGGAAGTAGTTATTCATGGGGGACTCTTCGTGGAATAGAGCCCACGTCTGGTGGCGGAGACGAGGGAGCGGTGCTTCGTAGGCCCGGAAGTCCGTCCCGTAGAAGATGATGGACGATGTCCTTTTGTACAGCTGGACCTTACGATCCAACAATTTCAACAGCACATAAATACAACGTATGAAAGCATAATGACTAATAAAAAGCATTATTTGAGAACCACTGCTACCTTGCGGTTACTCGTGGCCAGGCAGGACGATGAGGCACAGTCAATTCGTTCTGTATCTCCAGGGAAATGTGGGAATAAGCCTCCGCTCCACCACAGGATAATAGGCAGCTCCTTGTTGCCGCGCTGGTCTTGGTTGCCAGGACCACGGTACGAACTCGCTGGGGCAAACTCCATGTCTGCAAGAGCACTCTGGGGCTTGAAAGGTCCTTGGTCCACTGCATCATAGGGCACCACGACATGCTGTTCATCGGGGAAGGACGCGAAGGAGACCCACACCCAGCACAGGACGCCAAACAGACCCAAACACGCACAGGACACCAGCCTGCATCTCCCTGCCATCTGAAAGAACAGAAATGAAAGCGTCGGGAAGTTATCATTAGGTACAAACATATTATTCAAAAAGCTCTCTCGAGCTACAGGACTTTTTGATTGTGGTCACTCAAATGGAAGGTGTTGATGTTCTGTGCTAAAATTAAATACAGTACAAATCACATACTCATACGCTGCCATAGCTGCATGTAAAAGTGGGAAAACAAACAAGTACTTCTTACCTTCGTTACCGCAGGAAGCACATGGAAGTTCCGTCCTCTTACGACTCCCAATGCGGGATTTAATATGTTGCTATTTGGTCATGTCGAACGATGCAGCCAGCCGGAGGAAAAAAACAAAACAGCTGGATTCTTCTTCTTGTGCAGCTTCTCCAGGCGCCTCTGAAGCAATAGAGCGCCACACCGCCATCTACAGTCTAAAGACGGTATAAACTCAACACAGGTAAGAAATATCACAATATCGTTAATACAGTACATTCGATTGATTTTCAAATCATCTACTTATGAAAAGAAAAATATACATAATTTTGATTGATTTCGTGACGAATAATTAATTAACAAATGTAATTTTAAAAATGAATCAATAATTATTTGTAATTATTTAATTTCCATATGTATACATTTGCTTATTGTAGTAGCATTTTTTTTACTACAATAAAAAAAAGCATTAATAAAATCCATTATTCACATTAGATGTTCATGTAAAATTGTTTATTTTACATGAACATGATACGTTTTTAAAAAAATATTATTTATATTAAATCAATTAATAAATGCACAGCAGGATCTAACTAAGCATGTGCGGACTACTAGGGTGGCAAACCAGATTGTGGGGAAAGTTAGGATTAGTTTTCTCTTGGAGCGGATAAGAGCGAGTTTTTTCAAATTCAAACTTTTTTTTAAAATTTGTTTTTAAAAAAACATGAATACTTGTATTCATAATATTTACAGTAGCGGTGGTTTGTTTGTCTTGGGAAATACGCAAGGAACCCAACTGACTTTGAGACCCTGGTGGCTGCTGTTTAGGGTTGGCGGTCCTTCCTGCGCTTACCCAATGGGAGTGCACGCACACTGCACGTCACTACAATCAATCTCAGCCCGATGTCGGGGACTGGGGCAACAGCAAAATATTAACCCACCAAGGACGGAGTAAGTACTAATTGTATCGAATGCTTTCACATGGAGATGTAGAACTGCACAATCTAGTAATACTGCTCGCCTGCAGTTTTTCAAGCGTGTTCAAACTGTTTGAAGTGTTCATGCTTCGCTGCTAACAGCTAACATGATCAGCTGGAATGTCAACAAGCCGACCACGGCAGCCGGCTAGCTTGCTAACTTAGTTGGAAAAGAGCTTTCCTGATACATCTACTTCGTATTACTGTGCGTTTTGCAGTACGCTTCATGCTCACAATAGCGTCCCTACCGTTTCGTGCGGTCAGAAAAGCACTTCCTCTTGAGATCGACTCGATAAGACAGTATATAGCAATTAGCCGCAAGGTCCATTTGACAAGCTGGCACATGTCTGCGCATGTGCAATGGAGGTTTCAAGAGTCACTGTTGTTGACACTGCCGTGCAGTCTCAATAAGCCATATTTGGGATGCGTAGTGAATACGAAAGCCGTGCAATGAAGTAGTTAGTGCAGCAGTGCAAGTAAATGTCGTCACGCAGAACATCGGGTTTGTAAGACAATCAAAAGAAGTAAAGGTAAGGCGTTGGTTTCTTTCTTTTTTTTTTAGTTATTGATTTTAATTTGGTTATTTTATTTGTATGGCATAAAAGTGTTTTTCTAATGAATATTTACTCTTAATTGAAATGAATTTGCCACTTTTCTGATTTACATTTAAAATAAAATAGATTACATCGGTGTCATAGGAATGGAACCCTGTACCGCTGTACAGCATAGCTCTTCAGAAGAATAAAAATCTGTAAAAACAATATGTGGTAGGCTACATAATCCAGGAATTTTCCAAATTGGAGATGTTCCATAGGAAATAATATGAATTGTTGGGAATAGATTGACATAATTGAAGGTTGGCTCTTAATTGGGAATTAAATGTGGCTATTATGTAAGGTTTAATAGATTAATCAAACGATTTTAGCTCTTTTAATATATGCAAAAATTGTCTTGATTTTTCTAGATTTTTTTAAAAACACAACATAAGACCCCCAAAAATGCTGACTTTTCTCTCTGTTATAAAGTTAAATACTAGAGTACAATGTATTGCACATGTTCTGCCTGTAATCCACAATAATTTAAAAAAATAATATTTATTTATTGGCCAATTGGTCAAGTTATCAGAAATATATTAGTGCCAAATATTGGCTTCAGTGTGTAAGACAAAAACAAACAACAATATACAATTAACTACTATTAAGCTACTGTAATATTCTCGCATGTTAGAGGAAGAGCTATTCAATTTACGTGTGTTTTCTTATTACAAACAACATATTAATTTACAGTATATTTATTTATGCTTGAATATGGTATATTTCCATTAAGTTATCCTCAATTCAAGAAAAGTTTCCAGTAAACTCCCATTGGAATAACCCAATTTGGAATATTTCCAAAATCTTTCACATCGAAATGGACCAGAAATATCCATCCATCCATTTTCCTAAATTGTTTTGTAAATTGTCCAGACCTTTGCGACTTTACGGATAATAAAATATGATATTGTGGATTCCCCCATTCTCCTTCACTTGCTGTCAACCACTTTGTCATGGGCGATCCCCACCACCTACAGGACTGCTGTTTTCATAATTTTACAACCGGGCTCAACTTAGTTCAAAATGGTCTTTTCATGTTCTAAGGATGAATTGAGCCCCTCTTGTGTGCCACCCAGCGAGGCGGGCTCGAGCACGATGAGCGGGAAGAGCCTCCTGCTGAAGGTGATCCTGCTCGGCGATGGAGGCGTGGGCAAGTCGTCCTTGATGAACCGCTACGTCACCGACCGCTTCGACTCGCAGGCGTTCCACACCATCGGCGTGGAGTTCCTCAACAGGGACCTGGAAGTGGACGGGCGCCTCGTCACCCTTCAAATCTGGGACACGGCCGGCCAGGAGCGCTTCAAATCCTTGCGCACGCCTTTCTACCGAGGCGCCGACTGCTGCCTGCTCACGTTCGCCGTCAACGACCTGCAGAGCTTCCAGAACCTCGGCGGCTGGAAGAAGGAGTTCATGTATTACTCTGACGTGAAAGATCCCGAGCGGTTCCCTTTTGTGGTGCTGGGCAACAAGGTGGACATGGCGCATCGGGAAGTGGGGGAGGACGAGGCGCGGGCCTGGTGCGAGGAGAGCGGCTGCTGTCCGTACTTTGAGACCAGCGCCAAGGACGACACCAACGTCGCGGCCGCGTTCGAGGCGGCCGTCAGGGAAGTTCTGGCCGCCGAGGATCATATCGACCACTCGGTACTGAGCGGGACGATAGATCTCCATGGCAACCGCAAAATATCTCGCGGGTCCTGCTGCTGACGGGTCAGGTTTGAAACGTCGATGCCGCCGGGGGTGGATTTGAGAGCCAGCGAGTTGTTTATGGTACACGCAGGGCAGGTGCCGGTTGCTCTACGATCCTTTGGATAAGATGCAGCGGAGGCCGCGTTCTTTATTGACGCTGATAAGATGTAATCTGAGGAGAGCGGTGTCAAGGGTGCAGCCGCTATCTAAAAGGGCTTGAATGATTGCCCCAGCCGAGGTACAGGCACGCTCAAATGCTCATCCTGGACTCTCAGCTTCCAGTAACGTTGCACACTTAACCTCTTAGCCAACTTCGCATCCGTCTGCTCATGCAGATTAATTTCCGTAATGCTTCCAAAACAATTGTAGTGGAACTTCCCAAGTCAAACACGATACATTTTGTGATGCTAGTTGCCTTGCAAGTTGTTTGAAGTAACATTTAAAAATGACTGTCTTACAAGTATAATGAGGAGCGTATTGCTAACACACCAAGAAAAAAAAGTTCAGCGTCACGTTATACCATTTTAAGTTTCCCATAATAATGTGGTAAATTGTCATAACAAGGCCAAGCGATTACTTTCGATTCATATCACCGGTGGAGCCCTATGTAGCTGTGTGTGTGTCTTTTTTTTTTTTTTTTTTTTTTAAATCTTAAATCATTTTAAACACTTGGCACTTTAATTTTAATTAATCACATTAAAACGCTGTAACTTATTACATTAAAACATGAAACTTAAAACATTTAGCATGGTAACTTAATATGTAAACAAAAAAAACAAAAAAAAGACTTATCACGTTAAAATATGAAACTTTCACATCAAAACAATTTTTGCTTCTGCATTCGGTGTAACACGAATCAATTACTTGCTGTTCAGGTCATTGGCGAGTCCTTTTTGTGTCATGAATCAAAATGGCTAGCTATGTAACCGCTAAAACGGTTAAAAAAAAAAAAATTAGTAAAAAATTCAACATGGTAAAAAAACATTAAAAAAATTCCATACATAAATATACAACCAAAAGGGTGTAGGCAGAAGTATAATAATAATAATAATAATAATAATAATAATAATAATAACCCCACACCCCTCAAAAAAATAAAATAAATTCAAATTTGTTTGTTTTGGATGTTCAGTGTGCACTTTCAAGGGATTTGCTATTTTGCTTATATCTCATATTCAATATTTATGCTTTCCAGGATACCTGGATTGAACTCCAAATTAAACCACTTTTGGGATGCTTGACTCTGGAGGTTCCACAGTATTTTGTTCCACATAATTTCAGAACTCTCAGTTATTAGCTACGCTGTTTTCTCAGTAGCCAATGTTCTATGCTAGCAGTAGCAGGCTAATGCTAGCAAGAGAAGGGAAGTCCTTACTGCATTTCACTGACATACTTCTTCCTTATTGTATTTCACTTAGTGTATTTTGTTGAAATATACTCTTGGCTATGAAGGTTCCATAGTATTTTTGTTCAACATAATTTCAGAACTGTCATTTATTAGGTACGCTGTGTTTCTATGCTAGCAGGCTAATGCTAGCAAGAGAAGGGACATTTGGACTCTTTAGCTGATAGTCTGTGATCCAAACAGGTACGAACGTCATTACCGATAGGTACAAGCGGTGAATATGTAATATTATCTTTATTGCCATCGATATAAAGGGAATTGTGAGCTTTGTTTCCCCCCAAGCTATGTTTTTTTTATTATTATTTTTATTTTTCACCGCCCTAGACGGAAGCTACAGGTGTTCTTTCATTCCCAGTGATTCACGTACTGTATTTGCGCCAGTCTTTTGGAATTACCCTTCCTTTTCTACTGTTTTCCAAACTGCTGTTTATTTCTCTCCCTCCAGTCCATTTTGTGCGGTTTAGTTGTTTTGCAGACACTGTGTGATATCGGATCAGGGACCGGGCGGGTTTGTTTTTCCTGATGCCGAGAGGAGATGATGATTATTGCACTGAACAATTTTCCGAATCAGGGCCTGCTTTCTATTCTACCTTCTTGATTGTGTGGCGAGCTTTAACAAACCACAGTCCTTTTTGTAAGCTATGCTCTTTCCTAAAGGTCTCCTCGGGTTCACCGATAGCGTTTATTATAACGCGTAGACCTCAGTTGAATGTGAGCACAAAGATAAAGCTGAACTCCATTCGTACAGTACAGAGTGAACCATTTGTCTGAGTATTAATAGAGCCGTCTACCTAATTTTTGCATTTAATTTCAATGTCGTGAGTTTTACATTTGGTACATTTTTATAACTGCCAGCTTGGTGTTTTTTGGATATTTGTATAAAATTTGTGGGGTTTTGTTTTTAATTCCATCAATATATTGATTGCTGCTTAAATTATTGTGTTGTACACATTGTTTTAATTAAGTTAATTTATTCCTTTGGTGTTATAGCGCCGTGTTTTCATGCTCTCTTATGCTGCCAGCGTTGTGTGTTTATCGCTTTAAATCTCCGTGTCCTAAAGCAACTGTGTGCGTGCGTGTTTGTGTAGCAAACTGTCAAAAGAGTTTTTAAGATTTTGCTTCACTCAGCACAATGGTTTTAAAACAAACTGTAGACTTTCAGCTTCAAGAGCTTTTCAACAACTACAAATTGTCACTGTTGTCCAAATATTTGTGGACCTCACTTGTTTAAGTGTGTTTGTAGACGAGCATTACTGTGAAACTGAACCCAAGCTTTTCATGTGTTCCCCTGTTTCTTTTTGTTTTAGTTTCAAGCGGGCTTTTAATAGCTTTTTCACTCTATCAGGATCAAGTGTTCCACAGTTAGTTGGTAAACGTTTACTGGGTCTTGAGTGTGGACTAATGCTATGCTAAAAAGATGTAGCCGAACAATGTTGACCTGAAATCTATCATAGCATTAAAAAAAAAAAAAATGTCATTCATAAGCAGATTACATTACCTACAGTACTTATCATGATTTCATGTCAGTGTTCACGTTGTTGCTGTAATATTCATGAATGTAAAACCTAATTTGAGCGGTCCCCATTAATGGCTGAAAGCAAATGATCAAGGGGCTCATATTTCACCATAATTGCCCAAATGACACTGAACGTCTGTTTTGTTCAGTCCAAACAGTGAATTTGATTTAAACTGTGTGAAAGTTGGAATGCCCCCCCCCCCCAAATCAAATTTCTTCCCTCGCTAAACTTTTTGCACTACATTTGATAAGACTTGTCATTGCTTGTGTGCGAAATAAAACAAACCAAATGTATCACAAATATTTGCTTTTTGTACATGCTTGATTAATTGAAGCGACTGTGTATAACTTAGTGTCACCTAGGCAACCGAGGGGCACAAAGGCGGAAGCGCAAGTTCTGGGACGAGGCCCACACGTCGCAAACCGGAAACAAGTTGATGGGTGAAAAAACGGAAGTCCCGCCTCCTCGATGACATATAGTCAACACATTATTTTTTATAATCAGATGCAGCAAAAAAACATCTAGAGTATTTTTTGGGGCACAGATTCTGACAAAACTGACAAGATTTTTACCTCCATTCCTTCAATTCATTAAATTTTACTGTTGCAAGGTAGCTGAAAAGGTATGGTGAATTCTACATTTCTCCTCATGTGCCACCACTTACGTCCTTGTAGTGCATAATAGCATTTTTATTCTCCCTTCACTAAAAAGCACATCACACATCGAAATTCCCCACAAGTTATATTGCGAAGGAACCGACTGTACGAGGAACATAACAGTAAATTGGCACTAGACGCTGACACATAACGGCTCAGTACAAACAAAACTTCCAAGCGATCGCTGATCGGGGTCATATAGCTCGCTAGGCAAACACAAAATAGCCAATTTCCCGTGAAAACAGAAGACAATGAAGGGACTCGTAGGTTTGCGATTTGAACAAATTACAATGAAAAAAACGTGTCAGGAACAGTCGGATAAATTTGCCGGGTAGGGGGATCGCAGCGTCCCTCCTCGATCCCGCATTAGCTGGCCGTACAGGTCGTAGTCCTGCTTCTTGGCCCTGCAGCTCAGCCTCCTCAGGTTCATCGCCAGCTGCATGGCGGAGTGCACCTGAGGACAAAAGAAGAAAATACAGAACGGCTGCATGGGCATCGCACAGCGTGTCAGCAAGCCAAAGATGGAGTGTTTATGCCTGGAAAATAAATCTTTCAGGCGCGCTGCGCAAAAACTAATGTTCCTTTTATTATCAAATAACAACAGAAAAAAACAACAACAAAAACAAACAGCCAGATAAAGCTTTCATCAAAAATAAAACTACGTTGCTAGTTTACAAAAATGTTAATACTGCATCAGTAAGTCGAAAATGTTATACAATAACTACCACAAAATTCCTTGAGAATAACAACGCAAATTTTATGTAATAAAATGAGTCATTAATACATTGATAGACAAACAGCAGAGACATTTTGTTTTGTTTGCTGCGATTAGGGCTGAACAATTCATCAATAATTGCTTATTAGCGTGTATCCAATAAGAGACATGTATGTTTTAGATCGTGGCCTTAAAACGGACTCATCCCAAAAGTGGTTTTTAATCTCGTGAGGTAGCACTTTTGCCAACAATTTCAGACCGTACTCGATCATACGTGTAACAAGAATGTCCTTTTGTTGTGGGAAACAAACAACAAAATAATCTCAAATTCCTTTAGCCAGCTCACTTGCAATCCATCATTTCCATTGTTGGACAGGAGGTGGAGGTCATGGTTGCTGTCCCATTGACGCTTCACAAAACGGGACCCTTGACACGTGACCCCTGGTGGAGACTCGTCTCGCAGCTGGCCCCCAAACTGATTTTTCATTGGCCACTTTTTTCCAAAAAAAGCCTACTCCATTGTGGAGGCGGCTCGTGAGAAAAGTCCCAGAGGTCAGCTGGGAGACTGCAAATGTGTGCTCGCCTGCCACCATGACAACCAGATGTGAGGAATGGTAGCCAAGGTTACCCATAATCCCCATTGTCTGCTGCGCGGGTTGCAAATTGGCTTTTTAGTTCATGTTAATTTATTACTGCCTTTTGAGCTTGTTTTGAGAATGCTGCGAGGCAAAAATGGTAGTTTTCAGCATCAAAACTATCCCAATACGGGTCAAAAAGGGGCACAGCCAACTTTTTGGGTTATTCATTCGACCCAGCTTTTGCTATTATTTATAAGGGGGGGGGGGGGTGTAAATTCATAACAATGGGTTGTTTGGTGGGTTCGCAATGATTTTAAAATACATAAGTTTTCGTTTTTTGTCCCCCCTAACCCAATTTCTTGAAGAAAACATGTACTGAATTTATCAGCTTTTTATTTATTTTTTAATTTTTTTAAATTTATGCACCCTTAATGCTGGATCAATAATTAAACCGACCCATTAACCTGGGTCAGTTTTACCCAACTTTGGGTGTTTTTGCAAAAGAAAAATATTGGTTTGTTTGTACAAAACAAACCAAGGTTGGGCCAATTTTACCAACTTTTTTTTTTTTTAACAGACCAACCCAAAGTTCGGTCAATTAACATGATTAATTTTACACAAAATTGGCTTGTTTTGTACAAAACAACCTAAAGTTGGGTCAACTAACCTAGGTCAATTTTTCCCAACATTCACAAGCCAGAGATGGTTTAATTGGGTACATTTTTGTGTGCGTGTGTATGAACCAACCCAAAGTTGGCTCAATTAACTTGGGTCAATTTGACCCATCTTTGGGTTGTTTTGTCAAAACTAAACATTGGTTTGTTTTGTACAAAACCAAGAAAGTTGGGACAAATTTTACCCAACTTTTGGGTTGTTTTGTATAAAACAAACCAAGGTAGTTGGGTCAACGTCAAATTGACCCAAATTGGGTCGTTTCTGACCCATTGTCCCCTCTCCCTCCCCACTCCTCGATGCATTTCAATGTGCACCTGTTATAAACTGATTTTTGCTATTCATGGACCGGCCCGGCCCCTATCTCCAATGAATAGCGCCACCCACTGTACCCCAAAAAGTTAGATCATTCCTTTTTGACCTATATTGGGTTACCGTTTTTAGTGTATAACCTCCAGCAAATCAAAAAAGAAAACCTCACAATCAAAATCAAAATACAGTAGTTTAGTGATGTGGCATCGGAATAAAACTGACGCATGCATCAACCCTCATAGAAAAGTAAAAGAACAACATAAGATGGAAAAAAAAAAAAGTTTTGAAAGTCTTTTGCCGTGTAAACACCCAAGTGTGTAGACAGGCCCTTAAGTGATGAAAAGGAAGAAAGTGGTTGCAGTTCCTCGAAATCCCCGTGCTGTGCTGACCGTGCAGACAGGAAGTTCATTGGCCAGCCTAACACCGTGCACCTATGCCCTTCCTCCCCAGATAGCGCAGCACGGCAAAGTTATAGGTGGTCGACACCGTATAGGTCAGCTGGAAGAAGAGAACAGCAGACAGGGGAGGGGGCGAAGGAGAGGGATGGGGGGGGGGGGGGGGCGCTCATTAGAAGAGAGCAAAAACAAAGACATGATGAACTGCTAATGACATTCATTTGATCCCGCCCGTGTAATAGGCTATGTAATGGGCCATGGGAGTATAATGGCCCCACCATTTTGCCTGGCTGGGAAACCAGCAGACATTACAGCACTGTGATGATGTTTGTGTCAGCTGAGACCGGAGAACAGAGAGCGATAGTCCTCAAAGTCATCAGTCATGCGGGCCCGGGATGCCTCGTCGCCTCCGCTTGCGCCGTCACCAGTCACATGAGCCGTAAATACCGCCAAAAGGCCAAAGCGCCGCGGCGGACGGATAATCACTCACCAGGGCCATGAGGGTGATGCCCGCGCCGACAAAGGCGGCGATGTAGAGGTCGTAGGTCATCCGGTACTGATAGCAGAAGATTTGCATTAAAAACACGCGCGTGTGTGTGTTTGTGTGTGTGTGTGTGCTTCAAGCGCAATCTTTTGGCCTCTCTTACCTCTCTCGTCTTGCAAATGGTGGCCAAAGTGATGCCACAAGCTTTCCCCGGCACGGCGTCCCACGGCAAGAGCTCTGTTGACGACAAGGCGCTCTAATCAATTGGATGCATTCAGCGCGCGCACGATTTATGATTTCAGGTTCGCTATTTGTCCGCCTGCTATAAAATACCAAGCAACAACACAGGCCCGGGTCCAAAGTGTATTGACGTCTGCATTAAAGAAAGAAAAGAAAAGAAAAAAGAAAAAAAGAGAAAAAAACTCTGCTTTTGAGCAACTGCTGTAAATTAAGGAGGCTATTTTTACTTGCTGTTTATTACAATAGCAGCAGGGGAGTTTGCAAAGAAGTGACTTTTCAAAGAGAAAGCAGACCCCCTGCTAAGTTTTTTTTTCTTTCCCCCTCACCAATAAAATCAATGAGTGAAAGGGAACGATAAATACTTAATGGCCAAAATGAGAAAACTTTTACAACAGTTCAGAATTTCTTTTTCATTGTGCTTTATTGTTTAAATGAGGTCTGAAAAAGCTACCAGATACACAAGCTGGATCACATTCAAATTAAACTTTAAAGGGGTTTTCCCCGCCTCAAATCAAAACAGGTGATTTGTAACTATGGATACAATCAGGAGAGGTTCGAATCGGAGACGGCTTTATGCGTCCCTAAACTTATTTTGGTTGCCAGTTTAAAAAATATGTATTTTTTTTCTCTGGTAAAATCTGTTTTTGGAGCGTTTCTTTCTTTTTATTTTATTTTAAATTTGATCTACAAAAGCTTGTACAATATAGATTTTCTCATGTGTTGTAATTTATTATCATTTAATTCCAGAAGTTGCTGAACCTAATACTAAATTCATTAACATATTACACTTTATTATTGTTATATTTATTTATTATTATTATTATTATTATTATTATTATTATGAAAACCTAATGTGGTAGACAAAAAATGAGGGCAGATTCAGAATCAGCGCAAAACACTCATCTAGAAAATGTACTTGTAGAGCAGAGAGAAAAATAAATAAATAAAAATTGGCAGATTTTTTGGGGGGTGAAGCGAAGGTTTGATTCCCTTTGTCTTATGGTGGAATGCATTAAAAATAAAAACAATTGGAAAAAAAAAACTGATTGATTTTTGCTGATATAAAAAAAAAAGAAGCTTTATATTTGCTGATTAAATCATCAGATTAAATTGGTTGGGTCATAATTATGCATTTAAATTTCACCCATTACAAAACATTGGTCTAATTTTTTATGTATTCATATTTTTCCTGATACTAGATATACAACTACAATTTTTTTATTAATGAAATATCTTCTCATATGCATTCCGGAAGTTTATCACTTTACTCGCCACTGCCACCTCTGGCCGAAAGCCAACAATTGGGATTTTCATGCGACAAACACAATTGGCAAGTATTCCAAATGAACTTTACTGTATTGCCGCGCATCCACACACAGCTGGTTGATGCTCGCTGGGGTCTCCGTCAGCTCGTCGATGGTGTGGCAGGTGGCCCCCATGTTGTAGAAGAAATAGACGGGCAGCGTGGACAAAGCGAACACCAGGAGCCACAGCAGAGACAGCACGTACGTCATCACTATGAACTGCGCGAGAAAGCAGGATTGACGTCATTTGCCTGCGAGTGTACTCAAAGTGTGTTTTTATAATGCTTCATTTAGAGAGCACATTAACCTCTTCTCTGATTATCACTTAAAACGTCTCGCTCCTGCGACACAATCACTCAACACATGCTTTGTGGCCTCATCTTCCCCAAAGGGCTTTTAACAGGCCTTTTGATTTTCAGCTCGGGCACCCGGCGGGACCGATGTGTATTAAGCCACATCCAATCTTCCCCATTACTCACTGCGGCGCGTCTCACCGTGGAGCTGAGGCAGCGGCCGCACATGGTGCTGCGGAACTCCCCGAAGGTTTGCTTGGCCACGCTCGTGGTGTAGAAGCCTTCGGCCAGCAGCATGATGCAGTAGAGGAAGAAAAACGAGGCCAGACCGTAGATGACATACTGGAAATACTGAATGCTACGAAGGGTGGAAGAGAGCGACTGGTAAAATACACACATTGAAAAAAATTAAAAATAATCCAAATGCACTCTTTTGGGTAAAAAATAACCCAATTATGGGTAAAAAAAAATGGACAGATCCTCTACTTTGGTCAATTTCACCCAACTTTTGAGTCAAAACTTGGGCCAAATCTTCTAGCTGGTTTAGATTGACCCAACTTTAGATAAAAAATTGGGTCATTTTGTATTAAAAAAAACAGAAAGTTGGGTCCGATCCTCTACTTGGGTTTATTTGACACCATTCTGGGTCAAAATTGGGTCATTATATATAAATCAACTCAGAAAGTTGGGTCAGATTCTCTACTTGGGTTAGTTTGATACAATTTTGGGTAAAAAATTTAGATCATCTGCTTGGGTTAATTTGTCACAACTTTCTAGGTTGTTCTGTATATATATATATATATATATATAAAAGATTTTTTGTATACAACAACCCATAAAGTTGGGTCAGATCCTCTATTGGGTTAATTTGACCCAACTTTGGGTAAAAAGTTGGGTAATTTTGTATAAAACAACCCATAAAGTTGGGTCAGATCCTCTATTGGGTTAATTTGACCCAACTTTTGATTGGCATATTTTGGATCCGTAATTGGGTTACTTTTGACCCCACTGTTTTTAAGAGTGTGTATTTCATTTAACACAATCCCGTCTTGACGTAAAAATTTGGCACATACATGTAAGCGAGGGTGATGTAATCCTGCAGGTTACGAGCGAAGTAGGTCTCGATGAGCCTTTCGGTCTCCGTGAGCGCCTGGTGACCGCATCCGCAGAAGAGGGCGATGCCGGAGAAGCAGAGCAGCGTGGCGACCAGAGAGCAGTACGGTATCCCACCCAGGCAACGCATACAGCACTCGTAGCAACCTGACAACAACACAAAACCATATATATATATATATATATATATATATATATATATATATTAGGGGTGTGAATTGCCTAGTACCTGCCGATTCAATTCGTATCACGATTCATAGGTCGCGATTCAATTCGTTGCCGATTAATTTTAAACTCAAATTTAGAAAATACTAATCAGTAAACTTGTACATGTACACTGTAAGATTTGTATGAAAATGTATTTATTTATCAGAAAAAACAGGCTTATAACTGAGCCACTGCAGTTAACAAACAGGTTGCAGTCTGTTTCATGTTAGAACAGCACTGAAATAAAATATTAAGGCTTAATGTTCCATTAATACAACATTCTTCCATGCTTAATGTGTGAATCCTAACCGTAAGTAAGACGTTTTGTTGAATTTTCCCATAAAAAAATTGATGTTTAAAAATCTATTCGGCCGCATATCGAATCGATTTGAGAATTGTGCGCTGTAATATCGCAATATATTGCCAAATCGATTTTTTCTAACACCCCTTATATTATTATTATTATTATTATTATTATTATAGAGAGAGATAGATAGTTCAGTCCTAATCTAAATATTGTATTAATTCATTCTAATTACAGATCCCTCTTAGGGGCCATCTGCTGCCATACAAACTTCTTTCCACTTTCTAAAGCTTCCTTTGGTCGTGTGTTGCGTGAATGGACGCAGTGGTCAAGGCCATGCGTCCGACTCGACCCCAGCTCGCACCCTGACTCCATTCACGAGGCAGCATGGCGACTGTGAGAAAAAGGAGGAGGCTGACCGAGATAGATGCCGCTTTTGTGACTGCAAAAGACAACAGTCTTTGTCCCACGTGTTGGCGGGGGCACAAGGGCCGCCAATGTCCCACAAACAAAAGCCAGAGGCACCTCCATGCTCGCCACATTCATTGACTCCCTTCAGAGGAGAAAGTGCGATAATAGTGAGCAGTCACGTGACCGCAAAAGGATGGAAAACGCCAACAATGCAACAGTGTGAAGGCAAGCGTTAACATTGTTAACATTTTTTTACTGTTTCAATTGATATTTTAACCGTTTTGAATTCAGTTATAGCTGTGTAGTAATAAGAAAACAGTTCATTCAAATTTACTCGATGTATAGTGTCTTTGTTTTAGTCCCTGGGAAAGGAATGTCTAATAAGGTTTCTGTTCTTATCTATAAAGGGGTGTATGTTTAGAAGAGTGCAAGACGGTTCATAAATCATCAGGTCAAGAAAGGGCCGGGACTAATTATTTTCCTACATCTGGAGTGGACTAAGATACGAGCTGAAGATTTATTATCTGCTTTTTTTGTATTTCACTCTTGCCACAAAGACAGGAGACAGTCTGTAAACACTGTTTTTGTATAAGTTGGGATGGGTCCACTAGGAAGACACATTTAGGAACAACTGCTGATTCAGTGGGGTCCCTTTATGACTTCAGAAATTTCTGAATAAATTTCTTGCAAAAAAAGCCTCTCAACTTTGAGTTTTATTTTTAACATGCAAGAAAACAAAGAAACGTTTTCTATCAATGCCAGCGCAAAAACTGCATGCGAGTACATGCACACAGGATGACAGACTGCGGTTGGTACCATCGCGGGCAGCAGTGCCAAGCGTATAGAGCACATAAACACAAGGACATCGCTGTTCTGGCAAAGTGTGTATCTTTCCTCAAAAGGAGGGCCACTTTTCCAAATGACACTCTATAGGGGCAGACGCACACTTGCAATTTTCCACATTAGGCCAGCAGAGAAGCGGGGAGAAAATAACAGCCAAGCATCCATTAAATGTCTTCCGTTACATGGCCGGGGGCCAATCGCGACCGCGATTGGGTGAGAGCCCGAACAAGTTGCGAAGCAAATCACAGCGAGAGAGATGGCGTTCACAGTTATTTCACACTTTTTCCTAGCAAAAACACCTCGCGTGTCCCCCACACCCTTTGGGAGGCAGGTGAGAGCATTAAAAACACCATTTTGTGAAGCCCACACACACAAAAACAGCACCTAAAAGGCCACAACATTAGGCACAGACATGGCTGCCCTTACAAATAATGTTGGGAATTTTGCTGTGGTTACAATTCCACTTTATTTTTCACTTAGCATTATAAGGACAGATTTTTGGGATACAATTTTTGTATTCACTCAAGTGTACCTAATGTTGTGGCCTGTCGAAATGGGTAAATAATCAAATGCTGCCACAGGTGCATTTGATTATTTAATTAGCGACGTCAAAAAAAGTCTAACTCCACAGTATTATATTTATAAATAACTGCATTTACAGGTTATTTTCCAAATAAATTACTCAAACAAATCAAGTCAAAAAAAGCATTTTAAAAGCCGATCGAGTGACAGAGAAGTTTGCTCCCGTCCTCCAGTCATAACCCAAATTCCGATGGTGCCGTTCTAACTATCAGAAGTGATTTTACTTCTTTCTTTTCTTCTTCTTCTTCTTGAAGTAGTAACGAAGAAGTCTCACCCATGTCTGCCAGGATGCGTGGAGGACTTGAAGGCTTGTGTCGTGCTCCGCAGCTGCTCCAATGATGAGATGCGCCAACTCGGCCCCCGCGTTATCAATCCGGTTCGCCCCAACAATGGACAGAGCCATCAGCCATGGCTGATTGCTACAACAATCTTAAAGCAACAACGTCGCCTTTCAATGAGCTCCAAATGCGGGGAGGGGGATAATGAAGAGGCCAATTTGGTCACAGACTACTTTGTTATTTACGCAAAGACGCCAAAAGGGCGACTTCATGCAAGTGGAGACTTTGTTTCTTCAAAATTTCACAATTTTATATTGGAATCTTGCCGTCACTTTAAATCCAGATGTTGCCTTGCAAAATGATTAGAAACGGATGTGACTCTTTTAGAGGAAGAGGTGGGTTTTTTTTGCGATTCTGTACAGCGGCATTGAGGTTTGCAAAAGTCCAGGGATTTTTAAATTGCAAACTAATAAATCTATTTACAGAAATCAATGGGAATTGTTAAAGTTAAAATTTTGTCAGGCAACATCAGATTTTGAGGGGACCTCTTCTGTGGGACACCTGGGGTGGTCTAATGTCCTCCAGGACTGGTGTGGTATTATGATATCGAATTGCTCATTTTAATCCTTTTTAAAAAAAAAATATATCAGGCGTAATGACAGTGAAACATTCACTGAGCTTTTATTTTGTCATTCAACATAAGATTTTGATGGGACCTTTTTTGTGGGACACCTGGGGTGATCTAATGTCCTCCAAGACTGGTGTGGTATTACAATATTGAATTGCTAATTTTTAATTAATATTTTATTTTTAATTAAGTGTGTTGACAGTGAAATATGGTGAATTAACCGACTTTTATTTTGAAAGTGGCGTTCGCTGCTCGTCTGCGGCTCATTACCGTAATGTCTAGTAACAACAAAATAAGTGGCGGCTCGCTTGAGAGGGTTCATTTTGAGGGGAGGCTGGCTTGACCGCAGTCTCTCTCTTAAAACTGGGCTGCAGACTTTAATCATAACCGAAAAGGGCGTGCGGTCTCACGCTGATGACGTACCACTCTGTGACACGTTAGTGCGTCGGCATATAACCAAACATTATTGCTACAGGAATTAACTATAAAATTGTGACAGTAGCTCCAGGTAAGAGTGGCGGTTCTCTGATACTGTGATGACGTAGAGTGGCACTAGATTAGAATGAGTAGTACAATTAATAAATACCATGCATAAATAATTACAGTGAAGCAATTTAGCCACATGTGCTTCTACTCAACAGGTGGAGACGAGCTTGTTTACCTGCCAGTTAAGTAGAAGCACATGTGGCTATTTCCCAGCAATTTCATCTATATTTCTTCATAATAGCTTTCATAAGTAAAAATGTGTCACTTAAAATAACCCAAGTACTCCCGTGTGGTATCACAGCAAGTACTGCGCACAGTGCCTCTTGAGATAATTCTTTGCAGTGCCACAGAAAAGTTCTCTGAATACAGAAGTTTTTCTTTTTTTTCTTTTTTTTTAAACAGTGTTGGTAGTTTTCGTTGCTGTATATTGTAATGCCAGAAATAATCCTGTGAATATTTTGGGCTCGGGCCAAACTATCTTTCCATGCGAGCGTCACAAGTTCTCCTCCATAAAAATGGATGTGCTCCTCTTGAGTGTGCACTTTTTTGAACACGGCCGCATTCGGCATCGTTGATCTTAGGTGAGTGAGCCTCATGGAGTGTGCGCGCTCATTCAGCTCAGCCCCTTGGCCAAAAAAAGAAAAAGAAGAAAGAAAAAAAAAAAAGAGTCTGAGCTTAATCACGACCACTAGGTGGCACCTTTCCTCTGCCACAATTTCCCGCAATTCTCATCCCATACCGTTATCCTTTGCATCTCTTTAACATCCAATAATCTGCTCTAGAAAAATGTTAGCTATTATCAGCAAGCGCAAGATTTATTTTTTATAAACGTGTCTTAATTTGTGCCCCGCATGAGTACATTTAATGGAATATATAGTATTGCAAACGGTGGCTATGCGATGTTGTCATGCAGCTTTTTATTTCCTCTCCAAATTAATCTACTTACTCTCACAGTACAGCCCCATTAGATAATTTATTTTGGAGCTAGCAGCCACAAAATCCTCAGAGAGACAGCCATGTTATACAAGTCTTGCTCTCCTCTAACCAGGCTGTTACATCATGTTTTACTACCTCTCATTTGGGATTCCCCCCCCACACTCTTTTTACCCCCATGGGTGAGAATTTATTACTGCTGCCTCAAAGTGAAATTAGTACGACTACGCAAATACGACCCTACTGCTTACCTCGAAACTGTGCATAGATGGCATACGGTGGATATAAAAAGTCTACACACCCCATTCAAATGCCAGGTTTTGTGATCATTTCAAAACTTTTTACCTTTAACCTGTATTATTAAATATTTTTGAGAGGGGACACACTTACCACTATTTTAAGGGCCTCTGGTTAATCCCACATAAGATTGTTGTTATTTTTATTTATTTTTTCCTGAGCAGAAAGAAGCCTTAAGGTTTTGTGCATCGACTGCTATTTGGAACTGTTCATAATTCAATCCATGCTGCCACTATCATGCTTCACTGTATATACATTATACACTCTAAAAACAGTTGGGTCAAAAATAATCCAGTTTGACTCAGTTTGTTTTAACAACCCAGGGAGTTGAGTAAAATGTACGCAAGTTGTGGATAGGTCTCTTTTTGACCAAACAGTTTTTAGAGTGTTTCATCACAAAGCTTGAGACTTGGCAGGTAAAAAGTGAAAGCATTATTTTGCCCTCTTTATTTTAATTTGCTACTTTGTACTGTAAAAACAGTTGGATAAAAAACAACCCAATTAGAATTAATTTGGTTGACCCAAATTGACACAAGTAGTGTGTAGGTTCTTTTTTTTTTATTTATTCTTTTCCTTCTTTCTTTCTTTTTTTATTTTAAACCAAAATTAGGTTACTTTTTACCCAACTGTTGTTACAGTGTACTTCATAACCCTGCTTGAGACTTGATAGGTAAAACAAGTAAAATAAATAAATAAGTAAATACATAAATAATAATAATAATAATAATAATAATAAAACCTTGCCTTTCCTAGTTTAATTTTCTGTCTTGACCTCTAAAAATAGTTGGGTCAAAAATAACCCAAATTGAGTCCAAATAGGACTGACCCAACTTTCCCCCTCTAATAGTTGGGTCAAATGAACCCAACCCAAGTCGGGGTTTTTTGTTGGTTAATCATCTGACCCAACTTTTTGGGTCAAATAATTAACCTAAAAAGTTGGGTCGGACCCTTTTTGACCAAGTTTGGGGCATTTTTGACCCAACTGTTTTTTCTTACTTAGTTTGATACTTTAATCGTGTCAAGGCATACAAATGGCATGATTTCTTTGAATAATGTGCTTTCTTTGCTTTAAAACAATGAGCCTGTTGGGTTGCAGTCAAAAATATAGCTTTTGGTTGCAATCCAACTCTGTGGGTGAGAAGCGTAGACCTCACCTTGTTCTTTTCCTCTGCTGCCTTTTGCAGGGCCTCCTGCGGTCATGTCGAGGCTTCCTCTCTGGGGACTTTCACTACCTCCACACAGGAGGAACATTACACCTCCTTATGTGCCTAACTACTTTACTGGCCAACATGATAAGGTCCAATCATATCAGAAGTCCATTACCTAGTTTGAGGTGGGGGAGGGTGGTCACGGGGAATGCATTCTCTTTGGTTGATTGACTATATTATGAAGGCTTACACAGAACATGATCAACACGTAATGCTTTCATCGGTGTAGAAAGCTGAGATTGCCACGATAGCAAAAAGTCCAAATGGTCATAATGTGTTTGTACTTGGATACTTGACAGCCATAATGTTGACATTTGATGCTTGTTTATCAATACTGTAGCAATCAAAAGCAATATATCATACTTCCTAAATTCATCAGCCACCTATATGGAAAATATAGATCAGATGTCACTTAAAGAACATCAATGTGTCGGTAACTTTAGACCTGAGATGATGCTTTATAGGAATGATTCCCGCTAATGGGAGATAACCAGGTATGTCATGGGAACTCGTCTTCTTTCCCTCAATTATACATTTTTTGGCCATCTCTCTATGCCAGTGACAGGCAGAATAATTAAATCTTCCACTAGATGTCAGAAGGTACGTAATTAACCTGTTTTACATACTTTTTGTGACAATTTTGTTGGTGATGTGATTTGATGGTGTGCACTGAGATGTTTTTCCAACAAATATGTGCCTTGGCTCAATTAAGGTTGGTAAACATGGCTTTAAAGTGAAACACTTTTGCACTTTCGCTGTTGACGAGCTGTCAGAAAATTCAACAAATTGCATTATTAAAATAAGAGAAGCCTTTGAGAAATATTTGACTCGCATGCAAGCTCATTTCCTCCCTGACAGTGTGCAGGTGAAGATTACACATGTTGCTTGCTTTATTCGGGTTCTCATTTAAGGCGTATTTGTCTTTGTGTGCAATCTTATTCTCATCAAAGTGCCCTTTCTTGCTGCGTTGTTGATTTCTTCCTCCAGACGTTGATGTAGGGAACAGCTGTCAACAGCGAGCTAGCAGACAGATGCAAGCAACGCGCCCCGGCACACAAACTGTGTCAGACGACCCTTTGAAGCTGTTTCAACCAAAACGTCGTGCAGCCCCCGTCCAGGTGGGTGCATTATCCAATTGGCAAAGCTCCATCCCCAGCTCCGTCATTCAACAGCAGATTAACCGACACACTGCTGCTAGATGGAGGTGCTTTCCATAAATGCCTGACCACAATGAAGCCATGATGCTCTCCTAAATGTTGTCCCACAGCAAACGCTGAACAAATATGATAGCCTTTGGCAGAGAATCTACTCAGAAATGCTGCACACATGCTCGGATATGATGTAAAAAAATAAAATAAATGCTGGGCTGTTTTGAGAACCCAGTCACTAAGTAACTGTGGAATTATAGCAGATTGGGTTGCTTTTACCCAAGGTTGGGTTAACTATTTTAACCCAGCAGATTGAGTTTAAGATTGGTTGTTTTGCTAACTCACCTGCTAGGTACCTATGGATTTTGAGCAGATTGGGTTACTTTTGCCCAATGTTGGTAAATTATTTTTGACCCAGCAAATTGAGTGAAGATTGGTTGTTTTGCTCACCCACTAGCAGGCTAGCTGTAGATTTTGAGCAAATTGGGTTGCTATTACCCAATGTTGAGAGAATATTTTGATACAGCAGTTTGGGTTGAATATTAGTTGTTTTGCTAACCCAAAGGGAAGCTGTAGATTTTGAGCAAATTGGGCTGCTATTACCCAATGTTGGGATAATCCTTTGATCCAGCAGTTTGGGTTGAATATTAGTTGTTTTGCTAACCCACCCACAGGGAAGCTGTAGATTTTGAGCAGATTGGGTTACGTTTACCCAATGTTGAGTTAAATAATTTGATCCAGCAGTTTGGGTTGAAGATTATTTGTTTTGCTAACCCACTCACGAGGTACCTGTGACTTTTGAGCATATTGGGTTACTTTTACCCAAGATTGGGTTAATTATTTTCACCCAGCAGATTGGCTTGATTGGTTATTTTGCTAACCCACTCCCTGGGTAGCTGTGGAGTCTGAACATATTGGGCTACTTTTACCCAAGGTTGTGTTAATTTTTTTGACCAATCAGATTGGGTTGAAGATTGGTTGTTTTGCTGACCAACTCTCTGGGTAGCTGCGGCTTTACAGCAGATTGGGTTTTTTATTACCCAAGATTGGGTTATTTATTTTGACCCAGAAGATTGGGTGGAAGGTTGGTTATGGGCGGGCTGGAGTTTTTTGCCATTGTTGCCATTTTATGTACTGAAATTGAGGAAAATGTAATCAACGTTCTTTAACACCCAATTTGTGTTACTTTTTGACCCAGCAGTTTTAAGACTGCATATTGTGCACACCTTCATTATGTTAGCTGTAGACATGACTTCTGATGACATGTTTGGATGTAGATGATGTCAAATACTCCAGATAATCATTCGTGCCCTACCAGGTAAACTAAGATGTTCACCTTCCATCACAACGTCTTTGAGGTGGAAAGCAGATATTTATCATTATTTGAGCTCAGAGTTCAAACGCAAACATTCAAAGGGAGGCGTCTTGAAAGCTGCTGTCAATCAAGTTCTAAAACACCAGCCAGGTGGGGGCTTCTTCTCTGATCCAAGCACGTCTTACTTTGATGCACTGCAATGGTTATAATAATTATCACTGGCGCATGTTTTTATTTCAGGGAATATATTTATATAATGCCACCCGTTTGTTTGGCGGGAGGCAGCGATGGCTGCTGGCTAACCATTACAATAACAATAGCTGATCAGTGGTCGTCTGTGCCCAGTCAGGCTATCGACGCTAAAGAGCTTCTTGGCTGGCACACAGATTTGAGATTTGGATGTGTGGCACTGACCTGAACCACCAACATGTCCTATAATCTCTCTCTGGAGATGGGTCCAAGGCAAAAGCTTGGATAGTTGTCATTAACATCTCTCAGTGTGACTATTATACCCACTGAAGTGACCACTTGTGATGTCTGACTATTTGTTTGCGTGACACAGTTAGCACAAGACCTGTTTTCTCGAGAGCGTAGCTATTTTTAAATTTTCTTTACAATATATTATATTGCGGCCCCAACAGTTTGATTAATATTGTGTTTGTGGAATAAGAATTAAGGAGCAAAATCTATCTCAGGGGGCGGCCATTTTGTCACTTGCTGTCACCAAAAAATGACATCGTGATCACTATACGCCATTTTGGTTGTTTACTTTCGCCTCTAACGCTTTCAGGTCAGTACTGGGAAAAAACAACTCGGATATATCCGACTTCCGACCATCCTCGGATGCAGCATAAGAGCTCAGCTTGCGAATGTCACATGACCAAACCCAGAAAACTGTGAGCCAGGATTAGTCGTTAGCCGTTAGACACTGTGATGTCACTTTCAGTCAACAGTAAGTGGCAAAATGGCCGCCCCCTGAGATGGATTTAGCTGCTTAATTACTATTCCACAAAAACTGATAACAATTAACTGTAAAAAAAACAAAAGTCAAAATGAAATAAACCGATAATAATGACAAATCCAAAGCTACCATAATCCTGGTTTTGATTACATTTTTTAAGGTTCTCAAACTTCTCATTGGCAAAAGTCCCATTTTTGCCACCCTACCAAATTTAGCGACCAATCTTACAAGTACATAAAGTGTGAAGCGATACATTGCAGTCATGTTGGTAAACAGATTTGTCTCCTATGTGAGACCATGGGATTAGGAACGACACTGTCTCTTTTTTTTTGTTGTACTGTCAAATTGTTATGGTATGATGTCACCCTATTTACACGGATGACTAAAATCTCGCCATCCCACTTACACTCTATTATATAAACACCATCGAGATGATCTTTTCAACAGTGTGCTGAATGTTAACTGTACGATACTGTAGGCGTACTGGAATCATGCCTTTTGATGTTTGTGATAAAAGAAAACTGCAAGGTCTTCTGTGGGTCACATGACATTGTGTACAGTAAAAAAAAACGACTTTGCTGCTTCACGATTCATCTGCTGCTCAGTGGCGTTGAAATGCCCCGTGTCAAATCCATCCGCAGATAATCCTGAGTCATAAACGGCTTGATATCTGGAAAGTGTTAGTGATCCAGCCACGTGTTCTGTCAGGAAGACCAGCAGATTATTTTTGGGAAAATGGACCAGCTGTGAGAAGTATGCATTATTAGGAAAATGCGCGTATTTCATTTTTTCTCACGATTGACCATCCTTTTGTTTTGTTCCAGCCTGACCGCCTACTGGAGTTTTCCTAGGTCGAGATAAGGTTTCAACTTCATGCCTCGGCGCTCGGCTCTCTTTAAACGCTGACATCTGTATAATGGAGGAAACGGGGTGTCCGGCCAAGTCATGCAATTACTCTCGCCAAACTCTGCTCCATCGCATCTGAAATACATTTTGATTTCCGTAAGGTGCACATGAGGCGATTAACAATGCGCAGGGATTCTCCTCTGTCAGAGTAATGAGATGCCACGAGAAGTTGATATTCACGGCATTTCGTCTGACTTGACTCTTGACTGACCCGCCGTATTTCAGCCCAGGAAAGAAACGCACAATTCCCATTACTTCACAAGCAACCCTTGTTCCCTAGCAGCGAGAGAACCTTAAAGATAGAGGCAGAAAAGCATACCTGCGCGGCTCCAAATGTCATTTATTACAAGTAATGATCTCAACTCAGTCATTGCTCAAGAAAGACCTTTTTCATGCATATATTTTCCCACTGTAGACGATAGCGCGTTCGATAAAGATGAATGTGTCAAATTGAGCAGCGCTCACATGCGTTCAGCGTTCAACCCATTAGTTATGTTGACACTCTTTGACAGGAAGGGTTTACACTCCGATTAGAATAAGACAAATGAAGTCATCATTAAGTGGTACGCGTAGTGATGTACAGGAGAAGCAGTTGTGGAAACACAGAAACAGGAAGGGAGACTTTTCGCTGTGAATCAGTTTTAGATTGTTCCTTAAAGTTAGTTTTTGTTTTGTTTTGACTTTTGTTTTGACTTTTGTTTTGACTTTTGTTTTTCAAATTCAGTTGGTTTGAATTCGTTTTTAGAGCAAGTTTGTTAGTTTATATTTTTTCAAAAAGGTTTCTTTTTAATTTAAGACCATATCCAGACGTTCGGCAACAGTTTTAACGGTTTTCCTTGTCAAAAGGAAATTTTGAACATGTCTAAGTTTCACAAGAAAAACGTAAAAATTGTTGGTGAATGTCTGGATATGGTCTTACGCTAAAAAGAAGCCTTTTGGAGAAAAAATATGAACTAACAAACATTCACCCCTCAGTGACAGATTTTCTGATTATTAAAAAAAAAAAAAATTATATAAGGAATATATGGCATCGTATTGTGTGTGTGTGTGTATATATATATATATATATATATATATATATATATATATATATATATATATATATATATATATATATATATATATATTGCAAGAAAAAAATAAGAAATTTACAAAAATATATATATTTTTAATATATATTTTAAAGTGGTAAATTTGCAAGAGAAAAAAATCCACAAATTTACAAGAAAAAACTTGAATATTTGTGACCTAGTAAGATGGCAAATTTGCGAGAAAAAAAGTATCAAATTTAGGAGAAAAAAACTTGAATATTTGCGACTTAATACAATTTGAACTCGCAAATTTCCGACAAATAAACTTGGATATTTGGTCACGTGACGTTAGCAAGCTGAGCCGTGATTGGTTGTTACCTGAGCCCAGAGCAACTGTGATGTCATTTTTAGTCGACAACAAGTGGCAAAATGGCCGCCCCCCTGAGATGGCAAAAAAAACCAAAAAACAATTGAATTTCGCTGCTTAACTCATTGACGGCTATAGACGTCAAAAAATCATTTGAACTATTCATATAAGTTTCAAATTTTTTCCACTTTTGTTAACAAGAGTATGAAAACCTAGAAAAAAAATATTGTACATTTAGAACAGATATAAAATTTGTGATTAATCGTGAGTTAACTGTTGAAGTCATGCAATTAATTACAATAAAAAAATGTAATCGCCTGATGCCCCTCATTTTTGATAATCTTTTCGTTTTTTGTCTTAAAAAAAGATAATTAAAATTTTTTTTTGACAAAAGTGGAAAAAATGTTAAACTAATAGAAACAGTTAAAATTAAATTTTGACATTTATAGGCGTCAATGGCCGTAAATGAGTTAAATTTATTACTGCTAAATTTTGACGTGGATGTGTCTGCTGTTGCGACTGGATTAATTGCGCGTAAAAATTGTGGGGTTAAACAAACTTTAAATTAACTAAAAATGAACGCACTAATTTTGACACCCCTAATTATTATTTTTTTTTTAACTACATTAACATTGTGCAGAATTTGAACATTTAATTTGGCGTACCGCTAGTTAAAATCCATAAACCACTCTTTACAAAAAAAATATATAAACTATTTTTTTCTAGGTTTTCATACTCTTGTTAACAAAAGTAGGAAAACATTTTTAAACTAATAGAAATAGTTAAAAATAATTTTTGACGTTTATAGACGTCAATGGCAGTGAATAAGTTAATATAGGTGCAATGAGTGAGGCTGCATTTAACATTATTGTCGAGAAAAGGAGAAATTCCACAGCAAGTATTTCAAAGGAAAAAACATTTAAGCTTCAACTAAGTTATGTAATAGTCCTTTCCTGCATGTCTGACTTTCCTCCCATTTCTTTCCACTTACAGTAGAAGTCAACTTTTCCTGCATGTGTCTTATAGCTCCTCCCCGTCCCCCTCGCTCAGCTGTATAAGAGAAGTACAGTCAGTTCCAGTCAGCCTAGAAACGCCTTGATCCCAGCAGTCTGCTCTTTATTTCTTCCTTAGACTTATTTGCGCCACTATGTCCTCAGGAGTGACTTCAGGTGAGTCCAGCATCAATATGAGCCATTAGTTTTCAAGTGGTGCACTGATGGGGATCAGATAGCCGTTTAAGAAGAAGCAGACACCAATAGAAGTGTTCTCAGAGAGGCTGTAAGCTATATTTGATGTTTTTAAAAGCTATTTCTTGCCCAGTCACATCATATTTAAGCTGCGCTACACTTTCACTTTCAGCCCACCTCGCGTTCGGTTTTATAGCAACTGTAATGTTTCATATTTCACATTTTCACCTTTCATTTTTATGTTCACCGCATTTGTATTTATTTATTTTTTTGTCATTGGACAAGTGCTGATTTGGTTTCCCCCGAAAAAATGTGCGCATATATTTACACTCCAAATGACTTGTTGCTAATCGCTCACATTTTCCATGCAGACTTGGAGCTGGATGATCTGCTGCGAGAGTTCCAGGATGTGGTGAAGGAGCTGCAGGCCCCCCCTCAAAGCAGCCTGCACGCATACCAGCACGTGTTGATGGAGGCCAAGAGCCGCACGGCACTGGGGGACGACAGCGGCGTCGAAGACTCTGATTACAGTGAGAAAAATCATCCACCTCTAAAAGCCAATTTTTATGATGTGTGGGAGGAATCGTCCTCCTTGATCGTTCCTCCAAGCTTCGTCCTTTTAATTTGAATTGAATGAATGGCAACAAAGGACAACACCCATGCACCTTGAATAATATAAGCAGGATAATAGTCGCTCTATTGCTTTTCTTGCTGTTATGCAATTGTGACGGTCATGAGACAAAAGAAACAAGCGTGTCCTTTTTGCTCCCTTGTGTGACCGTCATTGAATGTGTTTTGACCTCTAATGTTCCGCAAAGGGAGGCCGGGGACCAAAGAGGGAAAAAAAAGAAACCTTGGGAGTCACTTGCATTCATTTTGCAGCCTGAATTGCTTTGTTGAGCTTTTGCTTGGCGGCCACTATATTAAGTACACCTGAGCAATCTATTGAAGTTCATTACAAAAGATGGGTTGTTAAATGCTTTACTAAACCCATTAAAAGTCATTCAATACAAAAAAAAATTGTCCTTCAGTCCCAAACACATATTTATAAATTTTTTCTTTAAAAAAAAAAGAGCAAACAAGGCTTTGACGCAGCTTCTAATATGAAGAGATGGCTTAAAGCAATGGTAGGCCAGGAGGTGGCAGCAGAGTATAAGAGATCAGCCAGGGCCATGTTGCAACAAGCTCTTTTTGCAACAGTTTTGTGAATAATGATAGAACTTAGCTATATTCTAATGCTAATTGCCGCAAAGCTGAAACAGACTCAAATATGCTTCTTTTTTTTCCTGACGAAAGAAGAGACTCTAATCTTTCTTTTGGTAGGTTCCATGTTTTTATGGCAATAGAACATAAAATTCTCTAGGACTTGCAAAATCTGTCAAAATCCAGTAAAACAGCCGTTAAATATAAATTAATTTAAAGAAACTTTGTGCTTATACTGTGTATGAATTGATTTGTTTATTTTCGGCCAAAATGGCTTCAGTGGTACATAGGGCTGTCACTATCGAATATTTTTTACATTAGATTAATCTATCGATTATGCAATCGATTAATCGACTAATCAGATTCATTTAAATTTGACATTCAAGTTATTACAAAAGCATTTTCCCTCTGATTACTGTTTATTAACCAGTGATTGGTGTTTATTTCGTACTTCATATTTGTCAAAAAAAAAAAGGTGGGGGTTGAAAAACAGAAAAAACTTTGATGGCTTGTCGATTAATCGATTCACTTTGACAGCTCCACAGCCCACCCTTGTGAATTGTCACGGTACGCCCCCCTTGTACCCCTGTGCCTAATGTCGTGTCTTGTGAGCGCATCTTTATAATTTGTCGTCTCCCGCAGGCAGCGAAGCGTCTTTAGGCAACAGTTTGAACACCAGCGAGGAGGAGCTTCACACAGCAGGCTTAACGTTGCCACCAAAAGGTACTTGAGGGCCCCTCCGCATATGCATATCTCCGTCCAGATCGCTGTTGTTGTCCTCGCTCTGATCACTATCACGTTTGGCACACAAAGCTGTGTTTGCTTGAGTTGTTTTTTGTTTTTTACACAACAATACTTGTGCTTCTGTCTGTGGCTGCGGTGTCTCCTGCAGGGCGCCTTTTTTTGGTCGCGTCTCCTGTATAGGTGTATTTGTCGTTGTATTTGGCCGCAAACGCATAACAACACAGCGAGGACCGTTACATATCAATGGAAACAAACAAAGTGTGACCCGGAGGGCCCCGCTCACTCTGATTCCACGTCAGAAAGTTATGCGGACAGATCCCTGTGGGAGGTTGCGAGCTGTCAAGTTTTTGGGATGAACTTGAGCTCAGTTTGTGAAAAAAGAAAATAATATTCTCATTGTCTAAAAACAGTTCATCTGATATTCTGTTACTTCACAGCAGTTGTTCCAATAGAAATACCAAAGAAATGAACTGCACTTCAAAAATATTTCCATTGCTCTGTTTTTTTTTTTTTTTTTATAATTCCTTTTCTCTCTGTCCTCTTTTTGCAGCCAAGCTGGGAGACACAAGGGAGCTGGAGAGCTTCATTGATGTGTTGGACCGGGAACTTGCTGGTGTGTAGTTAAGGAAATTAGAGCTTCTATCACTCGATCCTTTTTTTATTTATTTTTTATTCACTGACACACTTACACACTAAAAGCCATGGTAGTATTGCATAAAGTCACATACATAGTGTCCCATTCTCCCCCTTTGTATCACTGAGCAACTTTTGTGGCTCCGATTGACTCCGATTCCAAATAATGGGCGGTAAATTGTGTGTTCACAATAACAGATTGCGACATAATTGGCAACAGGTGTAAAAGTGATGCGAAATGGCCGCTTTAAATGTTTGCACTTAAAGGTAACATTGATGTGGAAAATTGGAGAAAGCACTCAAAATGAAATTTGAACCGTCATAGAGCCCAATTTTAATGTAACAACAATATTACAATAAAACAACATTATATATTGCATCAATTCAGGGGTGGCAAATCGAGGTCCAGAAAGAAAAAACCCTGCCACAGTTTGGCTTTAGCCCCGGGTGCTAGCTAGCTAGCTAGCTCCCATGGTGCTCGTTTACCTGCCAGGGAACTATCTAGCTAGCTAGATAGCTAGCATCAATGGCTAAAGCCAAACTGTGGCAGGGTTTTTAATGTCTGAACCTGGATTTGCCACCTCCGCATAAATTACATTTGAATTCCCCTAATCTCAACAATTCCGTTTTAACATTTCCATGGGCTTCAAAATTATACGCAGATTTTCACTTTTCACGGGCTGGCTTAGTCCTTATTCACCGCAAGTGGGGGTCAACCGTAAATATATTCTTAAAAACAAAACAAAACCTTTTTTGTTCCCAGAATGCATTTCATGGCACACATTTCATTATATATATTTAAGAATACAATGTTATGGTATATATTTATGTGTAATAAATAATGAGACCAGTATTATTTTTATGCAACATCTGCCAATAGTTTTTTTACACCCAATCGGCAAATATCAGCCATTTGGCCAATTATTTTGGACGATGTTTGACGGGACATAATCGGCCGATTTAATCAATTAATCGTTTTATGACAAATTGTCATAACAATGACGATCATTTTTCTTCTTCTGTGAGCAGCAAAGCGTGGCTGTTTCATGACAAAGATGATTCATATTACAAATAAATCATGAAACCCTTTTAATTTCAAAACAGTTCTTATAGTTCACGCCTCACATGAGTCCTCATCTGCCTCCCGAGCATCATCCTCATCTCTCTCTCTCTCTTTTTTCTTTTCTTCTACTGCAGAGATGTAAAGAGCCCCTTGGAGGGGAGGAGAAAACAGGCTGCAGGGGTCTGCCTGCCGCCGAGCAGACGGGCGGATCTGCTCGACACCAAAGTGCACTGGAGGGAGCGCGAGCCCTGCTCTCGCCGCTTGGGGTGGAGAAAAGGTTAAGATCAGAATTAAAAGGGCATTTGTTTCATCGGTAAAAAGGAAAAGGCACACGACCCCCTGACGACGTTGCGTCCTTGTCCACGAGATGATGAGCCTGCAGCATCGTCTTCAAGATGTGTGACATATTCCCAAATCCAGATAAGACCTCCATCTGTCTGACAGAAGTGCGCCTCCAGTCTTCCGAATATGTTTATGCCTCATTTGAAATTCCCAAAAGTGCTAAACCAGGAACTCGCCCTGATTCCTCTGGCATGCTTTATTTTTTATTTTTTATTTTTTAAGGAGGCTTTGTGTAGCAAAACTATGCGGCACTTTAGTTTAACTTTAAGTCCCTGCTGTGTAAGTAATATCAAAATGTCATTTATATTCTGTTGTTTTCACTGTACAGTTGTTGTTATTGCTGTTTTGGTATCAAATGTCATGAATGCATGTAGTGTATAAATAAAGCTCCATTTGGTAGCACGCTTTGCCTTTTCCTGCCCTTTAAGTTGATACAAAACGACATTGGATTTAGTTTCTAATAGAAAGCTTGACATTTGCTGGACACATTTTTGCGTTCAACACAAACATTTCGAATGTATACTTGACGAGAAATAACATCCAATGTGGCTGCGGTGGGCTTTTTTGTCTGTTGCAACTTCCTCAAGCATTCTTCATTGCTCGCACTGTACCTTCGCTTCATGTATGTGTTGTGACGGCGCTTTGAGTTTTGCTTCTGCACATCAGGAAAGCCACAAATTTAGCTCAGGCACGCGGAGAAGACAACTTGAAGGGGAAGTGCGTCAAAGGCACTGTGAAACAACAATGCACCTTTTGACTTTGTTCTGCAAGCTCATGAAGGCTGCGACCTCCGCTTCAACTGTGGAGACGGAATGTTTTGTGATATTGTAAGGTTTGGTTTTGCGAAATGAATACATCTGAAATTAGCAGAAAACACCCATTGTTTGAAATAAAAACCTTGGAGGTCAACATTTTGTTCTCTAAGAAATACATTTGACTGGTTAAATCCTGTGTAGAATTGAGTTGAAATATTATGCTTTAAAGTCAATACATTTCCTAAAGAGTACTGTTTTCTCACACTATTAGTATAATTTAAAAAAAACATCTCTTGAAACAGTAAAAAGGTAGGAGCAAAGTTGTAGATAAAATAATATTATTGTAACCACTACTGGTACATTATATAACATGGGGTCATGTATCTATATTGTAAAGCGATGTTAACTCATTCACTGCCATTGACGGCTATAAACGTCAAAAATTCATTTGAACTATTTCTATTAGTTTAACATTTTTTCCCCACTTTTGTTAACAAGAGTATGAAAACCTAGATCTTTTTTTATTGTACATTTAGAACAGATATGACATTTGTGATTAATCGCAACTTAACTAGTGAAGTCATGCGATTGATTACGATTAAAAACTTTAATCGCTTGACGCCCCGAATGTTTTCTTTCCTTTTTTTATTTTTTATTCATTCACTGCCATTGACGGCTATAGACGTCAAAATTTCAATTGAACAATTTCTATTAATTTAAAATGTTTTCCACTTTTGTTAACAAGAGTATGCGATGAATTACAATAAAAAATTGTAACCGCCTCTTGCCCCTAATTTTTAATAAACTTTTTTTTTAAAGAATTTATGACAGTGAATGAGTTAATAACTAAAATAAAGCACACAGCCTTTGATAAGCAAAGAGGAGCTAGCTAATTAGCAGATTAGCCGCTAACATTGTTCTGTAAACCAATGTAGGCTGCGACCTCCGCTTCAATGTTCTTATGAGATTGTAAACTTTGGTTAAAAAGAAGTTGAATAGAAAAATGTATTTATTTTTAAATCATTCTGTCGTAAGAGTCAAATTTCACCATTATAAAACTTTAGTTAAATGTATGAGCAAGGCAGTAGATGAAACAATATTATTACGGTAAGTGTTAGAAGAAGCAAACTACTGAAACACAACTGGTATAAAACATGAGGCCATGTATCTTATCTAAAGTGTAAATGTAGTACTGGGCTACATAAAGAAATGTTAGCAACTGTAAAATAAAGCACTCAGCATTTGATAAGCGCAGCTAGCTTGCTAGTTATCAGATCATGCTAGCAGCTAACATTAGCAGATGCACTGCTCTTTTTTTTCTCTCTCCAGGTTCTGGCGCCCTCCAACACTCCAAATCCAAGACTCTTAATTGTTTATTGATGTGAGTGTGAATAGTTGTTTGTCAATATGTGGTTTTGTGACTGACTGCATGGGGGTCTTTTAATTTTTTAAGTATATATTTTGGGCTTTTAGCTAGCAGGTTAATCGATAGGACAGCTGAAGAATTGACAGTTGAGGCTATATATACCCTTGCTGCCTCTCACTCTAATGGGTTAATATTTATAAAACATAACTAAATACAATACCAATGCGGATGAAACCTCTGGCTAAATAATCATTTTGCTTCAAGTCATAGTGACAGTTTTTCCCCCCCTCTCCTTCCCAAACGCCAAACGAGAGCCGTCTGCTGAGAGCCGTCACACACGCCATGGGCCGGCTGACAGATTTACTTGTGTGGAACTACTTGTTGACATGGCGCCAGTGGCCAAAGGAAGGAGGTCTGCTTATTTAAGATACTCTCGCTCACTGTTTGTCTTATTAACAGCCATTCGCTTCACAGAGTAGGCCTCCTCTCTGAACTCTGTCCAAATATTTTACCAAGACTGTGCGAGACAGAGACTGCGGTGCTGATTTGTAAAAGGGATGAAGGACAGTGAGGTCACGAGGAAAAATATACCAGTTTCTTAATAATATTCTTATTTTACTTCCCGTTGTTCTTAAAGAGCATTGATGTAGCTTCAATGTACATAAAAATGGTCATGTTCTTAAAGTATGATTAGTTTGGCATTTACTGTAACTTGTCTTTTAACTGACAATTTAAGGTGGTAAGGATTCAATTGCCTGGAGGGGAAAAAAAATACAATCTCACTATATGTCACTAGTAGGGGTGTTAGAAAAAAATCGATTCGGCAATATATCGCGATATTACAGCGTGCAATTCTCGAAACAATTCGATATGTGGCCGAATCGATTTTTAAACATCAATTTTTTTATGGGAATATTCAACACAACTTCTTACTTAGGGTTAGTATTTACACATTAAGCTGCAACCTAAATTTTCAAATAAATACATTTTCATACAAGTTTACTAATTAGTACTTTCAAAATTTGAGTAAAAAAAAATCGCAACAATCAATTTATAGATTCGGGATTAATCTGTATTGAATCGAATCGTGACATATGAATCGTGATACGAATCGAATCGCCAGGTACTAGGCAATTCACACCCCTAGTCACAAGCATAAAAAGATTGAACAAAGAGGTTTAAAATAAATAAATAAATAAATAAGATTTTCAGACAAATTAAGTGGAATTCACTGTGGCACCCCGGACGATCTTTTACGGCATCCTGCTTGGGAATCACTGGCCTAAGTCATTTCAAATGTTTGTGGAAAACCAGAAAAAAAATTTGGTTTGGTAACAGTAAGGGTAAAATAACTTGATTATAATTATGCTTTTTGGCTACTTTAACAAACAACTAATGACAGACATTCAAGAACCAATTTAGGCTTTTGCGATTTCCGAGCTGGACTACTTCACTGTATTCAAAAGGAGAAAATAATGTTACTGAATTGTACATGCTTTGAAAGTAATACAATAACTACTATTTGTAGACTGATACTACTGAAATCCTAAAAAAAAAAAAGCAAAGAAAAAAAGATCCTCAGTTTGGGTTTGAGTTCCATTCTTAAAGCGACAACCCAATTTTGCATGTAATTTGGAACATGTCTATCATTAACCTACGCCGTTGTCAAGTGTTAATTATAGTCAATATTTGTAAGACCTCTAGGCCATAAACACAAAACAATAAATTACAGTATGACAGGAACTGAGTGTCCGCGACTAAACGGTGTATGTCAGGAACCTTGTTAAACCAAGCTCCCCTGTATATTCATTTAACTACCTCTCGGACTGTCAAAAAATACCAAACTGAGCGTTATTATATTTACTTACTTCCTGGATGGCATTCGATTGCGTAGCTATTATATACAGCTGCTAACTCTGCAGTATGAGTCTTGTCAGCTTCTGGAATGGCAAAACTCCCTGATTGTTTATCTTCTAATTATAATGCGTCTAGATTTTGATTGGCAGACCCTGAATGGAAGAGGTCAAGGTGTCAGCCACTCATCTTGTTTAGAGACAGCCTCGAGTAAATGATGAAGGAACCGAGTTCATCAGTGGCTAAATGAAAATGAATTGATGCTATGATGAGACCGGAGACTGCGGCTCAAGACGCTGAACGGTCCTGCGAGACGAAGATATAATACGTATCACGGTGTAGCCCTCACTCCCTTCACCTGTGGACTCAGCCATCTTGGTAATTAATGTCACACAGACTTAAAATCTGCACGCACGTCGATGGCTAGTTGGGAGCAAGTTAGCAACCTAATGAAGATGTAATTGAGTACAGCAGCAGAGAGGAGACACTTATTATTATCAGACGAGGAGTAAATGAAGTGGAGATATGGCCTGCGCTGTGGGCCCATTGTGGCCGCGCAGCGCAGGCGCGAGCACACACGCATTGATTTTCGCTGGCGCCTGAGAGGACTCGCACATAGAAAGGAGCATGAGGCGGGTGAAACACTGAAATCGGTTCAATTTCGCATGGCGTCAAAATGCTCAAAATGAGCTTTTTGATATATTGTGACACAGCAGCAGCAAACATCATGTTCGGATCCACAGCAGAACGAATGGCTGATGTGAGCCACGAGCAGCCTGACGGCGGTTTCCACAGCGGATAACGTTGTTGCTTGGGATACTTGTTATAAAATCGAGATACTGTACAAGCATTATGTTGTCAATTGATGACTACTGTATGCACATGATCTTTCCTCTCTGGATGTTGGTCGAGTAAAGCCATCACTTTGGGCGGATCTCATCTTTCAAGGATGACATAACTGTTCAACACGGGGAAATTGAAATGATCGTTCCGTCTGCTCATTTGTCAAAATCAAATGACAAGATATTGCTGTCGCCAAATTCCAAGAATGTTCCTAAATTGGAACACTCCCACCCAGAGCACAAGGTAATTCATTTCAGGTTAGTCCAGATTACATGTTTAACCCTAACCCTAATCCTGTTTAGGGTTGTGGGAATTTGGACTAGGGGTGAGTTCTGGTTAACCCTAACCCTACCGTTGAGTTCTTACCCTAACCCTAAACCTAAACCCTAACCCTAAACCCTAACCCTAAACCCTAACCCTAACCCGTAACCCTAACCTAAGCCTAACCCTAACCTAACCCTAACCCCCAAAACCCTAACCCCCCAAACCCTAACCTAACCCCCAAAACCCTAACCCTAACCCCCAAAACCCTAACCCAACCCTAACCCCCAAAACCCTAACCCTAAACCTAACTAACCCTAAACCTAACTAACCCTAACCTAAACCTAACCCCAACCCTAAACCCTAACCCCCAAAACCCTAACCCCCAAAACCCAAACCCTTAACCCTAACCCCCAAAACCCTAACCCAAACCCTAACCCTAACTAACCCTAATCCTAACCCTAAACCCCAAAACCCTAACCCCCAAAACCCTAACCCTAACCTAACCCTAAACCCTAACCCCCAAAACCCTAACCCTTAACCCTAAACCTAACCCCCAAAACCCTAACCTAACCCTAAACCCTAACCCCAAAACCCTAACCCTTAACCCTAACCCTAAACCCTAACCCCCAAAACCCTAACCCCCAAAACCCTAACCCCCAAAACCCTAACCCAAATCCTAACCCTAACCCCCAAAACCCTAACCCAAACCCTAACTAACCCTAATCCTAACCCTAAACCCTAATCCTAAACCCTAATCCTAAACCCTAACCCTAAACCATAAACCCTAAACCCTAACCCCCTAAACCCTAACCCCCAAAACCCTAACCCCCAAAACCCTAACCCTAAACCCTAACCCCCAAAACCCTAACCCAAACCTTAACCCAAACCCTAACCCTAACCTAACCCTAACTAACCTTAATCCTAACCTTAATCCTAACCCTAAACCCTAACCCCCAAAACCCTAACCCCCAAAACCCTAACCCCCAAAACCCTAACCCAAACCCTAACCCAAACCTTAACCCTAACCTAACCCTAACTAACCTTAATCCTAACCCTAACCCTAAACCCTAACCCCCAAAACCCTAACCCTAACCTAACCCTAACCTAAACCTAACCTAACCTAACCCTAACCTAACCTAACCCTAAACCCTAACCCTAACGTTGAGTTCTAACCCTAAACCCTAACCCTAAACCCTAACCCTAAACCCTAACCCTAATCCTTTTTAGGGTTGTGGGGATTTGGACTAGGGTTGAGTTCTGGTTAACCCTAACCCTAACGTTAAGTTCTAACCCTAACCCTAAACCCTAACCTTAACCCTAAACCCTAACCCTAACCCTAACCCCTAACCCTAATCCTGTTTAGGGTTGTGGGTATTTGGACTAGGGTTGAGTTCTGGTTAACCCTAACCCTAACGTTGAGTTCTAACCCTAACCCTAATCCTGTTTAGGGTTGTGGGTATTTGGACTAGGGTTGAGTTCAGGTTAACCCTAACCCTAACTCTAACCCTAAACCCTAACCCTAACCCTAAACCCTAACCCTAACCCTAACCCTAATCCTGTTTAGGGTTGTGGGTATTTGGACTAGGGTTGAGTTCTGGTTAACCCTAACCCTAACGTTGAGTTCTAACCCTAACCCTAACATAACCCTAACCCTGGAGTTGAGGTAGTCAAAAGAGTCAGGGTTTGGGATTATGGACTGCATTGCGGTCAGGTTGGGTAAAAGTTACAGGTTAAGGTTAGAGTTGGGGGGTCCAAGTTATGGCTAGTTTTTGGTGTTTGGGTAGTGCAAGGTATAAGTAAATGTGAGAATTAGGGTCGGGCCCAGGGCAGCGGTTCTTAACTTGGTACTGGAACTTTACTACTACATCTGGAAACTAACTGGCCAAACTAGTCTGCGTAAAGATGGAGAAGATATTTGTGAAGGATTAAGAGTTAGGAATTTTAGTTCTGGTTAGAGTTTTAGGGTTAGGGCAACCATTCCACCACACAAACAGTGGCTTTCAAATAACTAACAACTAAAAACATGCATCATATAACTACAAAACAAAATTGACATGACTTAATATTGATGACGTCATGGTAGAATGGCCCGGCAGTCGCTAAGGTGGTGCAATAGAAACTTTCACCTAATTCTGATTTTTTTTGTAGCTGCCCTCACATAAATGCAAAATCCGCCGACGGCACGTCGCTTCCTGTTTTGCTCTCAGACTGTCCAGACTTCATTGTATGCAACAGGAAACCAGCGTACTCCTTTCAGGCTAGATCATTCCAAAGAATGTGAGTCACGCAGCCTTCAATGCACTCCAACTGCACCGTTACGTCACTGTTGAGTGAGTCGGGATTTCACTCCACGCTTCCTCTTTTCAACCAAACAGACCATTTACTTGAAATCACTACTGGAACCTTAAGACCATTTACAAAATAGTGATCTGTTGGCCTTTTAACATCTTAACTGTGGGTAATTTACTAGCCATGAAGTCTTTTCCCCACATTTATCTTAGTTTCTTGTTAGCAGTCAGTATAAACAAACATTTATTGAATTCCAATTATATCATGTCTTGAGTATGTGATGTATAACATTGTTATTACAATATTAGGGCTAATCGTACAGTTAAGGGGATAAGGTTTAGTAGTATGATAAGTCAGGTTTTGGGGTTATTGACTGTGGTTAGGTTAAGGTTGATTTAAGGGTAGAGTTGGGGAGTTAAGGTTAGGCATATTTTTTAGGGTTAGGGTTATGGAAGATATCGCAAAGGTTAGGATTAGGGTTTGGGTCCAGGGGTTGTGGTTCGAGAATTAGGGTAGGGTAAACCTGATTTGCCTGATTAGTTTTGGGATAGGGGTCACATTAGGGGTTATGGATTGGATTTGGACACGTGTCCTGCTTTAAATTTTTTTTGGGGGGAGTAAAGTTTGGTTATTTAACCCATTCACTGCCATTGACGGCTATAGACGTCAAAAATTGATTAGAACTATTTCTATTAGTTTAACATTTTTTTCCCACTTTTGTTAACAAGAGTATGAAAACCTAAAATTTATTTTATTGTACAATTGGAACAGATATAAAATTTGTGATTAATCGTGAGTTAACTAGTGAAGTCATGCAATTAGTTACGGTTAGAAATTTTAATCGCCTGACGCCCCTAATTTTTTATCTTTTAAATCGCGACAGGCGATTAACATTTTTAATTGTAATTAATCGCATGACTTCAATTGTTAACTCACGATTAATCATACATTTTATATCTGTTCTAAATGTAAAATAAAATATTTTTTTTTTTTTAGTTTTTCATACTCTTGTTACCAAAAGTGGATATTTTTTTTGAAATGACTAGAAATAGTTGAAATGAATGAGTTAAGGTTAGCTCAAATGGTTCTTAATCTGGAAGATCTTTCACAAAGAGTGTCTGGATAAATTCTTTGGATCAAACATGTGCTCCTGACAGTCTCTATGACGAGAGAAAACTGTTTGTAACGGAAAACACATTGAGCTAAGGCCTGTGTGTTGCAGTGTCCAATGACGCAACCGCCTGCCATCTACATAAGAAGAAGGCATTAGTCGACTGCCACCTGATGGTGAACTCCAGCTGCTGCATCTTGAAAGAAGAGAGGAGGGCCTCGGGAGGCGACGGGTGACCAGGCAGAGTAGCCATGAAGCGGTAGGTAAGTCATCTTTTGAAAATATGAATGTCGTTAAGAGACAACAACAAATTGCCACGACTCTGTGAATCTTGCTGTGAAACTTCCCATCACAGCGAGAACAAGCAATAGGAGAAATGAGGTGTCACGCGTTGTAGAGGTTTTACGGTACACCATACAGGACAGATAAGAGTGCGGGGGGGATCAAACGTATTTGTTTCCTACTTTGTTATTTGCTGCTCGCACGCTCTGGGAGCATGCGGGCTTTCGTCTCAGCAGCCTCCACTATCTCTAGACCATACATCTTAAAGATCATTATGTAGGCGACAGGCAGTTTTAGGCCAGAGGCTGGTGGGCCTTTTTAAATAGATGGACTATAGACTGCCGCGGTTCTTTACACTTCCATATATAACGCAATCGTATTGTTGCTGCTTTTAATGACCAGGACTTGATTTAAAATGTTCCCCTGCAGGTCAGGAGAAAAAGCAAAGTTGAAATACAAAACTAAAATGCTTTTCCCTAACAGGTTTTTGTGCGCACGGGATGAGGTATTTTCCTCGGCATTGCACGATCCAATCATTCATACTGTAACGTGTATTATACTTTAGTTTTAGTACTGTTCAGTTTCTGCCATGTTTTGCTGTTTTTGTGCATGTGCTTTGGCCTGAGCAGCATACACGTACAATTTTTTAGACTCGGTACCCCACCCATTGCTAATTTGACGCTAAAATCTCACTCGATATGTCCGTTGTAATAAAATCTGAAGTTAATTCAAATGGATTTTAATGCAACAGTCGTTTCAGTTTGACTCAATTTTCTGCTTTTATGTGTCCAAGCAACTTTTTTAAAATTGTTTTTTATTATTAGTGTGAAAGCATATGCTACTGCTTGCCTGCTCACCTTACAGCATGAATTATTTGTGTGTGTGTGTGTTTGAGCGCGCAGGATTTATTGATAATGATAAAACAAGATCAAACTTGCGAGGTTCAAAAAGCGGCGGAACAGATCATAACAGAGATGCTTCTTTATGAAAACTGAAAATATAAAACATCCTTAGCCTTGAAAATAGAAGATGTATTCATTAAACCCACATGAAGTTTCTAAGTGTGTTTCTACAGTTTGTGTGATTATTGCAGATTTTTTACATCTATAGAAAAAGTAATACAGGAAGTCCTTAATGACAATGCTACACTGTAAAAGCAACGGGAATCACAATTTGGAAGAAGGAAGCAGCAAAACAGAAAATATGAATCAGTGCCAACACTTCTGGCCATGGCTGTATAACCAATATATATATTTAAGGCTAAATCTCAATTCCCTTATCCGGGTCATGGTACCAACTGGAAAGTTCTGGAGGAACTTTCACTGGTCTTTTTATTTTTAATGCTTGAAAATTATACTAACAGTAACTACCAGAAGACTGCATATTCCCAGTTTAAATATTTATGCCAAAAAGATCGAGTACAAAGTTGTGGAGACTTTCTTTTTTTTTTTTTTAATGATAGATGCAGAAGAAGGTCTAATCTGTCCAAAATGGTTTCTACTCATATTCTGTCTTGGTAGCCCACCCAAGTAAAAACTGTAGCTGGAAAGTGAGAAAAATACTTAAATAAGTGACTAATACGTGTTTAATAAAGAAGAGCGTCATTTTGTCACATCTGAGGTGAGACAGAGAATGAAAAAGCATGATGGTATAAACAAAACCCTCTATATTATATACAGTATCACACATACTTTACATACATACTGTACATGCACACACACACACCTGGATGTCCCAGTGGGTTAGCGTACTGTAACTTGGCAAATCCATCGACCATTTCCAAGATTGACTTTGTCTTCAGCGGCATAAAAGCCCACCAGAGTCTTCTTCTTTCAACCGAGCTTTGACTGATGCCACTTTCAAAACACAGTGCAAATAAATCTCCACTGTGGAGGAATTGCCCTCATAAGTGGCTTATTTTCTACGATTTTTTTTTTTTGCCATAGCAAGTTTGGGCTAATTTCTCAGAGTTTTCCGATGGCACATGAAGTTTGACCCCGATCCCCCTCTTGTTGCAGTTTCTACCCATCGGTCCAACAGACGTAATGATACATAGCCGCTTCACAGGCACATGGATCCTCCAAAAAAAAGCGTCCACAGAGGCGACCGGGTCCACCGAGCCAATAGTCGGTGACATCTGCTCTGCTGCTGCAGCATATGGGAGAAGTAAATGGCAAAAAACAAGTTGCCCTCCCATGACATTTGCTTGCCTTTGATAGTTCACTTGCAGCTCCACCACTCAATTTTAGGCCACTGCCCGCGTGTGTGCGTGTGTGTGCGTGTAGAGAAATTGACCTCCCTGTGATGCAGGCAGATCAGAAGCAGGGCAGCATCATTTGGAAAAGCTAATTTAAAAGGCTAGCTTAGTTCACCTATAGGTAGCTCAACGTATTTGTATACAGTTGTCTTTTACTACTTCGCCGTCCACTTTTCACTCTATTGCAGATTTTTATTTGGGTCCATTTATATGATAATATCCATTAAAGACAAAATTGAGGCAAGCAAGAACTTAAAAACGAACAGCAAGAGAAGGATTGAGCTCAGATTTCGTTGACTGCAAAAGGGTGGTTGTATTTACAGTGATACTTCCATGCATAAAACCCCCCCTGCAATTCCTAAAAAGTAGTAAAAGAAAAGAAAATCTTTTCAATCAAACCTGAGAGTCTACACTAGGTCTTGTTTTATTTGCAATCAATTGTGATGGTGTATACAACCTGTCCAAATACTTTAAAGTTGAGATGCCGCTGGTGAACTGCGACAACACATCATTAAAGCATTACTGCCAATAACGTTTCAGCAGGTAGACTCCATCTGCGTAAACCCCCCCCCCCCCGTGACCCATATACGGCAGGATAAGAATAAACAAGATGAGTCATACAGATCAACCCATAAGCATCTCCCCTCGCGTAACCCCTTCTCTCTTTCTTGCAACGAGCAGGATTTGTGATGATCTGACCAGATTGGGATTTTCGCTCCGCTGCCCTCCAATTGCAAAGTCAAGATTTTAATAGAATAATGTTGAGGTACCACAAAAGACTGATCTAGTTTCAAGCGGTCAGATTGCGTTATTGTTCTTTGAGACACTTTGGGAAGTAATTTACGCCATGCTATGACGGTTAATGGAAATTGTCGGTTTTAATGACAGAATCAATAACTCCGCTTTTCTCCCTGAGAATAACGACAAATTAAAAGATGCAATAGTGAGTACGTACATCAATGCAATCACTGCACAATCTCCCATTGCTGCAGCACTACTTTGCATGAATTACAGTAAAATGTAGAGTTATGCACACAGGCCCCAAGCTGTTAGGCCCTTTCTCAAAGGTTTCAGCAGAGAGCGAGAGAGGAAAAGAGAGAGAGAGAGAGAGAGAGAGAGAGAGAGAGAGAGAGAGAGAGAGAGAGAGAGAGAGAGGGAGAGCAGCGAGGTAGGGAGAAGGAGATGGCAAGAGAGGATGAGGGAGGCACAGCGAGGATGTCCCGAGGCTGAGACTTGCTCTCGCTGTGAGAATATTTCTCCTTTTACTCATTCAAGTGGAAATTATAGCAAGTCCTAAAAAAGAGAGGATCCAAGTGACAAAAGTGTGAAACTTTCTATTCCATTTTGTTTGTTTTTTTACTGTTTTAATTTGGTACATGGCACAATCAGCATGTATGCATCTGGTATACATAAATAAATATTAAATATTTCATACATAAATATACATATAGAGCTCTTACAAGGACACCTTGATGTGTTGTTGGCGAGGGATGTTCATCTTGGAATTATTTGTGTTGGTGCTTATGTATTTCTTTGCAAGTGGGAGCGATATCTCCATAGAAGCCCTATACATATATGTATGTATGCCCATATTTATATATATATCGAAAGAAATACAAGTGTGCACTGATGTAGGTTCTCTCAGTGCAAACAGGCCACTGTCTGCTGCTGTTGAAGAGGAAGTCTTACCAAGTCCACACCCCAGTTAGTTCAGTTGTTTCTTTAAGCTATCTTTTTCTCTTACATGTAAAATAATAGATTTATTTTATCATCTTTAAGCAAAATTAGACATATAGAACTTTGAAAAAAACTAAAAAACAAAAGTGCTATTTTGCAAGGACAGACACCAAGAGACGCAGCAGAAACACGACTGGCGCTAAACCAAAATCAAAACCATGGAATAAGTATTCTGCCTTGGCCGCCGCCCAAGCCACCCACCCACCCCAAAAGCACAAAGTACAACCTACTAAAATTAAAAAAAATAGTGGACGCTCACACACATTCACATGTTCACTCACTCACCTCTCACGGCGCACACAAGCAGCATGTGCACACTCGGTTGAGATCCGATCCAATAGCTTAACAGGTAAATTGGCTGTAAAAGATGCACTTTCTTTACAAAAACAATCACAGTAACAAAGCATTTGTCTCCAAGCCAGAGCTGTCCTTGGCAAACCCTTCGACGCAAACTAACCCCAAAAAGTTGAAACCATTCATGTTATGCCGCAAACAGGAGCAAAAAAAAAACAACAACAAAAAAGTTGCCCCAAATGGGATTTCAAATCTCTACATCTGCCTATCCGCTAATTTCCCACCCTGATGTCAGTCTTTCTGTCACACTCCTCTCGGTATAGTCTCTTGGAACAGAAATAATGACCCCCAACCCCCCCCCAAAAAGAGAACAAGCTTTGTAAGGCATTGAAATCAAAAGAAAGCAATTAAAAACATGATGCGAGTATCGACATAGAGGCCATTGTTCTTCATGTGTCTCCTCCGGGAGGAAGGAAGATTGGAAAATTAAAAAGCACTTTTGTTTGTTTTTGTTATGAATTCAAGGGGAAAGAAACAGTGGCTATCGTTTTAGTCCGCTTAAAAGGCTTTTTAAATGATGACTTTTAGAAAACAAAAAGTACACAACACAAAGAATAGCCCCTCCCCTGATGAGGAGAAGGGAAGCAGTTTGATTTTGGCAGCTCTGCACAACTTGACATCCATAGAGAGCTCGGAAGTGATTCTCCTCGTAGTAAAAGTCTCGTTAAATCTCTTCACGTTTTAATCTGCCCTTCCCCCGCTCTCTGTGGTATTTATAAAACACAATCCTCCGCTCCGTTTTGTTGAATCCTTTGCTCCTCCTCCATCAGCGTCGCTGCCTGTCGACCCCCCTCGTCTGGCCTCCTTAAAGCTATACGCGCGTGGTCGAATGGGAATGCGGCAAGCCGGTGGAGTTGAAGCCCGTCGTGAAGGTGTTGTAAGGGTGCAGGTTGGGCATGCCCACCAGGGAATTAGGGATCATGGTAATGGTGTTGGGCGTCATGAGGGGAATGTCGTCCGGAGAGCGCCGCAGGGTGAGCGTGTAATCGGGCAGCGAGGCCAAGCGCAGCGCCCCCTCATTGCTGTTCCCCGCCTCGCACTCGTGGTGCGTCTGGTTCATCTGCAGCGACATGATCTCCTCCTCCGGCGCGTGGTGCCCGATGTCGTTGGAGGTGGTCTGACGCTGCGGGCTGGGCTGGCCGTGGCTGGACTCCTGCCGCCGCTTGTCCTTGCGATAGTAGAGGGCGGCGAAGGCCAGTACGTTGAGGAAGAGCAGCGAGGCCCCCACCGCGATGGTGACGCTGAGCTCTGTGGAGTAATCCCGAGGGTTCTCTACCACTAGAGGCCCGGACTCCTTGTCGTCGCTCCAGGAATCTTTGTCTTCGCTGTTGTAGGCCGGCGACATGGGGGGCCGCTTGGTGTTGAAGGGCCAGGTGGTCTTACCATTGGGCCGCTTGGTGGACAGGTTGTTCTGCGTGGTATCCGGAGGGGGCACTTTGGTGGTGGTGGAGGTGTAGTGGAACATGTCGTGAAGATTGTACAGATGGGGCACTAAGTGCTTCCAGAAGGCCACTTTGGTGGCTCGGTAGTGGTCGCGCACCCGCGGCTTGAGGCCGATGTGAAGGTACAGCTGGTCTTGGGGGTTGTACTTGGACCATGCCACCTCCTCAAAGCGGTTGGCCTTGGTGTGGATGAACTTTGTGTCCTGGGGAACCGGTTTGTTGGGATCCCTGTGGAGAAGACACAGATGCAAAAGGATGTTAATTTTGATTGACTTTGGCTCGGACTTTGGTCATCTACTGCAGTTTTTCTCAACCCCGGTCCTCGAGTACCCCTATCCAGTCTGTTTTCTATGTCTCCCACAGCCAACACAGCTGAGGATTGTTATCAGGCTTCATGTAGCGCTTGCTGATTAGCTGATAGTGTGAAACACCTGTGTTGATTGAGAGAGGTACTCGAGGACCGTGGTTGAGAACCACTGATCTACCGTATCCCGGCATGGTCATATATCGGGAGTCCCAAATGCTTAATGTCATCACTGGCAGGGCTGGGGAATGCAGGTACAAGTAAAAACCCTAAAATGGTTTGACTTTAGCCACAGGTGCTTCTCCCTGCCAGTTGAGTAGGAGCACCTGTGGCTAAAGCCAATCAGTGGCAGGGTTTTTACTTTCTGGACCTGAATTCCCCAACCCTGGTCACTGTTTTTCCTTTTCTTTGGTCCATCGAGTGCTCATTCTTAAATGTAACCTTAGATTTCCCTGACAGACTATAGGGGAAAATAGCCTAACAGGTGCTCAACAATTTAATCGTTTCTGTAATGATTACAGTGTGTGCCCTGCGGTTGTATCACAACCTCCCATAGCTTTGCACCACAAACTTGACACTATTAACTATCGTCAGAATTCTTCATGATACCCATTCCTATAGTTTAAATAATTCTTAATTCATTTATGAGGCAAGGGAAGGCACGTACAAACGCTACAAGGAAAACACATCAGCTTGTTTTGGGGGGGTTTGAAAGATATTCAGTTAATCGATCATATTTGAAAGAGCTCAAGTCAGAACAGGCTGCAGTTTTTAATTGAACTACCCTGGGGCTGATGCTGTCCATGCTAAACTTGAACCACTGGACCAACCAGTGCAAGATCTCAATGTGGCGTTTGTACCGCCTCTCTGTCGGCAGACTGCACCTCGGCCAGCTCGTCCACCAAGCCCCCACTCCGCAGCCACTACACCCGCCTGCTCGTCTCCCTTCTCAGATGTTGCTCTTAATTCAGTTCGGATGCAGTCTGCCCACAAAAACCAGGGCAGGGGCTTTTTAAGTAAACACATATGAATAAGTCAGCAGGCTTTAGGGCTCACGTCAGGAGGCATCTTGTTGTTGATAATCCAACACTGGTGGAGCCCTTCTGCTAATTGCTCAGGGAAGGCAGAGCAGTGTGCATTGGCATCAAGTGAACTGATGTAAAGTGGACCATATTAATCAAGACACTGAGTGGGAACTGCTCAACCCACTCTGTGTGTGGGTGTGTGTGTGTGTTTGTGTGTTTCTGTGTGTGTGGCTATCAAGGAAAGATCAAAAGACGGTAACATAGCATTTTAGATGCAGTACCACGTTTCACTTTTGACATCTCAGCCTTGGCAAGTCCTTTTCAATTACAGTCAAGCTACTGATTTATTGGACCAATTATCATAAAGCAATCTCCGGCAATCGAACAAGTCTTTATTTCTGTAAAGTGCCGTGAGTGGAATTTCCGCAGTCGCCTCTATAGTTTTTGTACGCAAAGAATAGACCTGAAAAGAATGCCGCAGCCTTGAAAACACAACAATCGCTCGAGTCCGAGAGGTTGAAAAGGAAGCAAGGAGCCGCGTGACATTTCTTCAAATGTCATGAAATATCCCTTTGCGGGTTTGATTGCCATGTCAGCGGCACGCCAAGTTCAAATTTATTCTGGGATTTAGGGATGCGCCGGTCACTGTGTATTTTTGGCACCGGTCCTTGTGTTTGGAAACAAGAGAATTAAAAACCACGCCAGAAGAATTCAACCCCCAGTTTGTTTTTCTGCCGTCAATTTTGCTTTTTCAGGTCAGTACTACTGGGAGAGGTGAATAGGAAGAAAGGGAGAGGGAGAGAGAGAGAGAATGAGCGGTAAAACAAATTGAGATGGCTAAAGCTGAATCCCTGGACATGGGCCCGTGTCAGCAGAGCAGACTGTAAATAACCACTTTTATTAGGCCCGTAATGATCCCCAATGAATATTGACAGGCAGACTATGATGACTTTGTAGCTGAATATCAGTAATTAAGTTTCAAAGGAGCGGCTGGTGGAGGTAAGGTCATATTGATCTCCCTGTGCACAACATGCCAGGGAACAGGACGTCAATGGAGACGTGCTTGTCTACAGCCTGCCAGCCTCACGCGCGCACACGCATGCAAATCTCCTCCTCCGCCCATGTACAAACACGCACATGACAACAACGAGGGGGTCAGAGCAATCTCAGTTAATGGGAATTCCGGGCAGTTCCATATGCGCTACGAAAGCTCTCATCTCGGCTGGGTCAATTTGGCGAATTGTGCCAACAAAAAGATCTGAAAGGTACTTGGCTAAATCTCGCAAAGCAATCTGTGCACGCAGGGAGCGGGTTTGAGATAGAGTGCTAGATGTCGTTTTGAAAAGCTGCTGCAGCTTGAAAAGGAATGCATTTTAGGAACACAAAGAAATCGATAGGCATCTATGGATAAATTGACTTGAGAGAAGTACTAGTTGACTTATCAAATTACCAACAAAAATGCTTGATTAATTCCTGCCATTGCAAATAGCTGCAATTTGAACACTGATGAACAACGTGCTGACTTTGCGGGCTAACCATCTGCAGAAGTCAGAAAGAATGACTGCTAATCAGTGAACTTAACACTTGACCTTGATTTGGAGCGGTAAAAATTAATGAAGGTGTACAATACTATTAATTAGTCAGAATGTCAAGGTCTCATCTAATAAACACTGGTTACAGCCACGTAAGGAAACCCTACAAGGAAAATGACCAGATGGTGTTTTTGACCTATGATTTTTACATATAAGATGACATTGTCACTATCAAAGACTAACCTAGTGTTAACTCAGCTCCCAAATGTCGCAGTAGAGGAAATTTTGCCATATAACATATGGCACACAGATTAGACTTGACTTGATTAGGACCTGATTTACTAAATAAAGTTTGTGAGTGCAAAAATGGGTGCAAGCACCCGAAATTGCGTCTACCAAAAGCACAAAATTGCCATGGGGTTCTTTCTTTTCGCGCATTCTGGGAGAAGTATACATAATTAGATTAATTTAGCACGCAGCTTCTGAATGATCTTGGAGCCAGCCACCTTTTGCAAAACTCCTTTCAACTCTGCAACTCTGCTTGCTTCTGGGTCATGTCGGTGCAATGTAACAATTGGTGCTGGACTCCCGCAGAGCAGTTTTTCAAGTCTCCTATCCCAAGTTTTAAATGGAATTTACTCAAGATTGGCACTCGGGACAAGTATACTTTTATGTGGATGCTGTCCAGAAAGTAAAAACGCTGCCACAGTGCAGCTTTAGCCACAGAGGCTTCTACTCCCGGTGAGTTCGTTTACTGCCGTTTGAGTGGACACACTTGTGGTTAAAGCCAAAGTATGGCAGAGTTGTTGTTTTCTGGACAAGGATTTAACACCTCTGCTTTGTAATAGGTTTGTCTTACACTAATATTTCGAATATCAATGGCTTCCTTTGTGCTTTCACCAGAGCTATCTAAAGCTCAAAACCCTCTTCGCCATATGATAGTCTCCACCATTCTTTAACCTGCTAAAGAAAATGGCGATAATGCACCAAAAGTATTTGCCAACCAAGCTTATTTTAGTTTACTAAAACGAACAAAATAACAAACATTTTCGTTAACGAAATAAGATGAAAAACATTTTACATTTACAAAACTAACTAAAACAAACTATAATTATTGATTGATTGATTTTTATTTGGTGATGACAGAACACAATCAAAACCTCCAATCACTTAGTCTGGTACCACCGAGGATAAAAACACAACAAAGCCAGCTCTCATTTCAATAGCCTCTATATACAAGTCACACCTGAGCATAAGTCGCAGGACCAGCCAAACTGAAAGAAAAAAAAAGTGTGACTTATCGTCCGGAAAATACGGCATAATGCCTTTTAATGCTGAGAGAGACTTTTTTGGGGGTCTCATTATAATGAACAACACTGAGCTCACTGCATGTGTCGAGTTCTACAGCAGACGGCTGACTGCGAGGCATATTTACAATTAAAAGATTAATCAAGCATATTGATCTATATTGGTATAATTTGACGTTTATGGTCTGGTTAAGCCCTCAAAACCTCCTCACCCCTCCGGCATTAGCGTACAACATGCGTCCTGTCAAACCTCCCCCTTTAATCTAGATGGACATTGGCGCTGTGGCTGGACTCCAGGCACTGTGGAAGGATTATTACACTCATAAAAGAAAGTGTTTTAATGGCCTTTCACAGCGCTTCTGATGTGTTCATATGCTTGTGGTACCATAAAGCAAAGCTTCCATCCTCCTTCCCCCCACCCTCGCCTGGTTCTCTCCATGACCTGCTGACCCACACTGACCTTGGCCAGTCATGCGCGTTCAAGCGCTCCCATGTGTTTGTTTTCATGACTGACCGTGAGTTTGTGCATGTATGTTTCCATCTCTTGTGGCTTGTGCACCCGTCTGTCTATGTGAGCGTGCCTTTAGGTTAGAAACACAATCCAGGTGTAATGACTTGACCTGAGGGCTGCTGCACGAGTGCTCAACTTCAACGCAAAGCATGCAGCACGCTGTTGAGGAGAAAGTGATCCTCTCCAGTTTTATATGATATTTCTAAAGCTTCCCCTTTGAGAGGATGTGCCGCGTGGATGACAAAGTCAACCACACCAATACTTGATGTCAGTTAGAATCATTCGAGGCTCATTATCCATTCCAAACCATGTCTGGAAGCTCTGATGTAAAAGGTAGATAAGAGGATAGAATGAATATCATTTCCCCTTATTTTTTCCCATTTCCCATGTACCTCCTTCCCCCCTTTTCATCCTGATGTAATTTGAAGCGCTTGAATGATCATAGACCTAGCCATCACCAAATCTGAAAAGACACGTTTAGGTGCCCCAAGGCAGAAGACAAAAATCTATTTTCACTACACTCAACAGCCCAGAATTCCTGAGCTGAGTTATAGCCTCACCATACAACACGAAGGGAGGTGCATTAAATCTGAGGCGCTGATGCTCATTTCACTAAGCTGCTAAAATATGCAAAGTTAAAGCCTTTTGAAGGTTGAAGTTATTGTTGTTACCGTTGTGTAACAAATGCATCGCCCGCAGCTGTTTATCTACTTACCAGGTAACACAAAGTAAGTATTCCATTTTCATTTTCACTCCAAACACCTTTCCCTGAATTCCGAGTTCATTTTCCTTCAATGCATTTTATCTAGTGCTTGTCGGCACCCTCGTAGGACAGCGTGCAAATTATCAGGCCGTGCTCTTTTGCCCTTCCCGTGGTTGCATGCTGGGGCGGAGGGCTGAGTGATGCATGCTTTATATTTAATGGCAGCCTTCAGTTCAACGGGCTAAGTGATGCGAGACGAAACACTGTGACTTTGGAGTGTGCTGAGGTGTTGGAAGACACGGCTCTTGGACCATTCTTTATTGATTTTTTTTGATGAAATGAGCGTCAAAAACAAAACTCCTTCAATGCGTTCTATGTATTTCTTTTTCTGTATTGAAACCACCTCACTGTGTTCGATATGGCATTTATCACCCGTATCAATCTAAAAGCCACTTATTTATGGACGTTAGTGTGCATATTTACATTCAGCCCATGGCATGGACACCGATCAATGGTATCCACCCCCCTTAACAAGACACCTCTTACCTTCTCAAATGCAAATATTGGCTACAATATCTCCAAATCAAGTGAGTGCCTAATTCAGTGGAGTGGCTGTAGAGATGTTTGCGGCTACTACTGCAGGTTGTGTTCAAGTTTAAGGATGGGAATAGTAACCAATTAGTTAGTGAACTGATAGGTGACAATTCTTTAATTAATGTTAATAATTAATTGAGTCTTGAGGAAACTGAGGCAAAATTAAGGTGACCAGATGTCCCATTTAACCCGTGACAGTTCTGGGTTTGAGCAGTGTATCCCAAGTCATAGCGGATTTCGCCAGCCCCATTGTTTTGTCTCACTCATACGCAGGTCCAGTCAGCAGGCTAGATGTTTGGGGCATATGCGTACATACAGTTGTCATAGCGATTCATATGACTAATCTCACTGAATCTAATCACTAACAGGCATGTTTTTGTCATACCAAAACTAGGACTATTTCCTGCTTCCGGGTCTTAGAATAATGGGAAATGTAGTTTGGGCAGGCATGAGGTAAAACAACACAGTCAGCTTCCAATAGTTGCCAAGACAGAGCAAAAAATGTTGGATTATGGTGAGTGCTGTTGAACGGTCAACCAAAATAGCATTTATCATTAACTAGAACAATAACACAACCACTGGACACCAGATTAATTAGCAATTATATTTTCTATAGTGTCTATAGTTCCTGGTGAGAATTTATTATATTGTTGATTTTCACTGAAACTGTAGTGTCCCGGCTTTTAAATGTGAAAATCTGGTGATCCTAGCTAATTGTATACTTGTACAGTGATACGATAATGAGAGCGATAGTGAAGCTAGCACGTTGACTAGCATTTTAACATGTCAGCAAGTTAGCAAGTCAGTATCTCTACACAGTCAATTCTGAGTAAATTTGACAATATTTAGGGTGGGACCAATTAGATTCAGTTTTAGAGTAATATTTACACTTGGAAGAGAGTAAAATAAAGAATTGAAGAGAAAAAGTCACTCAGCGGTTGAGGAACGAACTCACGACCTTCATCTTGGAAGACAGCCGATCTACTCCCTTTACTTGACAGAATTTACTATATAAACTATTTTAAGAATATGCTTCTCAACAAGTATTAGCAAAGTTCTAGATTCTGAAAATATTTACTACTGGGTTACTAGTGCATCTTTAAAAAATAAAAATAAAATAAGTCAGAATTAGTGGACAATTCAGGAAAAGGAAAAGCAAGTTATCCAAATACTCTTGGCTAAAGAGGGCAGGCAGGGTGAGAAACAGTGGCCGCATATATGTCAGTATCCTTCCAGAGGTGCTTGAATCAAACCATTGGGTGCTTAAGTGCACTATAGACATCTTGCATTTGAGTTGGCAGACATTGTCGCTCAAGACAAAGCAATCAATGCTGTATATTTCAGCTCCCACAACTAGGCTAGCCTTTTTTTGGTACAGAATAATGAGAGACTGAGATGGAGGAGTTGGGATAGAGAATGCAAAAGAATGTATAAAGAATCAACACTTGACAGCGCTCTACTCTTTAACTATACCTAGCAAGACCTTGCACAGCATGTGGCAGTGCTCACACACAGAGGAGGGAAATGAGCACAAGCCAGCAGTAAAAAAAACACACCAAGTGGAAAGTTGGACTGACATATTTATAGCACTAATGATATGTAGTGACTGATCTTTGCGGGCTTTTCATCATTCTGTCGGTTTCTGAAGTGCTCCGCCAGCGCTTTTGGATGTCGGCGCACACGCTGTGCTTTTATTTGTTGTTTGACATACTGCGAAAGTTGCAGCATGTGGACACAAGACAAAAGTTTTGGAGGCATTGTTTCGATGATGTTGGAGAAGACAATTCATGGGATATGATTGGTATTTTGTCTATGATTAATAACTATATGTATGCCTATGCGTCCTTTGGTTTATTCATTATCTTTCTTTCATTAGACTTGGTTAAACCATTGTTGTCTGTCCATTTTTCCTTCTGTCCATCGGTGCATCAGCCTGTGAATCTATGCAACTATCTATACAGCTTTTTCATTGGTCTTTTAATCCAGGGTTCACTAATTCCGGTTCTTGAGGTCCACAGTCCTGCAGGTTTGAGATGTTTCCGCCTACCAACACACCCGGTAGTAAAGATCAGGATCATTATCAGGCATGCTGATGAGCTGATTACATGAATCAGGTGTGCTAGTGGGCAGAAACTTCTAAAACCTGCAGGACTCCGGTCCTTGAGGACTGGAATTGGTGAACTCTGCTTTAATCTGGTTAACCATCCATCTGTCTCCCCATATGTCTATCAAGCCTTCCATCTACTACAGCTCTCTTTACCTGTGTACTTTTCATTAATCTATTAGTTTTTCCGTCCATTTGATTTTGCAATTGTTTCCATCCGTCTGCCAGTCCATATATCCTTCTGTGCATACATCTTCAAGTATTTCCATCTGCTCAGTTCTTCCACCATTTCTTCTGTCTTTATCCATCCATCTATTCATATCTATTCTCTCTATCCACCCTTTGCACCCATTCTTCGGTCTGTCCATCGGAGCTTCATTCATTCATCAGTCTCCATCTGAATGTTCATATGTCTTTGTATCCATGTACCATCATCAGCGGTGTCAAATCCAGGTCCAGAAAGTAAAAACCCTGCCAAAGTTGGGCTTTAGCTACAGGTGCTTCTACTTAACCGGCAGGTAAACGAGCCCCCAGGGGAGGTTGTTACTTTCTGGACCTGGATTTGACACCTCGGTCCATCATCGATCTCTCCCTCCATCCATGCATACCTTTGTCCTTGCATTGTCTGTCTATCCATTCTTCTGCTCAGTCCTTCCATCTCCATTGTCTGTCCGAGTCCGTCCATCCATCCATATATTACTCCGTCTGTCTGTCATCTATACATTGGTCCGTCCAGATTGTTACCTTAGTAATTTGTCTATCTGTCTGACTAGCCTTTTGTCTTCTGGTACATCCTTTTGTCTGTTGATCTGTCCATTTGGCCATCCATTGATCAGCTTGCTGATCTATCCTTCCGTCCATCCATTAACAAATCTATCTAACTGTCCAACTATCAGTTTGTTGAGCTCTCATTGGTCGGTCTGTCTGTCTAGCTATCTGTCCATCTATAGACACTAAAAGACAATGTTAATGGAAAAGACAGTTTCATCCCTGCATCATTAATCCGTCAACATTGCCACCCACCAAAAAAGAGCACGCAATCACACTCACAATCATGCACACACGCTAAGAAGATATGACAGGGAGTTCTCTCTGTGCGCTTTAATGTTGTAGCTAGTATGATAGACAAAAATGTGCAAGGGATAGAATTTGCCTTGTAAAGATGACACATGAGAGCCGAGGACAGGAAGGGCTTTAGGGAGAACGCCGGTATCATACACATGGTTGACATGCAGCACAAGTGTCTCAACATGGCGTCACACATGTTTTGACAGGCGATTTACAGTCAAGGGGAGGAAGTGCAATCTGGGTTAGCTCGTCGTGAGTATTTGGAGAAGGGGGAGGGAGTGAGAACTGCTGTTGCGAGCCGAGAAGTCAAAGGGAATTCAACCGGGTCCTAATTAAAGGGATGTCCTCCAGAGCCAGGCTGGGCTTGAGTGGTGCTTGGGTGAGATACTAATCCCCTAGTGTAAAACTAAATGAGGACAATGAACTTTTGGAAATATGGTAAATCCTCAGCTTCAAGGAGCACCCACCGAGAACTGATGCTACAGTCCTATAGATAGAATAAAATTACCCTATAACGGATTACTGTGTGGTTTCAATGTTCCAAAGATTTTTTGTTGCTTTAATATGAAGATTTGATCTACAATCACTTTCGTGATGCTTTCCTACAAATCAGAGTTGGAGTTTTGAATCATTTTGCTCTAAATTGAAAAACATCAATGCAGTCTCTTGAACTGTCCAAAGAAATTTAATTATTGGACCAAAATATTCCTAAATTTTCACAGAGCACCAAAAGATAAGCCAAGTTGAGCTTCCCTTGCAGTCTTATAGCAATCGCCACTATATGAGATACACAAGCCAAGCAATATACTTTCTGTGTATGTATACAAAGTGATTTTCTGAATATGGCAAGACAAGATGGCTGCCAGGCAGAGGAGACAGATGTTTAGTCTGACCTCAGTGGTTCGCCCGAGGAGCCAAACAGCTGACATCAGTCCATCTGCACTTGTCTGTCATTAGCAGCTCATGCATCGAGTTGTGCTGGTGGCCACTAAGCCAGACGTTCAGATGTCAAAGTCAACCTGATTGAGCAGCAGATGATGTAGGCACTGTTTTTTTTTCTTGCACAGTGCATCCCCCTCAAGATGAGATCAATAGCTCTCTGGTATACATGGAATGTCAGATTAAATTTCAGTTGTTTGAAATGATGACTAGTTGTGCCAAAAAGGCCTTGTACTTTGTGATGGGCAGAGGTGAAATTAAGGATGGAGGGGGGTGGAGTCACCCTGGGCTTGAGTGATTGTCTGGGTCCAAGCTGAAGAAATCAATATCAGCGAGGGCAAGAGTTGCCTGGTAAGTCATGGTGTCTTTCAGGGCCTGACTACAATGGAGTTGCGATAGCATTTTCAGCTCCCTCGTCCAAAATAAAAAACCCAAAGGTGCAGACACAGACGCATGCATAAAGACAGGCCTTGTACTCACTCCACAAGCTGAGCACGAATTGCATTGCACCCACTGGAGGTACATTTAATCTTCCTCGCATTCAATATGTCTCAGTTTTTTCAAAAAACACCTCTAAAAAAATATCTCTTAAAGTGTTTTTTTTTCTTTCCGGTCCCACACTTATCCTTTGTGGCACTTCCTTCTTGCTACATTGTATTTCATGTGGCACACAAGTCCTTTTAATAGGAGTCTGATTGGATTTCCTCTGGTACTTTCCACTGATAATATACTGCAGTACGTTTTCAATACAGTCATTATTGGTTTGGCCGATTTAAAAGTGATTTAACTCCACTCTGTCAATTAAAAAAAAAAAGTCCTTATATTGTTGTAGAAACTTGATTCAAGCTGTTTTCTTTTATAGAATCCTAACAACATCCTAAAAATAGTCACCTTGCTAAGGAGCCAGAAAGATAAGCATTGACTCACCCGGTCTTGGCAAAGTTGGTCCAATAGGTCATTACCACAGCACTCAGCATGACATCGTTCTTTGAGAAGTTGCAAGGGAAAAGGTCAGTTGGACCGATCATCGGAATTCCAAAAACATAGGGGACCTCGTCCCCGTGTGCGGCATCTGACCAGGCAGGCTTCATGAGACTCTGGCAGTGGTGGTAGAAGGCATAAAAATAGGTGGGGGAGCCATAGCGAGCGTGGAGATCTGCTGTGACCACAGAGGGCTCCACCCACTGGTGGTCGGTGAACAGAGCCACCAGCGTTTTGCGCCTGGTTTCTGGATTTTCCTTGTCGGCCCAGTCTGTGTACATGAACTTAATGGTCTCCCTCAGTGTGTCTTTTCCCTCCGGGTATCCGTAAAGACTGTCCACAAAGTCAGACACGGAGAAGTCAAAGTCGTTTCCAGACACGCCGTCCTCGGAGTCCACCACGTTCTCTACAAAGCGCAGACCCTCGCCTTGGTTGACGCCCAGCATTATGTCATAGTTGAGGAACTCCCCTTGTTCCATAAGGATCTCGGGGTCATCTGGGATGACATCTCCATCGATTACAGGTCCAAAAGCCACGTGGTATCTTGCAGGTTGTATGTCCTGCTCCACAAGCTCCCTTGAACTCTTCTTCCTCAGACAGTCCACCATGTCTAATGTGTCCAGGACGTTGCAGCCCACCTTCTCTGCCAGGAGACGTGTATACTTGACCGGCTGGTAATTCACCGCCCAGCTGGAAAGCGCAGAGCCGCTCTGAATGATGGCTCGGTGGAAGAGACCTGCACAAGAACACAAGGAACAGATCATACTTGGTGTGTCTCATTGATAATTCAGTTACGTGCTACAAAACACAATGGCTGTTCATTTGGCTGCTGTCATGTTCGAGACCTGACTGTCAGCTGCACAGCTGATAAGAGCAACAAAGCCCAGACTGACAACAAGTTCTTGCTCCCACACAGGACAATAATAGATGCCAACAATAATAGAATCATGTCTGTGATAATGAATGCGCAGATGGCCTGGTCTTACAGACTGCTCGCAGAGACAGACGAGAGCACCAGCACTGTCATTTCCCTTCCCGTCGTCTCTACAACTCCAACAGTAATAATCTGTATGCTTGTCAGAGGCAGATGCTGTGAATATGAAGCTGTAGGTTTTTGTTACAATGAGAGAATTCAGGGAAACAATGCGGGAAAAACTGAACGAACAAAACTCTGCAGACATGAATACATTTGAAATCATTCATTCATTCATTGTCCTTTGGTTATCTTGTTCAGGGTCACAGGGGTAGCTTGAATAAACCCCAGTTGACTTGATGGGTACACCGTGGATTGGCTTTGAATCAATGTTGTGAATTACTAACTATTGACCTTGATGACTAAGAGGCTACACAGCCTGTAAATTCTTACTCCTCATACATCTACACAGGTAGCACGTTTCCCTCTATTGTTATAATGTTATTCTCCAACTCACAGACACAGATATTGAATGACATTTCAACCACTTAGTTATTCATGAAGTCTCTCTTTATAGCCCCTATTGACATTTACCTTGTATAGATACAACTACTTATGCATCAGTTTTTTTTTTAACCCCCATTGAAAATGTGCATACACATTTAACCACTGGCTTATACATGAGATTGTGGGTGGATTGCTATAAATAAAAGTAAACTCCTACTCCTTGTGTGCGCTGGGAATGAAGCCGTGCACTTTTACTTGCCAAGAAAATACAACCTGGTGGCATACGCTGAAATAAAGTGCCTGTGATCTATGGCAGTAAACCCATTATTGATACAGAACTCCTATGATGTTAGTCGATAAAGGATCTTAGCGTTGTGTGTGCGTAGTGGAAACCGACGCAAACAAATCTACAGTCTCGTGGGTTCTCTCCCAAATTAAATTACCGTTTAGTTGCAGTGGAGAATGAAGGAAATCCGAGACGACTTTCTACCACAAGGTATACATCCCAAATAGGAAACATAATTTCCTCAGAAATAATTTAATTGCATCCCTTCGAAAAATTTTCCCATTACCTCGAGTAGATTAAAAGTGACATCCCCTCCGTTTGCGGTACGCTTTCCTCGCGTCATCGTCGTGTCTCAGCATCACAGCACCGGTGCTGCTTTACCGATCTGGGAGTCAGAGGCCAAGCTCCAACCCGCTTGACCACGCTGCTTTAATGTTCACGTCATCGTTACGGTCACAATGATTGAATTCCACTGACGTCGCGATAGTGGCAGGCGCTACAGACGACAAGTAATCACGAGCAGCAACGTAACGTCACAAGATGTTTCCGCAACGTCGTGTGGAGACACATGCTGGCATGCAGGGTTCGAGAGTAATATTTCAGCATCAGTGTGGGTGGCTGGTGAAGTCTCTGTGTTTATGAGGTAAACAGAAGACTTAAGTGCCAGATATATCACTTTGCTCGCCTTAATCAGTGGCAGCGGGGGGCTTATTTCTTCTTGGCAAAGATTAAGTGTTTATTTACACTCCTATTTACATTTGTTCGCAAGTGGTAAGTAGAATTAATTTGTCTGCATGGGTGAACAGTTAAATGTTTTTTGAAAGTTACACTACAAGGCTGCTGTGGATAACTTCAATGTTGTGTGAATGCTGAGACAAGCAATAGCAAAGACGTTAGTGCGCACGAAAAATACTCATATTTTTAGAATCACGCTTTATAGCAACATCATCGCTCAATAGAGTTAAACTCAATTCAAGGACACAATGTGTATAATGTTCCAGATGGATTACCTATTATGCCGCGAAGCCCAAACACAAATCAGTTGCAATATATGGGACGTTTTCTTGCATGAATACAAACAGTGAGATCCATTCAGCCATTTTCTATGCTGCATATCCTGTTCAGAACCTACCTCAGCTGAAACTACCTCAACTGGTCGTTAACAATTGTGTTTGTGAACTTTGTAGTGGGTGAGATTTCATCTGCACCCGTGCATCAGTGATGTGAACCACTCTCCAGTTGCCAGTTACCTTGAAAAAGCAACTTAGTTACTATATTGATTACTTGCTTGAAAAAGTAACTAAGTTACTTTATTGATTACTTGCTTGAAAAAGTACCTAAGTTACTCGCAAGTTGCTTTAATCATTATATTTATCACATACTGACCATCCTGCTTAACATAAAAATGATACCCGGTTTTGCCACGTAATTGGAAGTGTACTTTTAACAGCGACATTAGAGAAAAAAGTTAGTTTTTATTAAAAATAACAAAGACAACAACATTTTTGACTTATCATAATTATTATGAATAAAAAAAAAAGAGTCTTCAGGATTTCTTTTAACAAATTTGCGACTTGTTTGGAATAAAAAAAAAAATGAATAGACTTCACTTACCAAAAATATATATTTTTAATAATATCTAAAATAACGGCAGACTTATTTACATTTTTTACATATTGGAAATTGTAATGCATTAGATTACTTGAAAATATGCATTTGGGACTCATTACCAGCTTCAGTAGTTAGGTTTCCATCCACCCATTTTTATTCCAATTTTCAAGAAATGCAAAAATATAACGGAATGGAAACGCTAGAAATTTGCAAAAGGGCCCAAAATTCGCCCAAAAAGTTTTTACATTTAGAAAGAGTGGATTTTGAATACTAATTTTAGCTATGGAAACAGGTTTTGCAAACAACCGCTGGCAAGACCGGATACACGTCGCAAGTATTGTCGGATGATAAAGTAAGGTATGTTTGGGGGGACGACAAAACTGAAATATTTTCGGAATTAATTAAAGAAGTCAATATTAATGCTATTTTAGATGGAAAACAGCAAAGAAACGCTACGGTTTATCAAGAATTACAAAAGCAAACTCCTACAACGTCATCGCACGGCGCAGTCATTTCCTGATCTTCTTCTTTTAAATTACTGGTACGTCACATCTCTATGGTGTATACTGCCACCTACAGTGTTGAAGTCCCCTCTCAATATTTGCAAAAGAAAAACAGATGAAAACGGAGAATAAGTCGCATGTTCGTTTTTGCCAATTTTCAAAGAGATCATAGAGTGCAATAATGTGAAACAAGCTCTCTAAGATGAACTATCCAGTGTCATAGTCCTAAAGTCCTACACAGTTATTTTTTTGGAGCATTTTATTTCCATAATCTATGGATGCAAACGTCTATGCAGGGAAATTGCCAAGCAAATTGGTCACAACTCATTGAACATCCAATCATTATAAAACGTCGATATTTTCAAAACACGTCTTGATTTGTCCTTCAAAGAACTTTGAGCCAAAACAAAAGGGCCACCTACTTCCTCACCTAAACTTTTACATCCAACTACTGTTTACTGTACATTTACCTCGTGTTTAAACAAGTACTCAAGCTTCTTCAAACATTCCAAAAGCATGCATGGTAGGTTCAGTGAAGATTTTAAAGACTCTAGATCTCCCCTGCGATTGACTGCCGACCAGCCTAGGCTTCTGCTGGGATAGACTCCAAGTTCATCCACAGCACTAATAAGGACATGTGGTCTAGAAAATGCCTGTGACTATTTAAAAGCATTTGGACAAGACCAGCTCATTTTGCTTTACAAAATTACAATATAGCCTCTGCATCATAGACGTACGAGCCAGAAATGCCAATGAGAAGATCTGCGGCGAACATCATGAATCTGGAGTTTTCGTTTGTTGTTTCACTTAGGACAAAATGAATCACATTGGATGTGAAAGCCACCACCAGCGCCACTGCCCTTCAAGCTGTCCTATCAGCTGTGCGTCTCTGCAGGGTGGTGGCCTGTGCTGCGTTTCAGCGAGCGGAAGCAGATGTCGAGGATTTCACCCACTTGAAAGCATTAAAGTGACAACTATAAGACGCAATTTGCTGGTGTGGAAGTGGGAATGTTTGGCAGCTGCTAGAGCTCGTCTGACCGTCTTTGTCACTATCCTCCTCTGCCCTTATTTCACCCTCTCCTAGCCCGTTCTTGGGGTTGCCTCTCTTTGCATAGGCACAGCAAGAGGCATACATGGTGCCGGGAGTTTGCCCTTCAGTGCCATTGCCACTTGTAAATGTTTTTTGATCATGCACTGAAAGAGAATATTTGCCTGCAGGGAAGTTTCGTGATCAACAACTTGATAATAAGTATTGGTACACAGCTCTTAATCTGTTAATTAAGCAATCATAGTTGGGCGAGACACCAAGAAGTTGCTGTAGGCTGCCTACTCATGCCCCATTTGAGAGACCTTAAGAGTTTATTTACTCAATGTTCTTTTTTCTTAAACAAGCTAGGGAAGTATTAAAACTAGGGGTGTCAAAATTTGTTTGTGAATTTTGAGTTAATTTAAAGTTCCTTTTGGGGGGGGGGGGGGGGGCACACGATGAATGCAGCAATTAGCATTAGAATATAGCTAAGTTTCATCATTATTCACAAATCTGTTGAGAACTGTGGGTAAATTAGCTTTTTTTTCAATATGGCCCTGGTTGAGCTATTTTACTTTGCTGCCACCTGCTGGCCATTTTTGTAATAACTACCATTTCTTTACCCGTTATCTGCAGTTCAGAGGCTGCATCAAAGCCATTAAAACGTATAAATACGTCTTTGGGACAATTAAAACATTTAAAATAGAACATATTTATCCGTTTTTGGTAGCAAATTAGTGCAATTATAAAATTTGTTATTGCCTGACACCCCTAGTAAAACCATGCAGTACTTGGTAGAAATGTAATATTTTATCAACAAAAATACAGCATTGCTTCAAAATGGTTTGAAAAGATTGGTGATCCCTAGTTGACGTTACATCAAGTACATTCACCCTAATTTACGCGGAGCGCTATAACCGCAACGGGGCCTACATGGTCCTGGCAGCGTGTTCATGGAAATGCCGCAGATGGCTGACTGCTGAGGACTGAGCGGACCTGACACTCCGAGATTTATCTTTCGCTTTGTTTGATGAAAGAGAGCAAGAGTGAGTTGGGCTTCACTATTGTTTGCTGAGAATCGTATAAATCCAGCGCACAGGAGCTGTCACCGGGGCAATAAATATGTATTAGAGTTGTGTGCGATGAGCCCCACTGTGGTAGGAAGCCCACTAGGGAAGGTCAGAGAGAAAGAGAGTGAGAAAGAGTGGGTAGGGGGGAGCACTAGCACTGATCACCCACTGTGAGAATCCACTAATTATCCACAGCAGGATGTATGTGTGTGCAGGTGTGTCAGTGCTGACTTTGATAAGACGTAAAGATGATGGATGAACACACATGAATCATCGCGACGGGGTTAATGTTTGTGACATTGGAGTTAAGAAACTCGTCGCAGAGAAAGAAACACTATTATTGTTGGTTGATATCGAAAGGAAAAGCAACAGATCGCCCTATCGTTATCTGCCTGTTTGACATGCTAGGACCCAACACCGAAACCATGAGCTGATCCATCAAAGCACCACGTTGCTGGCAGATTGAGGTCACGCTGAATTATGACTGAAGCTGCGAGGTAATCACTCATTGGGTCGCGGCGAAAATGCTGTCGCGGAGCACCGCCGCCGCCGTCGTCTCAACGCTGCGGTGAGCTGACCTTGACCGTGCTGCCCCCCCTTCACTAGACAGCCGTTAAATGGGCATGTGGTTCGGGCCCCGGCTTGGTGGCGTGGCTTCCGGGGATAATTTATTGTCGATGAGGGGATAAAAAAGTTGATGACCCTTGGATAGGTTGAAGCGCCACAATTCACGACAGGCTCACACCATCACTGGACGAGTGTAATTTGGATTAAATGCTGGTTTGAACAAGCCAATGGGGCAACTCTGGAGAGAGTAACATGACGCAGCAAAGCTTTGGATCACTGCTGATGTATTTAGCGGCATGTATGCGTGTTAATGGACGAGGATGTTCTGCTGGCGATGAAGCCAGAAAGCATTGTAAATGAGTGCACTGGCAAATGTCACTCAAGCATCAGTAATGTATTTTGTCAGATTGGCCCTTGGATATAGTCGATGAGCATAAAAAAAAAATACAATAAAAAAAAAATGTCGCCGTCTTAAACCCTTTTAACACTGCACTTGGTTTTCCTGAACAATGGCGGCCCAGCGAAAGCAACATATTTGGCACTGGTTGCTAAGCTCCAAAACAGGGGAGGAGGAGCAGATGCGATACAAGCAACTGTGGCTGTCTCAGTACAACATTTGTCTTGTGTCCCACAGCTCCGGACACTGACGCACCACATTTTTAAGTCAGACCTCCGTTTTTTCAATGTCATTTACTGTACAACGTCAACAAAATCATTTTCTGTTGTCGCTCTGAAATCACTCCGCCACCACTTCTGCTATTGAATGTCCAGTCTGTCATCATAGCTCCCCTTCAAATTGAACATCTTTCAATTGAGGCATGTTTGCCATTGCTTGACGACACACTGCGCTCTGCTAAGTGCAGTGTGAAAAGGGCTTTGCAATTTCATGAATGAAGGGAACATTTGCAGTGGTAGGCCACTTTTTGCACAGCTCGGCCCAACTCTGTATGGCTTTACTCGCCTGTCGTTGGACAGTATTCCACTTCAAAGTACAGGGCTCCTCGGTCTACAAAGTTCCGCTCCGACGGTGGTAACGTAACCCAGATTTGTACATATTTCATTAGTCAGGTTTCCATCCAATTGTTTAGATTTTTTAAAGCGAATTTACTGAAAATGCGCAAAACGGACATGCAACTTATGCCCGTTTCCATCTGTTCTTCTTTTGCGAATATTGAGAGGGGACTCCGCCGCTGTAGGTGGCGGTATACACCACAGAGATGTGATCAGTAATTTAAAAGAAGAAGATCAGGAAACGACTGCGCCGTGTGATGACGTTGTGTGAGTTTGCTTTTGTAATTCTTGAAAAACCGTAGCGTTTCTTTGCTCAAATAAAATAAAGTCATGTATGACAAAGATGAAAAATAAGGATCCCCCCCCCCCCATATAGTTCATTTTATAAACATAAACTTTAAACAGCTCTATTAGTTTTTTTCAATTATAGTTTTTGTTTTTTTGTTGTTAGTGTTTGTTAACTATAATAACCTTAATCATTGCCTACACTATTATAAATGAAAAGTATATACCAGTATAACTATAAACAGTCAAATGAAAAGCAGTCAGTATGGCGGTAACAGTGTGCCATGCCCAAAGTATGTATGATTATATTTAGTATTTTTCATTTTCAAATAATAAACTGATGTGTCAGTGACAAATGTGCTTGACCAAATGAGTGGCGAGTGTTGTGTTTCCTGTATCGGCTTCACATACTTGGAAACTCGGCGCACCAGTTAATAAAAACCTACACCTGCGAGTAGTAGTACCTGGATAGAGTAAGGACATATCGAGCTGAGTAGTTACTGTGGACTGAAAAAGGGAAAATGTGCTAGCTATCAGAATGTTTCATTTGTCAAATTTCTCAAACATTATAAATACAAAGAGACAATGCTGTAAAAATCTTATTACATTTCCTCACAAGCAGTTATAACACTGAAATGTTCCATTTCACGCCGCTCCCCCCCCCCCCCCCCCCCCACAGCTCCTACCAGATCTTCTACTTGCTTCTTCCTCGTCTTTAATCTTTCCCTTGCTCTGTTTTGCGTCGCTCTCGATCGAGCTCTCGCCGTCTCTGTTCCGAGGGCCCGTGCTGAGTCCCTCCTCGCTAATTATTAGGCATAAGCCTGCGCTCAACGAAGCTTGAATCCTCTGAGCCATCTTACCTCCACCATCTTTTCACTGTAAGCAAATCTCCACAGACCAGTGCACTATACGGCGCACCCTGTGTTATAAAAAATAAAAAATAAAACACATCTAGTGGAAATCTTGCCAAGTTTCACTTTTTTCCCTCTCTGCTGTTTTTCTATTATTAATTTTAAGCCTCATCTCCTGCAAGGAATCATTATTTCACACCAAACAATAAAGCTATATGAAGTGGTTTATTTCACCTCAGGAGATTGAATTAGCCCCATTTTACGTCCTTGCTCATTTGCAGTCATAGGGTTAAAGCTGCTGTCGCCATGGCTACAGTCTTGTGGCTACAGCTACGTAAACACGAGGGTCTGCGGTCGAGTCATGAATTAGCTTACAGATAATTTCACATTAGCTCTAGAATAGCGCCTACATTGTGCTTCTGGTCCCTTAATTCTATCTAACAACAACATTTTCACAACATGAAAACATAAAACACACGAAATGACACAAAATTACAAAATACCTCAATACAACAGTCCACTATCCACAGTTACGTCATCAAAATAACATATGACTGCCTACTTTTACATAAACCATCCTAATAGCCACATCACATCTGTATCACAGGCTAGGCCTCATTATAATCACACATGGTTGCACCACATTAGCTATTCTGCTCCTAGCTAGTTAGCGCAATTCAACTCACCAAGATGCTGGCAAAAAGCCTCCAATAGCTGCCGGCGTACAGATCTCCAGTTACCCTCTCTTATCTAAACATCGCAGTAATAAGAATTAACAATAAACGCGCGGACTGACAAATAATATAACAATATAATAGTAATAATAGCAGTAGTAGTCAGAGTAGCGGCCTGCGCTGGGGACAGCTAGTGCTAGCAGATAGCACCAATTACCATGAGAAGCTAACTCAACAAGTCAAGTGGAAAAGTTATTAAAAGTTCATCTTCAACTAATTGTACAGTGTCTTAATTATATAATTTAAGATAAAATCTCCTGGTTGTTCTCCAAGGAAATGCAGTAATCCAGGGGTCAATAACCTTTTTGTGATTGAAAGTTACGTCTTGGGTATTGTAATGTGAAAGGCAACACTACTTCTGAAATAACCAAATTGTGCAAATGACATTTGATTGTTTTTTTGGGGGGGGGAACTTTGAGCAATAATTAATGATTTTAATCTGTGAAGACATTGATTATGGTAATTATTTGTCACAATGTGGTGTTGTCTGCAACTCTTGGTGTGTTGAATGGAGGAAGGGGGTGTGCCTCCAACACTAATTTCAGATTTCAAACTGTCACAAGTAAGGATGCACGATGATGCTATTTTCAACCGATACCGAAAAACCAAGATTAGAAAGTACCGATGCCGATAACCGATAAGTAAGCCGATAATTGTTTGCAAAATTAACTTGAATACAAATATACTTTTGACTCCTACTATAAGTGTAACATGTACAAAAACATTGAACTGAAGCAGTGTGTAAAGCACCATGAAGCTGAATTTTATTGATATCTATTGTTCAGCCTCAATCCTGAGCTGAACAGAAGATAAGTTAAATGGCTTTACATGTCTGTGTAAATCAAATAAACAATTAAATTAAACAAAACTAAATCATGCACTCTACATTTTGGTGGAAGCATCCACATATTACAAGTTCCTCTCTTCTCAATTGACAAATCACAAAAGACACTACTGCCATCCAACACAAATGAAATTCACTTTCCTGGAGTTGCCATCGCATTATTTTAGTAAAATTAAGAGCAATGGCGTTCAAAACGGAAAGGAATGACCTTCTCGTCCTTCATCCGGACCATGAAAAAAGGCTGCGTTTTGAGGGGCCGGTGTTTTTCATCTATCAGCGTGAGACATGCTTCATGCTAACCTTATATAACGTTGTTTGGTCTTCAGCTCGAGCCTCTGAAGAGCTCGGCTGCTTGCCTGCAGGCTGCAGCTTTGGCCAGATAAAGAGTTTGATCCATAAGTGTGGATGGAGGGGGAGGAAATAGAAAAGTGGAGCAAAGAAGACTGATAGGAAGGATGGAGGAGAAAAGGGAGAGTGAGTGAGAAATAAGGGACGACAAGGGGAAGAGAAGAGGAGCATGAATAAAAATGGCCTAATTGACAGGCTGTAAGACAGATCAATATGCATCTGAGCGCGGTCTGTGTGTGGTACCTCCTACAAATTATGACAAGGCATTTAACATTCACTGGTCAATACACAGGCATGCACAGAGGCTGCATGCCTGTGTCTGTATGCACAGCACAGCGGCGTTCCATCTCCTACTTGAACTCATCAATCTGGCTGCTAATCAACAAGCAGGCAGACAAGACATAACCTGAGTAGAAAATAATTTGCACTTTAATTTGCGGAATTTATTTAGGCCGACGGGAGAGGCTTGCTACACTTCGGGATGTTTCCGGTTGGTTTGGAGAATCTCAGCGCAGGCTAAAACGGATTAGAATTCTCTAAAGCAATACAATTTCAACATGGTGGTGCATTTGTGATGGATTGTCCAGGACTACGAAATTGGATGTGGCACTCCAAGTAGGATAATGCTTTTATTTATGTCAAAATGTTATTTGATCCGGTTGAGGAGGAAATGCTATTATAATTGCACCCAATTAAACTCTCTCACAACACTTAAAGGTTATAGTCGCTTTTTAAAATATATATATATATATATATATATATATATATATATATTTTTTTTTTTAAGTACAGTGGAACATTAAAGGTCAAAAACAGTTGTCAGTTTGCTCTGATGTCAAAAACGTTTTACACTTTAAATGTGTAAAAAAAAAAAAAAATAGGCAGCAAGGTGATCTAGTGCTCAATCCACGCATTCCAAAGACATGCGTGTTAGGTTAATTTATAATTCTGAACTATCCAAATGCGTGAATGTGAAGTGGTTTATTTGTTTGTGCTTTGTGACAATTAGTCCGTAATATAACACTGAAATGAAAAAAGCGGTACGGAATGTACGGATGTTAAAGCTTGTCAGTTGGCAGTGAGCTTGTTAGCCGTTAACACAAGGACCGGACATTTATACCTTTAAAGGTCATGCAAGTGTCAAACAAGATTCTTCCCTGTTAGCACTTAAAGCTTGCAAAAAAAAATAAAAAATTTATATAAAAGTTAATATGAAATACATTTTGGCCACTTCAATTAGAAGCGTTAACTTACCAAAAACACTTTGACTTGCAGTCTTTTCGTTATATTTATTCGGTTCATTGGCAAATAAAAAATTCAACATGGTCAAAAACAAAACAAACAAACAAACAAAACAAAAAACAAATCCATACATGAATATACAACCGAAAGGGTATAGGCAGAAGCAAAAGCTTTTCATTTCTGTGCCTACCCCGCTAGCGCTACAAAAAAGAAGAAAGCTATTTAGCTTTCACGTCAACAATTTCATAGAATTCTACCATACAAGTGCGCCATGAATACGATAAAACAAAAAATCATGTTTCATAAAATGCATATGTAGTCATGTGGACTGCACTCTTTAAGCATTGAATTGATCTAAATAAATAAATAATGCACACAGACCCAGATTGGTAATCTGCACAGGCATTGCTCGGGGCTATTCCAACCCACACAAAAAGTAGCAATCATTTAGTACACAACTACACACAACGCAACAACAGTATATTAAAGGCATCATACAGTCACAAGTGTTACTTGTAATGGCAATAAAGCACGTTGGGAAAACATCCGTGTGATCGTAAAGTTAGCCTCGGTCCGCTAAGTAGTGCACCGGAAGTGGCGTGAATAGTTTCAAATAACAGCGCGAACAGGAAGTGGCGTGTTAGTTGCCTAAATGTTGGTATCTTAACATCGTTTGATGATCTGCTTTGTTAAGTGTTAAGTGTCTTATCCCAAGTTATGTACTTTTTGGAGATGAGGTCAAGAGATGGATTTGTTATAGTACTTCAAATATTACTCTTGTTATGGTGTTGCAAATATCAGTTTTGCAATAAAGCAAAAAAAAAGAGCAATTATAACCGGTAAATAAAACCAAATCTCCAACCTATCGGTCCTTTTTTTTTGTCTTTTTGTCCATTTTAACGACATATTATGTTCAGCCCTATTACTGAAGTCTGGCATGAGGATACTACTGATGATGATTTGAATTTAAAGGCAAACTTTTCCCCAAAATAGCAATAGATTGTTGATGTATGCACTTGCCTCTTTTAGCAAGCCATGGGAGAGTGCCAGTGCATTTTTATTGAGTTCATAAAAAACTACAGTGATCAAATCACTCCTTTCCATACTCATTCAGCTGCATCTCCATAGTCATAACTTACTCCCACAACGTACGCGCTAAGACAAGAAGGCTGCACGCAGAATTTCTCTCTCTCCAATTGCACCCATGCAAGTGTCACTAATGCCGCAGCCTGCGAGAAGCAAAGGCTTGTTATCGCCATGTCCTTCATTGTGTTCTGGCATTCGAGGCGGCATTCACCATGCTCGCACCATGCCGGGGTTGTGTTTAGATGTGGGGCCCGATACGGGGCACAACAACATGCGCGCCGCCTCAAATAGACGGCAATGCGGAAACGGGAAGAATAATGAGTTATTACAGGGTTATCTGTGTGTATCTCCATGTCATGACTGTGTAAGCGGCTCCGCTAATCTCATTAGATGAGACAAGTTGTTAAAGATGTTTTCTGATTTCTCCCTCTCCTCCTGCTGTGTCCACAAATAGATTCCAGATCAGGGAGCTGAGAGGAAACGATTAGAGCCTATAGTTCCCGCAGACACTGCGCTTAATTGGACGATGGTTCACGCGGTATCGCTGGGCGGCAGGAGTAAAAGTCACAAGTCCCGCTGTTTCTAAATATACAGCATGTTTTAGCATCCGATCAACAGCAACAAACGATAACCAGAGACAAAAGCGTACACGGAAAAGCTCCTTAAGTACAAATCAGATGTAGAGCATGTCACGGGAGGGTCAAAGATATAAGTCGCACATGACTTTGTCAGCTCAGCCGTGAAATGTGGAAGGATGGCAAGCTTCTATTCTTGGCTCCATTTTGCCTGTGACAGCCAGATGGGATGGATGTAACTCATTTTTTTTGGCCAAGGAAAGCCACTGAGAGGGCATAGTTGCATTTGTGACAGACAAATCATCTCAAGGGGTTTACGTCCCCTTGAGGGGATCCAGAGGGGTTTAGCGCAATGATGGCAAGAAAGAATGACAGGCAAAAAAAAAAAGAAAAGAGGAAGGCAAAGCGACCTAAGTGCTTGCAGAAACAAATTAGCTGTGGGGGTATTGAAGGTGGAGAGCTGGATACCAATCTGGAAGGAGGCAGTGGGTGGATGGTATTGCTTACGACGGCCCTTTTCTTTCAATACATTGAATCTGGCTTAGGCGTCTTTAAGAGTCTGTCTGATCCCATCGGACTCCCGCATCCATTCAAAGGCTATACAAAAGAGCGTAAACATGCTACACATTTGCGCCCTCTGAATTTGAATTGTTTCTCAAGGGATGTCTAATCTTCAAACAAACGCCAAATATCTTCAGGCTAAATGTCATGTGTACAATACAGTACACCCACAAGACCAGCATTGGTGGGCACGCTCAGTCGTATAATTTAGCAAGCTAATTATACACCACACGCAGCGCAACCTTTTTTTTTTTTCCTGACCAAGAAGATCAACAATTATTTTTATGTAAAACACTGTTAATGAACCGCGACCCAGACGGAAGAAAGAAATAAAGTCTCTCCCCCGATGTGCTGCAATTCTTGCTCTTCTGGCAAAAATGATGCAGCTATTCCTGTTAGAAGAGCTCCACCTATAACAACCTCTTAAAGGGTCAGCGGTCACACCAGCAGCTGCATCCGAGCTGATTAGCAGACATGAACGTGCAAGACCGGGCTCAGGTTCCAGCAGCGTAAACATATTCTTCTCGCTGTGTGTGTTCGTGTTGCTTCTCGCCCAGCATCTGACACCACTGGCCCCCGCTCTGCCCATTGTGCCACCAGCCCCGCGGGCAGATGCCACGCGGGCTCGGCCTAATTTGAGGCGGCATGCCATATAAACAGCCAATGGAAATAGGATGGAGATGCAAGGCGGCTTACCTTCTCCACACACGCTGCGGTCATGAACATGACTCAGAAGAAGAAGTATGTTCGCTCGTTAGCACGATTTGGTTAATACGACGGTGAAACTGAAACGATGTCAAACGTGCCAGGTACTTACATTTTCTATATGGGTCATAACTGACCTAAAATCGACCAATACAGTAGAAAACATTTAAAACCATTTACAAACACATCAAACAACATCCGAAAGCAAATCAGAGGAAACAAAAAGTAGCTTCAAAATTACAAAACGTATATTGACCAAGTTTAAACTAGAGCTGACAAACGATTACATTTTTAATCACATCTTTGAATTTTGATTAATCGAGTAATTAAAAAGGCTTTTTTATCAACATTTTTTGCCCGCCAAATTTGAAGAGCACCTGTTATGTGTTAATTATTTTGACATGTAATGTTATAACATTAACATAACCATCTGCTGTCAGCTAAAGGATCTGTGGTCAAAATTAATAGTGTGATTGATCTGCGTTAATACACGATTAATGCGATCATTTTTGGTGATTCATTTTTTAGTTAACGCTTTAACTTTGACAGCACTAGTTTAAAACACATTAACAGAAGATTTCATAAATATTGAAAACTTTTAAAAGCAAAGTAGAGAGATAAAAATTGATTTCTAAAATTATGAAAAGACCACACTGTGAAATTCATCTAAAAATATTTCAAAGGTATGCGAAAAAAGGAAGTTTTTAAACCTGGATTTAAAAGCATTTACATTAAGAGCTGATGTCCAATAATTGACCCAAGACTGCAGACCTCAGAGCTCTACTCCTTATGAGTTACATTTCTATTCTTACCATTATCTTTCATGGGCCAGTCGCCCCTACAAACATGGCCGCCACATTGGTGGTTCTTGTGGTTTCAATCGCAATAAAACAGTTTCTCCCATTCTACAATAAAACTAAGTGGTACAGTCTTGCTGTCTAATCTAGTCATCCTCCAGACCCAGGAGGGTGTCTACTTATACACTCCATCCATCCATCCATCCATCCATCCATCCATCCATCCATCCATCCATCCATCCATCCATCCATCCATCCGTCCATCCATCCATCCATCCATCCATCCATATTGCTACCACTAATGGAATTCTCTGTGAACCAGGAAGTAGCATGCTTAGTAACCAACTCATATTTGAATTAACCCTGAGTTATTAAATATTTCCCCCAGAATCCAAAATCCAGCCTAGTGTGAGTATGCACCGAATGAGAGGATGTTTGTGTGTCTTATCTGTGTCGAATAGCAGCATTTTTGCAACAGCCTATCCCTGGAGAGCACTATGTCTGCATTAACAGCCTCATGCTTCATACAGTAAACTCCCATTGAGTCAATTACAGTGGCAGAGTCTTTAGCCACCATAGCCACTTACTATAAGTGCACATTGAGACAACAGGGTTATGACATTTGTTGCCATAAAATTGGCTTGGAAAGATTCCACGGGCTGCTCCTGAAAACAGACTCAAACAATTGAAATCTAATAAACTAGAAACACCGACATTTAATAGTTAAATGTGCTGCCTAAGGCAGAAGTCAAATTCAGCCCGTGAGCTGTGATCGGTCACAACGCTAATGTAGATCAATCAATTTAAATTGTTTTATTTTGATCTAGAGACGCGGTGTTGTGGTGATACTGACTTGGTAATTATGATTAAAATGCGCAGACCAAAGCATTCATCAATCTGACTTCCCGCATTTCTGTCTACTCAAAGGCAAAAGTAGAAAATACATCTTCAACAAACAGACCGAATAAACGGGTTTATGGGCATCCATTCTCATTTTACTACTAAAGGCAGAGCGGTGGGGGGAGGGAGGGGGGGTGCAGGTCATAGGAGGATAAGAGAGGATTAAGGGCAGTAAAAGTTCTCTACGTGGAAAAATGGCACTGAGCATACATTCATTACAAAGAGGATGCAGGTGTCACTACTGCATGTTGCTTTTTCATATCTATGAGACGATATGCAGCAACAATAATATTTGATTTATGTTTTTCATTCAACATTACATTACATTGCATGGATAAACCTATAGACAAACCTCTAAAATTGATCATGTATAACTAGATAAAAAAATTTGGGGGGAAGACCATTTTCTGTTGCAACATTTCTTGGGTGACCAGATTTTCAAAATTAAAAACACAACACTACAATTTTGCTGAAAACAAATGCAATATATACAAAATACTGGATACACAACAAATTATCACCAGGAACCTTTTATATCAAATGTCATTGCAAGTCAATCAGGTGACTGGTGATTGTGTTATTGCTTTAGCTAATGCGAAATGCTAACTTGGTTGACAGTTCAACAGCGCTTAAACATTGCTCGGTCCCGTCAGCTATTGGAAGCTGGCTATTGGGTCTGAACGGCGATCACGGCAATAGGCGCGTAGGACTACATTTCCCATGATTCTTAGACACGGAAGCAGGAAAGTAGTTCTAGTTGTGGTATGACAAAAAACACGCCTGTTAGCGATTAGATATAGTTCGGCGTAGGAATCGCTAAGACAACTGTGTGATTGACATACACATGGCCCAAACAATTGGCTTGATGACTGGACTAAAAACAAACCGGACCTGAGTAAAAGTAGGACAAAACAATGGCTGGTCAAATCCGCCGAGACTTGAGACACAAGGCTCAAAACCGAAGACTGTCCCAATTAATCCGGGACGTCTGGTCACACGTCTTTGCCCGTTCATAAAGCTTGCTTAGAAGAGTTTTGCTTATAAGAACATGACCTGACCTGCAATTATCAAAAAGTATGTAACGTATATGATCCAAAGCTCAAATGAAATTGACAGAGTCAGTCATTGAGATGTTTCCTGTCACTCAGTTTTTTTCTCCTGTGACATTCAATATGATACATTAGTGTCCTAAATAAAGGCGGTGTGATAGATATTAATTACTCGTCCAACCCAGTTTGCGACATCAATCTGTTATCAGCTGGCACACACCTCTGACTGAAATTAACTGTCACTCCTCAATATCCGCTGAGTCATCTCACAGCTTTATTGCCTTCATTAAATATCCACCTCCTAAAAAGCATTGCCATGTTCTCTGACAGAAACGGCAACAACCAATGGGAAAAGAGAGATGCCGTTCCATGTTGCAAATGGTCAATGTTGACACGCAAACAAGGATGCGGAGTTGTTTCAAGGAAATAATAGGCTCATGGATACTCTGAACCTTATGTGGATTTGATAGGCGCTGCCGTATGTGGCCTCGAACGCGTGACTGCGGGGTGATCCACGAAGCGAGCCATCGCTCCTGCTGAGCTCACCGAAATCCGATTTCATCTCTGGGCTCCCAAATCCAATACACACACTCATATTTACTCACAGTTGCAGAGCATAGTAAACCAATATGACCCTATAGACGAGCGGCACAAAAATACAGTTAAATTAAAATGCTTTGAGCAAACCCTTCCGAAAGCCATCACAGCTGCTTGGGCTGTGGACCAGATAAGTGGGAATTGTGTGATTTCTACCCTTGAGGGATTTAATCTCCTTCAGTATACACTATATGGACAAACCTACTGGGACATGTGGTCATTACACCCTTAGGAAGTCAAAATGGATAAAATAACAACCCCCACACCCCCAATACACACACATACGCCCACACTCCTGGAATGCCTTTCTACAAGACTTTGGACCGTGCCCATAGGAATTTTTGTCTCATCAATCTCTGTTCTTGTCCCATCCCGAAGGTGTTTGATGGGGATGTGTCAGAGTTCTTCAACACTAAACTGATTCAATCACGCCTTTAGGGACATTGCTTTGAGCACTTGGACACAGTGCAAAAATGGAAATTTGAATGTGAAAGAATAGAAGTGAACTGGAATTAACTGTAACTAGGGCTGCGCCATTTTGACCAAAATTCAGGATATAAAATGAATCCCTTCATAAAAGCATTTCTGAATGGGTTAGCAAAGCTAAACTGATGACAAAATAACAAAGACACACACAAAACCTGTGAGTCTGATTGTGCTCATGGGCGGAGTTTTCTTTCTTTTGGTATTTTCGTAGATGGGTGCAGGAAGAAAGGGGCTTCTGCACCATTGTGGTACTGAACATGGCCGACTTATTTCCAAGCCAATTAAACACAGATTTTCTTTCAATTCAGTGCGGGCTCTCGCACACTCACAGTCTATGATAGTGATGCACCAAATTTTTGGCCACTGAAAATATTCGGCCAAAAATGGGTATTTTTGGCATTCGGCTGAAATAAAATTAAAGCCGAAAGAATATGGCCGAAATAGGATGTCGCGGTGACGCAAGCAAAAAACCCTCTGCAAGCTGTATAAATGTCCATCTCACTGCTCGCTGGCGTTTCACCAAAAGAGAAGGAGAAGGGCGTCACTTGCTAAACAATTGTACAGCATTTCAGCGTGTTGAAAAAAGAGAGCGCTGCCGATTACTGCACTACAGGCAAGCCACTCTTTCTCCTGTAGCACTTTCCTTTTTTTCTTTGATCTGAGCTCCTCAAGCGCTTCCACTTTTTCACTGGCATTCCGGTGGCCGTGCTAAATACTTTAGCTAATACTAGCACTATTGCTAACCAACCAACGAATCACTGTAGATTCACACACATTCCAACAAACACTGAATTGCTTCAAAGGTCTTGGAAAGATGAAGGACCAATCTGACGACGGAAGAGGCTGGGCGTCGGTATGCGGCGTCTGATTGGTGTAGATTTTCGGTCGATTCAATCGTGTCGGGCGGTCGTGATATTCGACCACTCTGATTTGCTTTTAGCTAGCGGATAACACATAAGGTACGTAGTAGACAGCGTCATGATCGGTTTGTTGCGGTGTGTATTTTCATCATCATCCGGCGCAATGTGCCGATGGTTAGGCATATTATACATGCATATATACAGTCATATTGGTCGATGTCGGATTGGTGTTTAGAGCTCTTAGCAGTCAGTTAAAAAATAAACAAATGACCTTTGTTTATATAGTGCATACTGAGAACAACGTTGGCCGTCTTAGTCAAATGTAATCGCGTAGTTATGTGCGATGTTGTCGCGCTCCCTTGTGCCACATGTTTACTCATGTTGTGTGAGTCTTTGGCATTCAAGTGAACTCGCAGTGCGGTTGCTGTCGCGGCGGCTGTGCGACTGTGTGTCTCTGAGGCAGCGAGAGCATTAAGTTGCCTTTCTGCATCAGCGGACACACCTCCGATTATCAGCCTCATACATTCAAACCAGGCTGTAGGCAGTAGAGAGGAGAACAAAAAGAAAATATAGTTGTGAGAGAGTGCATACTTTCTTTTTTTTGTTACTTCCTTAGTAAAACGTCTTCTAAAATATTCTCCTCCCTCTGTTGTGTTTCTTTGCGTCCCGTGCCAGGAGAACAGATGTGGCCACATGAAATCCCCTGAAGTGGGACGATATGTGGATTTACATGTACACATGCGCTCTGCGTGTGGATGCGTGTATTTGTTTGCCCGTGCACGTAGTGGAGGTGAGGTGAGTTGAGCAGGGGGGGAGGGGGAGCAGTATTTACACAGGCCAACCTTTAACATCAGATAATCCCATAGGAGCCGGACAATGCAGGGCCAGAGCTGTACAGAACCCATGTCTGTGTTTGTGTGTCTTGAACGTATGGCTGCTCCATTTTCTGAATGTTAAAGCTATCAAATACGCCTAAAGCAGTGCTACCGGACATGTTTAGCATCATCGACATAAGACATATTTTGATGGGACGTCATATAGACAAATATAAACAAACACATGATGAAATATACAAATGACCATGGCACTAATCATAGTTGTTGTAATTAGAGGGGACCCCTGCGCTGGTTTCTATTGAATACCTAGTTTCATTATATTTGCATTAACACAGCTAAAACCAAAATAGGAGGTCAGGTGGACACAAATGGCCAACATAGAGCCCAGAGGGTTTTATTACAGCGATGCAACTACAATAGAAACAGTCCTCAGCATAATACAGTGCAGTTTAATACCACCATAAACTACAACTACAATAACAGCCACATTGTTAAAATGAATACTTCTCGTCCAATGTCAGTCAAAACTGAGCATTATTAGCTTTGTGAAGGCAGAATTTCACACAGCTGTCTTATTGGACCTCATTAAATTGTGCAGGTGTACTCAGTGTTATAACCCAGACATGGATATGAGGGTATCAAACTATTAGTGTTTACATACGTTTCTTCCTCGCAGCTTTGGGGAAATGTGCATAAAAGGGAAAAGACTGTAGTAGGCACATTGAGATGGTTATTTTGATTTTGAAAAATAAAGAAAAGAATATTGAAGTTATTACAATAGAATAAAGTTGCAATTAGTCTAGAGTCGCTCAAGAGCTGCCATTTATTAGTGGCTTATTTCACATTGATCTGGTGATTTGGATTATATGAATGAGTATAAAGGTTCCATTGAAAATAAAATAAATAGGACAATTATGAGGAAAACAAATCTTAATTTTCTTGAGTCTATCTCTAGTGGTCTGTCATTTATTAATCAGAGTTATTATCCTAATTCCATGCTCCACGAGTCAAACTATGGAGATTTTGGGTGTCAAGTGTGCTTGAGCAAGGAGGTGATTATTACAGCGACTGTGCCTTGGACTTTCTATTTTTATCCAACTGTTGTTCAGTTTTAAAAGCAATTATGGTTCCATGCCGTTTTAGATCGTATGGTCTTAAATTATGATTACCTCCTTAAATGAAAGCCAAGTTCAGCCTTGATGGCGGTTCTCCGCTGGAAAGCGTTCTACTCAAATACAGTGATTATGGATACAGGATTTTACATCAATTATCTACTGATACCAAAGTACAGTGCGGTTCAGCACACACACATATATATATATATATATATATATATATATATATATATATATATATATATATATATATATATATATATATATATATATATATATATATATATATATATATATATATATATATATATATATATATATATATGTGTATATATTAGGGATGCACGATAATGAATGACAAATCCAGGTTCTTCTTTTAATTAATGCAAAAAAACATGCACATGTTAATTTGCTATTAGAGGTGTGCATTGGTCTGAAACCAGGCTCTTAATGAACAAATCACACTCAAGATCTGTGAGACCATCCTCTTCATCGTCATGGTGATAGATAAAAAGATCAAATATGTTCTTCTTTATCATTTGTTCCACAATATGTTGCTATGGGCCGTTGCATGGGTAGCACTTTGAAATTTCCACCTGGCAGGAAATCCCATAGCTGCTTCGCATCTCAAACACCAAGAGACAATCCAGTTCATCCTCACACTGATGAGCCGAGTCTGCCTTGTATTTATGTACCTGCACTTTGCATGCTGGCAAATCTCGACTCACAGTCAGTGTTGGTGAAATCAAGCCTGGGGTATGTTTCTGCTGTGACAGAAAGCCTATTTTTGGCTCTGATATGTCGCTGTTCCCATGAGCACAATTTAAATATTCACAGTGGCGTCTCGCTGTGTCACAGCTTTCCATCGTCCTTACCATCTTCATGAGTTGTGACACGGGGAAACACACTTGTGCTTTTGGCTTCCTGACAAATTAATGCAGCACCGTCTACAGTGTTTGGAGACTTTAACACTGCAGTGCTGGAGGGACATTGTCTGAACACACGCACGCAAGCGCAGACAGATTCTATCTGGAGGACCCTGAAACACAAAGTATCGCCTGTCTGTCCTTTGGGTTTTCTGTTTGTTTTAAGTCTTGCATCTTTCTGTACCTGAGAGGGTGTGAAGCATGTTTTTGGTATCGCAATCGCTAGTAGCCGTCTCCGAGGAGAACTCGGCTCACCGCACAACCGCTGTTCATTGCAGGGTGCCCGGGTCAGAGTTCCATACAGGGTATATATATATATATATATATATATGCGGTGTATCCACAGAGGGATGGTTTGCTCCTTACAGCTGTTTAATAGAGACCAGAGGGAGACGACAAATGGTCGAGGATGCGCAGCCGCGCTGTTTCCCATCGACTCGCCCTCCTCTCTCCTAATGAGCATTCTATTAGAAGCTAGGGGACCGAACTCGGCAGTTAGCCATACGGAGGAGGCTGGCTAACAATGCACGCGCTTAGCTAAACAGCTGTTCTCGTCTCTCTGATACCACCTCCCATTCCTGCTTAATGAAGCCTTCACCGAGCGAGCCGGAGTCCCGGGACATGGCGGAGAGCAGCCGCAGACACCCAGGCCGGGAATTCGCATTTACTCACAGGCCTCTTAAGAGGTCTGTGTGGAAGATAGCGTCACCAATACGACCACAAAGACACCAATTAGATAGTGGCTCCGAGGGGAGCTTTAAGAATAGCATAAAAGGGCAAGAGAAGACATTTTTATGAGTCCTGTGCTCGGAAAGTAAACATTCGATAACAGTGGAATGCACGATGCCTTTCTTTAAAGTGCAGTCAACAGATCAACGTGCCAATTTGGGTGACAGGTTCGATTTTTTACTAAGGCTGAGCTATTAATTGAAATCAAATCGACATCACACTGTAGTAGAAAGTGTTGCCTTGTCAGGCCGAGGTCAGGTTCTCATGCATGCCAGATCCACCACAGCAGCATCTACTGAAACTCAAACTGAATTTGCTTCTCCTACTGGTCGCTGAATCAGTGGAGGGTGGTGTTTGTGGATATCACTCTGCTTCATCTATCATTCCTTCCTTTAGTCTTTCCTCTGGTCTGTTGAGGTCTCCTTAATTTGTTGGAATTTAGATGTTTCTGGGGCTGGTGAAAGATTCTGGTTTTGTAACTGTAGTTAGTAGGTGGTGTCTGGTTGGTGCTGAATTTCACTTTGTACAAATATATATATTTTTCCTGATGAAAGAAAATATTCTAATCTTTCTTTTGGTAGGTTTTTTTTTTTTTTCTTATAGCAATACAACAGAATATTCTGTGGACCTGGCAAAATCGGTCAAAATCTAGTATAACAGCTGGGAGTGAAGGGGGTTGCTTCAGTGAAAATGGCTGCGAGTGAATAAGTTAAGTAGATAAACTATTATATTAATTCATGATTCAATTGTCTTATTTTAGCTTCAGCCTCACCTATAAAACCAAAACGTATAATAAATCTGATATTAATTGTAATACAAATCAGTTTATTGTTTTCAAAAAAAAAAAAAATAATTACACAATTACATTATTTTTCAAAATCATTCAGCCCTAACTTCTACATGTCTATGCTCCAATGGGCTGTGTGAGAGGAGTGTTCGCGTAAACGCGCATTGATCAAGATTAATGACATGCCACATTGGTTTGTTCACAAGTGATATACTGCAGTGGAGGCAGGCTCTCCAAGCATCCTTCACTTAAGCACGCAGGAATATTTTAAGAGCGATGCCTACTCATAAAAACATGATGCGGCATTATCTTGGGCCCGTAAAAAAACACTACTTGTTTGAGTTAAAAGATGAGTCTGCCCAAGGCATTGATGATGTAGGTCACCTTGGAGTAAGACTAACTTTGCCCAACAGTCACTTTAGCGGCAAGGACATGTATATATGAAGGATGCTTTACAAGAGGGGCGGTGAGTGATTCTGGGAGTCTCCACTTATTCACTTTGAGCAATTAGACGGATGTGCTTAGGTGTGAAAGTAGCCTGAGTTTGGAGTACTCTGCAAATTCTTCACACGGCTACTTACGAGCAGCTCTGTAGTGAATACCAAAGGGCTCATTATGAACAACTTTGAGGAAGCAGTTGCTTTCTTGTGTTTGTCTTTAATCTGCTCATGGATGGAGTTTGCGTTTACTCTCTCATTCGCTCTTCTTGCTTGTCATGGAACAGACGGGAACAAAACTCGTTTGTGATTCACTTCGTCGCTCTGCTTTGTCAGCAAAGCCTCTCTCAGCATTTCCTCATGCGCATTCACAAAAGCCTCCAGCTAATTGGCTGCGCTAGTGTTGCTTTTCAAGGTATGTTGCTGTTTAAATCAGTTTTTGTTTTTTCAAGTGGGAATTTTAAGCGATCGAAAACTTTAAAAGGCAGAAATAAAAATTGCGGTGGCCGAGGAGTGTGAGAATGTGACGAGATGCTGTCGCCTGGAAATGTGTCAAAGTAAGAAATGAATTAGGGACGACAACTCGTTAATACGTCACAGCATATCAAAGCCATCCCCAGATAGCATGTCGGAGAAGCCTTAGGGGCTGCGAGCAGGCTAGGGAACGATATTCGAACAATCTACTCACGTACTTAGCGCCCTGATCTTCTGGTAAAAATACGATTGGAACATATCATCACATTTCTTTTCATGATTTTGCCTTTGATGTTCTTGAAATAAAAAAAAAGTCAGATACAGTAAAATATATATATTTTTTAAATCTTTAACATTGATCAACCTATGATGGGTCCAGTTTTCAAAACAAAAGAAATTCTGGAAAGACAAATTGTGTGTGAAAGGAATTGATTTCAGACAATGCACTTTTTTTTAAACTATCATATAAGAGCAAAATAACTTATGTACAGTACATTACATTTTAAAAATGATTCTTTGTTTGATTCACCTTCCCAATATGTGAAAGCTGTGGGCGATATAACAAGCATGCAGAATGAAGATTATCACATGAAAATGAAATAGTACTGACTTTGCTGTATCGTTTTGTTTCTATGTAATTATACTGTAGATTTATTTAATAATATCAATGAATCAATTATTGCCCTTTTATCTATATCTTACTCAACAGCCAGGACTGGTCGTACCAGTAGTGCAATCGGTTCCATTGCCTCAAGATTTTTCTGGTGGTGGCACCCCACCGCAATATGCCATGCACAATGACCACCTTTTTCCAATTTTACATCTATACTGTATTTTGGAACTCCGCTGTTCATATGAGCCACACATTTGTTCTTTAAGTTTACTTGTAATAGGCTGAGAAATGGCAATACATGCAAATTGTGTCTATGCTTCTACTTTATGTGGATACTTATCAATGTATACATTGTATAATTGAAAATGGATTTTTTTTCAATGCACATGATGGGAATGTATTTAAAGATAGAGGATCGTAAACTTGCAATACGATTTTTCAAAAGTGGCGCTGGACCTGGACAGTCGCTGCTGTTGAGCCCTGAGCAGGATTAATGGCCTCTATTGCCTCTCTAAGTTTAAAACCTTTTACAGCTGTACGCACGCTTCGGACGCTCTTGTTCTGTCAGGTTGCACAGCGTTGGCCCTTTATAGTGGAGCTTCCTGCTTGTCAGCACGTTTGCCCAAGTTTCTCTCATTTGGGAATTGTTTGTGCTCCGACTATGCAAATTTCACATGGAAGGCTAATGCATTTGCACTGCGCAGGGATCATATCAGTAGACAGGCTACTGATGTGAGGGCATGATCACACACTAACGCACAAACACAGCACCAGCTGGTCTATGCGGATTGGAGTCTTTCAATCACATGGAGAAACACACCGCAATGTACCTTCAACAACCTAATGGGTGATATATACTGTACATAATAGGCTTCTTATCGCACAGTGATGAAAAGAACATCCTGGGGCAAGTACAGTAAATGTATTTCTCCATTCTCATAATCATCTGTAAAGGAGCAAATGACTTTCTCAAATTGTTTATTTCAGATGCTGGAAAATACGTGCTACGTATTTAGGATGACCAGATTTTCAAAATTAAAAACTGGAGCACTACAATTTCATTGAAATCAGTTATACGGTACAATCAATTCTCACCAGGAACTATTTATAACAAATGTAATCGTCCTGTGGTTTTTCTTTTTTTAAGACAAAAAAAGGTTGTGCTTTACCGAAACTAGTCAAGGTAAGAGTTTTCGGCGAAACTAGTCAAGGTAAAGCACAACCTTTTTTTGTCTTAAAAAAGAAAAAAAGACAGGACGATATAGATTTGTAGACAAGATTTTTTTTTTTAGCCAACAAATGTAATCGCCAGTCAATCTGGTGACTGGTGGTTGTGTTATTACTTTAGCTAATGCTAAATGCTGTCTTGGTTGACAGTTCAACAGCACTAAACATGTGAATGCACTCACCATTTACTAGCTCGCTCCCAGAAGAAACTGGCTGTGTCGTTTACCTCGTGGTTCCACATTGTAACATTAGAAACGTACCGCCAGAAACGCTCAGCTCCCGTACGTAAGTTCATAAGGAAGTAACTGCATCATTAGGCTAGTAGGGTTACATTTCCCATGATGCTTAGACACAAAAGCAGGAAGTAGTTTACATTTCCCATGATGCTTAGACACGGAAGCAGGAAGTAGTGACGAAAATAAGGACGCCTTCAAGCGATTAACTACGGAAGAGAATGAGAACACAAACGTGAATGTCAAAGTAAATCAGAAGTTACATTTGTTTTTAATTGGTTTATCGCATAAATCGCTGTGGCAACGGTGTGATTGACATACACATGGCCCAAACAATTGGCTTGCTGAATGGACTAATATAAAATTGGTAAAAGTGGGACAAAACAATGGGGCTGGCGAAATCCGCCGGTACTCATGACACAAGGCTAACATCCGGGACTATCACAAAAAAAAAAACGGGACGTCTGGTATGTACGTATTTCAAATTTAGTAGTGCTGCCTCTATCTATTATTTTTTAAATTGATTAATCTATCGATTATTCAATCGATTAATCGACTAATCTGATTAATTCAGTCTTGAAGGCATTAAGGTCTACAAAAATCAGTAAACAATTATTGTTGATATGCTGAAATCAGAGGATTTGGACCATTTTAAATTAAAAAATGTCTCCAAACAATTACTCGATTATTAAAATAGTTGTCGATTAATTTGATAATCGATTACTTGTCGATTAATTTTGACAGCTGTAAAAGACTAATAACAAAATAACAGTTTGAGGTCATTTTCCCTTCTTGCTGAAGAAGCTGTTTAGAAATCACATGTGCTTCAAACCTGTGAAATTGATAAAGGGAACAGCGACCGCTCTCAGGCATCGCCGCGGTATCCATTTGTATTCAAAGGCACAGAGTGCTTTGAGCAGAGAGAAACAGATGCACAGTTGCTGAAGAGGCGACCTGGCTTGCCGCAGAGGTGAGCTGCCAGCAACAACAAGCAAACAAGCCTTGTGGTCATCACGAACGGGCAAAGGTTGGCTAATTACACCGTGCTTGTTCATCTGGTGGACAATCACGGAATCGGCTTAACAGCACGGATTCCTGCCGCTTGCATGCTAACGGGTTTTCACGACCACGGGCAAGCATTAAACGTGTGTAAAGGCGAATGTACGAAAAATGTCTGTCAAGGAAAAAAATGGTGAGAAATTGGTGTGCAACAAAGCGAGGGTGAGGCGGAAAGCGAGAGAAGGTGTGAGAAGAGGAGGAGGAGGAGGATGAGGAGGAGGGAGGTCAGTGGAGACGCTGAGATGGGCGGAGGAAGAAGGAATCAAGGGGGGAGGTGGGATGAACTGGGCCCCCGGTGCTCAGCTGCCTATGCTTCCTCTGCAGGTGGGACCCGAGCGGTGCCAAGTCGCTCTCTCCCACTCACACAGACACCCATGCATGGCTCTATAATGGATGCTTTACACCGGTGCCAGAGAGAGAGTGAGAGATAGCAAGTGTGCGAGAACACTAAGAAGGGCGGGATGCTGTGACGAGAACGAAAATGCTTTCAGAAGCAGCGAGAGAAGGTAAAGAAAATGCCTTTGAGATTAGGGGAAATTGTTCGACGGAAAGACAGCCAGACATCTCCATCAGGCCATTAGACCGAGCAAGACAGGAAGCAGACGAGACCCTGTGCTCTCTAATATGATGACGCTATTGCTTTAATTGATCAAAGTCCTAACAGGATCAAAATATGCCGGGGCACAACCTGGAGCCTCCTGCACCTCCTCCACGACTGTCAATGTCCATTAGGATGTGTATGAATACGCTCTTGACAATAATTGATCAAAGAGGATTCGTGGATAGCATCCACCTGAGCTAATGACTTAGCCAAAGCCTTCACTGGGGGACTGCGGCTCATCAAGAGACCACATAGTCGTGTCGTCACCTCGTTCATCAGACGGGATTTAGATTCCAAAAGCAATCTCAGTGCTACATAACCAGATGGCTCTTCTGGTATTGTCCTGGAGAATATTGCTGAGGCAGCCTGTGTGGGCCACATGTTACGCAAGCTGCCAAAACCCGTTGCTACGGTTGCAAACCTGGGCTACGGGTACAGTGCTACTTCAAAAGTCCAACTCCACAAAGGTCTTACAAATTGGAATTTGATATGAAAATACAACTTGGGAACATGTATTTCAAAAATGGTCATTGGTCAAGTAATGGTCCACTAAAGGTGTCGGTACGAGTCTAAATTGTGTTGATGTCCAGTTTTGATTGACTAGCAACCGATTTTGGGTGAATCATCTTTAACCCAAAGTCAGTATGCTTCAGCTTCCCCACAACAGCGAGCAGGATCAGTGGTAGAAATGGATTGATTCCTCTACGGCAGAGGTGGTAAATCCAGGTCCGGAAAGTAAGAACCCTGCTACAGTTTGGCTTTTGCTCCCCGGGAGCTCGTTTACCTGCCGGTTAAGTAGATACAACTGTGACTTAAGCCAAACTGGCAGGGTTTTTACTTTCTGGACCTGGATTTGCCACCTTTGCTCAAAGGTTACGTCATGAGGTCACGCCATGAGGTCACGCAAGATCAGTGTACAGAGTTCCCCCGCTACTTTGTGGTTCGGTTATTGCGGCTTTATTCAATTGCGGGTTTTCATTTGTGACCATAACTTCAACTTTTTCAGTTTGTCCTCACTATTGTGCGTGTTTTCTTGCTATTTGTCTTCTTTCTAAGTTGAGCCAGTCCAAAAATATAGATTTTTTGTTTCATTTTTAGGGGAAATTTGTTTGACAAAAATCAAAAACAGAGAGCATGAACATCAGAGCTTTTCGAATCCTGTCATATTGTAAACAAAAATACAATGCTGGTGTCACATTTGATCAGATTTAATTTAGTTTCATGTTATGTCATGTTTTTCCATGTGGTGTCTTGTCTACTCGTTGTCAGTTTTCATCTCCACCTGTTCTCTTCTTGTGCCTTTTCCAGATGTGCCTCGTTGTCTCTTCAGTTTGCTTGTATTTAGTTCACTGGTTTCTTGCAGTCTGTGGATTGTTGTTGTTGTCGACACCTGTGTTCTGCTGTGATTTTCCAGTTTTTATTTGTTACTTTGAAGCTTGTTTTTTTTTTGTTTTTTGCCCTTGTTGAGTATTTTGATTCATTCACGTGGCTTGTTTGCCTTTTTGTAAATACAGGGAGTTACGGCCCGAGTTACGTTCCTACGCTGGCGATGTAACCCAAATTTCTACTTAAGTCGGATTTCACTTACTTTTGACCCAATAGTTTATAAAGTGCACTTTTTTTTTTTAAGATTACGCCTGCACTCCTCCCTTGCGTTCCCTGTGATTGGGTCGCCCACTTTTGCCACCAATTCCACCACGCAAACCCGAATCTGTGACAGTTTTACTGTATATTCATTGCCCTGAGCTATCTGTTTGAAAGCAAGGATTTACTAAAGCGCTCAATTACCCCCCCGCTACTTTCTCTGAGTTAGTTTTCGACTTTTTAGCACCTATAACTCCATGTTTTATAGGTTGAAGCACCTGCGGCAAGCAGAGACAGACTGATGGCTGGACCACCAGAATAAACTGCTCACACTGTTTTTGGGCAATTTGTCAATTTTTCATTCCTCTCCGCTGGCTTGGGTTCGCTAAAGCTGCCTGCACCTGATGGACAGTCCAGCGGTGTTACCTCATTGTGGAGTGGAGCCATCTTTTTACAACATTAACTCTGCAGTTCCACATTGTTATGTGCTGTCGGTTGGTCGGTTTGCACAGAAAAACTAGTATAACTAATTTATATGAAACTTTGTACCAAGGAAGAATCCATGACATTTTAGTGCCGATCAAGATAAATGTGGGGGTCCATGGATATTTTTCACTTTTGTTAACCTTGCGATATTTTTCTGACATTTTTGCTAATTTCTCATTGAATAATGCATGTCTCTTAATGAGTCTGCTCTGTTCTTTCGGTGTTGCGCTTGCATGTTCTCCCTGTGCATGTGTGGGCTCCCTCAGGGTTCTCCTGCTTTACCTCACAGTCCCAAAACATGCATGTTAGGTTAATTAAAGACTCGGAATTGTCCGTAGACACATACATATAAAATGTGAAAAATATATTTTGGTTGGACAAGTTTGACAATGAATGCTGCAAGGCTCATCATGAAGCATGTCAGCTTCTCCACAAAATGGCAGTCATGATATAGGAAGACCTCTAAGCAGGAGTAGTCAACATAAATAAACACAATAATCCCCGGCATATGAGATGGCATCCCCCTATTTAATTATCACGCTTGTCAATTCAAGTAGAAGAAGAAAGCACCTGACAAGTTGAGCCCCCAGCCTCTCATCTTACGCACCTGTTTTTCACACTCTGATACGCAGAGACACCTCTTCCGCAAACGGGCAAATCAAAAAGCACCAAACACTCCGATAACTTTTACACCGTTGAAGTGCCGAGACCCTTTGACAGCTCAGAAATGGCTTCTATTCATTTTTTGACAATTGTTCAGAGTTTTCCCTTAACCACATTGCATTTGCACAACAATGGCCGCCACGGGCATGTGCCTGTATGCGGCTATCTTTCCCCTTCCAAGCTTGAGCAAAACCCCCTGTATTTGCAATTTGTATTCGTCTGCTGTCAATGGATGGCTGCTCCAAAAACGTTACCAACGGTACATGCAGCCCAGTCCGCATGTGGACGGATCACCACCTTGAGAAGTGAGCAGTGAGAGAGGACATTATGGAGGTGTTCATTCCACATGGGGACATTCCTAGGGGGTCTCACTTCAGAGAGCAAATTCACACGTGTTATTTTCAAAGGTCATAGCAAGCTAAATTAAGGCTATAGCTATAGCACAACTCTTACACATCCTTCATTTGCTGTACACAGCTTATTGGCCTCTCCTCCTCCACTTTGGACGATAGGGTAATTTGGGGCAGCATTCATTTTTGACCTTAGATTACGTCTCGATAGCTCAAGATGCAGCCTTGAATAAATGATCTGCTTGGTTTGATGAATATAAGAGGAGGTGGCTCGACATTAAGTCTCTTTGGGTTTTAGGTTTGGTAATCAATCGCAATCGGAAGCACACCGAAGTGTTACTGTATGGCTGTGCCTCTTGGTCTTTATAAATCAAATCAAATAAGATGACGTAAGTGGATGCCGCAGGCTCTTTTAATCAGACCACAATTAAGGAAAAATTTGACAGAATATCAGCTAGCGGAAAAAAAGTCATATTTTAGACAAAATTTGCAACAACAAAAAAGAGAGAGTGATTTGAAGTGCTTTTGTCAGACTTCAGCATTTCTTCTAAATGACAAGTTACTGCGTTAATATTAGTAGGCCCATTTCTAGCTAGCTAGCTAGCTAGCGAGGCCTACACCCCATAAATACATCCTCCCTCGATGCCACAATTGACAGAATAGCACGGTGTCATTAATTAAACTCCCAAGAGACGACGTGAAGCCTTGGACAAGCTCGGTTCACATCCGGCAGCCAATTAGAACCTTGGGAGCCGTTAGCTTGCCGTGAGCTTGTTAACTAGCTCATGGCTAGCAACCTTTCATAGCGGTGTGGAAAGCCCCGCAACGACGCGATGGAATATATTTCAGCCACCGGAGGCTTTAAGTGGATATATTTTTTGAGGCTCAAAGATACAGGGATGCATACGCATAAGAAAGATGCCAGTTGAAATCCATTTTTCAGCGGACTTGCGCATTCATACTAGGCTATCATTCAAATTGGTCAGAGTTGTTTATACCTGGGGCTGATTATTGCCAACAACCTCATGATACTAAGTATATTACGATACAGGGGTCATGATACAATAAGTGATACACGTGTATCCCATGACATGGCCTTCAATGCAATACATATCCTAATATTTTACATGACTTTACATATATTTTTATGAAAACAGTCATATGTTTACCCAAATGATATTTTTATTATGCTGGATGACAAAAATTTTTTGTTCTTCTAATGTTAGCAGCACTTCCGGTTTACCGCACTGCATGGCAAGGAGCATTTTTTCAGAGACGCGGCGGGAAACTTTATGAATGAATGTGCAATATTTATTCTGCTGCTTATTCTGTATCAATAGCTTTATTGTAAAGAAATCCGCAACAATATATTACCATTGTGATTTTTTTATTTTTGAACACCCATATTAACAACACTCTTCTGTGGTGCGTCAAAATTAAAATTTCAATGCGTTAAAGTTTCAATGATGAATTTCACCATTTCAATATTTTTTTTATTAATTCTAACCTTGAATAAATCTGAGGTGAACAGGCATCATAGAAGAGGTTGTCTTCAATGCTTACATATAATGACTGGCACGGAAGAGGCTGGGAGCTAACGGCAATGTCGACTTTAAATCCAACAAATGTATCAACATGATTTATAGACAAAGATTGATTTGAGGTCCAATAACATTGTTGTCGGCCTTATTTCTGCCACATATATGTCCTTGATTTAAATACATGCCAGGAACAATGCAGCAGCCGCTGGCGCGGACGTGTGCCGTTAAATCACACGCGAAGCCTTAAAGGGACGTCTGTTCATGTCTTTAGTCAAGTCATGCCGGAGGTATTCATTCTATTACACCTTGAAATATTGTCCTCTCGCGGTAGAATTTCAAGCATTGTAAGCAGAGACATTACTAGTAACAAAGGTAATAAATAGCAATGTAATACTGTGAAGCCCATCCTTTGGATACGGTATTGTGTATGAAACTATATTACAGTTACATCAGTCATGAAGTGACACAATAAAAATGATGTGTTAGTCACAATGGAAAAGGTACATCCGAAGAAATAATTATTCGACGGTAATTAGCAAGTATTAAAGGCTGAATTGCTGTCAAAGTTGGCATTATCTACTTGACAGTTTTTATTACACGAACGCTCATTGCTTGCAAAAGTGACAGCGACAACACATTTGGATTAATAAGACAACTGCTCTGATTATAGTGGGGCAATTGTGGAATATTAGCATAGGGGACCTCATTTGAGAATGTGTTGACAGTTTTTGCAGTTTCAGTTGATATATATATATATATATATATATATATATATATATATATATATATATATATATATATATATGATGACGTGAATAGCAGCCACTGTACAGTAAACGGCTACAAATATTCCTAAAAGTAACCTAATTTGGCATAAACACATTTTACAGTAGCAGAGCACCCGTAGTGATTCCGGGGTAAATTATGCATTTTGAGCATAAGAGGCATGAAAGTGGGTGTCAGTCATTACATCACACTCAAGTCACTCTGTGTGTTTCCCACCAATTCAGTGCATCGGAACTATATAGTAATACATCACTTACACATTAAGTCATATCCTTTGCAAAGTGCATTAATCAGAAAGACCCCAGATACTATAGAAAACCCATTAGAGTAATAGCTGCTCATGTTTTATATATTTCCGTATGTCAAATCCAGTTTTGAGTTTTGAACCAGCTTTTATGCTATCGTTCACACATATTAGGAAAAAAGTGTCACATTTTGCTGACAAGTAAGCTTCCCCGAGCATGGGTTCAAGGGATTGAACTGTTTGCTAAGTGCCTTCTTGAATTTCAAAAGACACGGCACGTGTTGCAACAGTGTAATAAAACCGGAGTATTTAACACGAACATTTACGGTGTCCAGTAACCCAGAAGTCTTAATAAAAATGAAAGCTGACATTGGCATGAAGAATCCTCCGCACGAGCTGTCTTTAATTTCCAAGATGTTCCATTAAAACAGAAGCACTTCCTCACAGAGCAGAGCTTTTATCCTGATTGCTTACAGGAAGAGAGAGGGAGGGAAAAAATGACCTTCAGTGCCTCTGCAACCAAGCCCCCCCCCCCCCCCCCCCCAGCCTGCACCACAAGCCTGTGCGGACACGTGCAGATATATGGTGTCAATCAGTGTTATCTATCCTATACGTGACATACAGCAAACAATCATTGTGTGAATGTTGAGGGAGAAGCATTTGCGTTTCCTTGTTCAGAAACGGAGGCAAAATCTACATGTAGGCCTACACAGGTTTTAACCTTTGCATCTGCACTGACATGATTGATATTGAAATAAACAAAATAACTGACATGTGCCATTTAGAAATTCAAGGTTTTCGCTGTGATACGTTCCACGATCCCCCACGGAATTTCTACTTTTTTTTTTAAAAGCCATTATGAACCCCCATCAAATGGTTCCCACCCTTCTAAACACTCGTTATACTTAATAAATGTATCTTTGAAAATGCAACATGAAGAACGTACCGGCGTTGTAAAAGCGTATACCACTTTCCTTCCATTTAGAAGATGAAAATGACAAAGAAAAAGAAGGAGAAGAAGGTCAAAGAATGAATTTACCCCCCCTCCCAAGGATTGTAGCACTGGCTAGAATGCAGTTCAGGAATCTGGTTAAGGTAAGCCATTTTAAATTAAAAAGAAAACATTAACGTCTGAAGCTCATATTCCCTCTGAAAAACGAAACGGCACATCTGACCAACTTTACGAGTTTCCGAATGGTCTGAGTGAAGCAGTGTGCTCGGTGTGTATTTGTGAACGCACTCGTGATGAGGGAACGGAGATTTTGGGGGCGGCGAGCTTGAATGTTTATGGTCGTGTAAAACAAATTTCCCAGAAAGAAAAAACAAAAATTATTGATCTGAAAAATAGGGAGAAAACCGGCAAAATAGTGAGGCAAAACTGCAATAGATAAAATGTATTAAAACCCGCAATAACCGAACCATGAAGCATCGAAGGAACACTCGATCTAAATTTTCAAGGAATCTGATTTCAAATCTATTGTTGTCGCATGTAAAGGAAAACCGTAGCAACTCAATTGTGCAAATAATGCATACGTGATGCATTTATAATTGCCTAAAGAAAAGATCTGTGTCATGCTTTAGGTGATCTGCTCATTAGCAGAAAAAAAATGCAAAAAATCCCTATTATAATTAGCAGATAGAGGAAAAAGGCACATTTGCATTTTCAATTAGTGCCAGCGCGATGCCAGATAGATAATCCTCACGACTGGCTAATTTCCTTGCATCTGAACTTCTTCAGCTGCCATTTTGTTTTGAAGCCAGAGAAGAAGAAGGGGACGCCGATCCCGCTCTGTGGCAACACAACTGTTGATCTACATTTTTTGGCGGACAGCAGACAGGGAGCCCCATCTTATTAATGGCCAAACACTGCACATCCCGCAGACGAGTGAGGGAAACGAAAGGGCTCGGGACACATCGCGAGGAAGCGTGTGGCCCGAGCATGCTTTTGCTGTCTGTGAAGACAGGGAGACAGATGGGAGCAGTGAAGAGGGGATTAGATGGAAGCGGAAGGGCAGGAACCCGGGTCTGAAAAAAAAAAAAAAAAAAAGCAGCCCTCACGAGAGGATGACCAGGCCGAAAGGGGAGGTGGATGTGATGGATGTACCCCATGACTGGAGCCATTGGCACGCCCACATGGAGACGCCACCAAGGCCAGGCCAGAGGAGGAGGCAATCAAAGAGAGGCCGGAGGGCTAGGATGATATAGGAGGATCCAGCTTATTAAATAGGCTTCAGGAGGTGCATGGAGCATCTCAACTAAGTTGTCACACTGCCACCAAAAGATTTTGTGTAACATAGAGAGCGCGATCTGCAGGCAGCTATGACAGGCTGTGTGTACAGTGCGAGTGGGATTACTGTCATTAGAAGCATGCGCGCAGACACGCGCACACGCACACACGCACACTTCCCTACATGCACATGTGCACACGCACAGGGAGATTCAGAACAGTGTGTCATCCCTGATTTACCTCTCTGACCTGGGCCTCATTATCCTGCATCTGAGCCACACAAGGAAGAAAGAGAATGCGCGTGAGTGCACACTGGCTGGGAAGGAGGATCCCATGCTGTCATATTGTATCTTATTCTACTGAGTGCCCGATTCACTTTGACAAAACTGCCTCACCGGGGGCGCCTCCACCTACAGTCCATTGCTCGAGGTTGTACAATTTTCGGGGGAAATTACACCTCTAAAGTAAAATTAGCCAAGACCTAAAAACAAAAAAAACTAAAAACTAGCATGTTTGATTTTCAGTTTGTTTTTGTGATGCTATCAAAAAAGGGTCCTAGTGATGACAAAAAGGGTCCTAGTGATGACAATATGATGACAACAAACCTGACCTATCAGCAACGTAATGAGGAGGAACAGGCAAGAGATTCAATGGACTCCATGTACGCAGTACGATGACATGGGCAAGGCTATTTTAGTTGCAGTTTAGTATGACGAAACTAAAACTTCAAAATTTAAAAAACGCAACATTTTTGTTAACGAAATAAAATAAAAATGAGAAACTAAAACTACCGGTAACTATAATTATAGCAAAAATGTCCTTCATTTTAGTCTTTAGTAATTAATTTTATGCATGACCTTTCAAGCATGATTTTAAATGTGAGTTTAAATTTATTTTGATATTAACCATAATAAGGACGTTTGAAAGTGTGTCGCATGACGTCGCTCCTAGGTGACAATTTTGCGTGCTTGACTTCTGCTTTTTCATTTAACTCAGCCGAAATGCAACGCTAGTTTTTTTTTATTTTTACTTTTTTCATTTTACCATGGTATTCATTAAATATTGTGCTAAAACTAATATTGAAACAAACTAAAACAAAGCATTAAAAAAAACTAAAACTAAACTAAAACTAAGCTTTTTTTAAATAACTAAAACTAATAAAAACTAACAGAACCAGCCTGAAAATTAACAAAATCTAACAAAAAAAACCCTCAAAATTAAATCAAAACTAACTCAAATGAAAATTCCAAAACTGTAATAAACCCTGGACATGGGAAACATGTTTAAACTCAAAACCAAATTAACACTGAACACAGAGGTCGTTTACTAATTTTGTCAAAATTAATTAAATTAATTAATTTGCCTCATATTTTACTATTCAAAGTCAGATGGCTTTAACGCAATTCAAGCCAGATGTCTGTGAAAAGTGGACTCCATCACCCAAGCACTTAATATCCATCTTAAACGCGCTAGCCGTATCAATCTTAGGCTAGGTTAGCAATTAGCATGGCTTCTCAGTCTTTCTTCATCATCCTTTCGTGAGAATAATACTCTTGATGAAAGTGAAAATTAGTTCAGCTACTGTAACAATGTCTGCTCGTGCTAATCTAATAATAATGTTTCATAACAGCGTGGTGGAAATGAAGAACGGCTACCAAACAGATACATTTTCAGAAATAGTCAGATGTCTGAAGATTTATATATAATGCCGCATTGTTTGCCACTGTGTCTCCTGCTCTGATTTCCATTTCCATTCGGAACTCAACACAATATTTCTTCCTAACGAGCGGCAGACTGCTAACACGTATAAGAAATCGTTACACAAATCCATTACATGAGGCCACCTGAAAGCAGGTGTGCTCATGCCATTGTATAATTCATTTGATTATGGATTTTCACTTCAGCTTCGTCGCCGCTTTCCAGATGCTTTCTATTCTTGTTTACTGTGTTGTCTTGGAAACAAGAACATCCTGCCAATTAGGGCTATAGTGGGAAATACGATAGGATACGAACTGGAGAAGGCAGAGGTTGTTGTAGCAGAGTGTATTTATTTATTTTTTAAATGGTAATCCAGCACCAAATTTGGTGTAATTAAAATAAACTAACTGCCATTGGATAAATTGCAGCAAGTCCTGACTTCCTATTTCTATCTTGCAAGTACCTTTTGAATTTTTACTGGCTCTTTTCCCCACCCATCATTCATTGCTACATATACTACAATTCAGGGGGGGGAACAAACTCTGTAACATCCCATTTACTAGGAGGCAGGAGATGGTTTCACTGGCACTATAATAACATGCTACATGGAGCGTAGCATTATGGAGTAGGAATAAAAGAAAGCTTTAATAGTAAAAATTCAATCCAAATGCAGCCCTCACCCATCTGATGAAATTGAGGCAATTATTAATATTTCAATGCAAATTGGAGTGCGGCAAACATGTCACCAGGTTCTCGCATTTTTTTTTTTTAAATAAAAGTACAGTCTGTTCAACGTTGTCTAGCAACAAGAAAATGTGTCTAAAGAATTATTCATTTAATGCAATCTACTTTGATGCCATGTACAGTTTAAGCATCTTACGTTGCCGACCATGCGTGTCCACAGTGCCTTGTTAGTAGCTACTTTACAAGCAGAGCAAATGCGTCTATGGACGTAAAACGTGAAGATTTCTCATTGAGAATATTAACCAGCACATAAACATCGATTTACAACGGAATGGATGCAAAACGACGACGTCAACAGGATGAGTAAATATGTGAGTGAAGGTAATAACTCAAGGTTACGAATGATGCAGTTGCTGCGCGTCTCTGCAGGGTGTAGCAGGAAGTTGACATTCACGGATGGATCCCACAGCGGTGGCTCGTTAAAGTAAGCCCAAGCCAGAATTTTCTTCTTAATTCAATGATGCATTAGGGAAGAATGTCTATGAGGGATGCTTATTGCAAGTGCAGGTTAAGCACACATGCTGCACTTAGTATAAAAGACATAGCCAATGATAGTAGTATAGCATTATGAGAAAAGCCCGAGGATAAACCGTATTCACTAAACAGAAGTGGTGTGTGTCATTTAGTAGGACTGAATGGCTTTTCCAAAGTGCATCATGTTTTTAATCTTGTTCACACACCAAAAAAAAATAAAAAATTACCCGCAGGTTCATTTCTGACATCTAAAAGGAGGCGGGGGGTACAAGCAAAAGCAGCAAAGCATCACAAGACCCACATGTGGAATTTCCCCGTGGAAATTCACAACACAATAATTGAAACGCAAACACCTGCTCCATACAACATCCGTCATGCTGTAGCTTACATTACTCAATCACTGGCGCTCTGCCTTCGCCAGATTCTACTACAACAGCAGCAGGCAGGAAGGAACTCCACATCGGTATCACCCCAAACCCCGATTTTTTTGTACCTTCAGAGTGGTGGGAAAGGGTTAGCAGGCTGACGCAGGACGCTCCGATGCCAGAACCAAACACGGTGATGCGGTTGGAGTCTCCTCCAAAGAAGCCGATGTTCTCGCTGATCCACCTTAACGCCTGGATCTGATCCAGCAACCCGTAGTTCCCTTTAGCTGCCTGGTCCCCGGTGCTGAGGAAGCCTGAAACACATGCAGATCAAGAGATTGGAAATGCATACAGTGTAGAGACATTGTTCAACTGAGTGCTAAGATAGGCTTTTGCATTGACTTTCATGTATCAAATGGTCAATACGCCAACATGAAGTAAGTAAGTAAGCTTTATTTGTACAGCGCTTTTCACAGTCACAAAGCGCTTTACAGGGATAAAAACCGCACACATTCACACACCAGTGGTCAGCTGCTGCCACGCAGGGCCCTGCCAGATCCATTGGGAGCAAATCGGGGTTCATGTCATGCTCAAGGACACTTTGACGTGGTCCCTAGGATCGAACCCACAACCTCACGGATGGGAGACGACCACTCTACCACTGAGTCTCTCATTTTTGCTGCAATCCCATCTCAAATAAAAGGTCAGAGGTGACTTGACTTCAACATCTCAAACCATTTTTACCCATTGGAATCAGTAGAAATGACAATAATCTGTTCCAGCGCCCAAATAACAGCATCATATTTATTTTGTAACACGTTATTTAATTCGAAAAATAGCACATGGCAGCATTTTTCTTGAGAAAACAACTCGGTAACAACATAATTAAATAGAATGTAAAGAATTAAACAGTTTGTGCATCATGATCAGTTGAAAGCATGCCACCCATTCTAGCGAGCGCACCTTGGCCACTAGGGGGGAGTATGATACATACGTGTAGATTTGATGATGAAACAGAAGAAGTAATATTTGTTACTCTTCTGAAAGGATAGAGAATATACGCTTGAGAATATGTATGCACTGCTTTTGTTTATAATTACCCTGTCTATGGTGTTTCACATTACGTGTTAGCATTAAGCTAGCAGACTTTTTGTAAGACAAATCAGTTTGGTTAAATTTGTTTAATGCGTTGTGTCTGAGTCTAAATGAGAATTCAAATATGAACAGCTCATTGTGTATTAATACTTTTGTCAGTCTAGTGTGTTGGCTATGAGGATGTATCTTCACCGTGAAAGGTTATCTGCTAACCTTCACGCCAGCTGACAGAGATGGTGAAAATCATGACTTATTGGATGACAAGGTTGTTGGTAAAATAGGAATGCGTGAGGACCACATTTCATCGGGCACCTTATGGGAAATCAATGTCATGTCTCCCTGGGTGAACACCCATCATCTGATATATCGATCAGTCCAGATGAAAACCTTATGCATCACTGAAAAAAAGAGCAATGGTCATATTTTGAAGTCACAACAAGAGCATCTTTTATCTTCGTCTTTCGCATTCATCGCTCGATAGCAGAGTTCCTAGCAGGTTCTATCCACAGACATTCCCACTGTGTCATCTACTAAATGATGTCTGATTTGGACAGTGACTCTCCTGGGCCCATCAGTCCTCCTACTGTATCATTGCACCGCCCTCTCCCAACCGCTCCCACAGAACTGAGCCCTGCTGAATGATGGATAATCGAGAGCCAAGGGAGAAGTTCAAAGGAAGGCGCTCCCTAAAGTCCCGATGGTGGACTCAATGTCCATCAAAGCAGAGAACACGCATGCGAGGGGACAACTCTTGAGATGTGTGGACACAAAGAAGCGCCCCTCCCTCCAAGGACTGCTAAACACATCACAGGCAGTGAATGTGGCGGTGGGTTGCATACCCTTCAGCGTTTATCAGCTTTGCTTCTATTTCATGGTCGATGCCTCGATGTAATAATGAGGACTGTTTTTAAGCCCTGTGGGATGAAAGAGAAGCGCTTTGAAGACTTGGCTAGCTCAGAAAAAAAGATACAAATCTGTGTTGGTGACCTAGGTCTGACAGAGCAATGATCACTTTGGATAAACACAGATTAGAAAGCAGCCGGACTCATTAGCTGTTTACGCTACGTCCAAAGAGTGTTTGTCCTAACGACCTTTTATCATTCCTCCTCGTGTGAATCCACCATGATAGACGGCCAGCCCCGCCTTCAACGTCGCACCTTGCCATGCTGTTGGCGTGGCACATCGGCAAGGCCGAGCCTGATCATGGATAGTGTGAGAAAGGAAGTGGCACAGGCGGCAAAGCAGGAGACAAATGGATCAACAGATGGTCTCCTTCAGATGCATCCCTGAGGATGACAGAGCAGCGTGGCACATGCAGAGAAAGAGAGGGAGCGCCAAGGAGACAGGCGGAGGAATAGGAACAGACAGGCAGAGGAGAGGGGAGGACTCCATTTGAAGAGCTTTTCATTCACTTCTCTCACTGCTCCTCCCTGTGTGCCATCGTCACGAAAGGGCAACGGACTTGTGCTACCTTCTCATGGGTACTGGTTAGAGAGACTACACTACCCTGAGAATAAAACTTATTTAGGTCACCCTGTGTCCGTCAGCTTATGAAATACACCAGATGGACTTAGGTATTGAGACAAAATATATGAATCAATGCCTGGCGTTGTCTGATATTTTAAGGACTAGGCCAATTTGGTCGTACCGTGCCTTGGTGCGATTACCCCTCCTGTTGCTCACTGGTCCACACTCACACTGCCTGCTGCGCTCATTCATGCTTCAGTACGTTTATGTATCATCACCACATGATAAAACATTAGATTGTACCTGATTTCTTGTCTTATTTTAGGTTGATTTGTCTGCATGCTGGCGGTTATCATTATCATTACAAGCTATCAGGAGTAGCAATTACATCCATCACTTGCATAACAGGGCTCTAGAGGACAACCAATTTGGCCTTGTCTTGTTTTTTCCTCCCCTCCCGAGCAGCCTAAATAACCTATGGAATTTTGATTTTAGCTTTAAGTTATTTAGTTTTAGTTTACATCTTTTTTTTACAAAGTGGTGGTTATCATCCAACATCCATCAATCAATTTTCAAGTCACTGGTAACCGGTGTCTATGCCCGGCAAACTTCTGGCAAAAGGTAGACTACACCCCGTATTGGTTGGCGGGCAATCGTACGGCACATACTGTTTAGAGCAATACAACCATTCACGTTCAGATTCACACTGTCACTGAGTAAAAACTCAACCGGCAAGAGAAACAATCGCATTTTACAACACAAACAGGTTGGGCACTTGTGCCTCTGACTCTAGTCAAACAAATTATTGATTCTTCATCTTATTGAGGCATGTTGGAAAATGTAATGCTCAGAGGGGGGCGTCCACAGTCGAGGTACCCTTCCATCATCGTCAGTCGGCCAATTTTTCAAGCCAAACCACGATGTATTTGTCAATCCGTCATTCCTCAGCGAAATGGCCAACCGTCAATTCTTCTGTCAAGAGGGCATCTGTCAATGTTTCCGGCATTTATCAGCAAAATGGGCATTCTGTCATTGACAGAATGACGATTACATTGACAGACGAAAACCCACTTCTGGCAATGCTTAGTCGTCCTTTTTCCAAGGTTTCACATCATTCGTTAATCGTCAACAAAACGGGCATCCGTCATTGATGGATTGACGGACCTTCCGTCAATACTGAATGCCCACACTTAGGAGAAGGTACTTGTCTTTTTTTGTAGTGAACCACCAAGGTCCGGAAAGGCGTGGATTTGATACGTTTGTTGTTAAAGAACTGGAGCATCCTGACCAAAACTCTATCAAACACTTCTGAGATGAAGTGATCCAGGCCCTTTCAAATGACCTCACATCTGTGCCTCAATGCTTCAAAATCTTGTACAATCTTCCAAAAAGCTGTTATATCTCTGAAAGTGGAGGCCAACATCTTATTTTCTTCCATTGTCACTGCCGCACTTGTAAGTCCATGAGCCCCCAAGTATTTCCTGTAAAGATATTATCTGAAAGTACATTCCTAAATTAAAAGAAGTAGTCACAATTATCCCATTGGAACTTGGAAAAAAAAGTCGTTATAAGTCATTAGAGGATGACAAAATATGATCAATCAGAATTGCATATCCATCTGGCAGGATAAACGCTGTCCAATGCTCTACTCAGTGGGGACTCGTTGGTTCACCAGACGGATGCTCCTGCATTTATAAATATTTCTAAATAAATGTGGCCATTAAAATGTAGAGCGGTAGAAATCCACTATCTGAGACAACAGGACAAGCTGCAGGCGCTATTGTAAAAATAATTATTGTATAGCTGCTGGCGATGGTTTAATTGGAAAGGTGACAGCAAATATTTTCTTTGGAAAGCAATTAAGATAGCAATGCAATTGTTTTATGCTTGCCAATACAGTGGCTATTTTTAAACAGATACACATTTACTGTCTGCTGTTTGTTGACACTGCCTGGCCTCTTAAGCATATCAGCAGTCTATCAACCTTAAGATTTTCAGTCTGCTTAGAAGTACATACATATAAACAATCAATTACACGACTCAACTTTTGAATGCTTTGCCGGTCTTAATATGCCTTTACACCATGAATGTGAATGTCACGTGAGGTGTGGGACTTAGGACCAAGCACAGACAAGTCAAAATGCTGGAAAACAGAGTCTTCCTACAGAAATATAACCTCAACAGCCAGATTGATAATTGTGATTCGCTCGAGGGAGTTCTTCACATTATCAATCTGGTACTTCACTGGGCAGACCCATTCGGGAAAGGCGAGGCTTGCTGTACAATACTTCGAGCTGATTGGACGATGCGGCATCACATTCATGAATGAACTCGGCTTGTGTGCGGTGTGTTGTGCAGTGTGGCAACACACCACACATGGTACGTTCAAAACTGTTATTCCCGTGATTTTTTCTCTTCACGTGTGGTGTCTCTCAGAGTTTGGAAGTTGGCCGACAATTTTAAAATCTTGCCGTGTGAACCAGGCTTTCGTTTCATCATTATTCACAAATCTGTTGAAAAAGAGCTTGTTGCAACATGGCCCTGGTTGATCTCTTCTACTCTGCTGCCACCCGCTGTCCGTTTTTTGTAATAGCTAACCATTGCTTTGCCATTGCTCTTCAAGTCAGAGGCTGCATCAAAGCCTTCTGTATGCTCTAGCATAAAAACAACATAAACATATTTATACGTTTTTGGGAGCAAATGGGTTAAGCATCTTATGAAGCTCTGATGACTAAGTGTGATTTGCCTGTTCTTTACTTGTTTTGGTGATACCACCATAGAAACAGTGATGGCAAAGAGGACGATGCAGTACATGGTAATGTGATGATGAACGATAAATTCAATATTAAATGTAAAAGAGAACAATTTGAACTGAAATCAACAATACAATATACTCATGCTATAACTAACAGTCGACAGAATACATTTTATTCTTGACGAAAGCAGAAAAACAGTTTACGATTGATTCTTGTTACAAAACAAAACCTTGTCCTGCAGTTTCATCTGTGCAAAACGTTTTTGTTTTGACAAGAGAAAGGCACATGCCCTCAAGATGAACTGCACTAGAAAGACGGATTCTCGCAAATAAACTTCATTTATTTCGAGCCTCATTAATAATTTATACTCAAGTCCAGAATCCATGTACACTACGTATTAGAAACTCTTCTGTGAACTCCTCTTAAATGCATCCTTATCTTAAGGCAGCGCAAGTCTTGAAATATCCTTACATGTAGGAAACAAACATGGCAGATTATGGAGTCCAACCACTCTTTGTCTGATGGATGAGAGATTAGATTAGGTTTTCTTATTTACTGTAAACAAACAGCATGGATCAACATCGGTCTCTCTGCTCTAAGTCGCTGCATGTCAGAGCATGTCTGAACTGATAACAGGATGATCTTGTGACGCGACCATGTCTCATGCAGCTCCGTGGTATTTCCTTGCAGTGGCGCGGTCATGGTCACGGATTGAGCCCTGATCCCAGCCTGAGAAGCAGAGCTGAGCTCTGACCAGGTCTCAGATCGGCCAGCGCACACCTGTCACATTGCATTGTGCGTGTCGGGGAACAACGGTGTGTACAGCTTCACATGCACCGTGAGGGTCGATTAAGGTAGGCCTCGCTAAAGCGTCACCGTGGAGCAATGCAGCCGATGCCACTGGCGTATCATCTGTAGCAGCTTTCCGTTTACATTTCATCACCTAGAAAAGTTTATTTTTCCAAGCGTGCCGGCACATAATGCATTTTGCGCTGTGATCTTTTATCAATAACTCCCCATCACTATAAACACCATGTCTCTTTCTCCCTCCTAAGACGTGGCAGTGATTTCCTTTACCCTTTCCTCACCGCATACGTATTGCTCTATTGATTATGATTTAAATGTCCGTTTCCATATGGTAGGCTATAACTCAGGCGAGAGCGGAAAGAGGTGACGATAATGATCGCTCTGACCCCGGACATCTCTCTTAGCCCGATCTCCCGGATAATGGAATGTGTGTGAAGTAATGGCGGAGGGTGAGGAGGGGGCAAAGATGGGTGAGGAGGAGGGCAAAAGTATGTTATTGAGCTGTGGAGTGAGCTTACACAGGGACAGATGGCGGGAGCTGATAGGGAGGAGGAGAGTAGAGGAGGTTGGAGAAAAACAGTGATGATGTAAAGGAAGGCAAGTTTGGTAGCTTTTAGTGTGATTCATTCCATTTTCTTTTGCCTTTCTGCCTCTCATCCTCCATCTCTTTGGGGGTGCCGGTTAACAAGGCTGTCTGTGTCCAAAGTCTTCCTCGGTACTTCCCCCCCGTCTCCCTCTTGCACTCACCCTCTATCTGTTCCCCCCTTCTCTTCTCTAGGGAAATAAAGGCCCACACAGTCACAGCCTTGACAGCCTCCCTTAAGAATCCTGCACTACAAAAGAGCTCCAACTTCCCCCCCAGCCAGACCCGAGCTGAATGGGAGCCTCTGGGGTGTGGATGGGAAGCAGAGGAGGGAAGGGGCCACATAAAGGGTCTGTGTGTCAAGCCCACGACAAGCACAATGAGAAATCCAGTGGCACATCATTCATATATGGAGTCATCCTTCAGGAACTCCAATATTTTCATATTCAGGGCGGTGAGGGTTCCGGTTTTCTGAAAATAGTGTGAGGGAGGGGCCTGAATGAAGGTGACTGCCACGCAAATCGGCTCCTGTTTACAGCTCCATGCCCAACGGCAGGGCTGGAGTCAGATCGTACTGATCTGAGAGCAAGGCAAGGAGAGAGAAGGGCATGCAAGCACAAGGAAGCCTCTTTATGGCTTCCTGAACACTGAAGGCCATTTACATAACATCACAGTCTTTTTTTCCGGTGGAAGAGAAAGTGGTTGCAAAGAGGGAGCCACACGGTCTTACACCGAAAAGATTGCAATTACATATGAATAAAACAGATTAAAACTATGTTTTACAGTCACTGCATATTTCATCAGATACAACTGAAGAGACCAATGAATTATCTGTCCTTACCAAAATGATAACGTTCAATTTTGATTAACACTTTCAGAGACCCATTACATGGCACAGTATAGAACTCAGCAATCATTGCCAATGGAAACCAATAATAAAACCTGTGTGAAATGAATACCTCATTTGATCTGACCATAACGTTGCAGACTGGATTTAACTCGTAAGTGAGCCAAGACTGCTATAGATAAGGAAGGCCATGGCAAGTACAGTAGAAAGGTCACAGCAATAAAACAGCCTAGCTCAAGTCACCTATCTAATTAAGTGTGCCAAATAGGCCTAACGTAAAAACAGCATCACGACAGCATGATGTCACCCATTACACATGAATTTGTGATTTGTCAATTCTGAGCGCAGCCCCCTTCTCAGATGAGGGTGTAGTCAAGACCACACTTACTGAGACCAAGACATTATCGAGACGAGAGAGTATCGAGACCAAGCAGTGTTGTTAACTCCCCAGTAAGACGACAGAATGATGTCATTGCCTAATTTGCATAATTGGCTATTTGTATGTAATGGACGCTGGAGGAGAGAGGAATATGGGAGAGGTGGGAGAAGCAAAAAGTGAGTAAAAGACACCCTAAAGAACACCAGAAAAAGTTGCCAAATTTGCCGCTCGTCGCTTTTAACAACAACAACAAAAAGTCGGCAAGTTGGCAACAATGAGACCAAGACAAGACCATGATTTTGGTGGTCGAGACTGAGAGAAGATGAAGACTGCATATGTCACGGGTAGGGAACTCCGGTCCTTGAGAGCCGCTGTCCTGTCTTATAAAGGATAAAGGACCACTGATTGTCACGCTCATCTAAGTGGGTAAAATTTGGTCTCTGCATTTGACCCATCCACTGAGGGAACGGTGAGCAGCAGCAGGGGCTTGCGCTCGGGGATCATTTCCAACCCGTAATGCTGAGTGTCAAGCAGGGAGGCAAATGGGTCCCATTTTTCTTTGGTATGACCTGACTGAGCTGGTTATCAGGCTTCTAAAGTGCTCACTGATGAGCTAATCATTTGAATCAGGTGTGTTAAAGGGGGGAGGGATCTAAAACAGGCAGGACAGTGGGTCTCGAGGACCTGAGTTGCCTACGCCTATACAGTAAAGTAAATCAAAGAAAAACAGAACAAAATGGCCCATATCTTCTACTTTTCATTACATTTGCAACAAAAACAAATTCTGCTATGTTGTTTTTGAAATAGTCCCAAGTCCGCCCTCCTAGACTGCGACAAGACAAAGAAAAAATGCTTTGATTCCAAGACTTGACCGAGACGCTCAAAAAATGGTCTTGATACCGGTCTCAAGACCAAGACCAATCTCAAGAACAACAGCACTAGTATACATGCAACTTTACAGGTTAGAGGTCGCATTAAAGGTGTAAAAGATTTGAAATTACTTATCTAGGTCTAATTTTGGCGAACAGACAAGACAGACAGACAGGCAGACAGACAGACAGGCAGGCAGACCAACACGCAGTGTAGAGCTGAGCTACTGGCACACATGGCAGCTGTTGGTCCTCTAGCATGTGACTTGAGGGCAATCTCGTCTGATTGTGCGACTTGTGGCAGTGGTTTCTAAACGGTCCATTTCTTACTTTTGCTGCGCTAGCCTCCCTTTCCAACCCCCCCCCCCCCCACCCCCAACTACCTCACACTTTCTACACATCATTGCTTTGAGCACAGACAGTTTACTTGTCAAAGACAGTCAAATGCTTTTACATTGAGGAGGACGCGGCACCTCACAGCTGGTGCGGAGGCGGGCCTGCACACTCCCGCCAAGGGAGAGAAAAAGACTGGTGTTGAAGAGGCACAACTGCAAGGTTAAGCAGCTCTTTGGTTCCACAAGAAAACGATTAATTGGGAGACTTTTCACAATTTGCCCACTACCTTTTTGAAAGGGTTCTTATACTCAAGATCTACCCCCCCCCCCCCCCTCTTCCAACCTGTACCAGAAAATTAGTATCTGTCTGTGTGTTGGTGTGCATTTAAGTTCAAAAGGCTGGCATGAAAAATGTGCAAATCTGACCGATGAGGTTGTGGGTGGCGAGAAGGTTTAACAACATTGTGCACTCAGTGTGCACTAATTCAGTGCGATACCACAGAGGAGATCAGAGTAGGGCTTATCAAAGCAAGTCAAAAGAGCAGAAATGGCGAGAAAAGTCATCATTTAGAAGATCTTCAAAGCCCAGCTCCTCTTTTCCTACAGGTTGTTGCGTTTCTTATTCCCACAGACCATAATAAGCTTAGTTTTGTGTGATCCTTATCGGAACTTAGCGAGAAGTCGACTACACTGCATCTGAAATTCCGCTGCTGTAAAATAATATTTTTTTCACATTTCTCCTTTGTATTTCTTCCAATGTGTGCTGTAGATCAGCAGCCCTTTATGTGAACAACGTTTCCTCGCCGTTTAGCGCAGCACCTTGGAATTAGTCTTGTTATTTGCCTTCCGAAAGCTAGCTCTACAATAAAACTTGGCTACAGGAATGAGCACGGTGTGCTGGTTTTGAATTGTCTCCAAATTAGTTGCGAAGGATGTGCCGATTCATTCTGCATATTGTATAAAGACACCAACAATGCTGCTCTCAATTTAGCAGCACAAGGCAGAGCATATACAAATCTAGTGGACATCCTTAAAGTCAGACAATTCAAAATAAATTCACCAATTTCCAAATGAAAACTACAATTCGCACCAGACCTCAAGAGCTTTGGTGTATATGACATTAATCACAATTTTGGACAGGAAATGTGAGAAGATTTTACAGAATTATAGCACTATGAAGTATTGGTTGGCATATCTGCCTCACAGTAGAGACGTCGGGCCCCGCTATAAAAGTCATAGTTTGGACTCTCCCACTCTCCTTACCTCTTATTCTCCATTTTCTCATTTAAGAAATTGGGGCACTGCCCATACCTGTTATCCGTCTTGTTATGCTTCTAGGGTTGAAACTCTACACTCTAAAAACAGTTGGGCAAAAAACGGGCCGATCCTCTACTTGGGTCAATTTGACCAAACTTTGAGTCAAGAAATTGGTCTTTTAGTGTAAAACAACTCATAAATATTGGTCAGATCCTTTACTTGGGTCAAAAAATTGGGTCATTTTGTACAAACCAGGAAGTTGGGTCAAATTGACCCATAAAGTGGATCGGTCCAGTTTTGATCCATAATTAGGTTACTTTTGACCCAACAGTTCTTAGAGTGTAAAACGAATTTCGTCACGCTGTATTTGTGACATGTGCAATGACAATAAAATTGGATTTTCATTTACATTTTTTTTGATAGTCAAGCAGGTTGAAATGCTAATCAATTGTCTTTAGAGTTAGGATAGGCTATAGGTTAGGTATAGGTTTTTACGATGACAACAGTTTGACTCATTCATTCAATCCATTTTTTTTTAAACATTATTTGTCCCTATTAGGGCCACAGGTGAGTTGGATGCTTGGATAGAGACCGTAATGGTCGATGGCCATTTAAAGGCCAAATACAGTATATACAAACATTCACACCTAAAGACAGTTTAAAGTTTTCATTTTTTGGGGCGAAAACCTATGCAAACATGGTGAAAACATGCACAATTCTCACAAGAGGACTAAAACTGGAATCCAACCCTGACAAGTGAATCCCTAGTCCACCGTGTTGCAGTTTGACACTTGGACATGTTGAAAAACTCTACAGAATCCTGGAATTGAATTCCAGTATCTTCAGTTTTAATTGACACTATTAGTGGTATCATCTTAACTACATGTTGATTATAGAGGTATCCCCTCATACATCGGTTACATCTTTGAAGAGAGGGATTGCATTTCATAGCCACCGGACACTATGACCTCACTAATAAAGTAATAAAGTAGAATTACGACCTCTTACGACATTGTCAACTAAAACTGTAAATTCACAAGCTTCGTAAAGATAGGATTAATGGCATCCTCTTCTGTGTCGGATTGATTGCATCGGGCAGGTACGTTTAATGAAAGGGGAAGCAAGTGCTGTATATGAAATCTGAACAAGCCCAACAAAGAGCAAGGACGCGGCGCGTGTATGTGTGTTTGTGAGTGCGAGAGACTTTTGGCCACTAAGCTGCGGCCATCTGTGTGTGCTGGTAAATGGGGGTGCCATCGCATACAAGCGACCAGGATGGCATCCGACACTGTTTGTTTGCATTGCTGCATGTGTGTTGCCGTGGCAGTGAAAGGGGGATGAGGGTGCGTATTCAAGGCAGTGAAAGGGGGATGATATTAATCACACGGAGGTGCATGGCTGTGTGCTGCTGGGCGTAGATGGATGGGGTGTAAGTACAGTGATGTCATCCTGACAAATGGACCGGCCATGTTGGCTGAGACTCGCACATCGCCTCTCATTTCAATTAGTTCCTCACACGGCGACACACCTAACGCGCAGGTTACACACGTGGAGAATATGTACACCGTGTGGCTACAAAACACCAACCGGCCCTCCACCTTGGGTACCCTAACCCAGTGGTCCCCAACCTTTTTTCCGCCGCCATACAAGTCCATAACTTTCGCAGACGTTTGGCTAATTATTAAAATGCTACACCGTAAATTGTGGAGAGTGAATTTGACTCTATTTAGAGTGGGACCAAATAGACTCAGTTATAGTGTAATATTTACATAAATAAAGAATCGAAAAAATAAAAGTCACTCAAGAGTTGAGGAATGAACTCACGACCTTCAGATTGGGAGACAGCTGATCTACTTCCTGAGCCACGCAGCTCCTGCTGTGTGTTAGAATATCACTAGTGTCAGCTGGAATCTTTGTAACTCCAATTAACCACAACCAATGTGTTTGGTCTCCTCTTGGATATAGGTGCTAGTGTAGTCTCCCAAGCTGAAGGTCGTGAGTTCATTCCTCAACCCTGGAGTGACTTTTTATTTATTTTTGTTAATTCTTTATTTTACTTTTTTTAAACTCGTTTTTTGCTAGCTTGTGGATTTAAAGGGATACTTGACTGAACCATTTTCAGCAGTAAAAAGTAATATTTTGTCTAGAATTAATTTGCTAACCTCATTATTTTTCATTTCACAATTAATACATTTAAAAATATATTTTACCAATTGCTGTCGAATGAAAATTACATAATAAGTATTCGGGAAACAGTAAACAACCAATCACAGCTGACCTTCTTTGTTTCCTGGGTTTGGTCATGTGACGTTAGCAAATGGCAAAATGTGTCTTTAAAAGTTTTAATTGTACATGAAAAATAATGAGTTATCAAATTAATTCTAGACTAACTGCTGAAAATGGCTAAATTAATCAAGTATATTCTTTAATATTAGCATTTGCGAACAAGATAATTAGCATCTTGACATGCGTCAAGAGTCCGTCATAGATAATTGAAACTGAGAGAATCCAGTCACTTTTCAAAATAAAAAGTTTGAAGCCTCGGATAAACCGCAAGCACCAGTACATTATTAAACACTTCAAGTACACGTGAACTCACTGTTTACATTGTTACGGTAAATACGCTGGTTGGGGACCACTGAGTCTAACAAGACTCACTTATCTATAAGGGTTCCGTTCAGCTCCATTAATCAATCTAACTAAACTGCGACAGCACTTTTACTTTCGCTCTCATCAACTGCTCCCAAGCGACCGTTCCTATTGTTAAAAAAAATACAAATAAATCTGGGGCTACAGCCAGCAAAACCCGAGGAAAGGAAAGTCTCGGTGTGTTTACAAACTAACAACCAGGCGATGGCTCTTTCCCACAATATCAATTTGATGAAGTGCCGGAATGATGGCACAGGGAGCCGACATTTGAGCTAGTGGTAATAGCACACATTTACTGTGAAATACGGTGCGAGATCTATAGCCTCCATCATGTTGAGTGCACACAAAACTCAGGTTTAAAGAGGTCCGACCTCCTTGCTGGCCACTTCCGCAAAGCTTGACACCATCAAATAACAGAGTCAGGCCTGAATTTGCAGTGTCGCCCACAAAAGATGCTTATATGCTCTTCCCAAAGGGGCTGCCGCAACTAAGCAGAGGTGCTAAACCTCATCTCAAAATCCTGACTCCTTCCTCTGAACTTTAACATCAGCCGTCTTAAGTACATGTTGGACTTTCCTCCTCAGCGTCAATGTGAAAGTACCTCTCAATCAAAATCTGAACTTTCTGGAATTCTGCTTCCGCGCTCATTGTACTCCAAATGACTGCTGTGACCCTCTTCCCTCTTCACTGTACAAGAGGATCAATTTAGAAGAAGACAGTGCAGGCCGAGCAATTTGCAGCTGAACTTTGCTACGTCAGGGAAGACTGGAGCTTTCCTCTGGAGAATTGTTCAGGGTCTCTTGGGGCTTCAGCTTCACTTGCAATTGAGCATTAGTGGTTGGTATCTTCTCATCTTCCCGTGGTTAATACCAACTCCGTAGACTGGAGTTCGTGGGGGTGGGAGACTGCATCTAGCATTTAGCGCTTAAACGACTAAGGACACATGTATAGGAACTAAGCCTGCTAATATCCCTTTTGTTTTAATTACCGTATCTCAAGATTCATACTAAAACCAGAAATAGCACATAACAGTTAACAGGATTATGCACACATTATCAAACTGATTTTCATTCATCTGTGTTGGTTAACAGACCAATAAAGAACATATTAAAGGAGGATCTGGATCAAAATTGTTGTTAGATATTAGAGGTGCAGTCAGTTAGATATTAAACATTAGACAACCATTTAGCAATAAAAAGATCCCTGGCGAGTTGTCGGTTTACATAATTTTTTTGGCACAGGAAATAAATGTATGTTAAGGATTTTGCTACTTATGAAGAAATGTTCATAAAGTCCCCCAGTTAGTGCTCGATTACTAATAATTAATTTAAATTTAACTAGCAAAAAGCCAATAGAAAACACACCAACACGTACCCGGTTAGTTCCCTAATTCCACATAGAGCACCAGAGTCGGTTACCTGGGGTCATCCCGACGATGCCATTCTTCTCATTGCAAGCTAGTGTATCATTTTAATGTCCTGTACTTCACGCAAATGGATGGGCTTTGTCAGTGTTACTGTGCCTTGGAGTATTCTGTCAATACTGACAAAAATAATTCAATCCCTATTGTATCACCAGGCAATACCACGTCTCTCTATTCCATACTGCGACATTGTATGTTCGTTTCGTGGCTGTGCGGCTTGCGAAGAATACTTAGCGAAAAAAAGAAGATCTTTGATATGGCGATGATGTCAGTTGGATATAAAAACTCTGCTGTGCAAACTAAAACCTCAAGTTGGGATCACGTGTAGAACGGATTTAACTTTTAACGATGCGGGTGTGCTTGGCTAGCTTGGCCTTACATATTCCTTTGTTGTTGAAACGGCGCTGTTCCCGCACCCTGACAACAAGGGACGCATGAAAAATGAATGAAAGGTCTTTGAAATTGCGCATTACCATAACACTTTTACAGCAGAGGTAGCTCGACTGTTGCGTATTGGTGCCTGCAAACACCATGCGCTCGCATCGTTGTAGTATGTCTTACAAAAGATGTCGTTATTTTTTTTTGGTGCTTTTTTTTTTCTCTCCCTCTGCAATTGATACTGAAGTTCCTGTTTCCAACAGAGGTCTCAACTCTCAAGCAGCTTGGAGTGATTCCTTTTTCATTTCACTGCGTCACTCTGCCGCCTTTTAATCTAGCCACATAAAAAAAAATAGGTTCCAACAACAACAACAATAATAAAAAGGTTAGATCTTGCTTTCTGTTTCATCTCAGCTTCCCGCAGTCCCCAGAGATGTTGGTTGCCTGTGCGCGTCCTCAACGCTTGGTGATGTGAGCTTGTGCTAGGCCTCTGTTTGTTTGTCTTTCCTCCATCTCCTCATCGCCCCGAAATCTGCCTGACACCTCGGCGGCATAGCTCAAGCCCCACAGTGAGATAAACCTTTAGATAAAATGTCACCGTGGGTTTTGTGCTGTAGACACTTGGCTAAACCCACTGTACAGATTATAGAATAGGATAGAGGGTTGAACAAGATAGTTAGCAACCGGTTTTGCTTGGGGCCTTGGTCTGATTGGTCTAGTTTTAGCCTAAAGAGTCTTATTATACATTAATAATCTTGTTCAAGTAGAATAGCCTTTTATTCTATTAACTCCTGAGTAGACAAGAAAATATTTAGCAACTTAAGTAAATGATCTAGTCAAACGATCTTTTTACCGTCAAAATATTAGGGGTTTAACAAAAAACGCTTTGAACCAGAAAATCGTTTTTTTTGATTTAAAGATGAGAGTGCATTGAATCAAACCTAATCGAATCATTGTCCTTCGAAATATATCGAGATACGTATTGAATCGTCGTTTATTGGAGGGATAATATCTTAAAAGGAAATGGCACATATACAGTACTGACAAGTTCATTCAAATGTATGTATGCGGATAAAAAAGGTAATCAGGTAATCGAATCAAATCGTAACCCCACTGAGTCGAACCTTGAATTGTTTTGCGCCCCATGTATCAAATCGTCTTTTGTGGAGAAATGTACAACCCCTATAAAACATATAATGTAAGCTAACAGAATGCCCTTGACCAAAAAAAAAGAAGCTTGGCACTTAAATTGAAATGCATTACAGTAAATGAAGGTCTTGCTCTGTAAATGCAATAAATATCCATGTTTGCTGTATGTTGAATTTCAATGAGCATCCAACAAGAATTTATGTATTTTTGAAAACTATCAAGGCCAGCCTAACCTATTCTAAATTATGTTTATAGAGTGGGCCCGCTATAGCGTGTCTCTGCTGAGTTCGCACATGCACATTATTTATAGAAAAACGATTTTTGTATGATATTCTACTTTTCTAACTATACAACCTTACACATACAGTACTGTATTTGATTATACCACAGACAAGCTTATGGTTTAGGCTAGTGATATATCATATTCACTGTATATTATTACATTAAATATACATGACCCAACAAAATGTCCAGTAGATGTACTGTGGTAGATATATATGTGAGTTCAATGTAGCTTTAATGGAATACATGTTTCTCCCCAGTTCCCAGTAGTATGAATATCTGTATTCACCCAATGTAGTACAGTCATCACTGAATACTATAACTATCAACGAACATGCTTGACCACGATGATGATAAACTGTAAGCCTAAGTAATAGCTTCTGTTGTTTTTTGTATTTGTTTGTTTGGTTGAAAAAAAACAGGAATGTGTTTTAAATGTGTAGCATATACCGGTGCATTTTACCGGTACGTAATACCGTACACAGTCACAGTACGTAAATACCTAATTTTAAGCTTGCAACTAAGGGGCAACACATTTTGTTTGCAATGCATTTTGGGGCTGTTTATTGCAGCGGCGAATAAGGGTCACCTGCAGAAGAAAAAAAAAGACGAAATTTTAAGTCGGCATGATGAGATCTTGAGTCATTGTGATGAGAGAATTCTGAAGTAGGATGTCAACTTGTCAAGTTGAGCTTGGTGACATCGGCATCACAACAGAGGTCAAATCTCATCTTGGCAACTTTAAATCTCTTCTTGTCTTACTATTTTTTCCCTTGCTAGGTAACGCTAATACACCGTCGTAGTTTATAACTAAAAACCGAGCGAGGAAAACTCGTCGAAATATACTCATCAGAAATGAAAATATATCACAAATAAACTGTATTTCTTTACTGATTGAAGTATCTCTCTTAAATTTATTTTGGTTTATTCCCACATGGTTAAGGTTGCGGGTAAGCTAGCCAGCTGCGGTACCTGCGACTTCGAAGGTTATTCATTCAGCTTCCCTAACGAGGCTCAAGTAGAAAAGTCAACTTGTCCTCTCTCAGCCGAGCATGAGTGTGTTTGCCACTGTCAGGTCCGGTTATGTCAGCCCTCTGTGGTTCACATTTCAGGGAGCGCAAACACAATGATCACAGAGGAGCTCATTCGTGCCCCTTCACCCCCACACCCACCCCCACCCACCTTTCCGCAATAAATTAATAAAAGAAGGAGCAGCTCTTGTGGGTAATTTGATTAAATAAGACATCCCCCACTTCAGAGCACCCGCTGACCAAGCAGAATACAGACGGGACATTGTTGGAAGAAATTGTCGCCGCACTCAATACATGACCCCCGGTTGCGGTACTTTCACCCCTCTCTACTTCTCCTCAATCCATTTTCTAAGGAAGGCTATATGATAAGAAAATATGACCATACAGTATCTACTCCTGGCGGCGGGCTTGTCTGTCACCTAATTTGATGTAATGCTACGCCAGATGCATCTTCCCTTAATTGAGTATTGTTTGCTTTATTTGATAGCAGATGTTAATGGGTTCGTATGGCGTATAAGCCTATGGGCTTATGTGGGGCGAACACTGCTACTTTACAACAGGCACAGTGCAAACAACAACATGAGCTCAGGCATCTGTTATACACTCAGGACGAAAATGAGTGTAGCCAATTTCCGCCAAATGCGCTGAGGGAATTGAATTAGCATTTTAGGAAAAATATGTGATTACAAGGATTCAAACGCTGAATGGCCACTATTTGACTTTTGTCATTCAGTCATTACTAAAACCAAATTGGGACAAAATTATTTTTTTAAAACCAAAATCAAATGTATTCGCTTCAAATTAACCTGTCAATGGCTCTTGCGTGGTTAGCAGGTTTAATTCCATAAAACATGCATGTTAGGTTAATTGAAAACAAATTCATCCAAAGGTTTGAATGTGAGTGCTACTTGTTTATTTGTTCCTGGTGATTGACTGGCGAAAGTCGACTGGGATGGGCGCCAGCTCACCACCCTAATGAGGACAAGCGGTATAGAAAATTGATGTATGACATGGGCAAATTTTTTTCGGAAGGGTGAATATTTTTTCCATGTAATTGTGCGGAGTTGATTGATTTGATAAATGGGTTATGTCATGATGTCAAGCCTACAAGCACACCTCCGCTTAGACTCAACTCCTACTTGGCAGCATTAATCTGCTCAATACAACAATGGAAAACAGAAGCTCAGAGCTTTTAACAAGCGATGCTTTCACCTCTTGAGCGCAAGCCTACACAAAGTTACAAAGTGAAGAGAGTGACTGGATGTTGGCAGGTGAAGTTAGGACACAGGCTAACAAAGTTAGTTTTTAGCATTACTTTGCTGAACGGACGCAAGGCTCGAAATAACCATTGTCCTTTGTGGAGCAGTTGTGTTTTTGTTGTTGTTTAAAATTAATATTTTTTAATGTGTTAAATGGTCTTTTAGCTAAGCTTAATTGAAAAATGATGAAGTCTACTGTAATGTACTTTTGAGAACATTTGTTGTGCAGACCAAACGAATAACATTACTGGTATGAATATTTTGTCATCTATTAATATACTTTTAATCTTATAGCCACTCCGCTCAGCTGACGTATAATTAGCTTAGCCTACCGTAATACATTTCTAGATTCCGGTTCTGTTTAGTACAATTTTTACTCCAGAAAGCAGACACTTAATTGCGGGCTATTTTGCTGTTCAAAGATGGATGCGGTTCCAGCCAGACTTCTGTGAAAAGTGTGCTTGATCACCTGAGCACTTAATTGCGATTACATGTCAATCTTAGGTGATCTTAGCAATTAGCATGGCTTCTCCGTCTTTCCTCATCGTCCGTTTGTAAGAACAATATTTATCAGAAATGTAGCTTATTCCTCGCCACGTAGGCGATAAGTTACTGACGTACTTACGCAACCCGTTTAGCTGCTTTAGCAGTAGCCGGCTAGCTAGCTAGCTAGCGCGGTGTATGTATAACTGAGCTCCGCTTTAACGGGCATGCGTCCATTTTAGCGAAACCTTTTTGGGACTGTCTCTACTGATAAGAAAAATAAAACAAATCTTTAATTCTCAGTTTTGATATTCAAAGTGTGTTGATGAGGCACAAAATGCTCATTTTGACTCGCTTGAATCGCTTATTTCGAGACTGCGATTGTGTTGGCCTCCAGAAATCATATTTGAAATGAGTGATAGAAACACAGCTCAAGTAAATGTATTCTGTATTCCGTCTCTAGTGAGCTACTGAGGAGTTAATTTGGGTGGATGTATGCAGCTACAATATAAAAATGGAATGACTGTGAAACTACTCATAATAAACGCTGCATTCTGTTGGTTCAGGGTCGTCACGGTGGCCCTCCTTTTTGGCCCCATGCGGCAATGCTTACCACCGCCAAGGTGACACGCTTTCTTGTTAGCTCTTTGGCCCTCAGAGGTGGTTTGCCTGGAGCTTACAGGGGCGGATTACTGACCCGACCACATTGCCAATAAGGGGAGGAAAACAGACACGTTCTAATGGAGGGAAGGATTCACAATCTTATTAGGTGGACATCTTGTTTTCAGTCGCCAGGCCCTCTGGCGCAACGATAGCATCAGCAGCCAACAGCTAGCAGGTGTAGAGCAACAAAAAAAGTCAATTTATCCGATCGAATCATTCCGTGTTCTTTATATACACGTCTATTCGTTCACTTCAGTGTTCACCGACGGCGTGTGTCACCGATAATGTACTCTAATGTCTACAAATGATCGTTTCAAGACTCGCAGACATTTTATTGACAATGTCTCTTTAACCTGACAATTGTGACCCACTTTGCAATTAATTGCTTGCATGTTGAAAAACGGGTTATTTGCTGCTTTCCCAGTTTCTGGCTCAGGATACTGATTCAAGCAGTGTGGTTCTGCTCACTACAAACCCCCCCCCCAAAAAGAAACATCCCATCTTTTACTTTTGCGATGCTGTTCGATTTGGCTTATCTTGAAGCTCGTGAGTGGAGCGTCGTCCACCATTCTGTCCTCTGGACTGGCACAAAGAGTAACTCTGAGTGGCAGCTCCCTGCTCTAATTATATGAGCAGGAGCATTAGTCCCGCTTGTGAGCAGTTTTCATAATTACTTGGGCAATTTATTCATTATTTCCTTTAACAAGGTTGCTCAGTGGCCAAACATTGGAGGCCCAATTTGGGAGCTTGGCCAGGAAGATATCGGATACCAGACATTTTTTCTGCCTCTCATCTGGAAAGCTTATGGATGATGATATATAAATATCATTATTATAGTTGACTATAGATGAGCGTTTACGGTCTTACTGTGTTTACTATTGTATAGAGTGGGCAAACATTGCAATGCTCCCTCATTACATCGTTTAATAGGTTCAAATGAAATTGGTAGTATGACCTTCCTAAGCTGCTTAATTTAGCCAAATTGGCTCCAGAGGAAGCTGGTTGAGCTTTTTACAATATGGCAGCAAATGGGCATTAGAGTGGCGGTGCCAACAGCAACTGGCACAGGGCATGGAATTGCTTGCACCTCGACAGCAACAAATAATTGGACTACTTTCCATTGTTTTCTATTCTCATTCAATGACTAGCATTACCATAATATAGTGTCCATGATTACATTGTTGTGAATTTAAGTATGGCTGGCATTTAAATGCAAATACTGCATTTTAAAAGTATGCTGTCAGCAATCTTTAATCCAACGTTAAAATAATGTCACTGATGGGACGTATGGGACTGAAATGAATGGAGATGCCATTAATTCCGTTCCAGTTTAAAAAAAACAACAAAAAAAAACAAACGTACAGAATTAAACGCAATTTTTTTGCAACAATTTATTGGAGAGTGTGCTGCTCCTTCTGGTCTGCATGCCGTGGCCACTTCGGGGCATTACACAGACACACATGAAGAAGAGTTTGAAAATGGACTCAGTAAGTTGCAGTAATAATCAGTAAAAATATTTGATATTTTTAGGGAAAGGATAAAGAAGTATTGTATATGCCATTTCTTAAAGTGTTATATTATGGCACACCGATGCTGTTCATTAGCTCATCTATGGTGTTTAGCATTGTCAGTTAGCATTAGGCTAAATGTACTGTTCTTAAGCAAATCACTGTGGTTATTTTAAATACACCGGTCATTTAAAAAAAAGTGTTTCGTATGACAGTAGTCAAGTGTTCACTATCTTTCAAACTGCTTCTAGTTGTGAAATGAAAAGTTCATTGTCGCAATACGATGACAATATCTCAAAATTCTACTCGCACGTCGGGTCACTCGTATCTCAAGGCACCACTGTACATTTTTTGGTATACTACACTCATAGGATGGACGATCGCGTGTGATCATGAGTGAGATGTGTTTTGATGCAACCTTTGCACCGCTTAAAGGAGCTTCAGATTGCTCCTGCATATTAACATGCGAGATCCACTATAAAACAGGCACTTTGAGTCATCCTGCCTTTGCCCTTTCAATTCTCATCACGAAAAAAAAAAAAAAAAAAAAAACATCATTCATCCTTCTTATGAATACACTTCTTCTCAAATGAATTCTAAACATGTTCTGCAAAATATAAAAATAATGATACGTAACTTAAAATCTGAAATTCAGATGCATAGACCCGACTGACATTTTTAAATTCAATCTCAAATCCATGTCCTTTTTAATCCCTGCCAAGCATTGTTAGCATGTATGCTGCTGTATGGGCAATCCGTTATGCTGCCGCAAAAACACAGAAGCAGCCTGCGGAAATGAAGTAACAATGAAGGACTTAGGGGCTTAAACAGACATTTGGCAACATTTAATCAAAGTCAATGAATGTAATAAATATTACTGTGCATTATGTTGGTCATTGGATACTGACAACTGTTTTATTTTTAACACCAGATATTATATCGAGGTCACAATAATATTAGTTCCAACACAAAAGCTGCATCACGCACCCAGCGTTTACAAAACGTCAAGAAACTTTAACTGCCTTACAGCAGTTAAACTGAACTGAATCAAAGTAGATAGCGCTGCTGTACTTAATAATGTGCAGCGCATCAAATTATGCTTACTTGTTTACATTAGGCTTAGTTTACGTGTGGCTCATGGTCATCATTGCTGTGTTTGCTCTTGAAAATTGCTGTTGACGGCAGCAAAGGCATAAAAACGATGACTATATAAGCAGTTTTTGAGGCTAATGTAATACACATTTTAATACATGATATACAGACCTGATGCTACATTAGCTGCAGTCAGCCAAGCTGTGCCACAAGGCTCTGTGCTTGGCCCACTTCTGTTTACATTTTATACTCTCACTCTCGGCCTGTTAAACCACAAACACATCCAACTATATAGTTTCCTACTGGACAGGACCGGTGACAATATAGTTTGTAGTTGCTGTAGTTGCTGTTGTTCCCCTCACATTCTAGTTCCACATCCAATCCATCAACAACAACGAGTCTGTTGTCTTCCACTGCCAACACCTTTTTAGACTATGGCCATCACTCACTTAATACTGTCTATTCCATTTGCACTCTATGAAGTTTACCTGAGGTTCCCAGCAAAGCACTGGACACGCTCCAGTATCGTAGACTACAACCCTGCCAGGGTTCTCATCCACTCAAGACTATGGCAGTCCCCCAACACCACACTGACGCACCTTTTTCTGGCTTCCAGTCAAGTTGTGCATCGTTGATACACTTGTCCTATTTATCACTCCGTGACTTGGACTCATCGTATGCAACTGACCTCCACCATCCTATTCTCCAGAACAGAACTGTTGACCTTTGTTGGCAGAGCCGTCTGTGCTGCAGTGCAAACTCATCTTAATAATAGTTTCCAAAGTTCGACAACAATGTACGTATATTCGTTAATTGACCCATTGAAATAAAATAGAGTCCTACTGCTTGCTACTACTATTAAAGTATTATTGATACTAATGACTAGAGCTCGGACTCACACCCCAAAACAACATTCGCTATTCATTCATCATTCAACTACCGAGTCCTGAATCAACTCGAATGGTTTACTATTTGTACTTGTGCCAGAAATAAATAAATAAATAAATCCACATCATCGTCCCAAAAACGTTTATAATAACTTACTTTAACATCTATCTCTAGCCAATGGCAGAACCCAATGTCTTTGGACCAATTTTAAATCATCCGCTTGAGTCTTACTAGCTGCTAGCTAGGATAAGCTAACCTGGCTATTTTCACATTTTTTTTCCCTTGCTACGACGGCATGAAAGGCCTAGGACTACGAGTAAAGAAAGGAACTGATACACTGCCTAGCTGGACTTTATTATTTAATACTGATCTGAACGTAGCACACTTTCACCAAGGTCATTCAAGTTCACAAAAATGAACAACATAACAAACTATAATTGAAGAAACCATTCCCTTAACGAAATCGCTTTGAGGAAAACGAAGACCAACTGAAATTACATTTTACGTTTAAAATACTAATGAAAATGAGCTATAATTAGCAGAAACTTTTATTTTCATCTTTAGCTGGAAGAAGGGAGGTCGAACAGTCGTCTGGGAGTTGTGATCCTTTAACTGTGTGACACCAGGAAGCGACATCACTAGCGGCAGCCAATACAAAAGCGTAGATGACATTGCGCCTTCATGACCGACTTACTTGTTTGCTATGACTTGCATGACTTCCCTACTTTTGTCAGTTAACTCAGTCCGAAAGATGATGCTAGTTAGCTAGCTAGCTAGCTAAGCTCCGCACTTGTTAGCTTTGTTGTTTTGGTGTGACCCGTTCTGATTTGAATCCAACAGTATTAATAGTATTAATCCAACATAAAATAGTATTGTAAGACCGTAGCGTTTAAGTTTTAACCAAGATAGACTTATTTCTAACTGTAGTTGGCATTGTGGGGTGTCCTCTACGAACAAACGGAATCTTTCCTATCAGACCTCAGGATCCAAAGGACACCGTAGTATGATCCCCGAATGTGTGGGAGCCCTCCCCTGAGCAGACCACTCCAAATGTCACTGCCATGTTTTATGTGGCTGAACAGACAAGCACAAGCTAGCATGCGCAGACACACACACAAACACCCTCAGACTATTTGTTCTCCCACCCTCGTGAACGCATTCTCCTCGCATCATAGGCCAAATCCAAGGCGAGATGGACTGTTTATGCTTGTTCAACCTTTCTCCTTCCTGGACAATCTAATAACATCACACCGCCGTGATGCATTGAGGTCGCCTCTGGTTCAAGGTCACTGCCTCCTGGATCCAAAGTTAAGGAGGTGTGGGAGTGGGGGGGGGGGGGGGGCAGTAATCACATGAGATGGGATCCGATCAAAGATGCACAAGCGCGACTCGATGCATTTATAATTGAACGTGACGAGGTCTGTGCCTTTTTTTTTTATGCTGTAAATGTTCTGCTAATAATTAACGACTTTTTACGTTTTCCTTTTTTGTGGCGCGACTGGTGCACATGATGAGATCTGTGCTGACGCGGACAAAAAAAAAAGTGGAAGAAAAGCCACCTAAACAGTTTGGAGATGATGAATTTAGTGCTTATCAAGTACGATCTTATCAATGGACAAGTATGATTCGAAAAGAGCGTCACAAGTTCTTCGATGTGGTGCGAGCTTTTGAAACGGTAATCTCAGCCATTTCTGGGGGACGAGTCATGGGCTAATTGTTAAGAATTGAGTTATTGAGCTCTGTGCCCTTCCTCAGCTCCTGAAGGACTAGCCAGCAGCACAAATAGCTCTCAAACACCATTTGAATTCCACGGGAGTGCTCCACGTCTTAGCCCAGCCATAATATTGTTCTAATAATTGCAGCTCACAGGCCATCAAATATCATGCCGGTTTGTTCAATTGATTCAGACAGCGGAAAGGAGGGTGGAGAAACGCCAATCTACAATGTTACCATTTACAATCAGCATAGCACTCCTTTGCACATTTTAATGATGGAACATTATGCTAGGCCAAAGTGTTTTGCATTTATATTACATGATGCTTGATTGGACTTTTCAAGTTTACATGCTAACCACTTGCACCTGTTTTTGATGCAAAATTTAAACGAACCAACAGTCTAACAGATACAACATAATTTAAGCATGTGGACATGCTCAGTTTGCGTAATTAAATTGACTATCATGAAGGGAGATTTGGGTGAGTTTGAACATAGCCTGGATGTTGGTGCTAGAGGGGCTAATAGTTTTAGATAGAGATAGACCAATATGTTTTGTTTTCAGGGCCGATACAATACCGATTATTAGTAGTCAAGGATGCCGATAAAAAAACGATATTTGGAGCAGATATTCGCTTTCACTAAAGCATATGTTTTTTGAACAACTCTTTTCTTATTGTTGTTGTTTTCTAATCTTAGACAATAACTGTTCTACAATTCTAACAAAAAGTACAGGGAGCTCCCAGCATGCCTTAAAAAGTAACATGAAAACTTATGTAAATAGCTCAAGTTGTCCAAACTTTCAAAACATCTGAAATGTTAAATGTTCACATATCTAATTTTTTTATTATTGAGTCAGCATCTGTTTTAAAATGAACTATTTTAAATTAATCTATTATCGGTCATCAGATTTGTTTTTTTTAAAGGCAGATGCCGATATTCGTCAAAATTCTAAATATCAGTGCCAATAATCGCCCAGCCAATAACTAGTCTATACCTAGATTTAGAAGTGTGAAAAATGTCATAATTGACAAAAAACTGTGCCCGTGTGCTCTTCCAGCTCTTATAAGTGTTCAATGGATAATCAGTCAGGATAATCTTCAGAGCCATCCGCTAAATAGGCTTTTGATGTGTGTCCATATAGTTTATAATTACAAAAAATGGTCTCTGAGTTTCTTAGCAGAGTAACAAACAATGTGACAAAATTCCGTCATCCTCAGTTTCTAGAATACGATCGCGGAGTCCCTGTGCTCAAATCATCTCCATGATCAACAATCCACCCATCTGCAACAATTGTGTGATGAGAACAACACGGACCAAAATTTGTTGAACATTTGTTGTTTTAGCACTACTGTAATGACTGCGCATAACTACAATCTGCAAAGCGTAAACAAACATCCACCAAGGTCAAAATAATGAAAAAAAGAATTGTCGCGTAGTGTTTGTCTACCCATCTGTTTGTCAGCAGGCTACTTCCTTGTTAATGGAGGATGACGAATAGACGGATGGTGCCGTTATGATTCTGGGGGTGGATGCTAGAATGACTCAAATGGTGAAAATATATTCATTTATTATCCGGATCCTCACCATATTTGTAAGAGTTTTTTCTTGGCTTGTGCAAGTCCCTTTTTAATGACTAGATTTGTTGTTTCAACTTGGGGGGATGTTTGACAAAAATGGCATTATTAATATGGACAAATTATGTGCAAAATACGTGCTCTTAATATATTACATTTTACATAAAATATTTCTCAATGTATGTAAAAAAAATATCCACTTTTCCGATGCAAAAGGTCTCTCATATGTAAAAATAACCATTCAAAGATGGCACAAAACTCACTTTGGGCAATTTTTTCCCCATCACAAAAATCAACTCACTCAAAATTTTAATATGATTGCCATGCTATGTTTGTCCTGCATATCATTCCAAATCTGCAACAAATTATTAGGCCTACTCGCGTTGTAGTATAGGGTAAGCGCAACTAAGCCAGTTCTGCCATCTAGTGGTGAATGAAGATATTACAACTTAAAACTACAATCCTGCATACTCGGCACCTGTGGCTTAGCATATTCATAATTCAAAAAAATATTTTGGGTATTTTCCGTGTTTTGTTTTTGTTTTGTTTTGTTTTTGAGAGTATTTTCCCAATTTCCAGAGGAACACTAATAGTTAAGATTTATCAGTGTTTTTTGAAGACTTTTTTGGCTTTGTTAAAAACACGACAACAACAAACAAACAAACAAAAACTAATTATTATTATTATTATTATTGCATCATGCTTTTGGGTTGTTTTTCCTCAGCTGGAACTGGCACTGGCACTTTAATCATGGTGAAGGTTATAAATAGTTCCAAATACCAGCCATCTTTGAATTGCCCAGCCATATTCCAAAACTAACTTCATCCCATTTTTTTCTGGTTAGAATTGGCCTGTGCAATGTGTGCATAAAAGATGCGATGTAACACACAAAGAGCAATGCGATCACACAATTGTATGTTTTTTTTAATGATAGATTTGAAAGTGTTGTGAAATGTTTATGGTATTTGCACTTTGTTGTGCGTTTGTGAGCGTGTGTTACAGTATAAAGCTGTGTTGAAAGTGATACTGTACGGCCCGATACAAGTAACCGCCGAGCTGATGCATTGGCTGCATAATACAATCAGACAATTTGCTGGGCTTCATTTTGACATTGAGTGTTAGGAATGGAGTCGTTGACAGAGGAGAAGCAGGGTGTCAACTGCCTGTTTGCCTTTCGCTGCGGCGGCCGACCCAATCACAGCCCATCAGGAGAGGCGCAGGATTATTTTTTGACAGAGACTGCTGACTGGGCACGCAGCAGCGTGGGGTTGAGTGAAGGCAAAACGGAAGAGGCGGCTGATAATGAATATAGTTGCAATAAAGATGTAATTGATTTGGGATAGAACGAAAACACATCAGTATTATAATCATAAGGTATGAGCGACATGGATTGACTGACTCTAAAAGGGAGAAGAGCTGTAATTGCATTGAACTATACCAAATTGCCTTAACCCAATGTACATTAACGGGGAATTTCACATTCCTCTTACTTTTTTTCTTACTGCACTCTCAGCACTATAGTTACAACCAGGATTCCATCTTGTTCTTTAATGTGTGTCTTTTTATTATTGCCTTATATACACATGTCCTTGTGCCTGTTATAATGACTAAGACATTGTTACAGTAATTCTTATTTTTAATTCTTATTTTTTTATTTTTAACTCGTTTGTTCGTTCATTTAAAAAAAAAGGGGGGATAAAAAGGCTTCCTAACTGATCTTTCAAAGCTCACATAAAATTGTTTCATGACTATGTAAACACAGAAACTTACCAAATTTAAGATTAGACTCTCTTCTTTCACCACACACACTAAAAAAGAAAAAATAATTTTTTTTTTCTACCGTATTCATTTTTTTTTTAGTAATCCGCAGTCGAATATGGGTTAGTTTCACCCAAATCACCTATTTTGGACCCAAAAAACTGAAAACAAGCTTCATGTAAAAAGATATATTTAATGTACTTTATCCTAATAATTGCTAATGCTAATCATTTTTGCTTTTGTGACACCTCAAACATCTTCATCAATTCATCCTTTTCTGCCATAAAATACCAAAAGCATTAATGAAAAATATTCCCAAATATCACAACTTTGCGTTTGACAAAATAGTTGCACGCTATTTCGAAGTTGTAGTATTAGTAGTGTGTGAGCATGTGTGTGTACTGTATGCGTGTGCATGTACATTACATTCATCACTTCCACTTGTAAATTTAAATAATTTCCGTCATCTGATTGTAATGGTCAATTGAAAAAAGAAGAAGAATTCAGCCATGCTCACAACCATTTTTGCCCCATTGGTGACCCGCCCCCACCCACCCCCAATCTTAATAGGAACCCCGACTGTAATGACAAGTTTGCTCTATATTAATTATTTGGTTGTAACTAACATAACTATGAGATTAATTTTTCAAAAATCATTTCCAGTTTAAAACCCTGGAGAACCCACGGGGTCAAATTTGGCCCCTATACATTCTGCTACTCAAATAACAAAGACCTTTTTTTTTTTTTTTTTTACAAATTTAACTTCAAAAGTCCAGAGTGCCACTTCTGACCCCTGCATGGATATTGCACTTACATGAGCCAGAGTGGTGGTGTCAAGATGGCTGGCAACATGCCAATTTTGTTGAGCTGGAAATCAATCCAAACAAAACCATCTTCTCAGCAAACCATCAGATGGTAAAATTTTGCTTTTTTTGTTAATCTATTTCATATCATGTTGCAGAATGCTTAGGAGTATGTTTTATATATTTTTTTTTGATAAATTAGCAACTCTGAGCCAGTTAAAAAAAAAAGAGTTAAAATTTAAAAAAACATATTTTGATGTTCAGTGAACTTAGAGCAGTCATTTAATGTATAATTCATAATTTTCCAAAGAAGAAAAGGGTTCTTGGGTTCTCCAGGGTTAATACATTTTGTGGAAACTTTAATTGGATGTACGCTGCCATTGTTATTTACGTTTCAACGCATTCAGTGCGTAGCGACGTCGAATGGCGGCTGGCTCGCTGCAAGGTAAGCCTTTATAGCGTTCCTAAAGAGACAATCAAAACTCTTGAATGTGTCTGGTAAATGACAAGAGCACAACATTGGGGAGGGTGACTCTCCCGATTGCATGTTGTTTCTTTAGGAACGCTACGAGGTTAACCTTGATTTCTTAATAGGCGTTTCACATTCTACGGTACTACGCACTGAATGCCTTGCAACGTAAATAACAATGGCGGCGTACTTCCAATTAAAGTTTCCACAAAATGTATTATATTGGAAAAGATTTTTGAAGGATGGGTGGTGGGTGGTGTCTGGTCGGTGCTGGATTTCACTTTCCTTTCTTTTCTTTGGTCCTTCCTCGGGTCTCCTGGCGGCCTCACAACTCTGGCTGGATTCTGAAGTGTTCGGTTTAGGTGAACGGTATGGGATTTTTTAAAAGGTTTTAGGTGAACTAATGAATACACACTCACACGCACACACACATACACACCCACATACAAAATAAAAATGTATAATAAAAAAATAATAATAATGGGAAAAAAAAGAGAGCAATAATGATGACGTGTCAAATCCGCAAAATTACCGAATTAATTGAGCTCTCCAGAAAAAAAAAAAGGAAAAGATTTTTGAAAAATGAATCTCATAGTTATGTTAGTAACAACCGAATAAATAATACAGAGCAAACTTGTCATTACAGTCGGGGTTCCTTTTAATGATCAAACCAGAGTTCGCCAGGACTTTGACGGCAATTGACGTCAACAGCACTCAAACAGTCTTCATGGTGTCTTTTATCGAACTTTGTTGTTATGTACTACAGCATTTAGCATGCTAGTGCAGAGCTAAACCAGAGTGACTGCCATGTTTTGGGTTGTCTCGACTTTTTTTTTGGAGCTGCTATGTATCATAATGACTGGATTTGATGATTGCCTCAGATGTTGCAGCAGCTAAAATGCTTTTAATTGCTGAGCGCAATCGCGCTGACTCGCCTTGCGTCCCTCATCCTCTGTATACAATATACCCGGAGGACAGCATGAATAATAAAGACTTCAAATGACAGGCACGCAGCAGGGTTAATGATAAAGGTCAACTTGCCAGCATGCAGCCATTGAGTGTAAAGGACAAGTGGCATGGGGTCACAACTCACATGGGTACTTGGCCAATATATGAACCAGATGTGAGTTGTTATTTTGCAGCGAGGGTTCCCAAAGCAAGAGTGTCGCTGCTCTTATCAGACGGCAGCTTTGAGTTAGCAATAACACAATTTCATACATTTAGATGTGAGGGAGGGAAGAAAAAAAAAAAAGAGACCAAAAATGTGAAGTGTTGCTGCTATACGCTTCCACGCTCACAATGCAGAAGCGAAACAAGTACTATTGAAAAGAAATCAGCGAGAGAGACAGACGGCACTCCAGAGGCCCAGCATCACTTTGACAGGCAGCTCCTCAGAGAGAATGTCAGGCAGCACCTGAAGCCACGTAGCTCCAACAAGATATTCAAGATTGATCAACATATTTCACCGGCTATTATTCAAAAGAAAGCGCCGTTCAGCTGCACCTGACGCCCATGATATGTACACAAATCACTTCCATCAGTTTTGCCTGTAAGGAACAATGCTTTTTTCTTCTTCAATAAAGTAATCTCAATTAAACCAGGCTCCTGATTAAGTCTCCTTCTCCCACTTAAAAAAATAAAAAATCAGAACAGAATGGGCACAAAAAAAATCTCAACCGAATATAATGAGCTCTGAATTATTCTTCATTTCTATCTTTCTTCATGACGGTTCAATTAAATCCATAGACGCACTTTTATAAAATGGGGATTTTATGTCCTTTCTTCTTCCAATTCATTGCATGAAGTGTATAGACGCAGCACCCACAAAATTAAACACAACCCGTACTCTACTGAGATTAAAACAAAAGCTGCCATTTCCACGACTGTTATAATTCACGTTCCCATATGCACACATATAACTCCAACAAAAATAAACTAATTGTGTGAAGCCTGACGTTATTCCTATTTTTTTATTCCTCCCACTTTTTTGACATGCATCTGATTCCACATAATTAATCCGATTCACATCATTCCCAATTTCAACACATTAAAAAATTTCACACCATGGGGGCTTGTATCTTTCTCATTATAAACATTCACAGTTTATCCAAAATTCTAAATTTTTCCCACAAATATTCCCCTTGCGTTCCCAATGAGTAATTTGCCCCAAAAGTTGTTGATTATGAATTCCCAACTGCACATTCATCATCATTACACATTTACATCATCCCCATTTTCCATTCAATTCACCTTAAGAACAATTTTCAACTTGCAAATATTTCCCACTGACCAAATATTCAACATTTTCACTTTTAAAATGCCCACAAAAATGTCACTATTAATTCTCAGTGAGAAATTCAATACAACAGATTCACATGGTTCCCATTTGGAATTCAAACCATTCAGCTCATTCAATTCACCTTGGGACCAATTTTCAACTTGCCAAATAGTCGTACATAACAAAAAAAAATTCAAATTTTCTACTCAAACAAATTCCCATATTAGGACATATTCTACATTATTCACTTCTCCCTCAGCAACATTTTACATGTGCAAACCATTCCAAATTCAACATGTTTCGATCATTCAAGATCTCTTATTTATTAACATTCACAAAATTCTTAAAAGCCCCAAATTTAAAAAAAAATATCGACATATTCACCTCCAGTTTCCACTTATATTGACCAATTTCAACCATTCCAACTTCAACCAATATCATTGCACATCATTCCATTTCGTCATGTTAATGATGTTAAGCCATATCACCCAACCCCTCGATGACAAGTATTTGCGGATGGAAACTCATCACCTAAAAGAAAGAAAGTATATGTAAGTATATATGATATTTTGTAATAGCAACATTGATCTCGTTACAGCCACCTAACAAAGCTGGAGTGTTTATAAGGAGAAAAACCATGAACCTGAATTACTCTAAAGTGTTTAGCAATGTACGCAAACCCTTGAAAAACATATTTAATCCTCTGATAAACAACATAAATCAAGTTACTGATAAATGCCGAAGAATCGTGCAGCATGATTGCAAAGCCGAAATGTCATTTTTGGCAAATTAAAGAGATTATTCATTTGACTAAAGGTGTTGCCCTTCATGCTCTTGCAGCACGTACACACTCAGCCATCACGTGCAATCACAAAGCTTTACTTGACTCTGATTCCCCTTGCATGAGTTGATGGCATTTTAATTTGTTTTCAGGTTATTTGCAGGCAAACCATGACGTTCTCTCCAAATATGTAATTTTCAAATGAATTGTTAGATATCAACCATCTGCACGACTTCCTTTTTCTCTAAGCTGCTTTGTCCTACTGTAATTTCATTTCCCTCCTTTGCCTGGTCTTGATGCAAAACTTTCTTCTGTTGTTGTCCTCCTACACCCGAACTCTAAACAAATACAATCCCGAGACTGAGGGAGATGAAGAAACATTCATTCTAAGCATGAAGCATCATCATGAGGAAGTAGAGAGTTTGAGTTCTGCTGTTTCCCCCCCCCCCTTTTGCCTAGAATAGCAACAGAATCTCTTTGACCTCCTTAACTATGAGTTGCATTGCAGCAGTGCAGCCCAGCCATGCTTGTCAAATATCCACTTCAAAGTCGAAGCACAGAAAACTGCGTGACGTACACCACATTGAATTCATCATTCAAAATAAAACACATTAACAAACAACATTGGGGGGGGGGGGGATGTGTGTTATGAATTCATTGACTCTTTTGAGCGAGAAACTGAAAAAAAAAAAAAAAAGCAAAAAAAGTCCAGTACTAGAAATAGTCATGAGTTAATATCAATGGAGTAGGCACTCTAAGGTGGGAACGTATTTGTACTTGAAAGAGTGGATGAGTAAATACTCATCATCTATTTTTAATTGTAACAGGCACCCGCGTTGTGCCAAATATTTGTAACCTCTGTTGAGTTGTTATCAAGGTCATTTACTTCACCGGCTTAAACCGCGTGCCTGCCTGTTTCAGAGAACCTTAAGTTATCCGAGGCTAAGTGTCAACGACACTTGTTGGACTATTTGGAGTCATGCGGGGCCAAATGATTGGTTGTTCTTCCTCCCGAGGGGAGGAAGAAAGGACATCATTGTCAATAAGTTGTGCCGAGAGATGGTTCTGTATTTTGATAGCCTCCTTTATTCCACCTTCAAGCCGTTTAGATTTCCTGTCCAAACTCTGTTAATTATAATTCTGTCTTCTTAGAGACGTCTCCTTTGATCACCGTTTCAAAGAAGGTAACGTATTTTCGGACAATAAGTTCCACTTTTTTCGTAGTTTGGCTGCGTATATATTAAAATTTGAGCTCGGACTGGAACCCAAAATTCACGTTCCCTAATTGCCAATATTAGCCTGCTAAACAAAGTAGTGGTAATGCACCCAAACGACCAAACTGCCAAAAGAAAGTAGAAGTAGTAGTCATGGCAACTATTGGTATCGCTAATTTAGCATGTGGCTTTACAATAACAAAAGGCTCAATAACCGACTAGGATTCTACTTTTTGACCACAATGCGACGCGGGATTCTACTTCATTTAAGTAAATTCAGTAGTTGGAAGTTTAAGCTTCGTCCAACCAGAACTCGTTTGCTGCCGTCAACACGGGGTGTGTTTGGAAATTCACGACTCACTATGTTAATAATCAGGAGTCGCGCTTGACCTGTTTCCATCCGTATTGCCTGACACACTGAGCTCCAGCACTTTCTTTTCTGGAACACTCCGAATAACCGAACAGCACATTTAAAAAGAATTTTCGAACAGTCAGAGTGTAAAACACGGCACGCGCTGAGAGTATTTTGAACGCACCCAAGATTACGGTACGGGGATTTGTGTTGTGGTCTAGGTTTTTGTAAAATACATTTCTCTAGAATTTTTTTTTTGACTTGTACGCCGGCGTGACATATCTGTTTTTATCTGTTTTTATATTCTTCTTCATGATGTTTTTTTTATTATTATTTTTTTTTTTACTGGTGCAATTTACAGTCCGGAGCAACTTATAGTCCGAAAAATACGGTAAACTGCATACAAATGATAGATATATAGATAGATGGATGGATGGATGGATGGATGGATGGATGGATAGATAGATGGATGGATAGATGGACAGACAGACAGACAGACAGACAGACGGATAGATAGACAGACATATGGATAGATAGATAGTTGGATGGATAGATGGATAGATAGATATTACAAAGACCTGCTATAAATGGCTAAAGACAACAATTAATTGCAGCATCAGTTATATGACCACAAAGCCTTCAGAGTTTCATTTACGCTACCGCTTTTCCATGCGCACGTTGCTTCATATATGGTAAATATGCAGCCTTGAAAAGGCAGATTTCTCACCTCTGCCAATTTAAATAAAACCTCACTCCCACTCAAGGTGTGATTAAAAGCATTTTTGACCAGACATTGTTCGCACATTTCTCTCGGCACCTTTCTACCGCCGACTGGTGCAGCTTCACCCACTATAACAGCACACCGCACACTGTTATTTGCCCTACTCAGCTACGCTGCCCACTTCAATCCATTATCCCAAAATGTCCACCTACGTTTGCAGAGCAATCTCCTTCACTGCCACCTCAAGTGCCACTCTTTGCCAACCACGCCCCCGGGGTCATCTCTAATCCAACCTCCTTTTCTTCTTCCTCCAACCACTTGCACTGGAGCAATTCAGCATCTTGCTGCTAGCGGCTTTTATTCCCGCCCAACCCCCCTGCCACCCAGCCCTTCTACATCAGTGCTTTGCGGTGGCAGCAGTAAGGAGTGATTCCCACATGTGAAGATGGCTAACCTCGGTGGTCAGCTTTGGCAGCTGATGATTAATGCCATACAAGACGAGACGCAAGTGCATCTCAACGCGTGATATACTTCATGATGAACATGTCTCAAAAGCTGTGCGAACTCTTCCTGAATTTCAAGTCTCCGTAGTCTCAAAAGCCCCAAACCAATTCTCAATATTTCACAATACATGTCTGTATCAGGGTTAGGACAAAATATTGAGGTTAATTGTAACGGTATTTGTCACCATTACTGTTTTGAAGTCCGTCTAAAAACATTTGATAAAACATTAATACAGTAATTATTTTTGTGCTGTTTTTATGTAAATATAACCAAATTATAATTAAATGGACACTTGACTGACTTGCCAGAATTTTTTTTTTTAAATATTATGACAAAAATGTTTTTTGTTTTTGTTTTTTTGCATTAAATCATTTACATTATATGCTTAAAAGGGAGCTGAGCTCTTAGGAAAAAAAAAAGAAAAAAGGGAATTCAACACCCCAAATTATTATTATTTTTTTACAATAATATGTTTTATGCAGCCCCACTTAAATATGGTATTCTGGTTAATATTGCGTACATGGAATATGAATTAAGCAGCCAAATCCAGCCGTTTGATCTATCTCAGTGGGCGGCCATTTTGCCACTTGCTGTCGACTGAAGATGACATCAATGTTGCTCAGGTCTCAGGTAACAACCAATCACAGCTCAGCTTCAGAAAACAGGCGAGCTCGGATCGGTCATTGCCTGACCCCTCGGCAACATTGATGTCATCTTCAGTCGATAGCAAGTGGCAAAATGGCCGACCCTTAGATGTAAAAAAAATTCTGGATTTGGCATCATAACTCTTATTCCACAAATGTATTAATCAGAATGTCATGTTTATATTATTGTCAAGAAATGTTTAAGGTTGACTTCCACTTTAATGGATTTTCTATGCATTTTCTTCACACATACATACTGTGGTGTAAATCAAAATGAATCATGGCTGCATCAAGATATGATAAGAAATGCCAATAAAATGCAAGTTACTCAGTGATTCCCTTCATGCGCTCGCATGTCAACTGCGGCGAGGACAAATTCCCCGTCGACAGAAACCTCAAGAACCCTCTGTGTAGCCATCTGCCAATACAAATAACATGCTGACACTACTTCTAGTCCTAATAATAATAATAATCATTGTCACACTGTTTTTGCAAACGCCCCTCCACAGAGATGATGCAAATGATGTTAGAAACATTCGCTAACAGGATATGAAGGTGAACAGATGGAGAGGAGGAGCGACATTTTTGCATCATGGGAAATCCGCCAGAAGTCGAGGCCTATAACAGCATAATTAAGGACTAATTCAGAACAAGCCAAAATCAGCCTGGGCGATAAGCTTTTTCGAAACGTAACTAACCAATTAGTTTCATGAGGCTTCATGGATAAACTTTAGTATCAAATGCATAACAATTGAGTTTTATGTATTGTTTCATAACAATGATAAATAGAAGCATGACTTTGTCGTCCGATAAAAAGAGGCATTGGTGTTTAAATAACATTTATAATATCAATGCAATGACTTGATGCCATTCCAAGCCCCGTTGAAATGGTTTTATTGTGCTACCTGTCCTTAATTAGCAGCGCAGAACACAAACAGAAAACTCAAATACTATCGAAATCCATCTGTAAAATGACAAAGTTATTTCTTGCAACTAAACTGCAACAAAATATACTGAGTCCAAGTACAGACTCTTGTGGGACTTCACTATCTTTAGAGTCTTTTATTTTTTTATTTTTTACAATTTACAGTAATGACAAGTTCATTTATATGTATATAAAACAACAACAAGCAACTCATTACATCATATCCTCTCGAAGTGAGCCGAACCACATGGAATGGAATCGTAATCCCACTGAACCAAACCAAATCGTTCTACTTAAAAATGGAACCGTACTTGAATCGTGTCACACTCCATAGTAGTGTCTGATAACTGCTAGCTCGAAGACACAGACACAATCATTGTGTCACACATGCATTGCACCTACAGGAAGCAAAAACAACTCAATCTGTCCTAGACATTCTCCATGCTGTTCCCACAAAGTTGGAAACATAGAGTTGTCCAAAATGTCTTGATAAGATGAATAATTAAGATAAGGGAAACTAAAGTGTCTCGTCCAACCGCTGATTGAGGAATTAGTTGATTAAGATATGCATCTCGATACTTTGATCCACGAGTGTAATCTCAGGAATGTTAAAAAAAAAGACATTGTATGTTAGATTTGGATCTGTAGTTGAATCCTGAACGTTTTTTCTACGTGGAGGTCTAATTAAAGGTAGTTTGCAGGATTGCACTTTTCAGCCTGACAGTAAAGATTTATTGATCACGTCCATTAAATAAGTGCTAACAACCGTTCCTTTCCTACATACTAACCGCACCCTGACAAAGCACCCCTTGGTTGATCAATAATGTCAATCAGGGTTGATTTGAAAGGTGTAAACGCTGGCGTGTGTTCACCACAACTGTTACCTGTCCATGTTTTTGCCTTGAGGAAGGAGAAGAAGCGACTTTGTATTCCTGTGACGTTACAAATGCAGCCAGAAAGAAATGTGCTGCCATTAGGAAGCCCACACTCTTCACCAGAGCAGAGTGCAAAGTGAAACAAAGCATTCAAGCAAAAAATGACCGCAAAGAGATCTTTCAGGCGCCACAAAGAAGAATTTTCGGCATACACTTGTCTTACAGGGAGTCTAGGGAGGGGAGGAAAAAAAAATCCCCATTTGGGAAAAAGTATCTTACTGATGGCGTCCTTTAACAGCGATATATACCTTACGGTAGTTTAAAAGATGTCAGTGAATGGTATGCTGACGGTTTGAAAGTAAGTAAAAGAAAATGTTGGGGGGGGGGGGGCTGTTTTTGTACCTTACACTACATTAGCTCATTGCCCTTTAGACACAGAGTTTTTTTTTTTTTTTTACTTTTCTAACATTAAGAAGAACCCCAAGTCAGCCATTTTGCACCCGCATTCATCAGTTATGACTGCTAAAAGTCGTGCAATCATTATGTCATATGGGGACGCGGGAAGCAATAACACATTAAAGGTTGAGGGAACACTCATTTCGTACCTTGCAACAAAAGGTCATTTCACAATAGTACAATAAAACCGGTCGCAAAGTGCAAAATGTATCCCGGTGATACAAAATCCCCTGTCGGTATAAAACTCATTTTGGAACTGAATGTTGAGAGTGCAGTCAAAAAACAAAGGCAAATCAGCTTTGTGACTACTTTGGTGATAATGCGTTCAGTATCAATTGCCTAATGTGGCTGATGCTCAAGGACAACTTGGAGAATGACAAATAATTAGCGATGACTCCATAATTAGTATCAGGTCAGAATGGAAGATGTCTATTTCAATATTAGCAATTGGCATTTCTGGTTTAGACACTCGAGTTGATAAAAGAATTGCAGTGGAACAAGAAATCAATTGCTAGGCTTCACTTTTGACATGTTAGCATGTTAGCTGAATTATTGCAACGGCTTGTTAGTAAAAACAACAACAACAACAACAACAACAACAACAAAAACCTCTAGTGTATGTGGAAAGTGATTCCTGTATGTCACACTATTCTAAAATGTCAAGCTTGAAACAGCAATGTACTTTGTGCCTTGCTGTTTGTTGTATCATGAAAAAGGTGTGTGCATTTTCATTAACATTGCTTTAGCCACCTGGGTTCAAGATCAACAATGACAGGCTATTGGATGCTGGATTATTGTAGAACATCTTAATGCAACACTGAAGCAACCGCAGGTGGTGACAAAAATGAAAACAAGCTCAGAAAAAACAAAACAAAATACTGTCGCTTTTCACCCGGCAGGATATCTATTTGGTCTATTCGCAATCGACACTAAACAACTGCTGGTCACCATTGTTGGTATGACACAGTAAAAAAAAAAAAAACAAAAACAAGGAAGGATAAGGAGCTTATCTATTTACTTTTTGGCAGGTGGCTGTTGACTACGGAGGACTAAAACCGCCAAATTTCAAAATAAATAAATGACTAAATAAATAAATAAATGACTAAAATAAAATAAAATAAAATAAAAATAGATATAAAATTACATCCCCAAGAATAAATATAGATGGAAATAAAACAACTATATATAAATACATTTGTATTTAATTTTTGAATTATATTTTTTATATTTGTTTTTATTTTCACTTTTAGTCATTTATTTATTTATTTAGTCATTTATTTATTTTTTATTTTGGCGGTTTTAGTCCATACTGCCAGGACAAAATGCTATTCAAATGAGGGGGCGGTCCTAAGCATGTCTTGGGTTGGACTCCGCCATTGCGAACTGCCTTTCAATGGTCGAGTGAGAGGGTCGGCGAACAGGGAAGTTTCGCCGGCTTGTATCGGAGCACTCCAGCAATGGACGAATATCTTGTCCACTGTCGCCACAACCGGACCACCCCCCCTCATTCCTGGCAAAACTGCCAAAATTCAAAATAAATAAATGACTAAATAAATAAATAAAAGACTAAAAGTGAAAATAAAAACGGATATAAAAAATATATAATTCAAAAATTTAATACAAATGTATAATTTTTTTTGTAGTTTTTTATTTTTATTTAACTACATTTTTTAATTATATTTTTTACATCAGTTTTATTTTCAATTTTAGTCATTTATTTATTTTCACTTTTGGCAGTTTTGGTCCTCCATAGATGGCCACATTAAGGACTGTAATTTTAATCAATAGGGTCAACTGTGGAGTAGAAGGTTGCAGAGTTTAACGCTAATGCACAGCAACGTGACTAACGTTAGCTAGTGTGTGTATTGTTGTCATTTCTCGCTGCGTATATCCTCAAACATTACAATTTAGCGATGGTGACATATGTGCCGTTTCCTACTATATTATGGTTTTATACACGTTTGGGTAGACATATATGTAATTAGGATACAGCAACAAGCTAACTGTATTCCTCTACTGTTATAGAAGATAAACACTTACATACATTGAGTACATTTTTTTATTATTTTATCGGATTTCAATTTCAATGTCAAAAATAAACTCGTTTTCATCTTAACCGTCCCCTTTCGCCTTCTCACACCACTCCTCCCCCCGCGGCAATTTCCGAGGCGGCTTCCCGCTGGCCGTGACTCGATCGTGGATCAGGCTGTTTAGGTGCGCCGGTCCTCATGCTCCACGCGCCGAGCCAGACTCGTCCCCCCCCCCCCTACCTCGACCGACGGAAGCCCACATGCTGGCGCCAGTGGGTATCGGCCACCTAAGTAGGCGAACGTACGCGCCCCGGGTAACTCTCCTCCCGCCGCTAGTGTTGTTAGATGTGCACAGCTGAATGTCATGGCACTCATTTCTGCTCATATAATGAGTTCAGAACATTTATATCATACCTGACATCAACTGATAATGGCTGGACAGCATAAATGAACACGATGACGTCGACTAGGCTTATTGATCATCAGAGTCTGAAAGGTATGATCATAGCAATTAATGGTATTGTCAGAGTAGTACCAAAAGATATTACTGATTTCTTGAGACCACAGTCCACCATATTTCCTGAAACTTTGTCTTGGTCAGATAAGCTATTTAGCATGAGGTACACCATGTTTTTCCCGTATTAATAGTAACATATAAATGAATAAATAAATAAGTAAAACATGACAGAATTTTAGGTCAGCTTCACGGGATTCTTTTGTTCTGCTGTAATTCTGATGTTGACGTCAATTATTTCCTCAGGCTAGACACTTTCAGAGTTCTTACCTTTTCGGTTTTAATCAATACCTTTCAGTGGTAAGGAAACATGTTCATTGGGCATGGGGAGAGGCTGAACAAAAAGGCCCCTCCCAGTACTGCTGTACAGGGGACAGACCTTAATTGCAGGCTGTCTACCAAGAGAAGTTTTCAAGTTAATTTCCTGGCAGAGATTCGAAGCAGAGCGTCTCAACAAGCTGCAATAGACTGGGACCCGGAAACCATTACTTCAATCCTTTACTCTGCCACATTAATAGGATGAATATGTTTTTGTTCTTGCTTCATTTGGATGAATTTGATCAGGGTATGGGCTGACAGATTCTGAGAGACATACTGTAAGTGTGTGAGACCGTAAGAAAACTCTGCAAGTCTTGAGTATGGAAGGGGGGGGGGAAGTGGCCAAAATCCAACGGTGCAGTACGTTTCAGGCAAACGGGTCCGCCATGACGGTTGAGAACATTGTGTAAATGCAGCCTTACTTTTGATGTGATCAAAATGTTAGATCCCCTTAGTGTTTTAAGATTGAATATTCCTTGTGAACATTGTTTTGTATTACCAGGGGAGCACCGTTGTTTCCTACAGCCATTTTTTTCTCCACGCCTGTCATTTAGCTGTCAATTGCTATTGTTTTCACTATTGTGACAAATAATGAGAAAACGATGAGTTTTTATCCCTCATGTTTTGGCAGTAATCAATCAGCTTCAGATGTATTGCTATAAGTGTGTGGGCTGCATCTGGCCTCAGGAAAGAAACAAATGTGTCACTCTGAATGCATTTATGTTTTAACTGAATTGTTTTGGGCTGCCAATGGTCGGACAATTTACAGTAATTTTATTTAACCACCAGGCATCAATTCACAACTTTGGGAGCTCTGCAAGTCAGTATAAGGTGGAGCCTAAAAGTTGATCTGTGAAAGTAACCAAACCAGATGATGTGTTCTATTTGGGGAAAAAAGTCAATACAAGCCATGCTGAAAAGTGCAGGCATATAAACTGGCATACAAAAGATGATTGTATAAACAACATGTCTGTTACACCACAGGTGGCAACAAGTGATAAACGAAATTGCACACTTAATGACTGCAGTTGGGAAAAAAAAAAGACTGAAAACATTTCATTTAGACAAAATCCCTCACAAACATTTACTTTTTTTCATATTGTTTACTTAAAATACCACCACCTAGAGAGAGGCGATCAGTACAATTTTCAACAGGAAGCTGACTGCTAAGTTGCAATTCTATAATTGGGACGGTTTGAACTTGGAAAAACAAATCATTTCATATGGGAAAAATTGGTCACTACATAAAAAAAATTATATTTCATCTAGGATCACTGAAGAGATTGTGTTCGATGCCAGGTTCACAATAGCTGTTCTATTTCATCCCAAAGGTATTTGGTGGGGTTGAGGTCAGGCCTCTGACACCAAAACTCATCCGACCATGCTGCTATGAGCTCTGCTTTGCGCACTGGAGCGGTCATGCTGCAACAGAAAAGGGCCTTCCCTTGAACTGTGCCTACAAAGTTGGAAGCACAGAGTCGCCTAAAATGTCTTTGTATACTGAAGTATTAAGATTCAAGGTCGACAAAGTAGTCTAGACCAACACTTGATTGATTACACAATGGATTAAAGGTGTATCTCAAATTGTTTACCCACATAGCGCATTATTAACCTGAGATTCCCTTGTGCAGTGTTGTTCAAACCCAACTAATCAGTTTCTCTCCACTTCTGTGGATAAATTACAACCAGCCAGATTCTTTAGCATCGGAGAAGGATAAGTGTTACGGCATTGCAATACACATATCTCGAAACATTTAATGCACCATCACAACTTGGAAGCTTTAAGCTCTCAGGTGCAGTCTCTGAGCTTATTCTGATTGGAAACAGCTCTTTTCAAGGCCTGCATGTCAGAAATGTACAATGACAAACGACTGAAAATAAATGGAGGCTACAATCAGAGCGATCTGAGAATCAGTCATCAAAGGTCACAAACAATCACAGGGGAGGCAACACTCTCTTTTCAGAGGGCCGAGAAGGAGAGTCTCACCTTGAATATTGGCAAGACTTTCTTCATTTTTTATGTATTTTGAACTGGTAAATAAGTCAGCCCGCCTACAACCCACCCCGGCCCTCCCCCTTTCAGAACTACCCAATGGACTGGGAAAGTGAAACGCACCGGAGACCCAGTGAGTAATTATATTTGTAAAGAGCAGTGATACAAGATACTCCCCTCTTACTGGGAGTCATTACATACCATTAGAGAGGCGTCACAACTCTGCACACACGGACACACTCACACAATGCTCCCTTGCAAAACAGGGAGGCAATTCCTAGTTCCACCAGGGAGGCTAGATGCCCAAACTCACCCACATTGCGGAGGAGCAGCGGCTCTACTCTGAGCCCCTCCTGGAGGTCAGAGCATCTTACCCAATCTCTCAGGGAAAATCCCACCCCTGCGGACGAAACAATTTCGGCCACTTATACCCATGATTTTGTTCTCCTTCACCACGACAGACCGATCCAGAGTCCGCATCACTGCAGACACTGGACCGATCCGCCTCTCGATCTCCCGCTTCATTATTCCCTTACTCTTAAACAAGACCCCGAGATACTTGAACACAATCGGATTCTCGATCTAGAGATGTCACTCTACCCTTTATAGACTCAGAGAGTTGCAAGCTTGCTGAGGCCAACAGAACCACAGCATTTGACAGAAAGCAGAGACCCCCCTCCTCGTAGCCAGGAATCGGACAGCCAAAGAACCCCGCCTTCTCTCACAATTCATTTGACCCTCTGTCCCATTCCTACAGTGATGAACCCAAGGGAAGGGAGACCCGTGTTGTCTCTTCTGCCACCAGACCCAACTCCAAGCCCGGCTCCAGAAGGAATCCTGGAGACCTGCGTACTTGTGAGGGAAAGCAAGGTCCAAATAGGTCCCTCACCTAGGACCTATCTGTGCTGAGTTACCCTATAGGGTAACCTTTTCTGCTTCCGGTACACCATAAATATAAATGCGCTGACAACCTCGCTTTGGGATCATTGGCGACAGCTCAAGGAGGAGTGGTTTTTAATAGACTACAGTGCTATTCCACACACAAAAACTGCTGGTTTATTGGGGGCCTGGAACTGAATAATGGCATCTAAATTCATTTCAATGGGGAAATTGATTTGCTATTCAAGTAAATCAAGTTATGAGCTTGTTACCACTGTAGTAAAAATGCTTACACAAACACAGATCTAAAAGTGAGCATAGACATTCAGAGTTATTGGTTGTTTTGGGGGCAGGGTGACCCTGGAGATTCTGATCCAACCCAGCAGAGTTTTGAAATACAGTGATAGAATATCCTGATCCATGGATCAGGAAAGTGGAATTTGGAAATCTGGATCAGTTTGAATCTGGATTTAAATATTTGAAATACTGGGTGGTGGATTGGAATAAAACCAGATCTGCTCCAAAATTGGGTATTTTAAACCACATCTAATCTAATAATCTTCAACATCCAAATCCAGATTTCTAAAGGAAGTTTTCCTCACTTAGACGCACATCTTTAAAAGTAAATACCTGAAATTAAATATGTTAATCTATTGTCTCATCTGCATCTTTTGACGTCATCACCAAGTGTTTTCAGTCTCCAGCGAAAACAAACGCAAGTGTCTCTGCCTTCCAACGTTTTTTTTAAGAAGACTAAAGATACAACAGATCCATGCTGTCTCTCCTTCCCACACCTGCAGATCTCCAAACAGTGTTCCTCTAACATACAAGCTCTCCTCTTCCGTTCCTGACCTGAAGCGAGTGACCCGACTCCAAGCTTGCTGGGCGCTAATCATCCCGCGGTGGGTCAAACAAGTGATTAACAATTAACTCTCAATCGTCTACACAGTGAGGTTGAGATGTGAAAGTTTCTAAATGGGGACTCAGGAGAATTGCGGCGTACTCTTTGAAGCAATAATTACCGTTTCAGCAGCACAGAGCTTCAAGCTGCAGGAGGACGATAGTAACTTTGTGGACTCGTCTTTAATTGGAACACGAGTGGCAGCGTCTTAAAAACATCACACTCAGAACAGAATTTAAACAAGTCAACGCTTTTTGTCGGAACCTCACAAATGTTGAAAAGAAACGGCGCTGAAAAATAGATTATATCCACGGTAGCTTGTCTTTCGGAAACAAAACAAATGCTGCATTTATATCTCATAATACACTGAGCAGCATCTCTCAATAATTTTGATCCATTAGGAATAACATCGAAAAGCTAGGGGGAGACGGTAACTGCAGAAATGCCGTAACTCAAACAAAACAAATGAAACATGAATAAAACATTAATCACTGACATTTAGAAAGGTTTCGGAGTCAATTTGTTGCAATAAACTGGTGAAAATGTTTTTCTCTTTTTCATTCGCACATTAAAATAACTTTCAGTACAGATTTGTTAGTGAGAGCCTTTTGTTTCTGAAGATTGTGCTAAATATTCAGACTGTAGTGAGTATTTCAAAGATGTTTAGTGCAATATTAATGCAATATTCTGACTGCTCATGGATAGCATTGGAGGGATATTAATGTAAAAAAATAAATAAACCCGGTTTGAGTTGCCTCGTCTACTTTTCCTTTAAACTCATTATCTTGTCTAATTCTCTCTGCCGCCTTTATTTCCTCATCCCTTTAGCAGCTTAATTAAAACAAGCTTTTCACAATCTTTATTTATTTATTTGTCTATTTACGTTGAATGACATCCTCTCATGCAGCGAATAAATTACAAGTCGTATGTATTATATAAAATGAAGATAATGCTGCACTTGAGTTCAAGAGCTGATGTTATATTTGAAGTATTTTTATTCACTTTGCACATGACCTCATCCAAAGGTATATCTTTTTTTTTTTTTTAATAGAATTCTATTAGAAGTTGTACAGTAATTTATGTCCAGCAGTTTACTTGATTCCTAATTATTACTCAATAATGAGTGCAGTGGAACCTCCAACGTCAAACACAATTGACAATTCCGAGTTTACATTGTTGTTTACATTTGCCTCGAAAGCTTTGAGGTCTGAAATGGGACAATCCGAGTGGGATTAGTCCAACTTCCACCCTCTTCGAATGCAGCATTAACTCGGTGATCTGTTCATTAAGGAGCAGGACTTTGGATTGTTTTGAGGCCTCCTCTGTGAAGTTGTGCACACAACAAAGTTAATGTCGGCTATCGTAGTCGACTGACGGACGACTGCCACGTCAATCTTTGATGCAAGTACAAGAGATTATTTAGTTCAACCAATCAGAGGAGTTCACATCTAAGACTATTTAGCTCAACCAATGAAGGGATGAAAAATCCTAACGCAACGCCAAACCTGCTAGCAGGCACTCTTCTCCGAAATTCAATTGGTTAAAAAAATAAATAAAAAATCATTGTTGAAGGATCTGGGCAGATTCATTTGGCATGGCAACAAATAGAAGCTGAACTCTGATTGGACAAAAATATACTGCAGCAGAGCAGTTAGACACACTATGTAATAAGGAAATAGACAGTTGGAAATAAACAAATCTGATTTCATGTTAGTTGTAAATTGTCACTCTTAAAATAACTGCCTAAGATTTTTTTTCTTTTGCTAAATCATCTCCTCATGATGCAAATGGTTAAATTTTTTGGGGTGTTTCCTGAAAAATCTGAAAAAATGACTTGGGCGATTATTTTAAGAAGGCGTCGAAATGGTGGACAAAGTGTTGTACTGCTTAAGTACAAGTACTTAAGTACAAAATGCCAGTACTTTTGCCACCTCTGCTAATAACTAGATATAAACTATAGCTAAAAAAGACCACAGTCACATGTCAAGTTGGGAGTATAAGAAGCGATGACGTTGCAGAAAGCTTAGTGCTAAATTGCCCATCATGCTCTGATTTCTCTCTGGCCTTGGTTTTATTTGCGCAGTATGAGTGTGTCTGTAATAACAGTTAAAGCCGCACCATGGGGAGATTATCGGACCACGCTACATTATCGCCCAAGCACACGCATCGCTTCTCCTCGGCTCATTCCTCAGAAGGATCTCGCCAAGAGAACCACTCTGCGTTTGCGCATGTGAGCCAAGCACATCTGTGCGTGTGCTTCGATTTTTTTTTTGATCCCCCACAATGCACGATCCGTGTGTTTGTATGCACGTGCGTAAGTGCGCGCATGCTTAAAGCACTGACATGCCCTGTTTGGAGGGTGTGTGTGCATGCATGTAGAATGACATTTAGCGAAATGTGGTGGCGAGAGTAGAAACGTCTGACTCATAATTGAAGTGCCATAAAGGAAATATGAGCATGAACAGGCCTTACATGCTGAGCCTTACACCAGTGGTTGAATGTCACATTTTAAGATAGGATTCTACAAGGCCGCCTTACTAACTTTCCAAGGTTGATGGGTAAGAACAGGCTTACATTTACTCCATTATATTGGTATATTTGTGATTTTGGTTAAAGGTATGTATTATTACTTGGCTATTTTGGTTTGTCAGTATTATATTGCATTACTCCGTTTCATCAATTCAACCTAACTACTAGCGACATTTAACACATTTTCAACAATTAAATAGAGGCCAGACAGAAATCTCGATTTTAGCTCACCAACAACCCGAGTGAGGACAAGAAAAATAAAAAAAAATAAAAAGGGATGGATGGGAGAACTACAAAAACAAACCACTATACTCTGTCATTTGATCATAAAAATGTCAGTCTACAAAAACTCCATTTGGAACTTTTCAAACATACAAGAGATTGTCTCGGTCTGTAGAAAGGGTTGTGTGCAATCAGCAATGCATGCAGAGGACTGAAGATAAAGATGTAAGTTGGCAGAGGTAACCGTATTGTGCTAGGTCACATATGCAAACAAAAGCAGTTCATTTAAAGACTATTAATTGTGGCTGAATTTCCTCCGTTTATTACATTAAAAAATTATATTGCTGGGCAATATTTGAATTGGCATATTCTTATTTTATGTTTGGGCCAAGTGACTTCGGGGAACTTTTTTTTTTTTTGGGGCGTACAAGAATCAAGTGTAATTGCACATTCACTACAGTAGGTGGCAGCGGTTCTCTCATTGTCAGAGAGTGAGCAAGGAGTATTAACTCGTCCAAATGTGTTCTTACAACATTTTAATAGACAAATGAGAGTTGGTGGGGGCACAAAATATGTTCTATTTCCTGGAGAGGTAACATTTCTAAAGTAAGCATACTCTTACACTAACAGTACTTTAACCAGGTCTTACATTGCATATGAAAATCTCTTTTCAATTGCTTTACCTGGAAAAATAAAGTTTTAATAAATAAATACTCTTACTTAAGTGCAATTTTTTTTAGCTATTCTCTCACCCCTGCTGATTACGATGCTTAAAGTGAAAAATCACGAACAAACACGTTCACTGGCCAGCTGTCTGGATAGACCTATAAAGAAAAAAGTTCTAGCGGTAACGCCCTCATTTCAACGGAAAATAGTAAACAAAACATGACATATGTGAGACGTAAATCAACGTCCTTCATGTTCAAACAACACAACAACTTCCATGTAAAACTTTCAGAACAGCAAGCATTCCGCATACCAACCATGAACGTTCACAATAAACGAGGTCAGCAGTGCGCCTAAAGATGAGTTTTGCTGCTGTTATTACACATAATAGAAAAGTTGCCTGCATTCTTTTTCCAATAATCACTTACTATGAACTCACTGACCTCTCCCTTAAGCGCACCTGCACATTGTTAAGCCAACCAATAAAACATGCAGTATCAAACAAAAACGTGAGCGTAAAGATAATGATGCTATTTATTTGACCCTAACGCTAATCATTGAGTTAATTTCTCATTATAGTTTGCAGGGATATTGAATCGTACTTAATATTCTGTTTTGAAACACCGCAGAATGAAAACGACAACCACAATAATGAAATTGTGAGCTGCTCTCTTAGCATTGATGTAGGCTAATCTAGTCCAGTTAATTAATGAACTACTCGGTACTCTGGATATTTTTGTTTGAGTTGTATCCCAAATTACAAAAATGTCTTTAGTACCACTGATAAGAACCTGCCACCCATTTAATCCAGTCCAGTTGAGATAATGGATGGATGGAATTTAGCAACTGAAGTCACATGAACTCAATTCACAGGGGCTAATATGAGGTAAAGTTTCAAACACCTGGTAAATATCACAAGGTAAATAAACATTGCTGAGGCAGTATTTGGACTGTGTGTTGGTTGAGGCAACAATTTCCACTCTTGTGCAAATTCTGCAGCGGTTTGCTTTAATCCAATGGCTGAGCTTTGTTTATAAAGGGAAACAATATGCTCTGATTTGTTGGCATTTCAGCAATGGACAAAACAACACATAAAATGCATAAAGAGGGCAAAGATCCTACTTGGCCTCAAGTTAATGGTGTAAATAGTTTAAATAAAAAATCATCTGTTGTCCAAACAAATATTAAGGAAATGGTATTCATGATGTTTGGATGGTAGGTGAAACCGCTAAAAAGCTTAGCGCGCTAACAAACGCCATTTTGTTGCAGCAGCTGTTTCCATGGAGCTCACTTCTTTCTTTAGCTTTCTGTCCTCTCTCTCCACTTCCACCCCCACAAACACACACACGCACGCACGCACACTCACACAGGTACAAACACATTTCTGAACGAGGGTTCAGCTGTGTGAGTCAATCTGCAACCAACGACAACGAACACTATTTCACAATGTTTTTGTGGGCGTCATATTACTGGCAATAAACGCCACCGTTTTCCCTCAGATAGAAAAAAGTTGTCAAACGGAATCAGCTCTTAAATGCGATTGTTCACACATGACTATTAACGAATTAACTCGTGAACTCTGAACTCCATTGTTAATCAGAACAGTAGCGCCTACTGAGGCACATAAACTGTCTCCCGGCTGCCAAAATGAGTTTCCTGTGCAGTATTTAAGACGTTGTGAACGCAGCAATTTTCAAGCAGTTGGTGTCGTGTGTATTCATTTTAATGTTCTGAAAAGCAAATCAATGTATCCGGTCGAGCCTGTCTAAGTTTTTGTCGTAATATAATGTACAAATAAAGTACGCATGTTGAATAATATATATATATATATAATATAATATAATAATGAAAGCCGTACCTGAATAAATGTCTCATTCCTAATAGCAATTTTCCCCTCTTTGCAACAGTTATAATAGTTGGGGATGTTCAATATACTTGGTTTTTATTTTTGTTTGTTTTGGTTTTCACAGTGGTTTTGTTAGTTGTCATTCGTCGTATTTCTTTTTTCAAAAATGCTTTATTTTAGTTTGGTTTGTATTAGTTTTAGTATTAGTTTGAGGTTATTTAAAAAATGTGATCGTCTCTGGCAAAAGGGTCCGCATAAAAATCTAAATTGAGATATGTTCAAATTTTACACTTAATTCCTTTTAAAATGATATATAATACATGGACGTACCTACGAGTTTAATGTTGGCAGGTTGAAATCCCTAGTTTTAAGAAAAACAGGTTTACATTTTTATACTTGCATCTTTCAAATGTCCACAGCGACCAGTACCTTTGGAAAAATATACCGACCCCAAATTTTCAGGAACTGTTCAAATATCACATTTATTAAAAATATTTTATTTACATCAATAACAACAGCTTTATGGTTTGCGCTCTCAAAAAAAATCTAGAAATGACAGTTCCTAGAGTCAGGACATTTTTCAAATATGCTGCTCCCTTTTCATGGAATGCCACCTTACAAAAGTTTTTAATCTCCAAAAGTTTCTTACCTGGTTAAATAAAGGAATGATGATCACTGGATAGTCAATTGATAATGACATCATCCACAATTTGAACCCTTTAAAACTTTGACGATCATATTAAGCTTACAATTCATCTTCTGAGGCATCAGCCAAAGTTTGGTTATTTTATTGATGCTCCTTGTGATATTTTCTTGTTTAAATGAAGTCCTATTGCCACAGTGGGAAATTTGATTGAATAATTTTGCGTGAAAACGATTATTTGGCATTTGGTGTGGTCTGTGACAAGTACGTTTATTGATCACTTAATCATGGATGTGGTGTCTCAAATGCACTCGGTCACATAAAGGAGATGAAAATGTTTACGGTGGTTCGACAGTGTGAAATGAAGGTCACCCAGCAAGCAAACTCCAGCAACAGATCCCTAAATGTGAGCAACGTGGCTGAAAAGTGAAAACAACTTACCCAGCACGCCAACCCGATAGTTGAGGGTGATCACGATGACATTGCCGTAGCTCGCCAGGACGCTGCCATCGATCATGTTGCCCGTCCCCTCCATGTAGGATCCCCCGTGGATGTAGACCATCACAGGTTTGGCCCCGGTGTCTCGTATGTCTGCAAAAGCGGCCATCGTTACCACATTCACATTGGATCCTCGCCCGTTGATGCCGACTCGGTTTACATTCGCATATGCTTGATGGTCAGCAAAAAAAACAAAAACAACTTGACCATCACCTCCCAGGTACCGGCGCAGACGGGCACGGAATCGTCACGCGATTTGCGTCTCCTGCATGGAAACGTCAACGTCATTAAACCGACTTCAATTCTATTAAAGTAATTGGCCATCTCGGCTGCAAACGACGTGTAATTTACCTCTTAGAAAACAAACTATTTAGCTTGTGTGTTTGGCTTTCCAGGAAGCACGCTGACTTCCCAAATATGGGCAAGCAAGAAGCCATTAAGGGAGAGGAGAGGAGAGGAGAGGAAGCTACTCTGACATTTTACCCTAACCGAGAGGGGCTAATTTGGCTCGACAGCGATGGGAAAAAAACACTTGCTAATTACACAACGTAATTTTTTTTTCTTCTTCTTTTTTTTTTTTTTTTGCATGAGCCTGTGTGCGCTCACTAACTTGTTTGCACAGAGGTGCAGGGCATTGAGGGCCATTTATTTTATTTCCAAACCAGAAAAGGATAGCCAGCTGGAATGGCACGTCAGCCAGATAAAGCACATTTACTGGCGGAAAGGGAAGGGGGGGGGGGAAAGAAAAAAGAGTGGCGAGCAGCAGCAGAGGGACAAGACAAGAAAACTCTCTCTCATTTCCACTCCTGCAGCACCCCCCCCCCCCTCCTCCCTCACTTTGTATCACTTTCAATCACAGACTCGCCCCTATCTCCTTGCCCATCTCTCTCCAGCTTCTTCTTTTCCCACTACGCGCCGAGAGTGGTGCGAATGAGAAGGTGCGCAAAGGGCAAAAAGTGACAAAGAAAGGGAGAGGCTGACTTAAAAAAAAAGGGTACGGTTGAGAAAAAGAGAAAATTGAGAAGTGAAATAGAAACAACGCAAAGCAAGAGGGTCAGATTGAAGTGGATTAAAAATAAATAAATATCATCCTGGTTGCTGTAGTGACCGATTACGTTTACATGCAGTCAATAACCCTTTTGAAACCTGAATATTGGCAATATTCGGGTAAACGTGCAAAAATACCAATATACTCAAATAAGACCCCTTTTCTAACCTCCATATTTGGTCATATAAGCGCGTATAGGAGGTACACCGTATTTTCTGTCTACGGTGAAAATGCCACAGTGTGTATAAATACGTGTGTATTTAAGTCAGTGTGTCGGCGCACAACCCACTGAAAATACACGAGCAGAGGTAAACAAGCAAACATGGTGACGTAGTGCCGATACACTTTTGGTGCGAGGAGTAAACCAACGACTTCATTCAGGGGTGTCCAAACTTTTTTTTCCGAGGGCCACGTACAGAAAAATAAAAAGGTGCGAGGGCCACTTACTATTAATTTATCAAATACGGTAACATCAGTGAAGCAATTCTACATTGTTGATGTACAGGCCAAATCTCATGCAATGCATTTTCTTTATTTTCATGACTATTTACATTGTAGATTCGCACTGAAGGCATTAAAACGATGAAAGGACTCATGTGGAGTTATGTTCTTTAAAAAAAAAGGTGAAATAATTGAAAACATGTTTTATAAGCTCGTTTCTTCAAAATAGTCGCTCTTTGCTCTGATGATTTTTTTTTTTTTTTTTTTTGCACACGCTTCGAGAGTAGTCACCTGGAAAGGTTTTCCAATAGTACTGAAGGAGTTCCCAGAGGTGTGAAAGCCGAGAGTGTGCAAATCAGTAATCAGAGCAAAGGATGGCAATTTTGAAGACACTAAAATGGAAAACATGTTTTCAGTTATTTCACCTTTTTTTGTCAAGTATTTAACACCACATGTGCTCATTCTTAGTTTTCAGTGAGAATATACAATGTAAATAGTAATGAGAATTAAGCAAACACATTGAATGAGACGTGCGTGTCCAAACTATTGGCCTGTACTGTAATGTATTTATTTTTACCGCTAAAGGTCATATGGCAAATGGCGCAGGATATTTTTTTTGGGGGGGGGGGGGGTGTTTGGGGTGATCCCTGTGCACCACTATAATGGCTCCAACCATTAACGTGATGTTTGCACAAATCGGACCTTGACACTAAGCAGCAAGTGGATGAAACCATTTTTGGTTCTGAAACTGAATGATCTTAATCTCCATAGTGTTACAAACAAAATTCAGTTACTAATTTAGCTGTAAATGCATGTGTGTCTTTGCTTAGTTTAATCCACCCTCTTTAAAAAATAAAATTAAAAAATAGCATTGTGGCCATGTCAAAAATTATTTTTTTGTATATGCCGTGGGCCACCCAAAAATGTATGAAGGGCTGCAAATGGCTGCCGGGCCGTGTTTTGGACACCGCTGACTTAATTCGTGTGGTGAGTGACATCAATATGTCTTCTATTTGCGTGACGACGTCCGTGTGTTACGCTTTTGATCGAGATATGAATATGGGAGAAAATGTCCGCTCACACACGCGTAAACCTGAATGTTTGACCTTAACCTGAAAATTGCCTGCATATAAATGTAGTCAGTGAAAAAAAGTCCAGACGGCGCCATCTGCATCTGCAAGCACTGCTCGTTATTATGCACCCCGCGCCATTGCTAATAAGATGCGTTTTCTACAACAGCCTTGACACAATCTCAATCGCATTGTCACTTTTTGTTTATTCACGTTTAACAGCAACGCGCAGTACATAACGCCGGCTTTTTAATTTAGGCTTGCCTTGATTGAGCTGGTAGCTGGGAGAGCGACGGTGAAATGTTGACTTACAGTTGACACCTTTGTGTGCACGCGCGTGTTGAACAGTGAAAAGGAGAGGGTGCGCGTGAGGTGAGACAACATAGGAGGGAGTAACAGACAAGAAAAACAAAATGTGGCACAGATACATAAGGGATGAGGCAGGAGCAAGGGGCAGAAATGAAACATTAAAAACACACGTACACAAAAGAAAAAAGAAAATAAATTAGTCACGTCAATGTCATCAGTCACCTCTTTTGTTGATTTACATCATGTCGCCATGACAACAGTTCAATCCCTTTCGGGAGTGTGACATAAGACGCTTCAGCTCAATTTGTTCAGAGCTATTTATTGACTCGATCTCGTGTGGGAGGAGTCACACAGATGTTGGATAAACGACTCGCCTACCCAATTGTGTTAAATACGGTCATGGGCTATCTCCTGGATTTTCCACATCTTGGTTGCGACATTATTTTTGATGTGAGGTGATATTATTAAAAACCAATGAGATAGTTTGATTATTTGTTTTAACTCAGAGAGCTGCTTCCTGACTCTTTCATCTGTGTCAAGGCAAACAAATCAACATGTAATTGACCTTAATAAAACTCATGAAAACATGATATAACGTCAAACATTGGCATGTGTGCTTGGTGCTAGAAAAGAAAAGCAGAGTTCATTAATGCACATATCAGTACAGTGGGAATACAACTTCATGCACAATTAAAAAAAAAAAACACAAATATATAAATCAAAGAAAAAGAAATTGATGAATAATTGTGCACGGCATGCTGATGCACAACAATTGAGGAGTATAATAATAATAATAATAAAAAATACACTTTTTCTCGCATACAAAGTCTTCACTCTGTCACTCTGACCACTTCTAACAAATAACAACATCAACAATGAATTGCACGCTAAATGAGTCCCGCTGCTCATTGAAATGAGAATTGTACTCAAAGTGATGCATTATAATATATGGAGACGGATAGAGTTTTAAAACCTCAGAATAGCTTCAAAAAGTGAGGTTCGCCAGTACTATATGCACAACCACAGACAGTAAAACTCTAAAAACATGCTATATAGCAAAATACTATATTTGGGCACAAATATACTATTATTTTCCTTCATTTCAAATTGTTTGAGTTATAAGGCATATTACACCCCTAAAGAAATTGGGTAGGACAACAATATACCAATAACAACCAAATTTGGGTCAGAAATGGACCGATACGCTACTCAGGTCAACTTGACCCAAAATTCTGGGTTGTCTTCTACAAAATCAGCCTTTTTTATCTTATTTTTAACAACATTTCCCAATTTTTTTTAGGTTGATTTGTACAGAACACCCAATTTTTGTTTTGTTTCATACAAAACAACCCATAAAATGGGGTCCTTTTTTTTTGGGGGGGGGGGGGGGGTCTATTTAGACCAAAATGTTTTTAGTTTTTACTCTTAAAACTGCTGGGTCAAAAGTAACCCAAATTGGGTGACATAGCAAACCCAGCGCTGGGCAAAAAAAATGACAAAGTAAAAAAATAATAATAATTTGCTCAAACATTGAATTGACACGGCATTTGGGTCAATTTTACCCAACTTTCGGTGGGTGGGGGGGTTAATTGTCAATTTTTTTACCAAAATTTGATTATTTTGACCCATCAGATTTAAGAGTGTGGGTTATACCCAGTGCATTGTGTTGAGGGTGTTGTCAAAATCTTGACCCAACAATGGATAAAAACTACCTCTACCCAGCAGCGACCAGTTTCAGCTCTTCAGCCCACCCAAATCCAATCTTCAAACCAACCTGCTTGGTCAAATGATCCAACCTTGGGTAAAAGTAACCTAAATCTGCTACTCAGCGAGCGGGTTAGCAAAAATAACCCAGTATTTTTTTTTTTTAGTATCTACATGCAAACATTTTTTTTGCTACTGATTAAAAAAGTTAATTCTACAAAAGAAGCGTATATCCTAAAAAAAATCATTGAATTGAAAAAAGTGAACCACTTTTATCATAATAAAAATGAAAGATGAAAATGACATGCGGCCACTTATTAACACCGAATAACAAAGGCGGAATAGGAAGGATACACAAACGTCATATTTTTTACTTGTAAAAACGATTTATCCTCTTTGAACCAAATACAATAACACATTAAGACATGGATGGCGACTTCACGCAACTTCTGGTGTTTATTCCACTTTTCTTCTAACATTCCTCTCGTCTAAATAGTCCTTGTTTGGTAACTATGTCAAGCACATTGAGTTAAACCATGAAAGCTACCTTGCCTTGCCTGAAGTGTAGCAAAAATTGTGACAAAAAGAAATCCATGACGTCATATATGCTGGTGCACTAAACTAAAGTGTTTTTAGAGAAACTTTGCATACAAATTCAACAGCATATCTTCGTCTTTATATCAAAGCCTGCAAAGTTTTTGTGAGTCTTCTCCGCGTGGCTGTGAACAGTCCCGCTGACAAGTGCCAAAAAATACAGCAAAGCGTGTCTTTTAACAGGACATAAGGGGGCAGAACCTTTCAAGTGAGTACTGGAGTGATTGGGCTGCTGGCGGGGCCCTCTTGCCCACTCCTGAGCTTAGTCAATATTCCTCTTCTGAAAAAGTGAAACCCAGTCATTTATCCCCTCTCCTTCTCCATCTGCGCCTTTGTAGCGTTGCCACAATCCAACTTGACTGAAATCAGTCACACATATCCGACATTAAGAACAGGCCTCAACACAGCCGAGTGGCGCAGACGGACGTGGACGGGCGGAGAGGAGATAAGTGCGGCTGGAATTCAGCACTTGGTGGTTGTCAGCGGTGGGCCAATTGGGGGGGGGGGGGGGGGGTCTTAGCTACGAGTGACAATGTCCTGATGCGGCCGGACATGACACGCATCCTACTGTAATGTTCTTGTCGGGCCAAGGTTCACACTTCAGTCATGACAGGTCCGTTACTGGCTCTTTTCACATTTAAAAATGGCAGCATCTTTCCGCCCCTCTCTCTGCTGTGGAGCTTTTCTACAAAACATTTGGTGTAATTACAGCACATGATACAGCCGCTACAAGCCGCTGACAATATTTGGAATGTCACAGAATATTTGCTTCCATTTCCTTTCATCCACATCAAATGAGTTACTCAGTGTGTGTGTGTGGGGGGGGGGGGGGGGGGGGGTGACTCGGCCTTGGAGGGAAAAGTGCTAAAGTGAAGGAACACGCTGTAACAAATTCTCGTCTTTTCACTCACAAACAGTGTAATCACAAGGACGTGAGGGGGGAAAAAACCCGTCACAAGCCAGTTGACTTTCACAGGCTGGCATCCATCATTTCCCTTCAGTTTCCGTTTGCTGCAATCTCAGTGTTCTCTTGACATTTCCTTGATTAACTCAGGTGTGTCCTATGGATTAAAAATAAAAAATCTTGGCATGGCAAGTCACACATGAAAGAAGTGTGAAAGTGAATGCCTCCTCTATGAATCTTTGCATCCCTGCTGCGCGAGTAATGGCAGCAATGACCTTTGGGTGAAGGTGACTTCCTGCTTGGCTGGTGGCTTGTGGTCGAAATGTGCGGTTGGCACGAGGGAACGCGCCGTGCGTTGCATGGGAAAGAGAGTGGAGCCGAGGATGGATGACGGCTGGGAAAAATCATGCGAGGGGACCCCGAGTTCCCTGTAGCTATCGCTGTAATCCTGAACACACAAAGACAGATGTTTGCCCCCAGAATGAAACGAGAATTGGTTTCTGTCACCAATGGAAAAATCAAAGCTGTCATATTGTGTAAAAAAAAAAATAGCATACTACTAAAGCAAAAGCAACAAACAGGTAGGATGTGTTTGAGTTGCTGCTTATGTGAGCTGCAAAAATGCTTAAAAATCACTAGGAAGCCTATTTGTTTTTTTAAGACAATTTGGTGACAGAAAGTAGACCAGTTAAAAGCAGGTCTAAGTTGTGGCGCAGGTGGATTTGTTTGAAATAAATTAGTGGAAGGAATTATTATTATTATTATTATTATTATTATTATCATCATCATGTTTAAAATGTTGTTAAAAGTACGTGCTCCATCAGCAGCAAAACTATGGGTGGGTGAGGGGCAAATATAAATTCTATTCCACTTTTCAGTCTAAAAAAAAACCTGTTGTCATATATACAACTGGTCGCAACATTTTCATTTTTAGTTGAAACAGCCGGATAAAATAAAGGCACTACATTTTGTGACAGATCGGGATACGATTTCAAATTTAGGGCGGCACCTGCATCTCTCATCTCTTTTGTTGTTGACGGATGCCCACTTAAATAAATAAATAAATACACAAACTGAGCATCGACTGAAGCAGGTTTTTCAGTCCGTGTATTTTTTCAAGGCTTTGGATCATCAAGAGCTCGCCGAAAATGTTGGCATCCAACAATAACGGGAAGTGACGAGAGGCGAACGTGCCTACCTTTGCTTTTCATCGCTGAAGTCCACTTGCATTGGGGCCAGAACGGAGCTGTGTTGTCAAAAGCACACAATATTTTGACGTGCATTACCTCTACTAATATCAGCCAACTTTTGGAAAGACATCCAATGAAATGAATCTGACGGACATGTGTCGAATTGACCAGTCTTGCAGGTTTTAGATTTTATGTCCGCCTGCTTGTTCTTCACCAATTATTTCTTGACACTTGTGGGAAAAGGGCAGGAGCCCAAAAAAAAAAGAAAAAGAAAAAGAAAAAGAAAAAAGCGTGGGCTGCTAGCACCTGAGGTGAGTCAACCTGTCAACTCTACTAGTCCATCATTAAACCTGTTTTAGCCCTTGAATGATTTAGCAAAAAATGGGACTCATTTGTATGTAATGTTGACTGAATGCAGCACCAATGAACTACAAATGAACTCATTTACAAAGGCAGTTTCTTGTATGTGCAATATGTGCAGCCGCACGGCTTGGGATTTTTGGGGGTTGCTATTTGAGGGAGGAGCCAAGGTTAGCAAGAAGTGTGTTATTGTTTGATTACCGACATTTGCGAGTTGCGATTTTTGTGAATTTTTCGGATTTTGAATTGACATTACACAAAAGGAAGCGCAAGTTTGTATTCTTGTTTGGACATGTTGTTTACATGATCACTTGAGTTTTATATTAAAATGATATTGTGCTTCTATGTAACGTCAGGAGCAATCCTCAAACATTTGGAGTATCTTCAGCCATTGAAGATATATATCAAAATGGTTCCTTTGGGGATTTTTCTTTCGATTTATGCAATTAAATATTGTAATTTTAATTTTACTTAATTCCTTAATTCAGCATATTGAGTATATTCTCATGTATTTATAATTCAGGATATTTTAAAGAAAATATAAGCCGTGGTTTTCATTGGAGTTTTATTTTTATTTTTTATGCATAGTGTCATTCAAGCTAGGACTACCACTGCTTACTGTCACCCTCCTAAAAAAAAGTAACCCCCCAACCCCCCTCATTTTTCAGAAAACACAAAAACTGTACCAAATAAGGATTATATTATGTTTATTAACTTATTCACTCCCAGCCATTTTCACTGACGCAACCCTCTTCGCTCCCGGCTGTTTTACTGGATTTTGGCTGATTTTGCAAGGCCCACAGAATATTAGGTTATTTTGCTATAAAAACATGGAACCTACCAAAATAAAGAATAGTCTCTTCCTTCACCAAGAAAAAAAAATCTGTTTCCGTTTTGCAGCAATTACCATAAGAATAGTTTCATCATTATTCACAAATCTGTTGAAAAGCAAAACTGTTTTTTGCTTAATGGCCCTGGTTGATCTCTTATACTCTGCTGTCACCTGCTGACGTTTTTGTACTACCATTGCTTTAACCATTCTCTTCAGTTTAAAGCCTTCTCTATTCTCTAGCATAAGAAAAACATAGAAAATATGTATAGGCTAAATACGTCTTTGGGAGCATGGGTATATTTAAGATAGAACGTATTTATACGTTTTTGGGAGCAAATGAGTTAATAATTCCATTTCGGGGGTAGAACTGAATAATCTGTTTACGTAATGGTAGAGAACTCCGAGACGCCGACTGCGAGGCAGTGAGAGGAGGGGGAGCGCGGCAAGCTCGGTTGTCAAGGCAAATGTTACGATATATTTTGAAATCATGACTACTTCCACGACTACACTATGCTGAGAACAGAAGTGTCTCGAAATGATGACAGGGTTTGTCAGACATGAACAAAAATGTCGTACAATGCAAGCACAAAATCTTCATGTAAATACATATGGTGCTGATCCTAGTGGCATGAGAAAGAAAGGGATAGAAGGTGTGCAGTCCGAGGTGAGCTGTGGGCTTTTTTTTTTTTTTTTTTTAGATTGGTATCCAGTTATCCTAGTGCAATGGAATTCATTTCGCACCCGGGCAGGTGGAGCTCGGCTCTGCTCCCTGGCGCTGTAACCACGCAGAGCTTCTGTGTTTGTGCGCCTATCCTCGTCAGGGGCTTGGAAGCAAGCATTGTTTATGCGTCCTAGTGCGTGCACGCTTTACTTATTTGATGGTTTTGGGCCGTACACTCTCAGCGGAGGCCTCCCTCCTGACTGGAGCTGCAGCCAAGCAGCAGGCAGACGGACTCACAGACGCATTTACTTTTCATTAGCGGGGAGCAACTTGGTACACAGAAGCCGTGTTTAGCCTCGCTTCCTTTATTTCCATGGCCACTTTTATCCAGCAGCAGCAGCTAGGTGACTGTAAGCTCACACTTTGCCTATTTACATTGTAATAACAGCCTCTGGAAAATTGGATGTCTATTGTGGGACAGCGTAAATCACCAGCGACTTGGCCTGCACACACTCATGTTGCCGCAGGGAGTCCGAGGCTGAATTTGAGTCGACCGTGGCGGCGCCACTGGGTTGACTGTCACTCCGAAAGACATGAAGAGGAAAAACAGACACGGGATGCTTAGAGGGGGAGCCTCGGGGACAGACGGACAGACAGAAAGACGTACAGTGTATATAAGCAGGTCATTTTACCTTCCTTCACGTTGTCGGCCGTTTATTTGTGTGCATTTTCACAGGCTATTTGCGAAACCTACTTTCAAACGAGGTGCCATTAAATTTCAATACAAACTCAAAAGAAATAGCTAATTAGATTATGTTCGCAGCAGGACTTGTTGAAAATGCTAATTGTTTTTGCAATCCTTAAAGAATGGTCGACGGCGTGTTTCGTCTTCAAGGTCACGTATAAAAGGCTTTTCCGCTTTATTGTATTATTGCAAATCATGCTCAATTCTACTGAAGCGTGCTCATTTTCTTCTTTGGACCAATGGACCACATGAGTAGACCGTTTGAAAATTAAATCATGTGAAAATATAAAATATATATGCTAATATTTTTTTTTAGTCTTCTTTTTCTACCACACACCAACAACAGCAATGAAAATATGCAAAAATAATGTATTTACAAATTATTACCAGTGTAACAATTTTCAATTTGGCAAATTTTGCAAACTATTACTATTTGCACACAAGTATTTTGTCCGGGTGTGTACGTATATTACGTCATCCCTTCTGCTTCTTATTTTATATCTCCGTCATCATTTCTCGCTTTTGTCACATTATTTTGTAGTAGATTTAACGTGACAAACACTTTGATCAATCACAATCTGTTTGTGACCGTCACATTTCCAAAATCCGCCATGTTGATGATGATGATGGTTGATACACGTTGATCTTATCCAGACTGCTGCCTGCTGGCCATAGGTTTATTTTATTTTTTTTACTTTCTCATCTTAATGATCAAACCAGAGCTGACTAAGAATTTTCTCCACACTTTCAAAAAAAAAAAAAATCGTAATTGTCGTAGCTGACGACAAGTTCCGTCAATGGCACTCCTCGTTAGTGTTGTCGAGCATCAAAGGTGCTCAAAAAGTTAACATATACTCCAATGTAATTTTAGCAAATTTCAGAAGAGTTAATTAGACCCCAAGAAAGAACTTTTACTATTAAAAAGGTAGGTGACCCCGGTTGTAAGAAATTTGAACAAAGGTGTTATATTTTCACATTTTTCTATGTACTTAGCATTTCATTTTGCTTAGATCCACATAGCATTTAATAGATATTTCCAATCATCATTTGGAAGACAGTTAACATTACAGAGACAGACGTGACTATTTTACTGTTAGGTATTGATACCATAGCAAATGCATGCTTCCACTCTTATTGTTCTAATAAAAACGGACTGAATCAAAGGACATATCTAGGGGCTGTAACACGGGGGGGGGGGGGGCAGCTCAAAGGTAGAGGGAGGGAGGGAATTATCCCCACATAGACAGAGGCAGCATAGTAATGCACAGGCTGAGCGATGGAGGTGCTGAGCGGCCAGACAAGACAGCGGCGCTGCACAATGAATGAAAATGTGGATGAGAGGTGAATGGCCAAAGAGTGAGCAAGGGAGTTCTCTGTGTGTTCTTATTCTGCTTGGCCTTTAACATGAAAACAAACATTAAATTGTCATCAGTGACATACGCACTGCATTCACCAGAAGGGGATTGCTATTACCTGCAGTAATAGTACCGGGGAGTAAAAGCCGAGGCAGCTCGCGAGGAATTTTCCGTTTGTGTTGTGTTGAAATCCATCCTTGAGTGAATGCTGCCCTTTTTCAAGAGGCAATACTTAAGGGGCGAAAAACAGAGAAACAGGGGAGTCCCTGAACAACTCTTCCTTCCGTCTTCCTGTCTCAGGCTGACACTTCAAAAAGAACTATTTACCAGAACAATGAAAATCTTCTCGATCATGTTAAGGGATTGGTGGCCAACACAGGCTTTAGCTACAGCGCCGCGGCAGAGATTCCACTGGGATGTTATTGTGCTTTTCGATGGCGCTGTTCCGCAAATAGCATTAGTTGCGCTCGGCAAAGAATAGATGTGTCACAATTTCAGTCAGGCTAGCCTCGCATGGCTTAGAGACCAAGCCAGTGTGAACACGAGCGTTGAAGACGTGCCAGACAAACAAATTGACGCTTGTCAGCATTTTCAATGGGACTCCAGGCGAACATTCGCACACGCATGTGGGCCTACCTTGAAGCCACGCAAAGCTAAGGACTGAAAGAAACTTGCCGTCAGTGGGATGAGAAAACAAGTCAACATCTGGAGACATCTTAGCGCCTCAGTTGCCATTTTAACTTCCCACCGGCGTGTCAGTAAATTTCCGGGCCACTCGTCAGTCTGTCACTATTTCAAGAAAAAAAAACTGTCATCATCATCAGTCTATCACTCCTTAACCCTATAAAACCAAACATATCATATTAAATACAAGATATTTTGAGCCCTCTATTTCATGAGAACTCCCCCCCTCCCCAATTAAAACCCTGATGTAAATGATCTGCAGTATCACCCGGCTGATGGATTTTCCAACAACCTTGCAAGATCGCCCCAATTGAGAAAGTAGAGACACCTTTACTTATTAACAATGGGAAATGTTCTTATTGATTTAGAAATACTATGTTTGATATATATATTTATTATTATATTTAGTTATAAATGTACAAACTTAAAGCATTGTGACCGGATGTATCAAATATGACACAAATCAAAAGTCATACGTGGAAGTTGATTTTCAATTTGATTGTTTTTGTAGTTTGTTCAAAAGGACCAATAAATACTCCATTTACAAGGAGTCAGAATTTTCTGTAATATAGTTCATGGTTCAGGCTTTATAGGGTTAATTGTTATTTTAACCATGCCTCTGTCATTGCTAAATTACAGTTCGTCACTGCTAGAGGACCGGCAGTAAAAACAGTTTACAAGGTTAACAGCAAAGGTCATTCGTCATTTTTACCGTGCTTCCACACAATGGGGCAATATCATTGCGTGGTCCGTGGGTTACAAAGAACGTTCGAATGCATTGATAAAATGTAGTCTAAATGTTAAAAACATAGCATTTTTCTTTCTTCTTAAAATTATTTTAATCTTGAGGTAACATAATGTTGCATGGCTCCCGCAGAGTGAGGGAAGAGGTGAAGTTTTATGATGCTTCTTAGACAGTTAAACGTTCAAGAATCAAATGCTTTACTAATACAAGGGATTGATGCTTATAAAATATGAATTATTGCTACTTGTTGCCTGATTTAATCCTTGTAAAATTATTGCATTATGTTTCCGACATATATATATATTTTTTTATAAAGCTATTTTTTTTTCTACAAGTGTTTTTATTGTGTTTTGTGATCAATTTCTCATTAAAAGTTGTAATAAAATACAATGATTTTTTTAACTATAAAAACCTTACTATATAGCAATCGAGTTTATATTTTATTTTTCTCATTTTTTTTTTGTCACATTCAATGTTCAGGTTGGTTTTTAATATAGTACTTTTGTATTTTTTTACTTTTTCCAATTGCTCCTTGCTGAGGATAAGTCAATGCATCATTATATTTAAAAAAAAACCGGAAATCATGAACTACAATATATATATATATATATATATAAATGACTACGAAACAATGCATATTTTAATATTTAGAAAACTTTATTTATTTTTTACTTGGAAATTGGAATTATGGGAAAACATGCTATGTTTTTAGCGTTTAGCCTACATTTTATACATACGCTCAAACACAAAAAAGGATCAGTCTTGGGGAATGGGAACCGAGATTCAGTCCCCAACACAACAGTCATCAGATATGCTAGCGATCTTCTGTCAATGCTTATTAGTCTGGCAGTTTTTCGACGTTTCCTGACATTTTTCATTCGTCAAAACGGGCATCCGACGTATTGACGGAATACCCACCTCTGCCAGTTTCTACAACTTAATAAACAACTCAATCTTCCTCCTCGAGGAGCTCTCTACCCAAAAGAATCTCCTTCACCAAATAAGCCAACACATGACATCAAAATCCAATTTCTGACAGTTCTTTATCCCGATACTCAACATCACGCTTGCATCACCTGCCCTGGAGTGGCTCACCATGGCAAAGGCGAGACAATAGCAAGGGTTTGGTTAAGATTCCGGGACTTAAGCCATTTCTGTTGCAGCACGAGAATCATCTCTCATTCTAATCTCACCAAGAGATCCAGCCTGAGCCTGCAATATCCCAAGATAAATATGGAAAGTGAACAATGCGATTGCTGAGCAGCAACATTCCATTTTCAACACCACTCGCCTCTAATCCTCTCCAGCGGTCTTCGTGAACTGCCTCTCCTCATCCAAATCTGCTGGAGGACCTGCTGAATAGGCAGATATGACACCGCCGCTTCGCTTCCTCTTGGCCATTTTCGCCATAAATGCGGTGGCTGACCACACCTCCAGAGGGGTCTCTTACCGCCACCTCAACTCTTGTAACAACACCTTGTCAACATGAGACATTCAAATGAGTTAAGCGGGACTATTATGTAGGTTGCCACCCGAGTCTCGTACCGACTCTTGCGCAATAACGCTGGTTCAATTCAGATGTCGATCACATACATTCAACCCTTTTGGGAAATGTCAATAAAAACAAAATGAATAAATAAATATTGTAATGAGAAGAAAATACTATAATAATAATAATAATAATAATGAAAAAAAGAATTTGAATAACCATGCAATATCTTTGTTCACCATGAAAATACCTTCGTCTTCATCACCGTCGTTATCCGATAAATCCTCGGCCTGTTTTTTCGCATGGGCACCTGTTTGGTAAAGCAGGCAAAGACATAGAGAGGAACAGGCAATTTCAAAAAAAAGCAACAGATTTGTGTGGATTATTCCATTGAAATTGCCTTCAATGAAAGCGCCACAGCATGAGTTAAGATCACAAAGAAACATATTGACGTTACGTGAAACCGTATTCAATACCATCAAATACAAAGATGTATTACAGCCATATCACAAAGAACAACATTATATATAATAAGAAAATAATGTCAACCGTACAAGGAAAATGTGTAATATGATAAAAAGACTTCAGAGAAACTACATCATTATCTAATCAGAATGTTGTCATATTTGTTTTAATCTAACCAGCATGTACAGAAGTCATATTTTCTGACAAAGCAAAGTTGTAATTTGGGGATAGCAAAGTTTTCATTTTACAATAATAAAGTAGTAATGCTATCAGCGTTAATGTACCCATGTAATGATGGTCGACACTAAAAAATTATAAAGTACAGTTCTGTCACATAAAAATCATCGTGTGATGAATATGACAAATTTGTGAAGTTTCTACTTTTTCAGAGTCGTACTACTACTAACATGGCAACGTGAATGTTTTTGTCACACAATTCATAAATAAACAAATTCTGATAATAAATATTAAGATAAATAAAAGAAGCACACTTTATAACAGTCGGAGCACAGTCATAATTGTACAAATCATAATACATTTCCAGCAATATAATGAACCGACTTTAAAAGCAACAATAAACTCCACAAATTGGCATAATTGTAAAAAGCAATACCATTGCATTCTAAATTAGCGCCTCCTTAAAATCAGTGCTTTTTTGTTTCGACTTGTTTTTAAGATTGAGAGCCTTTAAATGATTCTGAAGGGGATTTTTATTCTCTTCAGAAATGCACCTCATATCTATTCTTAACTCAACATTTTCTCTTGAAATGCCTGCACTGAATCCATCTTTCTTTTACAGAAACGTGCTGTTCGTGTCGTGTGCGGTTACAGACACCACACTATTCCATTATTCATACATCTAAAAACGTTCAAATTTGATGAGTTTAACCGCCTTAAAATATTTCATAAAGCCCTTAATTAAATTTTACCAGTTAATATACAAACCAAATTTATAAAAAGGGAACGTGAGTACAAATGAAGAGGAACAGACATTTTTCTTCCAATCCTAAAATTTAGAACAAAACAAATAGAAAGATGCGTTTCAACTCAAGGTGTGGAATAATTTGGATCTTCTCAGTCTATTTGTATTTTTGCAAAATGTATAAAAGAACAATTATTGCAAAAAGACTTAAAGCAAAATGGGACACAGTTGAATTATTTTGTAGAATTGTTATACTGAAAGCGTCTTGACCGCTCGCTGTCATTCATTTTGTGTTCTTTTTCTTTTTGCCTTGATCAGGGGCAGACAAAACAAGTTTAACTTCTTTCTGTCCCCTTTCATTTATTCTACTTTACTTTGAATTTCAACATTGCTTTATATTGTCTTTTTTTTCTTTTACAAATGAATGAAATAAAATGAATTAAATCGAAACGAGACTATAGAGAAGCATTAAAAAAAAAAAAAAAAGCCAGCAGACAACGGGCTAACTGGCTAACGACATGCTAATTGACATGAACACGCCCAAGAGATCAGGCTTTAAACTACAAGGCTGACGATGCAAGAGCAAGGATTTCAGCTTCCCAAGAGGTGGCTACATGTGAATAAAACACGAGATTGTGGCTATCGCGTATGCGCGCTAATGTGAGCAACTTGTCTCTGCGCCCCGGCACGCCAGGTAATGCGATGTTGTCCTTGTGCTGCGTGTAAGTGCAAAGCCCTCCAGGGCACCTGAACACCATGTCAACTTGTCGTGATCAGGTCTACTTTCCTGCACAGAACTGTTCTCGGCTGTATACTTAACTTTGGTACGCGTACCCTTTTGACTGCTAACGGCAGGGCCTGTGGCTAGCAAAAATGGCTGTCAATCGATCAGTGTGGGAGTCAACCAGGAGGTCAACAAATTTAACGTGTACGATTTGAGTTTTTAAAATGCTGTTTTATACAGGGTGTTTATATATATATTTATATATAAAATCAAAATTTAATGTTCCTTTAACGCCACAACATTTTTTATCGTGCGATTAATAACCGCCCCTTGCAACGCAGCACACATGTCCACATCAAAATTTTGCAGTATTTAATTTAATAATAATATATATATATTTGTGGAGAGTGGGTTCACGTTGTATTTCACAATTTAAAGTTACTTCATGTTGAAGATTAGATAGCTCTTAATATGAAAAGAAAAAAAAGCACTGAGCTGTCACCAGTGTCTTACAAATGCAATTATGCCATCTAGTAGCAGAAAAATGACCTCAATACAAATCAATATCACACTCGTTTATTACAATACAATAATTTTTTTTTTATTTTAACTCAATTTTATGCTTTATTATGAAATTACTGCATCAATGAACAAAAGATACGGCCATATTTCTATTTAACATTGTTTTCCACATTTAGGAAGAACAGATTTAGAGCAGATATAAAATTTTGAATTACCCGACACCCCTAATATATATACATACATACATACATATATAAATCATCTTTTTAAAATGATACTATTAAAGATGACAGCAGACCTAATAAAGGAAAGGAAATTAATTAAATAGTGACAAGTCAAGACAAGCCACATAACAAGCAGTTGGTAAATGCAAAACATTTGCAACCCAAGTGACCATTGCCAGTTATTGCATCACGTAAATTGCAGAGTCATGAATATTTAAATGAGTGCAAAGTGCAAGCGAGTGGAGACTTTTGTATTGCTCCATGTGCCAAACTTGTGTATGTCGGTGAACTAAACCTTTAACACGCCGCATGACCTGATCCAGTATATTTGCTTTAAAATGCTAACCATAAAACGACGGGAAGTTTGTGCGTGGGTTTTTCGGGTAAAGGTGAAAGGTCACAGGCTATTCTAAAGGCTTATGGCCGCAAACACAGTAAGGAGGACCATGTGATGGTCGTACATTGAGATGTTTAAAAGCACTCAAGAGTCTGCGTGGGTGTGTGAAGGTTGTAAACAGAAACACAGAAGAGCAGCTAATAACAATAAAACAAATAAATTCTACAACTCCTGAAGCTGCACTAGCAATTTTCAAATTTCTCGAGAAAATAAAGCCTTTGTTTTTGGATGTGACAGGTGCTGTAATACACGGTTTGCTTTTCTTTCTTTCTTTTTTCTTGTATCTTGGGAACCTGGGCAAATAAATGTAAAACAAAAAAAATAGAAAATAGCTAGCATGTTTAAAAAAAAAAATGCTTTCAGTCATTTTTATGGCCCATTGCTGCTATTTTGGCTTCCTGTGGTGTTGGCACGGGGTGAATAACAGCGAGCATATTGAGTGTTAGTGTTCCAGACAGGCATGGATTGGATGGCAGGTGTCGACAGGGTAGCTCTGTCACTATAAATCATAGTGTGGGTGAGCCTGTATGTGTCAAATATGGGCATACAGTTTAACATGAAGCCCAAATATGGACTATATTTGAGATTCAAAGGAGGTGAAATCGGAGTTTGTTCGCATGGTCAGCCTCGAAGGCTGCGTCGATAATAGCTCGTACCGTTCATGCACATTGACGGGGAAAATGGAATCCTGTCACAATCCTCCGATCAAGATTCAAATATACCAAAACTGACTTGTTGGTTACATCAAGTGTGGCATCAAGTTGCGGCCGAAGACAAAACGTGAGTTTGCCTTTGGAGGTGTTCATGAAGAAACTCATAAACCCGTACTGATAGACTTTGGAGATTTATTAAATGAATCTGCAATTCCCTCAATACATAGAGGAAGGGCTGAATGTTAACTGCCTTGCCTTTGCAAAGGGAAAAGGTTCCGTGACAACAGATGAGCCTCGGAGTTAAATATCAGAAAGGTCAGAATGCGGAAAGGGATTTTGTGAAAATGTGAAATAATGCAGGCTTGACAATTTGAAGCCGTTGTATGCAGTTCCTAATCCTCAGGTGGCCATTTTCCTCTTTTGGAGAGGGCGGATCTGTTCCTGCTCCTTGTCTGTGATCTTGCTCTCTCTTCGTCGTCCCTCTCAATCTGTCCCTCAGAGGAGAGGTTAAGGAACAGCTTGGTAGGGACGCGTAAGAGCGAATGATGGAGAAGGCGGCTGAAAGGTTAAGGGGGCTGTAATCCTGTCGTAAAGGACAGCCAAAAATTCACACTGTGCTTCAGCTGCTCTCAAAATATCGAAGTAAAAACCAATGAAAAAAAGGCTGTTTAAAAAAAAAGGGGGGTTGGGGGTGGGGGTGGGAGTGTTGGTGCCTGTCGAGCGGTGGATAATGGAAAAAGGCACGGTAACACCACAGCCTTCTGAGTATGAGACGAAGCAAAGGTATCAAGCTGGGATCATGTAAACATCACTATTGTCAATCGAAGCTTACAAGACCGTTGGTGTCGTAAATTCTCTCAGTGGTTATTTGAATTAGTTATGTGGACAGAGAAAAAAAAAAAAACAGCCATTATTGCTGAAAACTGACACAGCAGCTCAAGGAGTGCTATTGTGTAGCCAGGAGAACAGAATATTTATTAGGGCTGTCAAACGATTAATTTGTTTTTATCAGATTAATCACGTTTTAGAAATTTGATTAATCAGGATTAATGGCTTAATTAAAAAGGCTTTTTAATCAACATTTTTTGCCTGACAAATTTAACCTTTTATGTGTTATTTTTTCCCGACATTTAATGTTATCTTCAAAAAAAGTTTATCCACTGCACGCGCTCATCCTCCTCTTTTTCGAATCAGTTAATTACTTGCATCATTTAAATTTTTTATTTTTTTTTACCCCGGTAGTTTGATATGAACAAATATTCTGAATGTCATATACAAACTTTTATTAAATGCTTTACTTTAATGCATGTAGTTATGTTTATTGCTCAAACACAACCTGTGCTACCTTTGACGTAACCATCCGCTATCAGCTAAATCAAAATTAATAGTGCGATTAATCTGTCTTAATACATAATTAATGTGACAATTTTTTGTTATGAATTAATTATTTAATACTAACTTTGACAGCAACTTGGGTTAACAATTATATATATATATATATATATATATATATATATATATATATATTCTGCTATTTTCTATGAAGCTTGTAACAGTTATTTGAGTAAAATATTATTATGATACAATATACAATTCACCTCCTGTAGCGTATAAAATGACGTCAGCATTTTTCTGTCTTCTGATTGGTTGAGCTTAATATGCGCGCCAAAGATTTAATTACCGGGGAGGACGATGTTGGTGATTTAAAATCATTTTCAACGTGCAGTTTTCAAGAAAAAAATGTGACATTTTGAGGATAGGTTAACCAGTAGCTTGCTTGCTGACCTATTTCAACCCGGAAAAGGGTTTTCACATTTATACGGTCAAGTGCAGAAAAATCTTCTACTCTGCTGGGAACATAATTGTTACTGTATCATTATTTAGAGCACATGAAGTCATGCATGCAAGACAGTTTTTCACATCCTAATAGAATGTTTAAGTTTCACAAATTGGGAAATAATAAAAAAAAAACGTTTTTTCAAATATCGTTTAAGAAATACGGGCTAATTCTCAGTGCAGGCTGCTTGACTGACCTAATAGACATACCAGAGGCAACAGATTGCGTTTCTGTGCGCACGCGTGTGTTCTCAATTCATTTCCATTGGTCTACACTCGAAGGACAGAGCAATTGGGTTAACTGTGAAAGGCGAACAGTCCAACGGCGGGTGGGGGGCGGGGGCCCCTCTGAGTGCGAACTTCCTGCTTAGGTCAAGTCTTGCATCACAAATCAATGTGACTTGACTCACTTGGGTCACCGAGCGCCCCGGCTAGACTTTAGCACTCGTAGCTGTCGTATTCAAAAGGAGGCCATTGACTGTTGTCAAAGCACAAAGGCCAATGTTTACTGTCATGTTGGAAAACGTCCGTCCCATTCTTCTTGCTGCAGACTTCCTTGGCCTGCTCTTTCTTTTTTTCTTTAGGCACTTTGGAGCGGGCCAACCAGCAGATTACTGTGGAGTGTTACTGGCTGCGATGACAAGACATACTGTGTGGTCTAAGCAGGATTGGATGTACTTCACAGCGTTCATACTCTCCAGCCCAACATCTCGTCGGACTGAAAAGTGTCCCAGAGTTTCTCGTTAATTGGCTGGTTTGCAAACCTTTGGAAGGGATTGTTCAGCTCTGGCACCAATCTCGGTTGCAGCGGTCCACAGGCAGACTCTAAAGGAATGATACTTGGAGTTGGACGGCCCAAAATAGAAGCAAATGTCGCATAGATTTCGCTGCACTTTTCTCAAATGGTGAATTTCGCGAAGGATGATGAGTGTCTCTTAAAAGCTGTTACTCGTACAGACTGTTGTGAAGGACTCTTAGAAGAGTTGTTATACTCTCAGCGAGAGAGACCTGCAGTAAGATGGCATTTTACAAACAGAAAGAACAAATGACAGAGAGTGTACCCAATTTAGCACCGGATCTCTGCCTCAAGAGAATCATATCAATAGGGTGAGACTCTTAAGAAAATCTTCTGTCAGTCAATTTAGCAGTGTGAAACTCTCTTGGAAGGTAAAGCCTGTCCTTTCAAATTGGAGCAGTCGCAAGCACAGCTTACACGATAGAACTGTGTTTACAAAAAAAAAAACAATTCAACATTTGTCGTCTTGAGCTGACAGGATCCCAATTTAAATCAACAATTTAAATTTTCCGAAAACTGATGAGCGAATTTCTGCACGCTTCAACTCACCAGCAATATGCGAATAATTGGAGTTGGTTCAGTGAGATAAGAGGAGTTAGTGTCTTTCCTCCCTCTTACACAGCCTGACTCGCTGCTCTTTCATTTCCTCATCGTTCAGTCCGCATTAATGTTTGGATCAGTGCATTAATGAATTCATCAGGAAAGGTTTTAAGTGTCAGAACCAAAAATTCCAACTGGGTATTACTTTGCAAATCAATGACTCATATGCACATCCTTTGTTTTTGCCTTCACATTGTATGAATACTGAGCGATTCTCTCACTAAAGCTATTTTGGATTTAATGCTTTCCTTTCGTTATATTATTACTATGCACGTTTTTATTACACTTGATTGCAGCTTCATGTCTCTAAACCTTCAAACTCAATCAAATAAAAAAAAAAATGTGCGGCTGGTTCATGGCATACGACATTATTTCTCTCAACCCTAAAACTCAGTAGTGCTAAAGTTTTACTTTTGTTCCGATAGAAAACAATTCTAATAACCGATTAATCCAACATGAATTACAGGCAAATCAATTTACTGGTTGAATGCTGTTTACAAGCAAAAAAGGAGTGACGTTACTGACAAAACATTATTTATGAAGCCTTGCGGTGCCCTTGAACATTAAATCACATTTCCTCTACTCTATTATTTTCTTTGCCATGAAGTGATGACTCACTATATTATATATATATATATATATATATTTATATATTTGGGGGGCCTTTTCTAGAGGTCAACTCCTACAAAATGCATCCGACTGTCTTCAAACTTGGCGTTTTTCCTTATAAGATGTTTCAGATGAAAAGTTATCGAAAGCTTTTTTTTGAACACGCATCAGACCTGTTATGAACATCAATATTTTACAGATATATTTTGCCATTTTCAATAAATGGCTCAATAGCGTTTCCTAAGAATTTTTAATGAAGCATTTCCGGTTGTAGGTTTCATCTACATTTGTGAAAATTGGGAGGCATATCTAATCTATCAGCCTACAGCAGACCTACAAAAAAAACCTAACAGGATGTCCGCCATTTTTATTTTATTTTGGGAATTGGCCACTATTTTTGGCCTTTTACGGGGTTCCTATTTTAATGAATAGTCGTAAAACACATAAGGGCTGGCAAAAACATTAATATTTTTGAGGGTTCCTCAAACGTGCCAGTACCCCAACGTGGCCAGGGTTTATAGCTACTCGCAACTCGAGTCCAATATTGTTGCTCTTTTTCCATTAACGTTATTTTGTCGCGATATTTCAAAATGTACGTTTGATTACATTTTTGGAAACACGGTCGCTGTCTCTGATGCCCCAAAGGCCTTTTGTGTTCATTATAAGCGAGAGGGAGGGAAAGGAAGCAGACTACAGTGCTGCGTTTGCACATTTGACCACCTCCACATAACCTCGGTGCCAACCTGCTCAGCTATTTAAGACACGAAGCGCCCTATTAAAGCAAACAAAGAAGACTCTTGTTTTTTTTTCGAAAACGATATCCGAGTCATCACATAGTAAATTTTAAAGCATTAGATTAGAAACAGCAACATTGATGTCTGATTTACAAGCAACGGTAAATAATGTATGCTGAGAGAAGGCATGTATTAATTTTGAGCATTTTTGCTTTGTTAATTTTTTATTTTTTAAATCAATTGAAAAAATGCGGAACAACTTCTACGGGACCACAATGAAGGTTAATGCTTTCCCCCCAAAATATGTAAAAACAAATTCTCATAAATTCATGAACGGGCGTACAACCATCTTGTGATGCATTTCTCAAGATTCATGAGGTTATTTTTCCTCATTTGATGAAGCATTACTATGCAAGAAATGCACTTCATGCTGGGTAAGAGGGCTGATGCTGGGAAAAACAAGCATATTATCTTATTTCGGAGGATTAATCACGCTTTCCTCTCGGGGAATCGTATTTATAGATATCGCAAAATTGGGAATTAAAATGTTATTAGCACTTTGTATGACTATTTGAGTGTTTGCTTTGAATTTTACAATTGTACTAACAGTTACATTTTCAATGCAGCCTATTGATTGTAAATATTTCAGACAACCTTTTGCAAAGTAAAAGCACGTAGGCTTTACAGGTGGGTTCAGCGTTACCTAAGAAGGATATATTCTGCTTCATTAGCGCCGCTAATTCAACATGAGCCAATATTAGACGACATACTTGTTTAAAAAAAAAAAGTGTCATTAAAATGAAGTGAATTTTTGAGGGTAAATGACACCCTTCCTGTTTATAGCAACAGGGGGCCTACGTTACAACCAGCTTTTCTCATAATATGGTGTCACAAAACCAATACATGAAACTTATGATAAAACCATTTTCCCATTACTGAACCTAAGGGAGATAATTGAAAAAAAAATTCAAGAGGAAGGGTAATATTAAAGAGATATTTCTATGTATACTCTACATCTGGGACTAATTCTGAAGCAGAAGTGCCTGGAGGGTCTGTCTCAAATAAAATTGGTTTACCAAAGTAGAATGTATGGGTGCAGAGTGAGGCCACACGCTGCCTATTGCGTCTGTGGAAATTGGCAACCAAATCATTCATGTGGAGCAAGATATGCTCTGTGTATCAGTCTAAAGGCTAATTGTTAAGTCCTGTAGGCACACTTTGTGAATTAACCGTGTGTTTTTACAAAGCACTGTGATTTTAACAGGCGCTTAAAGTGAAATTGGACTATTTCCGCATGTCCTTGCTTTTGTATCTTTGACCGCATGGGTACATTGACGCTTTATTACCAGTGATATATCACAAAAGACACTATTTAAAAATACATTCAGAAGCAGCATAATTTCGTGAGCATTCACAGAAACTTTATGGATACTGTCTTCATTTAATTCGTATGACCTGCAAACATGTCTTCTAAATTTGACATACCACAGAGAGGAGTGTTAATAACAACCCTAACCTACAAAAAACATCGAGCTGTCTCCACACTCGAATGCCGTTAGTATGTCTGCTGAAACCATGCCCGATCAACTGTCAATCAATTACTACGACCTGAAAAATGGATGCTAGCTTTCCTTTTCTTTCCTACGGATCCTCGCATGTTTGAACTAGAAACCAATTGCCTGCTAATATGATGCTAATGCTATTAGCCGCTAGTGGGCAAGATGACCAGATTACTGTCATTGTATATTATACATATCAGCATCTTGCTCTGTGTTCTTGTGCTTTTTGGTCCAACAGAGACACTCATGGGGAAATCTAACTTTATTAAACATGTTTTCAGTTTTAGCACCTATGAACGGAAATATTTGACTAACAGGTGGAGGTTGTGCTTCCAGTGTCGTTAAGTTTGACGGCTGGCTCTATTTTTTGTTTTTATTTTTTAAACTTGGCTATTTTTTTATTTATCTAAATTTTATAGTGTTGTTTACAATACTCTTCTCTGTGTTGTGTCAAGTCTACAAGATAAAATTGTGGTTGAGATTATAATAAGCAAAAACCATTCAAATACAATAACATAAAAATTTTATAATATTAAGATACAGGTTATTGTTAGACATCTATTTTTTGACAGAGCTCCAGCATATATTTTGATGCCCCGTTTATTTTTTATTTTTTTCCATTCCTTCCTCATGCAAGGCAGCACAAGCACTGGCTGATTGATCTCTTGCACTCGATGTGGCTCCTGCATTCATCCCCATTAGAACTTTGACTTGGGACTTGGTTGACGCTGATATTGGCAGCATTGGAAGGATGCTCCGCCCTCCTGTTTTTCTTTCAGTTCATTTCATTACATGTGGGATTGTTTACCTACCTCCTTTTCTACACATTTTCTTGTTGGGTTTCCTGGCACATTCCTTGGATATTCTTTTGACTGTAAAATGAATGGGAAAAAAACTACAAAATAACAGGTAGCTCTGGAAAATATTGCAAGTAACATGCAACAAGTCTGCCAGACCCCCTATTCGCCCACCCCCACCCCGTCACCCGAGTCATCAACAGGAGGACCTGTTGAAAAAGTAAGAGGGTGTTGCTGCAGAAATATTCCGAAGTGGTGGAATGAATTTGCTGCATCCTGGGACACAGGAAGCCCATATTCACATGCACTTCTATTTAAGACCCATTACAGGACACACAGTAGCTGGTCAGATTTGACCAGTTTCATCTATCACAAATTGAAGTGATGTCAGTTTGAATAATTTTAAGCCCATTTTCATTTGAGGTTTTCCATTGGTGCCATAATAGCGGCCATTCAGAACATCCAAATCTAACATGTGTGGCTCCCATTATTTCATTACATGAGATCTCCATTTGAAGAGGAGAGTAAAGGGTCTTACATAGGCTAGGCTGATGCCATAGGCCTCTCATGTACCAGGCAGAGCATTTCACCAACCTACGAGAAGATCATTCACTTATGAGGCAAGCTACTTATCGCTAATATCCCCGAGACAGTCAAGACAGTGAGGGTAGGAAAGTGCACAACCAATGTCTCCCTTCTTTCATTAAAAATGTTGTCATTGAAAGTCATTTAGTCATCAAAAGAGGAACCTTCAAGAGTGACATGGAAGGGGAGGGTTGATGAAAAGACTAAAGATGATAGGTTGAGATGACTGACACAGACACAGCATGCGCCAGACAACAGGTCATGCTCGCGCGCAAAAAGAAAAAGAAAAAAAGAGGTGACAGAGAGGGAGGACAGAACGAGTTTCATCCTAACTGCTAAACACACTCACCATCCTCCGTCGGAACATAGATGTTAAGATAAAGACAATCCTCGTGTTGGTCTTGTATGTAAGTGGTAACTATATCCAGGTTGTAGGTGAACCAAATAGGCATCATGATCTCTGGTACGGCGTTGTGAATATTTTGGGGGCACACTGGAGCAAAGTGGGTGGCATTCTTGATCCCTGACCAGGACGATGGAGGTTCGGGGGGCATGAAGCGTTTTTCCCCAACCGGGGAGGCAGCGTAAGGGACCCCGAGATATTGGTCCACCGGGCCGAGGATCTCACTGGGCAGAGGCACCCTCACCCCTCGGAGTTTGCCATACTGTGTGTTGACGGTGGGGTGGTAACTCTGACCCCGCACTGCCGCAAAACACCAGCAAAATGTTAATACCCACAAGGACGAGATGACACCGGGGCAACTGTGGGATCTTTTCCAGTTCTGCAAGGGGGTACGACTTCTCCTCGGCAAAAACCACATGGTCCTCGAGAGCGAGTGCAAGCGACCAACATACAACTTTCCTGCGCCTCAGCTTCGACGTGCAGTCTTAGCCACGGGAAGGCCAATCATGGGCTGATATACTGGACTCCGGCGGCTTGGAAGAGGATGAGAAACAGTTTTGCAGCTCCTCTCCTGAGAGAGAGGTCCTCTCTCCTCGCTTGTCAGATCTTCTATCCCGTGCTACAAAAGAAGAAGGCAGGAGAATTAATGACAGTTTCCTGACAGCTCACCAGTGTGCTTCCTTCTACTTTAAGGCTGTCATATTTATTGACTGCTGGAGTGCTTTTGTGTCCTGACATAAAACTGCTCACATAAACGTGACAAGAGTTCTTGCAAGTGCCACCAATAGACCAAATGATCAAGTGACTTAGATGTTGCAATTAACTTCGTAACGTCCTGTCGTTTTGTGTTTGATAATGGTAAAGATCAGAGTTGGGCACTTCCGTGTCTCTGACGGGCGTGACGTTGACGGATGCACACATTTGTGGCGAGTGCTTTATGACAAAAAGCCTTTAAAAATACACGGGCTGAGCACCAACTGAAGCAGGTTTTATCTGTCGATCCGGGTCAATACTTTCTCAGTCCGTGTGTTTTGTCGAGGCTTCGCGCCATAAAGCACAGTTGAAAACGACGACGGGGAAGAGGTGGGCATTTTATCGTCATTTTTGTTAGGCTGAACCAAACTGTAACCGTCATTTTATTTTAACCACACTTCTATCGTCACTCTGTTGCCACGACAGGGGGTCCTCGAGTTTCGGACGAGTTCCGTTCCTACGCTGGCGATGTAACCCGAATTTCAACTTAAGTCGGATTTCACTGTTAAAGGCAATATTTACATTAAAATGTTGCACAGTAATACATAAAACAAACATATATGTGCGACCCGGAACCAATATTTCGTGTTTCCGTACAGACACGTGTCATTTTCCCGCCCACTCGCAGTCTCACTCCCAAGACTAAACTTTACACAAAGAGAAAAATCTGCATACACAGGAACATAGTCACATGATAAAAAATTCATGCTGTGCTTATTGCTATGCAGCATTTTCCTCCTGTCCCTTTGGTGTTGATATGAACTATTTAGTTTCAAACTCCCCCTGGTCTAAGAGAATGGGGCAGAGGAGGATGTACTGTACCTACAGGCAGTGAGAGTCTTCTTCCTGTAAACACTAAGCGAAAGTCCCAGGGTAAAGTTGTGGCGCCTGGGATATCACCTTCCCACACACTCCCTGATCAATTTTCAATTTCTGCAGCTTAGTGCCCCCCATCATCCTACAACATTTGCTCTACCAAGAAAAGTCAACATTTAGGAGAGGATATTGCCTTCAAAAAGATGGCTTGAATGATTTATAATGCAACAGCAACATGAATGTTCCCGCCGGTGCTGTTATCACTGGGTTATATTATTCCCATCTGCAGGAACTGTGGCTCAAGCGTATATCCATACGTACTGACAATGCTCCAGATGAGCCCATCTTCATCAGCACTTACATAAAGGACGTGCACATGATGGACTATTATGCTTTGGAATTCATGCGCACAGAGCACCTGCTGACTGAAAATACATCAAAAGTCCCCCCCTCACATTCAATATGGGGATTAAGAAGCATCCATTGCTTGGGGCTAAGTGTTGATAAAGGATTATTTGCTTGAAAACTTACACTGTCGGCTCAATACTGTGAGGCAGAAAACCTTAAAGACATATTTAGTTGAGATTATTGAATCAACAAGAGTATCCACCAACACTTTGATACTTTGGATTAGCAAGTGGTAACCTAGTTTTACCCACCCATCCTGCTTGGCAACACCTACTGCTGTCCCCAGTTACCACAGTTTAGGTTCACATTTAATCTCTAACCTTACATTCAACAAAACACTCCTGTTAGTATTTATACTTAAACACTTTCAGAGGTATGCTATGTTACAATATTAAGAGAAAAACCAGCAGTAATCATCTTAATTGCTACTATGCTAGCTTTCTGTTTGCAGATATTGATAGTACTGATGTATGGGAGTTGCACACAACTTTGACCATCCTGTCTCAATTGTGATGCTACAAACAAATTGCCACGTAGCTGTGGATGAGTCCAATCGTAATCATCTCTTTTTACTACGGTCTTTCTACAGTTTATCAGAGGAATTTTGCTTATCTGGACAGCAAGCTATGGACGTGCTAGAAAAAAAATGACAACAATTTTGGAATCAGCATACCAATTTAAGATTTGCATAAAAATCTAACTCAACAGATATTTTTGGGGTCAAATTCTAAGTGTAATAATGCACATGATGGTAACATCCAACACAACAGGAAGCGCATCATGAGGAATTCAGCGCCAACATCACAAGACTGTTCTGGGGCGTTCCATGCACTTTGCTCACTGCAGCAGGATATAGTTTCCTTTTCCAGAAGCTGTGCTTGCTCAGCCGTCAAAGCTGCTATCTCTCCCAGAGATTATATGATTACTTCCACCAAAGTGAGAACTAGTGGGGGAGGGGCACAGTCGCTATGTACGGTAGCCTCTTGATATACTCATGGATAGTAAGAGCATCAAGGCATGGCTTGTGTTTGTTGACACTTTGCGGCAGATGATGGAGTCAACTGCAGTCCATGGAAGCATCATTAGGAAAGAGTCTATGCCAGATGTGTCATGGGATAAGCATGATGTCATCAGCAGAAGTGAAGATGTATCGCACATGGAAAGTGTGAAAGAGTGACCAGCTGCACCTGCTCCGCTGTCTGCATGGAAGCAGCTGCGACACCCTCTGTGGAGGCACAAGCGGCCGGAATGAAGACAGAAGACTTCTTGGGGGCTGTGCGGCTTGTTTTCTTTGCTCAGCTGGGATGAGGGATCAGCGCCACTGATGGCGGTATCTGTGATGCAATTCTGCGGCTAGGTCGGGTCAACATGATTGAAGTGGCTTTGCTAGTTGGGCTTCGGTCATGGGAGGAGGATCCCGGAGGAGGGGTTTTACGCTTGAAGTGAAGGAGAATGGATGTTATAGCTTCCCCAATGTCTGTGGCTAACTACGGCAGCCCAAGGCCACAGCAGAGAAAGCAGCGGAGAGCAGTGCAATTCCATTTTGTGGTGCAGAAACACGAGCGGCACGCTGATCAGACAGAGGCAAGCGTAACTGCTGCTTTATAAGAAATGAATGCACGGGTTTGCAGATGTAGGGCTACATATACTGTATGCCCTGTATCTACGTCTGTTTGGTTAAGGAACTTATTTTGTGGCTATTGATGCTGTATTTTGCATGGACATTTTATTAGATACACTATGTTAATCTATTTAGATTCTGTCTTGTAAAAAAAAGCAAGAAAAAAAAGCCTCCTTTTCTCAAACACTGGTCAATTTAGGGCTTGTGTATACAAACACTAACATTCATCACTTAAGTTAACCTTAAATTATTATTCATATTATATATTCTATTTAAACTAGAGGTGCAACAATTAATTGATTGATTAATCGGCAACTAATCAATTATCAGATTTATTATTTTGATCATTTAGTAATCATTTAAATATCTTCTTTTTTTTTTATTGCCCAAATCTTTCTCAACAGTATTCTCTGATTTCTGCAGTTTTACATGAAAGCAGACTTATCATCTTTGTTTTAAATCAAAATAAAACATTTGCTTTTCATTTGGAAAATAATGATAATTGTTGCCTTTGTTCTAACATGTTACTAACCAAACTAGATCGTACATAATTTATGTTTTATGCATTTTCTACGATGCCAACTGAAATAATGTCCTGTTTTTGCTTAATCAACTAAATAATCTAAACATTAATAATTGTTCAAATAATCCTTAGTTGCAACCTTAATGTATCTATGTAGTGTTTTCAAGATACAAAAACTCTGACTTCTGTGTTATTACTGCATGAACTATCTTGATACCAGTACTGCAACAATACCATGGCAAAAACCTAAAACAGCAGTGAACGCAGTGGAAATAATAGTTATCAAAACCGCAATATTGGGATAGCAATACTTTTACTCTACTTTGTAGTCTTGGTAAAAATAAATGAATAAATAAATAAAATTAAAATGTGAGCATATTTAAACACATTATATATATAGACGTAAGACTTTATGTGTATTATTACATATACTTTATTATTATTATTGGTAGTAGCAGTAGCAGCATTATAGCAGTAGTATTCATTCAAATAACATAATTCACATATTCAAGTCACATATTCTTTGGTTTTCAAATATGTATATACACTGTTATCATGATGCCTTATTTTGAAGGTTTGAAGTTCTATACACCTTACACACACATTTAAGGTATGCTCCATTTTGTTGCATCCAGTGTTAAGCGACTAGGCAGGCGGCTGCTCACAATGCGAGAATGTGGAGAGGCTAAGAAGAAACCTACTTTTTAACTGTATGAAGGATTAGTTCCCTTGAGATTTTTAACTTCCTTCTCACTGACTCATAACTGTGTAGCCCAAATAATATTTCACATTTACACACTCAAAAATGCTGGCACTGGCGGCCAATGTTAAAAGAGAACAGTACTTAAAAAACAAAAACAAAACAAAAAAACAGTGAGATGTGCAAAATGTCTGGATTTCAATAGACTCTACTTTGGGTGGCGCTTTTTGGAAAAATAATAATCCCTGAACCCACCTGCGCAGCTATCTTGGGACACCTCAAAGACTATGAAGAGGATATTTTCTGTACTCATATATTAAAGGATTCTTGCATTTCTTCTGTTAGAGTAGCAAAGTGTAGTAGGTACTTTTTTTGTTTTTTTTTCTCCATTACAGATCCTAGCTACATGTCAATGTGCGTTCTTTGAAAACCTGATTTCTAGCTTCAATTTCAAATGCAGCAGGAGGGGAAAACCCCTCTGGTTGAGGTACAAAGCATCAGGTCAAACTTTTTAATCAGGACATAGCAAGGACATAGGACAGCGTGATTGAGTGTGTGTGTTTAGAGGACACACAGCAGCAGGGACTTCATCAGTCTCGCCCGTCCCCTCCCCTCCCCAAAAAGCATCACAGTGGTCCTCTTTGCTTTGATCTCTACCTGCTGAAGCACTGCCAAGGGAGGAACAGAGGGAAAGGGAAAGGGAAAGACTGCACGAGTTCTCCCTCATCATCCCAGAAATATTGATCGTCTCATCACAGTGGCCTTGCCGACCGTAATAAATACAACTAGGGCGGTTTGATGCGGGCCGGGGAGGGAGGCGGAGGTGTGGTGCTGAATCTGAGGGAGGTTATTAGCCTCTAATGCAACACGGCACTCCAGCGAGTACACCCCATTAAGCACCCCTCTCCCAAATTCTCAACTCCCAAAAAGGATATGTTTGCATTCTGCAGGTCGGGTTCCTTCTTATTCAGAAATTAAGACCTTTTTGGTCGTCATTTGGCACAGTAGAAGAGACACTGGACAGGTGACATGGGAGTAATTGGAGGAGTTATGAGCCTTGGTCAAGGGCACCTCAGCTGTGAATTGGGCCGTGGGCTGTAATACCACTATCAGTGGGAGCAACTGATAGACCTTTCAGTCAAGGGCCAATTTCTTGCCAAATGAATGTGGGGAGCGGGGGGATCTGGACCCAATCTGATCACAATGTGATATAGAGAAGGGCCACAGTAACGTTTGTATTCGATTTGGTTAAGTTTTAAAGTAAATGTGCCTAAACTGCCAAATTTAGAAAACGCTTCATTTCCTTATCATTAGCTGGTCTAGCTAAAAAGCTACAAACGTGGAACACCTCATTTCCTTGTTCACTTCTCTGACGTAGCTCTCGCCTTTAGCTGGTCCCGCTAACAAGCTACAAATGAGGAACACCTCATTTCCTTGTTCACTTTTCTGATGTAACTCCTGCCATTAGCTGGCCCAGCTAACATGCTATGAACGCGGCTAGCTGTAGCTAACTAGCCGGCTATGTTAACTGTGCACCGTGACGTGGTCACGGACACCGATGTAAATTAACCTTAGCTGACTAGCTGTTAGCAACTACAGCAAAAGAACATTACTGTATCTTGCCAATAGATAGACGCACACCGCAGTTTGTTCTTATAATGTCACCTTCTTAGCAATGTCATCACTCTTATTAAAAGACTTACTATAAGACTGTCCATAACAAACAATACACATTACGGCACGTCTGCTTCTTCTTAGACGGTGAGACTGGTGCAAAGAAAATACATTGCAAACACAATAAAAAAAATAAAGTAATACAATAAACTTTACACCAATCTTTCAACAAACACCTCTATATGCCTATTTATCATACCAATATTAATAACTTAGTGTATTCATTTTGAAAACATGACTAATAACCATTTTAAACACAAAGAAGACATACATTGACGATAATTTGTCAAACCTAAATAATAACAGGGTTACAAACCTAGCATCCAATGAAATAAATTTGACAGTAAAGCTGGAAGACTGCTGATTTACAGTGCAGCTCTAAGTGCCCAGTTCAGATATAGTGCCTATATCTGATTATCTGATCTACTACCAAGTGAATCATATCCAAGGTCGTTGTGTACACATTTACTAAACTGCTGAGACAACCCACGTGCACACAGCTAAAATGCACAAATACAACGGCATACACAAAAGTTAACGCTGTATCTGATATTTTCATACACAGCAGGTGTTTTTCTTCAGTTGTTTTTTCATGCGGGATTGTTATTTATGTAGACATGTCATGATGTCAGGCTTGCATTGAAGCGATCCTGTATATCCAATCTCATCATGCTTGACATTTGAAATATGTATTTTTATGTTTCTCATAAGGCTGCCAGTCATGACTAAATATTTGAATTGGGTTGCACGGAAGTAAGAAATCCAGGTGCTATGATAAACAAATACATTTTGAAATCGGAACTAATGATTGACCAACATTCCAAAAATGGTGTGTTTAAGCGCAGATGTTCCACACTACACTAAACCACACAGGAAGCGTCACATTTTTATAGCTGTATAAATACCAGAAAAAAAGCTATGTTTTTCTAATATCGACGAGGCGAATGTACATCACAAGGATCTGAGGCAAACTGAAACGGACACAGGCCAAAAAAGAGTTGGGGGTAAATACAGTTCGAAAGTCTCCCCACTCTGTTTTTATAGACGCTAGTCTCAAATAAAGACTTCCACATTAGTCCTGGGGAACGTCTAACTTAAAATGAAGTGAACCAATGTGACCCGAGAGAGTGCAATCACTGATTACAAACGCTTCTAGTGAGAATCAAGGCTGGATGTGCCATTACACAAATGACAAGAGACAGAAGGACAGGAACCAGAGGAATCAGAATGTTACCTCTGCTGAACTCATTAAAATGTGAGAGGCAACAGCAAAAACTTAATTTAGCATCTCGCCTCGCAATGCGCGCTGCCGAGAGAAAGCCTGAGAGCCGGGGCACCACTTTGAGACCGGTTTCAATCATGAAGGGATTGCTCTCTGGCCTCTTTGTGGCAATATTACAGAGAATACATATCTATAAATTATTTGCTAACACGTGTTTCATTCAAATAGGCAGACATGGATTTTAAAACAGCAAAATCAATAATGAATGTACCCATGCACTGAAGCATTCCTCTTACAGGCACGCTCGTCGTAGAAACACAGTGGACTGATTAACAACAACACACCGTTTCAAATCAAGGAGACTGGCATGTAGCGGAATAACAACGTCTACGTCTAAACCAAACCGCGGCTTTGGAGAGCTCCTGCTGGGCAGCAGGGACGCTGTACCAGCAGGGGTGAGGGCGCATCAGTGCTCGCCTTCACTATTTTTTCTCTCAAGACACAGAGAATCGGCAGTCATTATATCTAAGAAGATTTGGCATCAAATCAAGGACAACGATGGAGCACGTTGTGACTGCTAATCGCCACAGTGATGTTGGCATGGTTGTGAGGATCCAGAAGGGACGTGGTCAGGTTGTGGCAGCCATGAGCCTCATTAAGACCTGCTTCCATTACTTGCCCAAAAATGAAGACATTGGTACAGTGGAAACTCTGGGGCTAATTTGTTTGGATTTCAAAAACTTTTTGTCCCCATCGGATTAGGGTGGCCATATTTTGAGTTCCAAAAAAAGAGGACACTCGGCTCGGCCCTTGAGATACTTCTCTGTATGAGTACAAAATTTAAAAAAAAACACAACTCTCGTTACACAGTAAATTCTGAAACGACATGCTTGAGTGACTTTTATTCTTTTCAATTCCTTATTTTACTCTCTTCCAAGTATAAATGTTACTCTAAACCTTAGTCTATTTGGTCCCACTCTAAATAGAGTCAAATTTACTCTACAGATGTTCTAAGCCCAACCTCTTTTGCTCCTGTGATCAACAGGACGTAAGAAATCGGGCATGTCCGGGCAAAATTGGTCACCCATTTGAAATGTCCCAAAAATCCAAAGAAAAAGCAATTCGCACCTGCAGAGTTAAGCACTTGCAACTCACTGAGGTCTAATGACAAGGTCTCAAGCAATGTATGACAGTGGTTTACTGAAGATTTTGGTTGAATTCGGAACTGCAAGTTCCACTGTAGAGATGACAAAACATTGCCATTCAATGTTGCCCTACAACTGACAGATGATCAGTCCAGGGTGCATAGGCTATGTAGGAGCAGACTCTAACCTTTCCAACCCAAACCCTGATCAGAGCTGTATCGGAAGTGGATGGATGGATATGGTAGATGGATGGATGGATGGGTGGGTGTATATTGCTGATCCTGGCAGAACAAATAAAGACATACTAGGCTCTGAGATGAACTCTGTGGCTGCTCAGTGAAATAAATAATGGCCATACTGTGAGATGCTGACGGTGCTTGAAACAACTGTTTGCTCCCCTGGACTCAATGATTTGGACAGATGTGATCAAGAAGTTTCAAATAGAGCGACTCTATACTGTGCAACGTCTATATTTCTCTTGAGTGACTGTGTTTGTGTGTGAGAGTGTCAGACACAATTTATGAAGTAATATGCTATGTAGGAACACTGACAGAGAAGGGGTATTTATCAAAGCTAGAAGACTCAATTAGAAGGAAAACAACCGAGGTGCTTTATAAAAGACAAATACATCTCCAACAGTTCATCATCGCTACTCCTATTGATCCACTGCAGAGTACAGCATCGATGGGAAAAAACCCCAAAACAAAACCTCAAAGTAGCTTATCATTCAAGCAGCCCACAGGGATTCTTTGAGAAACCACAGGATTAAGTATGAGGTGTGTCTATAATCGAGCCCTATGTAAACACATTAAGGCTTTACTCGTTGCATAGTCATTATCGAAGCTCCCACAGATGCCATTTGCAGGGTGGGATCTATTCTCTTGATGAATTGTTTACAGTCCTATTTCTAGCCTGCTGCTAACACAGCTGCAGTTTAAGAATGACCATGTGATGAGTAGTTGAGTCAAAGACGACCAAGTCATTGACAGTAACAAATGCACGGAACTAATGTTATGTCCTGGCGAGTGCACATCACTTTAGAAATGTTGGCCATTCCAACACTTTGATCGAGTGTAAAATCTGCACAAGATGGGTTACAATGCAATTATGCCCTGGTCTCCAGAGGATTAGTCTTAATGACTTAAGGGATCTCCTGTCTGTTTAATCCAGAACCATCATGAGGTCAAAACTTTAATTTGCCTAATAATTTGCTTTATGACTGGATATGTGCAAAACTAATGGTATTCCCATTAGCTTGTGCTAGAGCTAATTAACTCATTTGGTAAGCAGGCTAAATATTACATCCACCAAAAACAAATACGGAAGAAATTCCAGATAAATATGCTGCAAGAAAATTAATTAATATAATATCATGGTAATGTGTTTGTACTGAATCAAATCGTGACATTCCATGGCTCAGAGATTCTTACAAGCAGTCACACACTGGTTGCCGTGACAACTCAGGCATCGGACAGTTTCCTGCAACCAGCTTGACCCCAAGTCAAATAGCCTTTCTTTTCTAACCATCGTGGCTGTTATGCCTTCATCAGAGTGTGCGAGCACTTCTCACAGAACCCACAGGCCTTGCGGCAAGGGTGGTGGAGTGTCTGGGTCATCTCCAAGTTGATCATTTGACCTAAATATGGACAGACTATGTAATTGGGGTGGAACAGTTTGCAAAATCCACAGTTTGGTTCATAACACAGTTTGGTGGTCACGGTTTTCGGTTCGGCGGACTGTTAGGAAAATCAATTACGTCTTGTAGGGTCATGTTAAAACTGAAAGACTGAGGTGGTTTGACATTTGGCACATCAGTGTGACAGTCTGAAAGTAGGTTGGATTCTGGACATGAATAGTTCCCATCATGCGTTGCAAATGCTAAAAACAAAGAGCTATTCAATGTCACTAAAATGTAGTTAAATCTTTATGGGGCACACAGGAAAATTATTTTACTATTCTAACCTGAGGTAAACATTCGTGGGTTTGAGGTTAGCAAAGTCATAAAGATTCAGATAGCGTGAATGTCTGGTTTTTCGGTCTGTGTTATAAAACACAATTGATGTGTGGAGTTTCTGGGATGTAAGCAGACACTTTTGCGTAATCATTAAGAAGTACTTCGTAACATTAGCTATTTCTTTTTTAGGTCTCTAGGTCGGATAAGTAGGCAAGGGATTTTCCTCGGGCACAAGCTTGCCGTCAAAATAAAACCAAATAAATCAAAGAAGGCTTTGATTGACAAGGAAAAAACTAAGAAAGCTTTGTCTAGACATTTCTTCATTATTTTCCATCTTTATCTATCTAAAACTGTCGTTACATCGGCCCGTGACAGATTCCCATCTTTCGGTGAGTGCTTTTGCATTTTCTGTCTGTACGGACCCGGCTCGATGAATGTAAACCTGCTTCAGTCGGTGCTCAGTTCGTGGATTTTTTTTCAAAGCTTCGCGCCATAAAGCACTCGCCGAAAGGTGGCCGATGTAAGAACGGTTTTGCTTTACTCGGCAGCTAGAGTGACAACACTTCCTGATCCCCTATCAGCTGACTAAACACTAACCAATCAGAAGCTAGCATACTTTAGGTAAATGCAAGTGAATGACGGAGAGCAGTAGATTTGACACATCAACTTAACTACTTGTACAAAGAAAAATACCAAAATGTATGAATGTGTATATAATAATTCTGGAAACATGAATGTACAAGAAAATATTTATTTTAACAAATTAACTTAAATGCTTGATCCTCAGGGAGTGGACCTTCATAAAACAAGGCGTCTTTGTCTCTGGCAGCACCCAACGCTTCAAAGTTCGAATGCTTAACATCATATGGTTAAAGCCATTACTATCTCCTTATTTGAAAACCCGACCGAAAAGTGTTGGCACAAACATCCGAGAAGTACGCCACGTGTATTTTTCTCGCAATCTGTCACTTTTTAAAGTCGTAAATTTGCCACTTTATAAACTCGCAAATTCACGAGTTTTTTCTCAGAAATTTGTCCCCACCCTCTAAAAAAAAAATAATTATTATACGTGGCCCTAATCCGCCGTCGTACATAAAGGCGTATTATAGAAAAAAACTAAACAAAAACAAGTACCGTCCTTGCCTATATACAATATGCAATAAAGAGTGGAAAGGGATGTCAATCGAGTGAGTTTATTTACTGTAATTTAAAATGAGGTACATTTCCATCGCTTTCATAATCACACAAGCGTCAACTAATTCAAATTGCCGATGAATGCTGTGCCAATTTGCTGCTTTATATCGTCATTCATCCAATCATCCTAAAGGATGTGATTGCATTCACAAGATGAAATAAAGCAAAAGAGAATTGTGTAGATATGTCACGCTGCTCTTCACTGCTGTGAGGACAGAAACATGGCAGCTTTGACATCAATTCCTGGCCTACAGCAGAAAAGAGCATAGATTTTTTTTCTAACCTTCTAGGATTTATTGCTAATAAAAAAAAACAAATCCTGCAAGTGTATGGAATAGTAACGTCACGTCTCTACATATAGAGAGCAAATCAATGTTTATGACAGCCACTTGCTGTGTATTACCGACACTGCAATCTTTGCAATTTGTCTTGCTCGTTACTGCCTGCAAAAGAGACCTCACTTAAAATCATATTGATCGATTATCGAGCGAGATTAATGAGAGTATCATCTGGGATAAAGTTGAAACCTTTCACTCTCAGTAGTGTGTCGCGATATGAGGAGCACGGAACATTGATTGGATGGCGCCGAGCATCGACTGCGTTGTGGGTGGGATGCCATTTTTCTTGAAGCAGCTAGCACTACGCAAACACACGCAGCTGCACTGGGAGGTTTGCTGCAAGTTAATTGAGGTCAGAAGTTGATCGCGCCCAACGACAGCACCATGTTCATTGGCAATGCATTATATAACATCAGTTGAAGTGTAGCAACTATTCAAGTGTGTGTTAAAGACCGCTCAGTTGTCCTTGGCCTGAATGACCATCTACAGATTTAATATCAAGGATGACCGGTGTACTAATGGTATAACAGTGCTCGAAATAAAATGGCATAGACTACACTTTTAAACAGGATTATATGGATTATATTCTCTGCCTGTAATAATGTCCACAAATAGGAGCGCATTTCCTGCGAGGAAAAGCGTATATTATATACAGTACAATGGGCTCACATAATAAACGTAATTTTCAGAGACCAAAACACAAACACATATATGGTAATAAACCATACAAAGCCGTTCCTTGTTAACTGGAAAAATAAACAAACTTTGAATATCGACCAATGGTCTAACCTCCTCATAAATCATATTTTAATGGAAAAAATATCTGCCTCAAATAAAAACCAAATGTCAAAATTTAAAGAAACATGGTCTACGTATATAGAATTTTTTAACCTAAACTTGGATCTTAATTCTGCCTGTTAGCGAGAGCCACAGCAGCGTTATAACTGGCATTGATGTTTCTGTATTAGGCAATTTGTAACTAATGGTTGTGTTTCCATAGTCAGGAACCCGGCTGCTGCCAGCGGGATCGAGCGGATTCACCTCCGATGGGCACCAGGGGTTGATATTCGGATTCACGGCATGCCAGTGGGTTAATTCTGTGGGTGCTGTCCCCCCTGGCGGGGAGTGGGCGGGTCTGCCCCTCTGTTGGCTGCTGGGTGGCGGCTGCGTCTTGGCCGTTCCCTGGGTCTCTTGGGGGGTGCTGCGTTGCGGGGCTTTCCCTGGTGTCGGGGGCGGCGCCGTTCCGGCGCGGTCCGTCGCTCTGGGCCCGGCGACGCGGTTCGGGGCCTGTGGGCCGCCGGGGTGCCCGGTGGTTCCCTCTCCCCTCCCCCTTCCTCCCCCTTGCTGCCTCTCCCTCCTCGCCTCTCCCCGCCCGTCCTCCGCCTCCTTGTCCCCTCTCCCTCGTCGCCCTTCCTCCTCCTCTCCCCCTCTCCTTGCGTCCCTGCCGCTGCCCCCTGCCCTTCTTGTCGTCCCCTTCCCTCCTCCCTTCCCCTTCCCCGGTACGCCTTCCTTCCCCTCCCCTGGGCCGGGGGCTCCATCCATGGCCCGGGTCTCGGTGCTATGGGGGCCGGCGGGGGTGGCTGGGGTTTGGTGTCGTGCCCGCCCCGCTCCGGTGGGCGTCCTGACACCTCGGGCGGGACCCAGTATCCGGGGGGCGAGCCCTATCGCCCCGCCGGACGGGTCCCATATGCCCGCCGGGGTCCTGGTGGGGTGGGTGGGGGCTTGGTGGGCCGGTGCGCCTCCTGCCCCCGCCCGGTTGGGGGGGGCCCCGCTGGTCACACCTCTTAACTCACTACACTAGGTTTGCACAATACACTTTTATAGACATATAGGGCACATAACACACTTTGGGGGGTGGGGTAGGGTGGAAACACCGTCTTCACCCTACAACTCCCCTCCAATTTTAATACACCACACAACTTGTGGGTGGGGGGGGGGCTTGGGGGCCTGTGGGGGTGCCATCGGTTGGGGGCCGCAGTATAGAGCAGTGCTGCGGTCCCCTGTCCGTGTCGCCACCCCCCCCCCCCCCCCCCCCCCCCCGCCCTATCTATTTTTTTTAATGCACCACATACACTCAGCAACATGCTTGGGTGGCGGGTGGATCGGAGCGTGGGAATATCATTTCCATCGGCTCCGGTTCACCTGCTCCTAATTTTAATGCACCACACACACACACTTGTATATACACTGGGTGGGGTCACATTCACGGTTTAGGGGTAGAGTTCGCCAGTCCGCGAGCTGGCGGACTCAGTAACAGGGGTTAATTTTCACAAAGAACGCTGGGGTGACGACCGGGGCCTTCCCCCGCTGGGCCTGGGGTTCGGGGGTGTCGGCCGCCCTCCGGTGCCCCCATCTCCCCCTTCTGCCCCCGGTGTTCCGTCCTTCCACACGGCGGGGGGTGGGGTGGGCGCGGCTGCCCTCTCCGCTCCGCTGTCCGGCCCCTCTTCGGCGCCGGTGCCTGGGTGCGGGTGGTCCCCGGGGGCTGGGGGTCGGGGGTTGGGGGGCTGCCGGTTGGTCGGGGTGGGGTCGGGGGGGGGGGCGGCTTTGTTGGGGGGGGGCGGTGGTGGGGGTTGCGGGGTGGGGGGGTGCTGGGGGTGGGGGGTGTCTGGGGGATTGGGGGCATGGGGGCGGCTGGGGCTGGGTTGGGGTGGGTGGCGGGGGGTGGATGGGGGGCGGGGGGTGGTGGGGGGGGCGGGGGTTGGGGGCCGGTGGGGTGCCTGGTGGGCCTGCAGTGCCCCGTCCTGCTGCGTTGGGCCGGGGGCGCGGGCCGTGTTGGGGCGGGGGGCGCTCCTGCTCCTGGGTTTGCTCTCCGGCCGGTGGCCCTGGTGGGGCCCGGGGGTCGTCCTTTGGCGCTGCCGCGGCCTGGGGGGCCCTGAGGTGTTGCGCTTGCTCTGTTCCGGCGGGGGTCGACGGCTCCCCTCTTTGGTGGAGATTTTCATGCATGCCAGATCCACCACACCAGCATCTACCGAAACTCAGACACAATCTGTTTCCTCCTCAGGTTATTGAATCGGTGGAGGCTGGTGTCTCGGATCTCACGCGGCTTCGTCTGTCCTTCCTTCCTTTTCTCGGTCTCTCCGTTGGTCTCTTGAGGCCTCCCTGACTTTATGTTTTTTGGATTTGTTGGGGTCTGGATGTTTCTTGGGCTGGGGAGGAGTTCTGGTGGGGGGTGTCTGGTCGGTGCTGGATTTCACCTTCCTTGGTTTTCTTCGGTCCCCTCGGGTCTCCTGGTGTTCGATTTAGGTGAACGGTATAAGATTTTTTTTTTTCTAATAGGTTTTCTGGTGAGCTAACAAACACACGCACGCACGCACGCACACACACATACTCACCCACACACACAAAAAAAAAAAAAAAAAAAAAGTATGTATGTATGTATGTATATATGTATATATGTATGTATATATGTGTATATATATATATATATATATATTTAAAAAAAAAAAAAAAAAAAAAAAAAAAAAAAAAAAAAAAGAGCAATGATGATGACATTTCCGAATGAACAATACTGAGCTCTTTTAAAAGAAAGAAAAAAAAAAAAAAAAAAAGAAGAAAAAAAAAACAAAAAAAAAAAAAAAAAAAAAAAAAAACAAAGCCGTTCCTTTGAAGGGATGATCATCCCGAGCACTTACTGTGCTGCGCGTCGTTTCAAAATGGCACTGGAGCTCGACACGAGTGTGTGCAATTCATTGCTTTTTCCCATTTTGAATCATGCTTTTTTTAAATTTGATGTCAGGGTTACAATTCAGATGAGTTTTCCACTCGAATGTGAAAGAAAATCCGCCGCGCTGTTCTATAAAATGTAATACCTGCCTAAATGGAACTGAACAGAGACAATGGATAGCGGAAAAATACGACCAATACAACGGGTTTAAGTAAGAAGCCTGTTGTTCTGAAATACCCCACAAAGTGGATTCAGCAATTTATTTCTAAATATTCTTACATAATTGATCATTGCTGAAAATGTGCAAAGACTGACAACTGTATAGTACATAAACTACTGTCTATCATTTCAGTTTTCCTGAATGGCACACTTGAGAGAAGAACTTGAGCACCTTCGTCCACATCAGCGCTTATCCAGCAAAATTGTGACATACACTTAAATAGCCAAGCAACACATTTTCCCTTTGGATTGTCTGCTGTCATAGCAACTGTAGAGTGTCTCAATGTCAACCATGAGTGCACGCACGTAAGGGAGGGGGATTTTTTTAATTTTTTTTATTTAAGAAGTCAGATGCGACAGCCAGTGTGGACAGTGGCTAGGCACTGACATGGATGCTTTAGAGTGCCTCATTGTCATGGAGTGCAAAAGCCCCGCAACGACCCGGGATGTTGTCCAGCCAGTAGGCTCTATTTTCTCAGTAGGCATAAAAAACATGCTAGCCGATGTAGTATTCATGTACCAAAAGATATGATCCATGTGGTACCTTTTAACAAACTATTAGCTGCCTTAGCATTTGCAGCAATGCTTTACAGGAAAAAATACAGATCCCTTCAAGTTTGTTGTTTTTGTTAAAGTAGGGTCCACGGCTCCCAAGTGGTCTGTGATTCAATTTTGTGCTTAAAAAATAAAATAAAATCCAGTTAATACTTACTTTTAAATGTCAAGTTTAAAAAATAATCACATTGGGGCGGCGTGGCTCAGTGATAGAGACGCCATTGTGACCACGTCGAAGTATCCTTGAGCAAGATACCGGACCCCCAGTTGCTCCTTATACTGTGTCATCAGTAGGTCAATGAGTAGTCAAATGTAAAGTGCTTTGAGGGCCTTGTAAAATGGAAAAGCGCTAAAATAAGTACCATTTACTTTAGATTAGTTAAGGTTAATACAATTTGTGTCAGAAAAGTTCCAGTGTTGTTTTAGATATATCTCAAATCCTACAAACTACAAACTGAGAAAATGTTTTTTACCCTTCTTGATTTGATTGGGTTCAGGAATTCAGTTATCCTTTTGTACCCTTTTTTCCCCTTTAAATTTTAGGTACATTTCTCAATATTTATCACCGATCCAGACTTCCTGCAAGGGAATTCATGACAGCATTTAATCAAATGTATCAATTGTATATTTTCACCTGTTTTCAATGCACTTGCCAATTGTCTACCTGTCCTTAACCACCTCACATGTAGAGCAACAGTTAATGTACTAAGTGACGAGTTGATGAAAACATTGAAGCATGTTTCCTTTCAAAGACCGCGATCAATTGGCTTCCTTGCAGAGCACCCACGGATGCCAAAAAGCACAGGAACAGGAAAGCGCTTTTGTCATGCAAAAGGGGGTTGTTAGTTGCAGTGAAGTGAGGGGTGCCAAGGTGTATTGTTGTGTGACAAGCTGGATTTCTTAATTCATGGCTTAAAAAGACACACACGAGTGAAATTTGTGCAAGGAAAATAAACCTGCAGCAGCCATATTTGCTATACACAAAAATGGGTAAAATGGATTAATTCTAGATTTATGGTGCGGCGGGCCTATTTACACAGGAAGCGGAAGGTTGATGTGGCCTAATGACAACAGATTAAATGAGGTCTGCCCACTGCACATGATGTCTGGACTTTTATGGGGACGTAATTAAGTTCTGAACCAACAGTGATGTGCTTTTAACTAAAGGTCAGCAGCAATTCAAGCTACACTTGACGACTACGTGGACCACGGCACAAAAACAACGGCTGACGCTCTGTGAAGGGGACCTTCATCGCCGGCGAGAAACAATGACCGCACAAACACTTGCTGCGCCGCGTGACCTCTATAAGCCATTGAAGTGGTGCTTGGGAGCTGAATAAGACAATATACGCTACCCAGCGTTCCCCTTCGCGCAGGCAGCTGCGTCTGAGGTTTGATTTGATTTGTGATTTGAATCTCAACACACCCTATTAAGAGCAAACTCAAAGCAGCATCCAGGTGGCTTTGGATGAGACGCAGAGGGATTAGTGAGGTGATATCAGTCACCACAGTTGACTCGCTTCTCTTATCCAGCAGCATCACAGTAACTCTCTGTGTTCCATTCATGAGACCAGGCTGCAGCTGAAGCTCGGAGACCAGGAAGCTTAGAGAAGTTAATTCCTGTCATTTATGTACATATGTCCTTTAACTACTCCCAACCAAAAATACAAACCCATATAGATGTTTTTGTAACAAAAACACTGTCGCTATGCATTTTCCCAACAGAAAACATGGACTGATCATTTAAGCAGCATAAAGTATCATCACTGCCCAATGAAAATCCTGTAACTCCAGTTGATTATGACTTACATAACATAAATAGATTATAGTGCAAAGCCAAGCAGCCAATGAAAACATGTTTGCGCTGAATAGAGTCTTGATGGATGAATGCAGGTCAAAAGCAGGTTGCTAAATTTGCCATTGACTTATAAACTACCCTGATGTTAAAGACGTGATCTCCGCAGAAACGTCGTTTGACATTGATAAATATTGTTACAACGATTCACTAATATCGCTTTGACATAGAGAGACATTATTATGAGTAGGGATGTCCACACGTCCTTATTAACGGGACAGTCCCGGATTTTGAGCATTGAGTCTCAAGTCACGTTATTTTAGCTAACGAAAACTAATGAAAAAACAAAAATTCCAAAAAATATTTCATTAACGAAATAAAGTAAAAACGAAAATGCTTTAAAAAAAAAAAACTAAAACTAATTGAAACTACAATTTATGTTACATAAATGTGTCCATGGTGTTTATTAAATATTGCGCACAAGTAATACACATTTAAAAAAAAAAAAAAAAAAATTCTTAAACTGAAAACAAATATTGCAACTAACTAAAACTAACGACCCTGAAAACTAAATTTAAAAAACAATACTCAAAACAAAATAAAAACTAACTAAAATGATAATTCCAAAACTATAATAACTTTTTTTTTTTTTTTTTTATCCAGTCAGCAAGCCAATTATTTGTGCCATATGTATGTCAATCACACAGTTGTCATAGCGATTCATACGATACACCTGAATAAAATGAAATTAAAGTGTTAAATTCCTTCCTATTTACTTTCACATTCGCATTCGCGCTCTCATTCTCATCCGCAGCCACTCACTTGCAGGTGTGCTTTTGTCATACCGGAACTACAACTACTTCCTGCTTCCGTGACTAAGAATCATGAGAAATGGAGCCCTACGAGCCTAACGCTGCAGTTACTTACTTATGAACTTACAAACGCGAGCCGATTGTTTCTGGCGGTGCGTTTCTAATGTTACAATGTGGGACAGCTTCCACTAGCTGCCAGAACCGAGCAAAATGGTTGGATGATTGTGAGTGCATTGTCTTGTTTAGCACCGTTGAACTGTCAACCAAGATAGCATTAGCTAAAGTAATAAAATAACCTGTCACAAGATTGATTAACGATTCAATTTGTTTTCCTGGTAAGAATTCATTGTATAATTGATTTTCAGTCAAATTGTAGTGTCACAGTTTTTAATTTTGAAAATCTCGTCACCTTTAATTAATAAATGGTTTTATAAATAGGCTTGCTTTGACATATACTTGATAGCCTGAAAATCCATTTAAATTGATTTGTGCTTGGAGGGGATCATTTTCAAAAGTAGCCAAACACATGTGGATGCAGCTTTCAACCGCTTTACAATCTTATCGTTGATAATATTATTTTTATTCATGCCAAGGGAATCCAGATGAGCTCTTGGGGACAGCCTAAATGACACTGCCCTTTCCAGGAGGCAGGGAGCAAACAGACGCCACCAGGGCTTTCTTGCTAATACATATAATAAAGTATAGTCACAGGCATGCTTGAATATTCCCCATGGAGGACGGACCACTGTCCGTCCCGTCACAACAGTCCTTCCGGCTCCCACTGCCAAATATGTCTACTCTCAATTTACTATTTCTAATCCTGTCTGAAAGCCTATCTTGAATGTCAGGCTTCTTCCTAAATTGGCTTGTGTTCTTTGTGATTGATTAAAGTACTGTAACCTAGCTTTATCAGAGCGCCCTGAACTCTGTCTTCTTGCCAAATCTATTAGGTAATGCATCCTTTGTTATCGTGCAGGTTGGTGTTTTCTCTACGGCAACCCTACCCTACCTAGCTTCATCCCAAAAAAAAGTGGTGCGGGCCTCAGCTGGTAACAGCATGTGACAAATGCGGCATTCTAATTCAATGACGGCTTCATTCAATTGAATTGGCTTAAACGTATCACCAGTCCAGAACCAGCTGTGGAGCGACATGCTAAAACCACATTTCACAAGGCCTTATTTTATTCTCTTGACTGATACCATTCACGCACGGTGGTACTAAATACTTCCATGTTCCCTGACAATGGGATCGTAATTCATCTGTTCTAAAGCCATAATATTCCCCATGCCATTGAACAAAGAGGAGAGGTTGCCCTGATATTACTGCTGACGCCAGAGTCCTAGACGCTGCACTTAAGAGTGTCTCCAGCAGGACATCATTCAAGCGCACTCTCTACAAAATCCATGAGACAAAAGTAGACCTCTGTGCTAGCAAGCACACAACTTTCTTATGGCTTGTGGGCTTTCTCGAGGTCATATGGTTTGGCGTCACTCATACTAACCGTCGGCACTTTCTGAAATCCATGAGCTCTTGCTGTCAAATGTATAGAGGCAATTTTCAACGGCGGCTCTGAATGGTTGCTGACCTCCTTTCACCGAGGAATTTGATGCAGCACAAACACCCCGCATACTGAGTTAAGGATGAATTAAAATCCCATCTCTCTTACTTTAAACCCGGTATAAGACAACGCTAATGACTGAATGCTGAGAAATAGGCCATGCCCAAAACACTCCAGGCAAATCTAGCCTCAGGTTGTGTGCACTTCCTCAAAAACTGCACATGCATATCTAGGATTGTATCTCTCCTCCTAATCTTCAAACCACAACATAGCGTATACAGGGCAACGTATTCTGTATGTATGAAACGCGTTGTGCAAGTCAATAAATTGTGGCTCAATTTATATATATATATATATATATATATATTAAGGGTGCAATTAGCGGTTATTTCAGTAATCGATTAATCTGCCGATTATTGCTTTATTTACTCATTCAAGTGCTTTTTATGAGATGAAAGGATCTTCCATCTTGAGCGTTTAAATTTTTTTTTATTTTTTAAACGCACACACACAAAAATTAATTGAAATGAGGGTTTTACTTGCCTGAGCAAAAAGTCACATCGGATCATATCAACGTTGCAACTTTAGGGCATATTATTTATTCATTCATATGTTGGCATCCAAACTATTCCCTAAATGTTACCACTTTGAAAACTCTGTTTCGGAACCCAAGCTGTGCATATAAAGATACAAGAGCAAGTTGCAGGCGCTTGCGGAGGGGAGAGAGAGCGTCTTTTAGGAGGCATGAATGCAGAAGAGATGGAACAACGAGGCCATTGTTGTTTTCTCAGTTAAGAGCCCCGGAGCTTTTGCAAAGCAGCAAACAACAATAAAAGTGCCTACATGTTGGCTGTAAAATTTAATGTGGCTACAAGGCTTCCCCTTAATTTTCATTGACACTAAACGCAAAGCCCTCAGAGCCAGAATCATGTTACTTATTATAAATACTTATTCCTGAGGTAAACCGAGAGAGAGGCTATATAGTGCTAAATAGTGACGTGTGCAAGTCCTTTCTCAGGTTGCCTCATGAACATGTTCTTGATTCATGAGTCGATGCACGCACTTGAATGAATATTAGCTCTCCATAGCTATACAGCAGGGATGGGCAACTTAAATGCTGGAGGCGGCCCACATAGGACAACACATTTTTTGACTAGATTCATGCCAAAAACTATATTTTAAATATGGACGAAATATGCGCATATGCGCAAAATGTGCATTTTTGTTAATGCATTTTTCAATGCAGGTATAAAAGATGCACTGTCCTAACCTAACAAAGGGTTTGAAGCAAACAACAAAAATAACAGCATGCAGTATTTTTCCCCGGTGCAAAAATAAATAAATAATAACAAATTCAACATTAAGACTCACGTTGTACTATGGGCCAGTGTAAGCACAACTAAGACATGTCTGCCATCTAGTGGTCAATGGTGATATTACAACTTATTATGGATTCACATATTGGCGATCACCCCCCTCCTTTTATTGCTCAAATATATATCTATATCTATATATTTATATTTGAGATTTTTCCCTTTTTTATACCGGATTTTGTGTGTGTGTGTGTGGGGGGGGGGGGGGGGTGCTTCCTCCTGTTTTTTGTTGAAATCCTTTTAATTTACTGTTGAAGGTTTTGGGGGGTTTGTTAAAAAGAAAATTGATGAGTGTCTTTCTTTTTTCAATAATTTTTTTTCAGATTTGGTATTTTTCCTATTATTCTCTGGTATTTTAAGACCTATTTCCCCCATTTTTCAAAAATAACATAGGCTAAATCTGTATTAGCAATTTCCCCCAAATATAGTGGATATTTTCTATGTTTTCCAATATTGTTTTTATATTTTGGATTTTTCCTGTTTCTCTATGTAATTTGTATCCCAATTTCTCCTCTTTTTTTCATGAAAAACCCATGTTGAATCTGTATCAAAGCTTCTTGGAGAATTTTTGGGGTTTGTAAAATAAATAAATGAAGTTAAAGAATTTTTTCAATTGTGTGAGTGGGAGGATTAATCAAGGGGCTACTCAGAGTATGGTCGGAGGCCACATGCAATCCAGCTTTTCATTCCAAGTGTATTTACGATGGCATGAATTTCCACTTTCAGGAGAAGAAACATTACATTTACAAATATAGTCAAGGTTTTTTTTCTCGAAACGTTACTGTTAAGACTATAATCAACAAACCTTAAAGTGTGGCTGTTACATGAAACCATAATCTCTGGCGCTTAGTACGAATTCATGCTCCACAAAATAAATCCATATTTGATAGATGCAAAGTTTCAAGAGCCGTTTAGTAGCGCAAAGCCGCTACCTCTGTGCTGGATTAAGTTCTTCAGGTCTAATGATTATCGAGGGCCTGTTTTTATTTGTTTTCAAACCGGCATTTCGTTCTTGATAGAATCACGGTTGGGTTACGTCTCCGGAGGCAACTCACGCTCATCAAAAGAGCGTGCTTTGTCCAATGATCTATAAACCCGTACCGCCACTTACTGTGAAATACGTGCCGGATAACTTGAGAGAAAGAGCAAAATCAATGAGGAACAATGTCTCCCAATTTACAGCGTGATCATGGTGCATTATGTTGTATATCATAAGCCTGTGGTGTACAAGTATGAGCTGTTGCGGGGCGGCTCGTGTTTTAGGATGAGCTTGGAATTCCTTGGTGGGCTTCTTGCTTTTCTTATCAATAACTCTGTCAGAGGCTGCCAGAAGATTTGGTAGCTCTGGATGCCCACAGCTATAAATCTGGGCCAAGGGTTGTGTGGGATGCTCAGATAAATGGGTTGGCCATTGTTTCATTGCAACACTGTTTGTCTTTACTTTCCTCTTCTACTCGGGATTTAGAACACGACTGTCCTTGGACGTCTCTCTGCAACAGCGGCTCTGGATTGGGTTGGAGTCAGCCCTGTCGCCCCAAGATTACACGAATATCCTCCCATTCAGACATTCTCCACTGTGCATGCTCTAGTGTTTTGTTGGCAATTTATCTCTAGCGGGATTTAGTTTTCGCGTGGGTATGGGTGTGTGTCTTGGATTAAAAGGGAAACTGAGGATCCGTATTCAACCCCGTTTGATGAGTTAGTTCACAACGTTGAGCACATTTTGCACTGAAGTTCAGGACGTTTGAATTTGACTCGAAACCTTAACATACGATGAGGCTCTTTATCATGGGTGTGCAGCAAAGCTTCAATGTGAAGGAAAAGTGGGCCACAGAGGCACGAAACACAATTATCCCGCAGGAAATATGTCACATTTCCAACGCCTTTTGTGATAAGGTTCACTTAGTCGAGCCTCCGAACATCGCCTTTCAAAACGCACTGTGGGGAATATAGGCAAAGATATGTCTTATTAGGTCACTTCTGGATTGCTTTTTACACACTGATCATGGATCTGCTGGGTATATGATAATCACATGGGCATCATTAGAATCAACCCGGAGGAGACTGAAGAGTGCAAATGTATTTGCTGGTTAATGACTTGGCTTCCGGTGCTTTTAAGAGAATGGCCGAGTTCGGTTGCTTTTGTCTCAGGAAAACACGAACCAAATGTTGTAAAATCCCACGTATAATACGCACCCGTGTATAATATGCCACCTTCCAAAAGCAGTTTTTTTCTCTGTACTTTTAGTACTTTTGAGTCCCTTGTTTTATTGACTACACTGCAAAAACTGAAATCTGACTATTAACCAACATCAAAGGCCCTGAACTGGTGTTTCATAGATTGAATTTTTATTTTAAGATTTTGCATAATCTAGTAATAAGATATATGGAAAAAATACAAGTATAAACAAGGGCGACAAAACAAAAATATTTTTGGAATTAATTAAAGAAGCGAATATTAATGCTATTTTAGATGGAAAACCGCAAAGAAATGCTACGTTTTATCAAGAATTACAAAAGCAAACTCATACGACGTAATCGCATGGCGCTTCCTGTTTTTCTTCTTCTTTTAAATTACTGGAGGATCACATTTCTATGGTGTATACCGCCACCTACAGCGGCGGAGTCCCCTCTTAATATTCGCAAAAGAAGAACAGATGGAAATGGGCATAAGTCGGACGTCCGTTTTGCGCATTTTCAGTAAATTTGCTTAAAAAAACCCGAAACAATTGGATGGAAACTTGGCTAGAGTCATGCGAGCTTTTCATGTTAATATTCTTAAAGAAGAAAGAGCAAACATCCCATTAGTTAAGATATTGCTGGGCGCCAGGCAACCAAAAGGCTCTACCAGTAATTGTCACTATTTGCTTTGGAGTTGGGGGTTGTATAGAGTTTGAAATGTGTGTGCAGCAGGTTTCGACTCCAATGATTAAAGAGAATAAAAGATTAGAATGCCTGCAAATTCTGGGCTGTCAGAAAATGTTGAATCATTTAGTGTGCTCCAACATGGCGACGAGATCGGGCTCAATCAAAATCCCCACAAGTAGAAAACTCAAGTGTAGTCTTCTGTAGTATCTGCTGGGGTTTTTTTCCTTTGTACTCAATATGCAGTAAAGCTGTCCTGAGAATGAATAAAACAAACGTGCAATATTTTGTTTGGGCTGTCTTTTTCGCAGTGCTGAGCTAACTTGAAGCAAAGCTTTTCCCAACCTAATCACTTTCCTCTTGTTTTGTTTCAAACTCATCTCTTTTTGTCCCTGCTCTCGATCCTCTCTGATCCGCTCTCCTTTCCTGCCACTCTCGCAGAACCATTTCTATCCCAACCGTATCATTTTGCGCTTCAGATTCAGGACTGAGCTGCCCACCACCATTATGTCATTCAACACCTGTACTTATGGGAGCAGCTCAAACTCACAGAGGGCCCAAAAGCCCCTGAAAGAGCTCAAACCCTCGAGTCGATCTTGCCAAATTCACCTTCAGGTTGTAATCCCTCAAGGGACACAACAATAGTACATGAGACACTTGCCAAGTTTGACTCAGGCTCAAGGTGAAAAAAAAACGCCACGTGTTTTCGAGTACGTTCCTACACAATGACGACATTCTGCATATCTTATGCGATTACAGATTTTGCAGCACTTCTTGTGGCCGCTTTTTGTAAAACCGCTCAAATCTTTGCGACTTAACGGATCAGTTAAGTGCCTCGAGGATCCCTTCTGTCTTACGAGTTCGCCCACCCTGCCCAAACTCTGGAAAAAGTCAACTTTCCCAAGCCGCCGCAAGGCTCATCAAACTGTCAGGCTGTACTTTTACTCAAGCCATTGTCATCGTGACCTACAGCCACCAATTCATCAGAGCTGCCATCTTGGGAGAGGAAGCCACAAGGCTATTTCTGTAATGACCCAGATTTTCAGGTGAATTGGGATCTGTATCAATGTAATGAGCCGCAGCGAACAGAACGTATTAGGTCAAATAAACTATTCCGTGTGGATTCTAGCTCTTAATTTGCTCTGTGGCAGCCAAAGGAAATGAAATTCTGAATGTATATTTCAGCAGTACATAATGTTTTTACAACTCAAACAATAGGTCATTTTCATGGAACCTGTTTGTACATAGCATGTATAGTAAAGTTATGATAGTGAAGCATGTGGTGGAATGTAGACAGATTGGCTCTAAGGCTTGATATGTGGAATGCTATCAGGAAGCTATCATCAAGACTGCAGGGATATAAATAGAACACTGTGAGGAGGAGGAGTTCTACGTTGTAAGCACTAGAATAAACCGATCCCAAAGCAGGTATACTATTAAGGTGGAGGGTTTACAGTGTCATTAGGGGGCATTTAAGAAGCCTCCGCACTGTAAAACATGGTACCATTAGGAGAATAGGGAATCGAGCATTTCTATTCATGTTTCCTTCGACCAAAATAACACAACGGGCATCACAGATCTTATCATTGTTGCTCAAACAATTCCTTGTTTCTATCTAACGTGTACATGTTTTTGCCATCATGTGATGTTTTGGTGGACTTGGAGCTAGTAATTGACAAGTCATGGAATATCAAATTTAAATAATTTTATACATTTTAACAATAATGTTAATAATAATAATTTTAATAATAATGGTAGATTACGCCATTTTGCAAATTATGTTAAAGGCGCATAACAAAACGTTTCCATTGAATATTCAAAAGAGATTGAAACAATCTTAATATTACATTATGCTAATGTTATTTTTGTTGTAACGAATGTCAGAAATCATAATCAAGTACAGATGTGACTCTGAGACTAGCTTTCTCAATTTAATTTGATGAATGATTATTATTATTATTAGTTTTTGCAGTTGTTGAGAGAAACAACAAGACGTGTCTTCTTTCTGCTCCTTTTCATTAAACGATGAAGAATATTGTTTTATATTGTCTAATTCTTTTACAAATAAATGAAATAAATGATTGAAATGAAAAATGAACTTAAAATGGTCCAAATGCTCTGATTTCAGCCTCTCAACAGTAATGAATCACTGATTTCAGTTGTCCTTCCTGAAAGTCGACTAGTTGTCTTTTGTGTTTAATCAAAATAAAACATTTGCAATCATCTGTTTTTACTTTGGAAAACAATGACCCAACTGGTAATTGAATCAGTGTCAACAAGGTTGGAGAGTACAACATCAATCTCCCTTTTTTTAATCACTAAACAATACAAAATAAACAACAATCAGCAGCTTTTTAAGTATAATTTCTATTTGTTGAAGAAAAAAACATCGTAGGGTCAGTTAAGCACTGGTAAATATTTTTGCATTTATTATTTTTGTATCATAATTACAAGTCGGCAAAACCTGTTAAATAATAATTACCTGGCATCATGTTATTTTAGTGTAGCCTCCAATATCAAAAAGTGAAACATTAATTAATAAAAAGTTTGTTGTGTGTTCCCCTTCTCGAGTCATTTATTTATTCTGTCCTTGTTAAATTGGGTCGACGCCTTTAATTCTGCCGCTTCTGTTGCTGTCCATGGGGGAGGTAAGTGCCATTACAGCCGGAGAAACTTAGGTTGCTTTTTTCATTTTATTTCCCAGTGTATTTGACTATTTTAATATATTCCTGTGTCATTAAATTTGTGCACGGGCACGATATATAACCACATTTTTATTTTGTGCTGACTGTCAGGAACTGAGGCACATATAAATTTGAACGCTAAAGTAATCCAGGTGTGCGGCGTCAAGTGCCACCATTCACACAGGGACAAACAAAAGAAGAAGGTGTTTTTAATCTCTGAATGGTGCCAATATGTTGCATTGGTGAGCGAACGTGAGCTGGAGCGAAGATATGTTAAACCCCTCGGACCTGTCCTCAGTATTACATGACGGAATATGGCCTGTAAAATGTATACATGACTCGACGTTGACGTTACACTTGATTTATCGAGATGGGTCCGACGGAAAGCAGAGAACATTTAAGGTGAAACAAACCTGTGAATGACTCGGTGCTGTGTAAACTGCAGGTCCTTTTATGCGAGGCAACAATGATTGAGCTGTCACGCTCGCGTGCTTTTATAGCACACATATATTTTTATTTGTTCGGCAGGTTCCCCCAGTGGCCGGAGAATAAAAAAATATCAACAACAAAAGTACTGAAGTAACAACAAGTCCACATTTTTGTCAAGACATATTTGCAAGTAAAATACTGATATGGAGAGTTTACTTTCACGAATAATATGGAGTGATTGCATATTGACAAAAGGTAAACACTGAAAAACAAAGCAACACATTCTTGTTTTAGATGCCTTTCTTTGGACAACACAAATGTTTTCTTTTCTATTATTCCATACAAAAAGCAAAATGGGCTTAGAATTTTTAGGTGTTGTTTGAAAAAGCAATTTATCGCACACATATTCTGAAATGCTGTCCTAAAATTATACGTCATCATCTTTAGTGTTTGATAAGAGTGGTGGACAGTAAGAATGGAGTTTTAGAGTTCTATGTTGAACTTTGTACATGAAATAAACACAAATTAACTCAAACGGAGGTGTTGGTAAAGAAAAGTCATGTTTACTGCTGCAAATTTGTTTACAAAATTACAGATAATTCACAACAGCCAAGGGAACCTGATCGTCATTATATCCAATAGTTGGAATATTCAATTAGATTTTATACTGCAAAAAAACTCCATAACATGCAAACAAAGTAACTGAGAAGTTATATTTTCTTAAGGGCTTAAATACATGAAATAATAGTTCCGGTTCGAGCAGGGCTACCACAAAATGACTCCCCCCAAAAAGGCTTAATGTACGACCCTGGTGCTAAACACAAGAAAGTGCATGTCATTCAAGAAAAAGAGTGTACAAGAATGTTTTTATTTTGTATTTTTATGCTAGTCCACCATTGGTGATGAAGCAGGAATGTGGAAAGATCGCTATTAATCTCTGGCATTACTGTAGCTATTTCCCCGCTCCTCATCAGCAGCACCATGTGCTCTATGAGGTTTAAAATATTTAAATCTGTAATCTGTCATCATTACGAGGTTAACACACACCCGCACGACCGGTGTCCTATCTGTCACCACGCTTCACCACTTCACACGGCCACACATGCATCACCGGGACCTGACGTCGCCTTTTGTAGCTGTGGCTGGATATGACACTCCTGCTAGTTTCTGTCATTTCTCAACAGCAGCGCCGACATGCTGCTTGGACCCCAGAGAAAAATTAGGGGGGGGGGGGGGGGGAGCGTGCAACTGGAAAGAAAAAGGAAGAAAAGAACTGCGGCAATGCGGCGAGAAAGTAAGCTGCTAATTGTTTCCCATGTGTGTGTGACCCAGTGACTCTAGGGGAGCCTTTTCCTTGTTCGCTTACTACGAGTAAACCAGCATTCATTATTGATTCGGTAGCACAGACTCATCGTTTTACACAGCGTGGTTGTTTTGTCAGCTTAGTGATGCTGTATTAAGCCCTCACTAATATACCCGCTATCCTTGATGTCCAAGTCTCCTGAAAAACTCCAAAATCACAGCAAGGAACAAATACATTGAAAGGGATAACAATGCGCAATGGTGACCCATATATGAATATTAGGTTGATGGAAGACACTCCAACATGGTCCATTTAGCCAGCTCCATGTCATGTCTTCATAGGACAGGCTTTTACTAAGCTTCTTAAGAGCCAGCCCCAGGGGATCTATGGAAGGATGGAGGTACTGACTCAGGTCTTATCTCCACCAATTTATCCCATGAATTAGACGGGCTCCGGCCACTGTGTCCTGCCAGATCCACACAATACTCGCACCGTGTTAAGAAAAAGAATGAGATCGAAAAGGGGGCTTAACGATCACTTGGTAGGATAAGTAGTTGGTGAATTGACAGAGGATAGGAACGCACCGTCACATTAACTTTGACCTCCACGGTTGTGTTCATGCGCATCATTTTAATAGTGGATTTGCGGTCACGTGTCGGCATTTTCAGGCTGGATTTAGTGGAACAAATCAGAATTGGAATAACGGAGATTAAGAAGAGGGTGTTCAAAACAAACGGACAGGGTGTCACCTCTAACAAATACAAGGTCTTTATTTCAGTGACACAAAACAAAGTATTACAGAACAGAAGGAGGCTATTTAGCAGAGGTGGGCATTTTACAAAATTTAGTTGGGCCGTCATTTGTCTGAGAGGTTCTTGACCCGGTTAGTGATGATTACACTGACGGATGAAAACTAACTTCCGCCAGTGCTTAGTCCGACTGACAGTCCGTCAATACTGACGGGAAGTCCACCTCTGTTATTCTAAATGAATGGTGTTTGAGAGAGTTTTTGCCCAACGCTGTACCTGTACAGTTTTTCAACTCAACAGACCTTGATTTGTAGAGGGCACTAACTCCTCAGACATCCATTGACAAATAATTTCAGAAGTGGAATGATTAGTCACAGTGGCTGTGGTGCGAGTCCGGACTCGGCACGTTTGTTGTTGTTGTTGTCTCAGATTTGACTCGGACTTGTCTGGGCCTCGGCCTTTGGCAACATATATATTTTTCAACTTGACCGAGTCCAACTATGTTCCTTTAAAAGAAACTAAAGTTTTTCAGATGATCAAGATAGACCAGCACTGACGTTGGCCACTTGGTAACAACCATGGCTACTTGGCAGCAAGCCATCTGATTGGTTAACCTGACGGAGGTCAATCCTCTCAGACAACAGTGGGGTTATAAGATTTGGTTTTACCAATCATCAAGAATTTGCATTAGCCACAACGTCTTAAAAAAACAAACATGAAGCAACCTCCGGATTCTGTAAGACGACATTTTCGGATACATACAGCATCACGTCAAACTTTGTTCGACAGTGCAGAGGCACCACAAAAAGAGGTGAGCCACCGCCCGCTGGTATTTCTTTAATGCAACACTAAGGTTTACATTTACGTTGAATATGGCGCCGCCATATGGACAAAGTTGGTAATGTTATGCCTGAAGGAAAACCACGTTTCTCATGAGGACAAGCGCATTGCGTCATTTTTGAGCTCACGACATTCAAATTGACTTCTGTCTTTGTAACGAATTTGTAAAGGGGGAAGTGACGTATGCCATAAAGCGGTCAGCACATTTGGAGCTTTTTGCATGACAGTGTTCCTAACATCCTCCTCAAAGTTGTTTAGTGGCAGTAAAAATGATACAGACCCCCTTAGGCAATGGTAAAAATACCATTCAACTCGTTTTAAGTCGATGTTTCATCAGAAGAGTTATGAAAATATTTGATAAAAGGTTGAAAAGTTCCTTAGTGCTACTTTAAGAGCAAATTTCTCTTATTTTGTGGTCATGAAATTTTATTTTTTCTGTCTGGACCCCGTGGACTCACACTTGACTTGACTCGATAAAGGTGGACTTGACTACAGCCCTGATTAGTCATGTGGCCATTGGTGGCATGTCCAGTTAGAAGGATCCCATGCCTTAGTCATAGTCAGTGTTTCAAGTCTGGGTCAAACACCAATCCTGTTGGTCAGTAAGTCATTGGACTCAAACTCCTTTACTAATATTTAAATTCAACTCATGGAATCCTCTACCACATGATTAATTAATTGGTCAAGCGGGGAGTGACAAGACTTCAGATTTTTTCTTGTATGTCATTATACATATAAGAAAGGGCTGATTTATGAATAAAAACTCTGCAGCGTGCCAGTTTAGGATTGTGTAAAGGCTTTCCTTCTGCTGCTGTCATGTTTGTCTTTCAGCAATGCATCACAGAAAGATTATGTGATGCATTTTTTAAATCTCAAAAAGGAAAACAATCAAAAATAGCTCCTCAGTGCCGGTGCATATTTTATTAATCCCTAATCTTAATTCAGCACGATGGACCAGTTTTTTTTTTGTGTGTGTGTAAATTATCTGATTTTATAAATAAATATATGATAAATTGTGGCCAAAAGCAAGTGTCGGCATACTGCGTGACATCTGTTTTGTAGTTAGATGTAGAGCAGGCGAAGTCCAAAATAATATTTACTAAACAGACACTGGTCGTTGGCAGAGAAAACCTGTTAGTCAGGGGAGATGTTTTTGGGCCATGAACAATGTAAAATATCTGTTAAATGTTATGTGGAGCAGATTTGATGCCTATTTTTGTTCCACGACCATTTTGCTAATACAACAAAGTGTCTTTTGCTTGCTACTTCCCATTTCATTAACAACTGACCCACAATTACCTTTAAGTATACCAGCAAAATCTATTTAGGCTGAAACAATCAATTAAAGCAATCACAATGCAGATGTAAACTATTCCTCTGGAAATTAATAGATTTCAATAATCAATTATGACATAATAAAATGCAAACCAGCTAAACTAAAAAAATACATTTATCTCAAGTCGTCCGTGGCTCGAAGGTAACTAACTGCATCATACATCAGTGATGTCAAATTAGGCTGAATGTCTCTGCTGAGTTACAGATTTAGGTTTTGCATTTGCGTGTATGCTACATAGAGGTGACACTCACATGGAAACCACTTTGTGGGAGAAACAAGCAAATGTGAAGCTAAGAGATGGGAAATCAATCATAGCCATTTTCCAAACACTGGTCAGAGCCAATATAAGCATTTGAAATTTGCTGAAGAGAGAGAGAAAGAGCGAGAGAGGGAAAAAAACACTTGTAGTGAGAAATGTTGCCAAGGTAGATAACAGAAGCAACAGCAGTTGATTAGAGAAACATTGCGAGAGCTGTAAAGAAGACCCAAAACAATTGTCAGTGACATCAGCAACCATCTCCAGAGTCCAGGAGTGAAGATGTTATGATCAACTGTTGGCAGAAGACTTTGTGGACACAAATACAGAAACAGCACTTGAAGTTGTGAATCACTCAGAAGCAAGGCTGAGATTTTCCAAAAAGAACAGACTGCTCATGATCCCCCAAAAAATCCAGTTGACCTGGATTGTACTTCTAAAACAGACTCATTAATATTCATTGACCGTTTAGATGGCAACAATAAAGGAACTTCCAAAATCAATTGACTGCCAATTTAAGGAAAGACACTGATTTGAAGGTCCCTCGTGCAGCAAAAATGACCCAAAACAGTCCTGGAAAACAGGTTCTTGACTGCCCAAGTCAATCCCCAGACCTAAAACCGTTGAGCACACAAATTACCTGCCAAATATTCTATATTTTGGACATGTTCAACATTTCCTGGCAACAAGAAAAAACAAACAACAAAAAAAATCCAGACTTTCACGAACAGGTGCAAACCTTCGCAGTTTAGTGAGATATGAGCTTTAAGATATCAGTACTCACAAAAGGTGGCCGATACCAACGTGTCAAAGTGAACTGTATACATGGCCATCCTCTCATCTGCCCAAGAAGATGCAATTTTGATAAGTTTATGTACGTTGAAAAGGTAATATTGATGCTTAGCTCATTCACACCCAGCCTTTTTCACTGAAGCAACCCCCTTCGCTCCCGGCTGTTTTCTTGGATTTTGACTGATTTTGCAAGGCCCACAGAATATTGTGTTCTATTGCTATAAAAACATGGAACCTACCAAAAGAAAGATTAGTCTCTTCTTTCATCAGGAAAAAAAAAGTATATTTCTGTCTGTTTTAGTTTTGCAGCAATTAGCATTAGAATATAACTAAGTTTCATCATTATTCACAAACCTTTTGAAAACACTTGGAAAAAGAGCGTGTTGCAATGTGGCCCTGGTTGATCTCTTAAACTCTGCTGCCACCTGCTGGCCGTTTTTGTAATAACTACCTTTGTTTTAAGCGTTCTCTTCATTTTAGAGGCTGCATCAAAGCCGTCTGTATGCTCTAGCATAAAAAAAAACGTATATATATACGTTTTGGGACCATGGTGACATTTAAAATATTTATACATTTTTGGGAGAACATGAGTTAGTAGTGTTGTAGTCAAGACAGTATCGAGACCAAAAAAGAAAGTGGTGTTGAACGTCCCTACTTTTAGATAAAAGCAAAATTAAAAGAGTCCTTACTGTTCCAATACTTTTGGAGAGGAGTATAATTTTTCATTTTACTTCCATTACATTGTGTTATATTTTATGTCATGTAAGCAAGCAGTGACAAAAGAACGACTTCTGCAAAGGTGTAGGACAAACATCAGTCGCACATATTTCCGGTCAGAAGTATGCATTTGGGAAATTATTCATTTCCTCTCCAGCATCTTCAAGACAACATGTCAAACAGAATGAAGAATATTGGAAAACAAAAATAACATTCTACCCCCAGATCTGCACAACAGCATACACACAACGTGCACACAATCGCCCTTCCCACACAAGCAGATTGGGGAGCAATAATACGATGAAAGTGAAACGCAAGTGCAGCAGTCCAGAGAGCGATATCGGCTCAGCCGTGTCACATCAGGCCCAGACAAACTGCTCAGGTAAGAATGAGGCCCGGATGACCTTTGCGGCACACTGAGGCTCATTGGGTTTTTCCTTGCGGAGACTCATGTCAACAAGTGGCGCACTTTGAACTGCACTGAAACGTCATTCGAGGGCTCAGGAGCGGGAGAGCACGCGCGCCTGTCGGGGATCACACGTCGGCTGCTTCTTGCTAGCCCGCCCGGCCCTTCCAGTCCACTGGAGGACAATCTGTCTGGAAAATGAACACAATCGGCGGCTTCTGTTCCTGGAATTTATTCGACGACGGATTCAACAGTGATCGCCTTGTTTGCGGTAAATGAAGCTTATGTGATTTTTGACAATGCAAAGTCAAAGGATGTCAAAGTGGTGGAAAATGGGGAATACGGAAAAGAGACTCAAACACTAGTTCTGAGAATTGTATGATTTAAGTTTTTTATGATCATTTTGTATAATAGTTCGATTTGAAGACTTTACTTTTGATTTCAAGACTTTATTCACAAGACTTTATTCAAGTAAATATCTGTGACAAGCTTTGAAGAAAAATGTAGAAGCAGAAAAATGTGATTAAATGCGATTAATTGCAGAAAGTGTGTTTGATTAGTTAGTTTAAAAATGTTAATTGTTTGAAAGCACACACATACATATATTAGTGATGTCAGAGTTAAAGTGTTATCTAATTAATTAATCACAAAAATTAATCGCATTAATCATGTATTATCGCAAATGATCCTTTAGCTGACAGCGGATGGTTACGTTAACGGAAGCACAGGTTGTGTTTGAGCAATAAACATAACTGCATGCATTAAACTAAAGCATTTAATAAATGATTGCGTATGACGTTCAGAATATTTGTTCATGTCAAACCATTTTTTTCCCATTTTAAATTATGCAAGTAATTAACTGATTAGGAAAAAGAGGAGGATGAGCGTGTTCAGTGGATCAAAAAATGTTGAAAACGTCCTCATAACATTAAATGTCAAAAGATTTAAAACATAACAGGTGCTCTTTAAATGGCAGGCAAAAAAAGTTGATAAAAAGCCTTTTTAATTAAGCGATTAATCGTGATTAATCAAAATTCTAAGATGTGATTAATCTGATTACAAATTTTGACAGCTCTAATATAAATATATATATAATAATTGACGGCAATTGATTCACCAATTAGTCAAACTGCCGCTGTATAGCGCCAACAACTGCCAAGGAGGTCTTACTCAATGTCAGAGTTGGTTTGTCTAAAGTATCGGGGACTGGTATCTGCAGCCTCCATGAGTACCCGATTCCTAGTATCGGTAGTCCCCCATCTCTATATGACCTAGGGGTGTGAATTGCCTAGTACCTGGCGATTTGATTCGTATCACGATTCATAGGTCACAATTCGATTCAATACCGATTAATCCCGATGCGAATCTATAAATTGGTTATTGCGATTTTTTTTTTTTACTCACATTTAGAAAATGCTAATCAGTGAACTTGTACATGTACACTGTAAGGTTTGTATGAAAATGTATTTATTTATCTGAAAATTCAGGCTTATAACTGAGCCACTGCATTTAACAAACAGGTTTCATGTTTGAACAGCACTGAAATCAAATATTAAGGCTTAATGTTCCATTAATATAACATTCTTTCATGCTTAATGTGTGAATCCTAACCTAAGTAAGACGTTTTGTTGAATATTCCCATAAAAAAATGTATGTTTAAAAATTGATTCAGCCACATATCGAATCGATTCGATAATTGCGCGCCGTAATATCGCGATATATTGCCGAAACCTAAATTAAAGAAACAGCAAGAGAACTGTGATGATAGACGATTTAGTGTGACATAGTAAAAATATATTTTCCCAAGCAGGTGTTAGCGAAAGTTTTGTGTCATGTATATCCACAGGTTTAGGCGGATGCTTTAAAAGTAATAATATATATATATATTTGGTTTTAGATGTTTTATGTTGTTAAAACATTTTTTTTGCTCAGAATTTTAATCTAACTACCAATCAACTACTTGAACATTAATAGCTGACAAATAAAATGGTCAAATGCCAATCCACAGCAATGAAAATATCGAGTAGGGCCTCTCTTGTTTTGCTCATTCTAACTAAATCACAATGACAAAGAGCATTTGACATTTTCACGGTCTCGTTTCCGGTTTGGAACCCATTACTCACAGCTACATTATTTGAATGTGTGGCACAGCTTCTGCATTCTGAGCTTGTTGTGTCCAGGCTTCTCCGGGAGTAGGAAAGTAGACAGACATATGCAGCCTGCAGCATCCCACTGCCTTTAAACTTGCATCAGCTTATTCTGCAGTCTATTCTCAGCAACATGCACCTTTCTCCCCCCCGCAACTTAAAAATGGCAAAAAAGTGACTAATTTAAGGCGAGCCACAGACTGGGCATCCATCTATCAGAGGATTCAAGTGATGAGCATGGAAATAATACATTGATTCTCCCACATTGATCAAATAAATATATTAATCCTAGCTCGCAGGGGCAGATTATCCCTAAATAACAGATCCCACATGCATTTAAATAGGCATTTGAATCGAGCAGGCTATTTATGTAGCAACAAACAGAAACGTGACATATTAAAGCTGATTAAAATGTTTAGTGTACAAAACAAATGCTTTATGGAAATTGACACGACCCAGAATTTAACGGCGGGATTTTAACCGCCTATTTGAACTTCTTTCATGTGGCTGCAGTAACCCCCCCCCCCCCCCCCAATAGTGTGGGAGCTCGTGCGTCACACCTCCATCACGCACACGCATTGTGTCTTTTTCAAAGTAACAAGTGTTCGCAATGGGAACAATAAGCGCAAAGCATGCATAAATCCCGACACGCAGCATTATTTGTCAGACGCCGTGCATGGGGTAAAAAAAAAAAAAAGAAAAAAGGAGAGAAAGGGGACTGCATGCATCCTACGTTGGGGCAGCGCGTTCCAACCCAAGAATGGCTTTGGGAAGTAGAATGCACCGAGCGTTGCAAAAACATCACTTGGGCTCTTTCCCACCCTCCCACAACAACAACAAAAAAGACACAGTGCACACGCTGCTCATTAATGAGTGTCATGCAATGTCTCACCTGCACAATCCGGATGTAAATCCCCCCATAACCGTGCGTCTGTCTTTGCAATAAAGAAATGGAAAACAAATTACGTGGGTATACTCCAAATCCCTAAAATGGTCCTTTAAAAAATATATATATATTTGAGAAAGAAGCCTCCAGTGCAGCAAGTCTCAATCCGTTCTCCCCGCTGTCATTTCCGAAAAGGTGTCTATAGAGCGCGCGAGTTGTTTCCAGCGGGAAAGCTCCCCCCTTCTCAGTCCGCCTGCCTCTGGAGTGGATGCTCTTTCGCCTCGACTCGAGGCTGGCGAGAACGCGCGGCGCGACCCCGCTGCCTTCTCCCTCCCGAGCGCCAATTGGAGCCGGAGAGGAGAGTTACTAGGTAACCAAGGGCACACGCATCATACACGGGGAAGAGCGCAGGTTCGATGCCTTACAACTATATGCGCTGACTTTCTCATTCCAAATATTTGTTATTGTGCACACTGCACATATTACTGTTCTTTGTTATGCAGCCCATATTTTTGACGTTTATCTCCTTCTACATAACTCATCCGATTGACATAATCCCAATATCAACGTATTCACACCTTTGTTTTTATACAAATTTTGTTTCCCCACAATTTCATATTTTTTACCCAATGCCATTCAACAGATTTGCATTGTTCATTTAATCTTTCATCTAACTTCCCACATACCAACAAATTCCTTTTTTCACCAGGTTTCCCATTTTTAAACATAATTCTATATCATTCTCATTTTAAACCATTCCATTTATTTCAATAATTTCAACATCATTCCATGTTTCAATATCATTGCATAGCATTTCACATTTTCACCAATAGCATTCTATATACGATACGATACAATATACTTTTATTTTCCCCGTGGGGAACTTTTTCCTGGACTCCGTCCAGCTGCAGTTACAGTAAGGAAGAAACAACAGAATAGAAAGAGATACAATTAAATTAAATAATAATAATAAATAATAATAATATCATTCATTATCACTCATTATTACTACATTCATTATCATTCCACATCATTTACTACTAATCATTCCACATTACTGTATCATAAAATCATTATATTCTCTTTCAATAGCATTGCATATCATTCCATGTTATTTCACATTTTTCACTAACTTATAATGCTAATTTTTCACCAATAGCATTCCATATCATTCATTATTACATTCATTATCACTCCACATCATTCCATATAATTTACTAGCATTCATTTTTTTCCATTTTCAGCAATCATATACAATTTCTTTCGAATTTAATTGTCTACGTATTGTAAATAATATTTTTCACAAACGTTGCACGTTTTCAACTATATCATTCCACATCACTGTATCATAAAATCATTATATTATTTTTCAATAGCATTACACATTTCATCATTTACTATCATTCCATGTTAGTTCAAAAATTTTCACCAACTTATTGCAATTTTTTCACCAATACCATTCCACATTCTTCTATATCATTCACTATTATTAATTATCAGTCCACTTTTTTTTTTTCCACTTTCAGCATTCACATACAATTCCTTCGGATTTGCATTGTCTAGTTATTGTAAATATTAATTTTGTTATTAATTAGTAAGGGGCAAAATGATGGATGGATGGATGGAATACGGATGTGGTAGGCATTGTGGAATCAATGATTGATCATTGTGCCTTGAATCATCCATCAATTTTCGATAGCATTTCCCTTTCATTAAGGTTGTTGGCGAGCTCCACCCTGGACTGGCCGCCAGGCGCACCCAGTCATATGAATGTTAATCATCAACTACAAATTGTGAATTTGGGAAAATGTTACCATCTCCCTCAGCTATAGATTAAGCCCCTAACATCCTTCTTGAAGCTTATGATGACTTTTGGTGTAATTTGATAAGGACATTAATCAACATTTAATATCGTTTACCATTTCAACTGCTTTAATACTCACGTCTTCATGATGAAAAGCACCACTCGTGCCATTCCCCACTTCATCTCTACAACATCCTCCTCCAGTGTCATCCTGACACTGCCAGCAGCCCGACTGCGTCTGGCTCTTGCCGTTGTCGATTTCATATATGCGATGTCATTGTGAAAAAAGGTTGGAAACTTTGGCAGTTTTGATTAAAAAGCATTTTCGTCTTCACGCCTTCGTGGCTCCAGTGGGATAATCCTGCTTAAGTTTCTTTATAACTTGTTGGCAACTTTGAACTTTGTTTTGCTCCCCTCTTCCTGAATCAACATCGACACTGCAGGTGATGATAGTCAAGTCAAGGTAGTCTAATTGATGACATTATTATTATTATTTTTAAGTGTCAACACACCATCCACGCCACAGTTTGCCATCAGCCTTCGAATACATTCTCAAAAGCTGTCCACTAATGAGCCGTATGCAGATCATTAACATAGTTGAATTGATGCAGGCAGTTATTATGATTATTATTTTGTGCCCACAAACATTTATGTTGTAATTTGTAATAAAACGTAGCTGAAATGCTTAACGACATAGTTTCTTGGTGTCTGTTTACACTTCTCACTCATTCAATTATAAAGCTATTGCAAATTTGGAGACGCTAAAATGATCTCAATGTGGAAATGTTTAAACGATCGTATTATTTCCAGTTAATGAAAATGCTCATCTGCATTACATATGCAAATAGATGACATTCATAACACCAATAGCGGAACTCAAGGCTATTGTTGCGTCTGCCACTTAAGTCGACGCACTTGATAACACTTCTCCTGCATCGTGTACATTTACTGTGACGGTAACGAGAATTCATCTGTATTACAAAGCAATAAAAACACAGCTACCTACTTCACCTATGTTTACCTTTAAGTACACCAGCAAAATATATTCAGGCTAGTATTCACAGAATTGAAAGCAATAATGTAATGGAACATAAGGGAAATCATTATATTTAAAAATATTTTATGTTGTATATTTTATGCATGCAGATGTTCAAAATGGATGGAATAATGACTGCAGTGTGACTTAAAATGATTATATATATAAAACCCAAGTTAAAAAATATATATTTATATTTTTATGTACAATACTCTATAATTGCCCAGGATATATTACAACGTATTTCAATGAGTGTCCTAAAGACTGCTGAAAAGGTATGAGTCCATATCAACCACACAATATGCATTGATGGAAAAGCGAACACAAAGGGATTTGCAAATTGCAAATTATACGGAGGCATACCAGCAGCGGAACCGTGATTATTCCCCGTGTATTAAAAAATGAGTGGCATGAAAAACAGCTGGAGAGCCTTTATTTGATTTGACCAGTGACAGTGTGTGAAAATAAGAACCTTGTGTCTTGGAACTGGGTCAGCAACACCTTCTCAATCAAGTCCTTGACTTTGCTTCGGAGGCCGTTGTAATCAGTAGAAGAGCCAGCATGCACGGTCCCAAGGCACTCATTAAAAACTGATGGGAATCCTTTGCCAGAATGGACAGACATGCAATAAACACTAAAGGAACTTTTTTTTTTTTTTTCCCTTCTTTGAGGGGATGCGTAAGAATGAAAACTGCTTATTTGCATGATGAGAAGATGTAATAATGAAGAGATTTTCAACATTTTTTTTTGTTATGACTAATGAAATGCTGATTGTTTTCCTGTTTAAACAAGACATTGCTGACCATTGTAAAATCCGATAAGGATTAATATTGTCATGTAATTATTAATGCGGCCCGTTTATAATGAGTGATCATCACAGTTTAGATTTGTGTTCAGTTTTATTTAGCAATTATTGAATTATTCTCTACTGTTATGACTATTGAAACTACAAGCACAATAATAAACATATTGTCAAAATACTATCTAATTTCATAATAAGTACAAATATGCATCTAGAATAGACTTACTGGAAATAATGTCAAATTAAAGTATTAAAAAGGCGTAAATGTGCAATCTTCAAGTTTCATCGTCACATGTCAAGGCGGTGAGGAGGCCTAGATTTCACAGGTATGCACAGATAAGTCCCAATTTTGCTCTCAAGGCGAGTGTCAGCTTTAAGGCACGAGGCAGATGAATGAGGTGCCTGTGGCGATTCGATGATTTCTGGAGAGTAACATCAACGCCTCAGGACTCAGGATGAACGTCACAATGCCAAAACCTTTATTGTCTGAAAATGATCTTTTCATATATATATATATATATATATATATATATATATATATACACTCCCTGCAGAGAGCTCACATAGGCACAACAATGATGAAGAGGTTCCTTTTTTAAATTTTTTTTTTTTTTTTGCTGCAGTGCATCTTGTTATTTCCTTCTTTATGTGATAGAATCAGTGATTGGCTGGAACACATTTACTATAAAAGTGCATTTTATTCATAAAGCTGTCAAATTCTCACCAAGTAAAAAATGCTGTTTAAAAGATAGGCTGTTGTTTTCAGCTATGTGGTGGTTTTGCTAATAGTATGATGTATCGAGCAAACAAATTCTCCAATTCCATTGATTTATCATATAACGGTGACTATAAATGTAGAAAGTAGCTCCAAAAAGTGTTCTTTATTTGTGCATCTCATCTAAATAGGTTAGCTCTACTGATGTGTTTTTATGAATTGTACGTGTGCAAACTCACATGCCAGATGCGTCAGATATAACAACACTCGCAACCTTGTTTATTATAGACAAAAACATAAATATTAAGTTTCAGAATCAAGCTTTGGTCTCATTCGACCATCTAAATATATTTGACAAGTCAGGAATGTTTGTTTTCAGTTGACTATGCTAAGTTTTTTTTTTTTTTTTTAGCTTGATTTGTTTATTTCTTTTGATATTAACGGAGACTGCAGTAAAAAGTAATCTCGGCCAGGCCGTGATGATCATACTCAGTACTTTTCATGCCCTTCAACCTTTAGATTGCAAATCCAAGTTTAAGCGCATACAGAGAAACAGACACAGATCTGACCGCAGAATATTTTTGAGTTACTTCACACTTATCTGCATGACTGCCGAGTGTCGAGACACGCCTATTTAATTACAGATAAATAAAGTGTATACATGATAATCATTAAATGATTGATAATCAGGAGTGCCTGATTCAATTGACTGGAGAGCAAAAGCGAATGAACACAGAATTATGACGCGTTACTTTGGGCTTCAGGAGCCTTGCTAAAACTATGGCAGAATATTTACCTCGTGAAAATATAAACACAATGCCCATCTCTCATTTGACATCAAATACGCATTAAACTAACAAATAGAAGCAGAGTGAAGGGACCACGGGCAACTGAGAGGATTCAGAAGTGATGCGGAATTAGCAACATCTCTGCTCGACAAGTTGATCACCTCTTTTTGATTTTTAGTTGATAATAACACATTTAGCTAAAAATTAAACATCAAACCACTACCATTTAATCTTATAGTAACACTCCATTACGAATAAGTCATGCTACCACGTAGCTAATATAAGCTTGTCTACTGTGCTAATGCTAGCTTAGTAATGCTAGCACTTCTATTTTGTTAAAGCTGTGACTTTTAATTTGAATGGTGACTTGTGGTAATTAGTGAAATTAGACTATATTCAAATCTTGCTAGCAGTTTTTACACTACAAGCTCTGCTTTTAATGTTACGGTTGAGTCTTAAGTGTACTTTCAGAGATTTATCTTTAGTTTATGTCACATTAAGCACCAATTAAATCTTACATACTTTTTGTTTATCCTTCCTTATCATAAACATTTATTTTTTATCTAGGTTGGCTCTCAGGATGAGGTTGATTATTGTACCCCACGTCAGGCTCATTTTCAGGTGCGTGCTAAATCCAAGCTGATAACAACAAGGTGGATTCAAGCTGTTGATGTCTGCTCATAATACTAATAATGAATGTTTAGCACCATAGTGTGCATATTTAGACACGCTTTTCTGTACAATAATCTGAACGTCATAATCATGAAACAGGGTTAGTCACAGCACGTGTCACTGCCCAGGGTGGGAGTGGGGATTTAGGGATATTTTTGTGCCAAGTGCCGAGGGCTGGGCTGGTCTTTTCCTAACACAAGTGTTTTAAAAATGCTAAATCTAACATGCAAAATGTACTGTGCCCAGATGATTCACTCACGCCTCTACCCATTATCACATCATCTTATGTTGAAGTACTCTTGCTTAAGTTGCAGAGGTAGGCAGGATACCACAAATCAGAAATTTAAATTTGAAGTGTAAAATTCTAAAGTAAAGAGTCACCAGTTGAGAAAGTGCTAATGTTATACAGCTTGCTGTCTGTTTATGTGTAAGTGGCTCTCATGCGCAGATTTCCATATTTATTGCTTGAAATCCTTCTGGGAGTTCAACTGAATGCCAATCGTGGCGCTGACTCACTTCGACACATATGCATGTGTGGCCCCTGCTCCTGCATCAAAGAGCCTGTCATTTAACAACCCCTTGATTGATTCCATCACGCCTTTTTTATGTTGCACTTGTGATACACACAACTGGTGTTTGTGGTCAAGATAAAGGCCTCTCTGACAGGCTGTAAAGTCTCAAGACACCCCCCGGAGTTGTGATGTATGTTTTGACTTTTAAGCCACTGTGGCAACTACAAGCTCAAGGAAAATGGCTTGACAGACAGGAGCAAACGCATGATGAGTTGAACTTTTACTCAGTTCCTCACAACTATACACTATATTGTCACTGTTGTTGAGTTTTGTCAGGAGCAAAACTTGTATTTCAAAAGATTATGTAAACAAAATTAGTGACGCACTCCCTTATTTTCCATAAAACCTGAATTTCACATTTTACCAAGACCATTTAAAAGAGAATTCAAAGTGTTTCTCGCTCTTTTATGCAACTGCCCTCAGTCTGAGGTCCTCAAAACTTCTTCTGAGAATTTTAACTGGTCACGTGCATTCAGTGTTGGTTTTCGGCCTTGACGCTTAATGTGCAGAGATTCTTTAAGGGTCTGTGAATCTTTTGATGACATCATTGACTGTAGATGATGAACTCTTGCACTTTGTACGTTGAAGAAGTGTTGTTCTTAAACTGTTGGACTATTTGCTTATGAAAGTGGTGAACCTCACCCACTCCTGTGCCTTTTGAAGAAGCTCCTTCTATGGCCCCGTCCACACGAAAGCCAGTTTCAATGTATCTTCACACGTTTCTTACCGTTGAAGCCGTTCGTTCACATGACAGCGGGGTTTCGGAGCTTGAAACGGATCACTTTTGAAACCGGGCTCCAGAGTGGAAAGATTTCAATACACACCCCGTACGCTTCCGCCTGGACACCTTATGCAGGATATTCCTCCAGCGATGACGTAATGGTCGCAGCAGGATGACGACGCATTATAGCAGATTGATGACGTATGCGGCAATTCTCACGTGACTGCGCGCGAACCATCTGTCAACAACAATGGCGGATAGCCGTGACGTAGTTAGCCTCCTTAGCTTGCTTATGCTTTCGCAGCAAAATATCTTCTTTATTCCCACGTTCAACAAGTGTTGTACTTGAATCATTATTTTGATACATGCAAAGCCATGTTTGTTATGTAGATTGCAATAGTGTTTAAAAAAAAAAAAGTGTCCGTCTTCTTCACTGATTCTTCATCTACGCTTTCCGTTAATTTCCTGTGGCTGCGCTACAGCGCCACTCCAGACTTGGCATATACATTACAGCTGTTAAACGTCCTAAGCGTCTTCTTTTGGACACATGCAAGTCTTGAAATGCTTCCTTTCAACCCTATTTTGGTAGAGCCACTTCCAAAGCACCCTCTCCTGTAAATTGGCTCCACCAATACCGAATCATGACACTCACCTGTTTCCAATTAAGCTGTTAAGCTGTGGCATGTATCAAACAGGTGTATTTGGAGCATTCATCAACTTCCCCAGTCTTTTATTGCCCCTGTACCAGATTTTTAGAATGTGTTACAGGTATGAGAGAATAGTAGCAAAAAGTAATCAAAAACTACAATCTTTAATATATTGTCTTTATAGTGTATTCAATTGAATATAGGTTGAAAAGGATTTGCAAAATCATTGTATTTTGTTTTAGATTAGAAACAACGTCAGAAAATACAAAATGGTCATGAGCAAGAAGAATAGGGAGGTCAGAACTGATCAAGAAGTGAAAAGAAGATCTTCAACAATTCTGTGAGAAAGTTTTATGGACTGATGGGACAAAGAAGAACCTTTACCAAAGTGATGGGAATGCTAAAACATCGGAAAAATAAAGGATATGTTATTGATCTTAAACACACAAGCTCATCTCTGAAACTCAGTAAAGGTAATGTCATGGCTTGGTCTTGCATGGCTTGTTCTGGGGCGGGCTCATTACTCTTCATTGATGCGATGTCAACACATGATTGCAGCAGTAAAATGAATTCAGATGTCAACCGAAACATTTTGTCTGCTAATTTAGACAAATAGCCATCCAAATGGTTTGAGAGATCCTTCATCATGCAGAAAGATAATGACCCAAAAACAAGAGTCCATCAAGGGCGAGAAGTGAAAGGTTTTTGACTGGCCAAATCAATCTCAATACTTAAACCCTATATAGCATGTATTTTACCTACTAAAGAAGAGTGGGTTGAGTAACTCATATCCTTTTGGAATTTCTTAAAGAAAAAAGAAAGTACTGATACGGTATACTAAGTAATAGACACTTAACGGGTAGATCAAGAAAAAACTTTTGACTTTCCTCTTTGGTCCCCCCCCAAAAAAGTTTGAAGTGTTTCCTCAATCTCCATTTTATATAGACATCTAATTTCTCTTAACGTACTCCCTCCTCATAGCTCTTTGAATGCATTTAAAATGGCGATTAATTTAGAAATAATAACAGAATGAGATTTGCTTTATTTAGTAGCTTTAAATATTACTTTTCCATTCGGAGCTCTCATACACTATTTGTAGCTTTTGATCTCACGCTCCCATGTTTACAGTGAGGAAGAAAAATAGCTGCAGGACAAAGCAACCTAACCAATTTGCTGAACCTTGTCAAGGTTAGCAGCAACACATCCTCAAAGCAAATTCATTTCACCACTCAAGTCTGCATTAGCGATGCAACAAATCTCTTTTGTCGCTACACCTGCAGCCATGCGTACACACACACACTCCGACTCAGTCAGTAGTCATAGAAATTGTGAATTTTATTTGATGCAAATGTATGCGTTGCCATTGTGAACTACGAGTCAATTATAATGCTGTGGTTATTCCGGAGCAGGCAGAAGGTGGAGGCACCTCAAGACATTAGTATGCCAATGTGTTTATAGGCCAATTTCACCCTGCATGCCTCTGGAACAAAACCTCCCAAATAATTAGCATTTCAACACAATATCACTTTTTACTGCCAGTTTAGGAGTTTGTGTCCCGTCGCTGCTCCTATTTCACATTTTCTTGCCTGGATGCATAATCGCTTTGGTGTCAAATTGTCTTCAATGAGTTGTAATAAGCACAGCGATGCCGGTGGAGAACTCTTTGTTTTTGTTTTGTTTACATATCGTACCTCCAAAACGTTAGCAGGGACTTGTTCTTTTGGGATTTTCTTCCTATCTTAATGGATGTTTGGCTCACACCAGGCACAAGAGATGAACGGAGAGTAATAACTCTTCAATCCAGCTTTCACAGAGTGATACAAGGTATTACTATGCATTTCATTCAAAGGTTTCATAGAGATTAAATGAATCAATCTGAATGTATTCGTTGAATGCGTCTTTGGCCTCCTCATCGCTAACCATTTTATTATTGATAGCAACGATCGCTTGAGATTCCTGCTACGCAGCTGCTTTACAATGAGTACCGGTACTAACGTGCAGATTTATTCTTGTCCTCATTGCTATCAGATGAGTAAGATCTTTGTAGAGTCTTTTTTTTTTTATTGGTCTGTAACACTACAAGAAACCTCTGGCGGTGTAAGTCTGCTTTCAGCATGACGTATGTGGGTGTTGTCATGCAAAATGTGTTATTGGAATGACCACACAGCAGGCGGTTTAAGTCCTTTGGCATTTTTTTAAACTTGTTTGCGTGTATGCCGTGTTTCAGTGTAATTACTAGGCAGTGGGAGTGGGGGTGGGGCGGAATTACAAACAACTGAGTGATGATTGCAATTGGATTGGATAAGACAGTAAGCTGTCTTTTTTTCCTCTACTGACAAACTATAGCATTTAGCATACGATGAATGAGCTTGACATGACTGTGCAATACATACCATCTTAAATGAATCTTGACAGTGTTGTCGAGATAGCAAGAGCATCCTCAATTCCATGTCAAAATGGCGCCACGTACAAGACTTGTCATGGAGCCAAAATAGTCCTGCAGAAGCACCTGAGACCCTCCTGGAGTAAGAACATAGAAATTGTCATAGTGGTAAAGAGCTGTAACAGTCTTCATCCCAAAACAGAACAACTCTAGAACCATTGGCCAGTTGATTGTGTTATCAGAAGTCAATGTGAAAAAAAAAATTCTCCATCGTGACCAAGAGGATGACCAGCAAAATCAGAAGCAATGGCTTTATGGCACACCAACTTTCAGAAGGATGTGTCAGCCATAGTATGAGGAAAAGATACAGAAGTCAAAGAGAGAGCGTGACCTTTATGCTGTCTCGCTGGACCTTGCCACTGAATATGAATTATTCAATTCACTAGCTCATTTACTTTTACCTTGGAGGTCTTCTACACCCCAGACAACATCAAAGACCTGTTTAGCCAAGTACTTTGCAGAGCATCATGAATTTACAGCATGCTCAAGATAGGTATTTGCCATGGGAATCTCCATTTTCCCCATTCTGTACATTACAGTCTTTGTGATTATTAGTGGCAAGGAAGACAATCATTGGAGTGGAACGGCCATCAGGACAAAGGCTCCATTTTTTAGTTTAAAACCATGCAGAGACCAATGAGGCCAGTTTGAGTCAACTCTGAAGGTCATTCTAGAAGAACAAGTAACTCTTATTGGGCACAGCCCGCAGTCCTTGGAAGTCTAGAATTGACAAGATTACAGCATTCAAAATCTTAAAATTTGTGAATATGAATTCAAATCACCACTATCTTACTCAGTGAGGTCCTCATGCATGTTTTTAACTGAAAATGTGTATGCATTAAAAATAATTTCAATTTGAACGAAACGGTCACAAAGAAATGAATGTCTGTTCTGACCTGGTGCACTTTAAACTTTCTAAAGAGCACTTATGGATGCAGCCTTCCAAGGTTTTGGGGGAAAAGCATTAAAGTCCATATCAAAGGAGAAGTGCATTTCAATTATTTATCAAGTAAGGAAAAAGGTAAGGGTCATCTTGATGCTATTACAAAGAAAGACAGGAAGGCAGAAGAAAAAAAAATCTAACAAAAACGCAATAATTTGATAAAACAAAATCAAATGTCAGGTCATAATTCATTGTTGTTGTGTTTTACTTCTGTTTGTTTAACAACACTGTACTGCCAAAAGCATTAGTGTTTCCGCATATGTATCCAGATTTAAGTCAGATTACTCTCTCTGACCTGTAAAAGCTGCGGGGCTGCAGAGAACCGGCAGCATCGGTGCAATTGTTTATTTGTGGTGAAAGGTCAGCTTCTGCAATGTCTCCGGGATTTAACTCAATTTGCAAACATGAAAGCATCTGGGCACTCGCTGTCAAATGTGATTGCATCCGCATTAATGTACAATATTAGAAATGTACGCAAACATATGCATTGTTGTACAGTAGAAGTTGCAAAGATGAATATATGAATTTGTTCTATGTCATTGGTTGCTGAAAGCATTCATACAAGCAATTCCACAACATTTTACGGGGTTTTTTCTGCACTTTTTTTGATGTGCTTCTCCTTCCACATTTCTCACCATTACAACTTCAGTATATTCTAGAAATTCACATCATACCGTCTATTAGTTTTTCCATCCCAACAGTCACAGCTTTCCTGCAATTCCACAAGAATTCAAATCATTACTATTCTAAAGACAAAATCTTCATTCAATTCATCTTGGGTACAGCTTTCGACACTCACATTTGCTGAGTACCAAAAATTCAAACATTTTCACCAACATTTTGCACCCTTTTTTAAATTTATTTACCAGTATAATTCCACATCATTCTATAGCAGGGGTGCCCAAGTTCGGTCGTCGAGAGCCCCTATCCAGCCTGTTTTCCATGTTTCCCTCCTGCAGCACAGCTGAATCTAATGATCAGCTAATCAGCAAGCTTTGCAAAAGCCTGATAACGATCCTGATCATGAATCAGGTGTGTTAGTGGAGAGAAACATGTAAAACAGGCTGGATAAGGTCTCTCGGGGACCGAACTTGAGCACCCCTGTTCTATATCATTCCACATCTTTTAATAACATTCCATATCATTGACGTTATTACTTTCATGTAAATCTTACTTATTTTTAACAATATTATTGCACATCATTCCGTAAATTTCAATATCATTCTATAACATTCCACCTGGTTCAATTTTATTCAATATCATCCCATAATCATTTCACATCAATCTCAGATTTCTTTTATTCATCATTCGGACGCAAATTCTCCAGAAGTTGCTTTTTTTCCTGCTCTTAATATAAGCACATTTCCCCTACGGAAAGAATCGTCACTGAATTAATAATTTTCAAACACAAATCACTTTGGCTTAGCCGGTTTTTTTTTTTTTACCATGTCTAGCAAATTTTGTGGCAAATTTCTCAAAACAGGATCTGCTGTGGACAAACCACGCAACAGCATCCGCAAAAGCTTGAGTCAACGGATCCTTCAAGACTGATTAAGTTTAACTAAAAAAAAATTAAGTTTGACTTCCGGTGGTTTAAAAGCTTCAAGCTGATGGCTCCACAGCTATCTCAATGACACCAGAAACGAAATGGAAAAGAACATCTAAACATTTTGGTTGAACATTTTGTACCACGTGCAGCATTCAACTTAAGCGTCTCCACTGTCCTGTGCAGGCTTGTCACGTTTTGTTCACTGCACATCCATATGATCCAACTGAGTGTTCATCTGTTGCATGGATGCGGGAAAATGAGTGAGGGACTCACTGAACCGTCAACTTGTCTGGTGTTGTCTTTGCAGGTGTGTTTCTAAGCCTCAATACGTTTCTATGTGAAACCCTGCGGAGGTTTGCATATAAAAGCAAGCTGACATAAAAAAAACTCCTCCACTCCCTGCTTGTGCCGGCAACACGTTCTGCCACCTGCAAGCTCTCCATCTGCTCACCCCCACCCAGCAGAGCTCCACAAAGCTCCACAGCCAAACACACTCAATATTAAAACCTTTCAATTGGCTGAGACTGTCCCCTAAACGCAGGATGATTCTTTAAAAAATTACACTGACTGCTTTGTATCGCAACCTTTTCAAGGTCATGGTCTGTGATGCATTCAGGTGGTGCGACATTGCAAAGGAGGACGAGCGAAGGCTTTTGTACACTACTCGTTATTCATGCGAGTGTGTGTGCCCTCCAGACCAAAGCACCTAGCCGACAATCCCACAATAAAACAAATATGGAGTAAAAAGCAGCAGCTGGACCTCAACAACCTCGAGAAGGAAGATATATGGGACCTCCAGGAAGTGACTCCTGCAGAGGTGATGGAAGGATGAGGGCACTTTAAATCCCATTACTATGTGATCAAAAGTCATTCCTCCCTTCACATTATGCAGTGAGCCTACAGTTGTGCCTTATAAAGGGGAACCTGGACTCCTGAGAGATACAGTATTGGCGGGTAACAATGCGGGCGGTGTTAGATTGCACATATTTCTCTTCATTAATAGATCAATAATGCAGGGGGAATCATATGAATAATTTTCTCCCTAATGGATATTGCATGCTGAGAAAGGATTTCCAGTTCCAGTTTTTAAAAATTTAGCGTGTGAAATGATGCATCCCTATGTGACAAAGTGATTTTTTTCGGGGCTAGAGGAGAGTAGCGCAAATGCATCAGAAAGCATCGGGAAAAAGGAATGAGAGTGCAAAAGGAGAGAAAAGAGACCAAGCCAAGACATTAGCCATTGAGCTGGAAAGCACTAGAAGAGCAACTGTACTCTCTCTGTCAGTCCTCTGCTCAGCTTGTAAACGCATACGTTTTGTTTTGAATATTAAGATTATTGCCAGTCATATAGATTCATGATGGTGGGAGCCGCCATGGAGTTGGCCAGAGAGTTGTTGTACAATCAGTATACCGAGTATATGTGTTTACAGTTTACAAATCCTGTGTTTCCAAACTAACAAATTTAATTTATCATCTCACAATATACATCAATAGTCACGCCCATTTTGAAATGATCCTACCGCCAGCGCTTTCTGTAGCTTTAAACAACAGGATTACAATGGATAGCATTCAGTTCAAGGTTTTCAATTTCAAATCAATTTTCAGCAAACACTACGCTTTGCTGTACTTCCGGTTTTGGTCTTCTTCTTTGAAAATTACATGGTCACAAACTTCAAACAAGTGTGCCGCCGTCTGGTGGTCTAAATTGGAATTACAGTGCAACCACTATACAGAGGAGTTAAACCAAAGTTACTGTAGGATTTGTTATGTTTGTGATTTCATTGCAGTTTGTTATGTTAGACTAAGCAACAAAATAGAATTGAAGAACATTCTGAGATACATTTTACAAACAGTGAATAATGCGTGACTCCTAATGACATGACGAGCACATTCGGAAGGTGTACATTGGTTACATATTGTTTGTTTGTTTGATTGGTGGCTGTAACAGAAGGTATTCACTCGCTTGGGTGAGTCTTCTATTCATGTGACTGTTTGCTGAGTTTTTTTTTCTCCCCAACCCATACTACGCTCCACCCTTAGATCACAATTTGAGGCCATTTTTTTTTTCTTCTTCCCCCTTCCCTATGTTGCTCTTTTTCATTTCTTCGGCTTCCTGTTACGTCTCCCTCTGTAGGTCATTGTTTTTTATGTCTCTTGGACTGTGATGTGAATTTCGTTGCTCTGTACTCGTGATGTGCAATTAATTCAATTCCATTCCATGAGTTCCCGCTCCGTGATGGTGTGGATGTGAGTGTGAATGGTTGTCTGTCTCTGTTGCCTTGTGATTATTGGCTGGCGACCACAGGGTCTCGCCTGAAGTCAGCTGGGATGAGCTTTGGCTCATCCATGACTCTAATAAGGATAAGCAGTACAGAAAATGGATGGATATAAATTTAATTGACAAGATATGGGATACATTCCCCTTCAAAGGTGTTGGCTGCTAGTTTTCTCCACATAATCCATCTGTGATTAGAATCAGTGAACATATACGGTTTCAGAGTATGGAAATGGATTTGCCAATCAGTCTGGGTACGCAATACTTCGTTCTTTGTTTCTTTCTTAAGAAAACTCAAGGATGACATACCACAGATTGCACATGCGTAACCTGTCATTGCAGGTGGTGGGGGGCGGGGGGAGTATGACAACCCATTGGAATTTAAACCAGCACAGTAGCACAACCAATAACGTATCTGTCACAGTGGTGTGGCTGAATGAGTTCCAGAATCGCAATCAAATGTGTCAAGGCGTTTCATAACCTTCAGCGACACATCTGCGAAGATCTAAGGGAGGAACCTGCACAGGCACATGACAGTTTACGCTCACAAAGACGCAGTGGGGAAAATATCCGACTGCTTTCAGACTTTCACCCGCCTCTGTGATGCTACCTGCATCCTCTAGCATGACATGCAATATGCATACGTTATCAAAGTAAAAAATCGGCCATGAAACTTTAATGAAGAGTGGAAGAAAAGACGAGGAGCCGATCTGCTGGCGGCGATGTGGAATTGTTTTAGTGAAGCGTGACGGACAAGAATCAAGAAACCTTGCGAGAAGGAAGAACAATCGCTACGGGCATTTGCATTTCACATGTGTGAGAAGCCACCAGCGCAATTATACATAGCAGACACGGCTGCTCTCCACAAAGCGCATTTTCATGCTTTGAACAGAGCAGCAGCCTGGCCTGGGGACACGACAGCTCAGGTGGCAAGCAGAGTTAATTTCACCATTTGGGAGAGCTTGTAAGCCTTACATGGTCAGCAAGCTAAATGTTACTTTCCCATCACTGCCTACTCTGACATGTTGTCCTTGGTCTATATCGCCTCATCTTATTTCAAATGCGGCACACTCGCCCCCTAGGGAGCCCGCGCTTAAGCAACACAGTACAACAACAATTGGGAAAACAAGTCCTGTCGGCTAGCCGAGTTTGACCCTGCCCACCTTTATACGGCAATTTGAGAAGGGAGATTTGCCCCCTGATTTACCTCCACAAACAGACGGCATAAGCCGTCTCCAGTGCAAGAGTTGCTAGGCAACAGAAGACACTTGCTGCAGACTGAAATGATTCTTTGATTCCAGGAAAGCGCTTGTGTAATACCTTACAGCGGGCGCCTTTTCCGCTACCGCATCCAAATGGTCATAGTAATTACAGTTAACGTAATATTGTGCGACTCGGCACAGCAATCATTCGACTCCACATTAAGCAGTCTTTAGTTTAGTGTTAAAGTGCATTCGTCATTCGAGGTAATTTAGCTATTGTTGAAGAGATGAAAAACAAGCAAAAGAGTGAACAGATGGGAATACATCTTTAAAAATGTACTGTAGTCAACTTGTTTGGCATTTAAGTACCTCTGTTGTCTGCTGCCAGGTTGAAATAAAGCTTAAATGAATAATTCAAAAGCTGTTTCAGTCATAAATTCATTTGCACATCACTGTTGTTGGTCAGTATGACTGATTTTGCTAAAAGCATTCACACGTTATTATACTTTTTTTTTGTTCCACCATTACCAACTACTTCTACATTTTTCGACCAATTTAACCCGGTCCAACTTCAATATGTTCCAGAAATTCATGCTTTGTGCGCTATTATTTTTCTCATTACAACCATTAATGGTTTTCCCACAATTTTATTTTTTACCCTAAAAAAAAATCCCCATTCTTTTCTATTGAGACAGTCAACATTTCACCCTCATTCACAATTCAAAATGTTAATCCTGAGATCAATTTTCAACATTCCCCCAATTCCCACATAGCAAAAATTCCATATTTTCACTAAATATTGCTCATTTTTCACCAACAAAGTTTCCCACTCATTTCCTAGGGTGTGGGTTACGGCAAAGGGCTCGTACCATTCCTACTCAAAATTCAGTATTGTTACTGTTAAAAAGTCAAGATGTTCAGCTCAATTCACCTCACCATTCAATCTATTTCACCCGCACGAAACCCTTCCCCATTCGTCATAATTCTACATTTTTGACCCCAAAATCTTCCTCCATTCATTTCAAATGACACATTCAACACATCGTTAAATATCATTTCAAATCATTCAATATCATTCAACATAATTCCATATCTTTCAACAACTTCAACTTCATTCATCCATGTTACTATATTTTTTCATTCCAGAATTTTAGCATTAAGATTTTTCTCCAGAAATTGCTTTATCTAGTATAGAATTGTATTTTGTATATTAATACATTTTGACTATTTGTGTATACAGACTGCTGTAAATGTGTGCACTTTAGAACGTTATGTTAATTGTTTTGAGTTTGTAAATTGTGTTGGTCCACCACCTAGTGGTTGGTGTTATTTGCATGTGTGTAAAATTGTAGTCAGAAACAGGTAAGTGTATCGCCTTAACTGAAACGACCAGAGAATTCCACTCTAACATTTTCTTGTGGTTCATTCTTGTCTCGTCTGTGCCTACTATATGTAATGAGCACGCATTTATATGTTAGCGCAATTGTAAATGCTGTTTTGTTGACTTGTTAAAACGCTAATCGCTCATGCTAATCACAATCTCTAATTGTTAGCCTCGAATAATTTGGTGGGCATTTTTGACATTCATGTGTAGGCATATATATTGATTTATTTTCTATATCTTGTTGCAGTTACACAATATAAATAGACAACGTCACTATCTATAGTTTGTTTATGAAATTTTAGCCATTTGGATTAAGTAGCTTCCTCAACTATCAAGGACTTTACATAAAATTTACATCTCTGTGCAGTGTTTTTGCTACTACTATAGTGACACCAACCGCAACTTCCAGCAATGAAAGATGATTTTCATTCTGAAGAATGTTCATCCAGTTATTAATACAAGATTATATGGATAGCCTGAGAGATCACTAATTACCTTTTTCTATATGCAGCCTGTGCTATTAACACTCACAGGAAATTAAAGAGGTCAAGGGTCATGCTGTGGGTGACCCAAAGAAGCTTCGAGGTAATGAAGGCAAACCAATCGCGGGGGGGGGGGGGGGGGGGGGGGTGGTAGTCGTATGTGGCGTGCCTGGATTATTGAATTCATGAGTGAGATGACTCATAAATATGCATTATCATTATCTGGTGCTGCATCCCACACACTGAATCTATCATGAAGATTAATGAGTCTTATTCAGTTAGTCAGTCAGTCATGATTTACAGCACTGCCGTTTCAAACGTGAGCAGACACTGACACCTTCTGACCATAAGGTGTAAGCTGAAGAAGGGAACCGCTTGGACTGACGTTAAGAGCCCCACTTACTTTGCATTCAACTTGTACTAATTTTGACAAAACTTACATGTATTTTAAAATATTATAGATGAATAGCAGTGATTTTACATACTTTTAAAAATATATATATATATTATTTCACTAAATGTGGAAGAAATGTTTTTCTGAACTTATTGAACACTAGGTGTCAGTGCAGGTCCATCTGTCTTCTGCTTGAACTTACCAGTACTGGATGGTGCTTAAATGTTATTATTACTATTATTATTATTATTATTATTATTATTATTATTATTATTATTATTATTATTATTATTATTATTACACCAAAAACAATTCTCTTCAGGAAATATCTTCTTTTTTTTTTTTACTGAATATATGAAAATGCATTGATAATAATATTTAGGCATTAAACTTTTGATACCAAGTACTACTTAAAAAAATACTTAGCTCTCCAGTTATCACCATCATGACCTACATTAAAATACTATAGCGTATGTTTTCCACGTTTTCATAAAACACAAGGCAGAGGCTTTCAACAGTGAGAACATATTCAAAAACGTTTGCCTGGTCGCGTACATTTAATATCAATGAAAGCCACTGTAACATTATGCATAGTTTAAACATTGAACATTGACAATGCGCTTGAATATAGGAGAGACGGTAAAAAAAATTCCTCAAACAATGATTCAATTCAAATGTATTGCACATAAATGGCAACAAAATAAGGTACTTAAATAAATCTTAAAGTTGAACTCGTATTTAGTTTTTCCCCACCAAATAAATAAAAGTATTCACAAGAAGAAACACAAAACGATTTGGTCCATCTAGCATTAGGATGAATTCACTCTGGTTTGAGTCAAATTCATTACCTTGGGATGTACAATACACACCATTACCACACAGTGTCCTCTTACTAGGGTGGAAATTGTCGTAATGAAAGTGGAAAACATATTTGTTTGCTTGATTAAATACTCGGACATAAAAACAATAGTGACACCTTTGCTCCAAACCAAATCATCAATACAGTTTAAATGACATGATTTTTCTTTTAATTAGAGACATGTTACTGCATTGTGCAAACATGTATCTAATATGTGAATAAATTAGCGGACTGACTGCTAGGATACGAAGGCTATCAAAAAAAGCTTTTTATTTGGCTGTCTTCATTTGGCTTCTATCACAGTTCATTTATTTGTTTGTTTCGGAGAGTTGTTGAGCAGGTCTGTGCACTTTCCCGCCGTAATTACTCTGCGTGGCCGGCCTTATCGAATGCATTAAGAGCCACTGTGTTCGCCACGTTCCTTCTAATTCGTTCCATTTGGATTCCGTTTTTTCATACAGAAACAAATCATCTTCAGAAATCATTCAGGGTCACATTTGTACGCATTCTGTTAGAATTTTCGATATCCTGAGAGGAGTGCGTTTTGATTTTGGTAACAAGCTTGCGGCTGAGGTCAATCCAAAAATGGCTACCTTCTTATAAGTTATAGGTCTAACGTTTGTCTAACTTCAAGAATATGCTATCGTGTCACAGTGTCAACTTACACTACAGGGCCTCCAGGAATCAATCTTTTCATTGTTCCTCGCAAGTCTGCCGACATCAGACTTACCCATCTGTGCATGTGCAGGTCACAAATGTAACAGCTACGGAAGTTTACCAATAGTGAGATAAAAACCTATTTCCCTGTGTGTAAAGACTTTTGAATTCAAAGTTGGAATGTCATGCATCTTCGCTGGCCTTTTGTCTACCCTTCCTTTATAACAGTTCAGTGGCCCAAGTAGACCAAGCTGAGACTGCAAATGATCAGCACTCACACACTTCATAGGTAAATAAAGAAACCTAATAAAACGTTGACTCTGCATAAATAGGGTTATTCAAGTTTTGGAATTTTCATTTTAATTCGTTTTTAATTCGTTTTGAGTTTTTTTTTTTTTTAGTTAATTTTAATTAGTTAGTTTTTGTGTGCGTATTATTTATGCGCAATATATAAGAAACACCATGGTGAAATGAAAAAAAGTAACGCATTTCTTACCGAGCTTTGCATTTCGGCTGATAAAGCAGGCGAGCAGAGCCATTGGAGCCAAAAGTCAAGCACGCAAAATTGTCGCCTCGGATCGACGTCATCTTAGGAGATTTACTATTGGCTGCTGCTACATGACGTCACTTCTGTGTGACACACTTTCAAACGTCTTTTTTCCGGTTAATATCAAACTAATATACTTAAAATCACATTTGAAATAATTCCCAAAAGCTCATGCAATAAATTAATTACCAAAAACTACAATGAAGGACATTTTCGCTATAATCATACTGGGTAGTTAGTTTTGTAAACATACAATATAATTTCAGTTACATTTTAATTTTTTTAAAAACATTTTCGTTTTTATCTTATTTCGTTAACGAAATTATTTTTTTAATTTTAGTTTTAATTTTTTCACTACTTTTAGTTAACTAAAATAACCTGGGTAGGGATGGGATGACCCTTTCATCCCAAAGCCATGACCTATGTGCCTTACTCTGGGTAAATTTAAGTCCCCCTCCGCTTATTTAAAGTTATTAAACATGCCAACAATATGTCATGATGATCTAATTACAGTGCACACCATATCAAATCAATTACTCTAGAATATCACGAGACATTTTGCATAAATAAGTGTCAGCGACCCACCCACATTTTGTAAAAGAAATAAATAAATAAATTGTATTTTACTGGAAGATAAATAACTAATAATAACACAAAAACATATCTACATTATATATTTACAGGTGACAATGCAAAAACACACACACAAAAAAAACTAACACTAAAACTAACAAAACTAAACTAAAACATTGCATAAAAAAATAAAAATAAAAATCTAAAGAACCCACTGGAAAAAAAATCTATATATGAAAAGCAAAACTCAAAATGAAATAAAAACCAACTACAATGAAAAATCCACAACCATTATAAGAAGCTCCACAAAGAGAGAAGATAAAAGACAAATATTGAAGTTTAAGTAACGCTGATTCACTTGCTCCGCGCTTGACCTTGTGCTTGAACGGAACTGGCACCCAATCAGTCTGCAAGGACTCCCGCCATGTTCATTTAGAGAAGGTTATGAGAAGCGTATTTAAGAGCCTGGATCTATTAGAGTCGTTGTCAGAGAACAAGCATTGTCTTCACCTCTCCTCTCTCCGAAAACGTGAGGGACAGGCTGATGGAGCGACGGCTTCTGTGACTGAAATGTGTTGAGAATCACAGGTGCTTAACGGAGCAGTTGAATGTGAACGGACTGTAGGGACGGGATGGAAGGAGATGGAGACTGGCAGTGAGGACTGGAGGGGAGGCGAGCAATACAAGCGGGAAGGCTGTCAGTCTGTCAGTCGTGGGGAAGAGATGGGCCCCAAGGTGACAACTTCTTCCGTGAGATGCTTTTCCATTGAGGATAATGTTGCTTGGCTGCTTCCACTCCAAGCAATTTATAGCAGCGATACGCAGCCTTGCAAAGTCTTGAATTATTTTCTGCATCAGATGATGCTGTGTCGTCGTTTGAAATTTACACTATATGCTGATTTCTACCTTCCACAGAAGATGGAAAAATGGGGTAAAAGCAGTTTCAAAACACATGTGCAATTAATCACACTTCTCAAATAATATAGGTGTCTAGTGGTGTCAAAATTAGAGTGTTAATTTTGAGTTAATTTAAAGCTTCTTTAACGCCACAATTTTTTTTAAATGCGCGATTAATGACCGCCCCTTACTTGAAAAGCCTGTACTGGGGAATTCCAGTCGCAACGCAGCAGACACGTTCACGTGAAAAATAAATGTAATAATAATGCATGTATATGTGCTTTGTAGGGTCAAGTTATATTTTACAATTTAAATTTCACAAGTTACGTCATGTTAAAGATTAGATGAATGCACTGAGCTGACACCAATGTCTTACAAATGCAATTATGCCATCTAGTGGCAGAAAAATGACCCCAACACAAATCAATATCACACTAGTTTTTACAATACAGCACATCTTTTGAATTTTAACTAAATTTTATGAATTATTATGAAATTGCAGTATCCATGACTAAAAGATGCAGCCATATTTTTTATTTTTTCTACTTTTATGTTAAAGTTGCAATAATAATAAAAAAAAATTGGCAAAGTTTCACTAAATTCGCTTAAAAACGTCAAAACATTTGGATAGAAACCCCATTTTTGATCAGCTGTATCACACAACAGACAGATATCAACAAAGCACTCTCAGATTTAGGCCTCTGGCACATGATTAGGTAGTGACTTGAGCTGATTTATTCATTGCTGTGACCTTTTCTACCTTAGACTTGATTCTTCATCGGCGTGTGGTCGAGAATGTTTGCCTATCTTGGTTTTAAAGATTTGCAGTCCTCATTCATAGTACAAAGGGAGTCGTCGAGTTACGGCCGAGTTCCGTTCCTACGCTGGTCATGTAACCCGAATTTCGAACTTAAGTCGGATTTCACCGTTAAAGTCAATATTTAAATCAAAATACTTTGAACAATCATTTAAAAAAAAACATATTTGCGTGACCCGAAAGAGCCGGAACCAATATTTCATGTTTCCACGGAAATGTGACGCGCCTGATGGCGAGCCGACCTGTTCGATGGACGTCATTTGCTGGACAACACAACTTTAAATAACTTAAAAATGGCGTGATTACTGTGGGAAATTAATGGACAAAAAAGGTGCTACGTAATGTCGAAACTAGCACGTATCAAAGATAACAGAACCGGTAGACGTTCTGACAAAACTTTTCAGCATTTTGCTTTACTTTTGTAATCAAGTGATGACATGTAAGATGATTCTTAGAATTTTAGTCACTAAAAATGCTCAAAAACCTGAAGTCAACTGAGGTCATAGATGGCACACTTAAAGGTTATGCATAAACTCTTATTCAGTATTTTCCCCTGCAATCCGAATTGTCTGACCACACGGGAGTTTAACTTCAAAAGATCCACAACAGTTTGTGAATAACAATTCAAATGAATTGAAATGTCTTGTACGCACTTTGTTCCAATAAAGCTTTGCTTCCACACACACCGAGACCAGAATCCCCCGTGTTTATCTTCTGTCCCACTCTGACTGCAATTACCACAATGACTCAGTTTGTCATTGGTTTTGTTGCAAAGTGTGGATTTCACTTTTGGCTGAAATGTTTGGAGCTCTTTGGAAACTGAGCACTTAAGGCAGAGTCTCTGCCGCCCATTTCTCATTCGACCTTCAGTCTCTTTTCATCATCGTCTCTCCAGCCAACCAGGCTTATAGGCCTGCCATGCAAATTTGTATGGATTCCGGCCCTGGAGTGCCTGCGCGCGTGGGCTGGCTGCGGAAAAACTCAAGGACAAAGGCAGGTAGAAGAAAACCACCAACACGTTCTAAGAATCATCTCTCGGGCATGTGTGGGCTGGGAATTGATGTGGCGTGAAGACTGGGTCAAATACAACTGGGAGCACAGACAAAATCTCCATCTAGGGTTTGAGATGTTGATATAGTCCCAAGAAATTACCTGGGATTTTGTCCTGCGTGAATGCAATCGCAGCTGTGATGAGAAAACCATCACATGGGCTTGTTGCGTTTGTAGAGAAACACATCTGACCAGTTTGGGTTTGTCTTTCAACTCTGTGTTTTCACTTTCGCGGTTACGGGTATGAAAAAGCGATACAACGCACAATGCAGTCAAATTTACACGCAACGTTGACCTCCCTCTAGAGAGATTTGCGGTATTGTAATAACATACTACGTCCAGCTAGGACTCAAAACACAAGCACATGTCAATGATCAACAAGAGCTCAACAAGATATTCTTTTAAAGCATTAACAATATTTAAAGTGCAAACACATGTGGTGTAACTGATATATTAAGGGATGTAAAAAGATTTAAATTAAAGCACCAGTCAAAAGGTATTGAGTTCACAATTCGATGTGCTTGCATTTTGAAACAAATATTTGCATTAAGATGGACATTAAAGGAAACAGGTGTAACTAAAATATGTTGTAAGCTCATATGTTGAAACAATTTGTCTGAAAGAAAAAAAGAAAAAAATCATGCTCAAATACTCGCCATAATAAACCCAATGTACTGTTATTCAATTAACCAACAATTAGGGCCCGTGTTTTATTTATTTTTTATTATTATTATTATTTTAATGCGGATGCCGATTCTGATATTTGACATTGTAACATTCTGATAACTGATTAATTAAAAAAAAAGATCAAGATTTTTTACTTATATTTTGGTCCCGTAACACTTACAACAAGATATGAATTACGACAAAACTTTTGACCGTTTTCAAAACGTTATACTTAAACAGTAAAAAAGAAAAGAAAAAAAGTCTGATTTAATTACAAGTGAATATCATTATCTTTTTCTTATATTATTGTGTAAAAAAAAAAATATTTTTTTAATAGTATAGATAATAGTATAGAGTAATGAAATAAAATTAAAAAAATATCGCCCGATTAATCGGTTGGCTTTTGGAGCATGAAAGGAAGCACGGAGTAGCTGGAGAAATGTGTTATAACATCCTGAATTCAAATAAACAGTCAGATCATGATGGTGGAAACCTTGGTAACATGTCACACAGTTATTATGCAAATAGGAAGCATATCAGGTCAAAAAAGTGTGGGGGTGTGCAGCCAAAACCTACACCAACCACTCTTTCTTTTACAGAAACATGCTATTCGTGTCGTTTTCGGATGTGGATACAGAGATCACACTAATCCAATACAACTAAAAAATTTAATGAATTAATGGAGTTTAACTGCCTTAAAATAATGTATGAAGCCCATCGTGAAGTTTTACCAATTAGCATGCAAATCAAAAAAAAAAAAAAAAAGGGAAAGTGAGTACAAATTAAGAGGAACAGATATTTTTTCCAAACCTAAATACAGAACAAAACAAAAAGAACAATGTATTTCAACTCAAGGTGTCAGTTTCCTTTCAGTTTATTAGTATATATTTTTTTAATTCATAAAAGCACAATTATTGGAAAAATATATATAGCACAAGGTCAGGCCGTTGAATTTTTTTTGTTTAATTGTTACATTAAACGCGTCTTGACTGCTTGCAGTCATTTATTTTGTGTTGATAATTGTTTTGGTGATCAGGGGCATCATTTCTTTTTTTTAAGAATGAAATAAATTTAATATAATAAATATTTTTTTATTGTTAATGCTTAATACTTATATATTATATATATACTAATATATATATATATATATATATATATACTAATATATATATACTAATATATATATATACTAATATATATATACTAATATATATATATTAATATATATATATATATATATATATATATATATATATATATATATATATATATATATATATATATATACTAATATATATATATATATATATATATATATATATATAATAAATCTTTACTTGTGATTTTGTTTTTTTTCCAGCAGACTGGCTGTATTTCGCCACGGAAATGATTTTTGACATCTTTGATCTATCTGGACTTTACCATCTGACAGATCTGTTTTTCAAATATTTAACACATCTATGACAAATTTTGACAATAATGAAGCCAGTTTTCAAGTGGATGCAGCAGTCAGTGATTTGTGTCTCGTGTAAACAGTTTTGATAAATGCATTCCATTGTGTTTTTCATTCTTTCGGTCAATCATTTTCTCGCTTAAGTGAACCAATTTGTTTCCCCGCTGTGCTCCGTGGTTTAGATTTTCCGACACGTCCATCTCCAGGCGAGCCACCCACTTCCATTGTCAGTAGAACTGTATAGCAGGGTTTGCTCTGTTGAAGGCCGGGAATGACTGCAAGAGGGGGACTTCGAGCGGCTGGAAGCCAGCGAAAACAGGACTTTAATTAATGTAATGAATCTTTCTGGAGAGGTGTTGAAAGGCCGCCGTCGGTGTGGTCTCAGCGAGAGCTCATTCCGGCTCACGCCGCGGTGGTCATTCATCATCCTCTAAACAATACAGTGCACGGAGGAGAGTACGATAAAAAACATGGGAAGAGCGTATTCATACCAAACTATAGGGACTCACAGATAATATCTCCTCACTAAAATATTTGATTCATTGATCTAGTCCTGATAGATAATTCCACAAGAAAATTGAGAGACTGCTGACAGAAACTTTTTATCTCTAAGTACTTTACATTAGTTGGCTTTCTTTCCCTTAAAAACATGTTTATAGTTTGTCCTTGGCCCAAAAATTAATTTTCATCTGAGGAAAAGTGTAAAATAAACATGTTCTCTTTCAAGACATTTCTTGATTGTGGTACAGCACATACGGTGATGCGGATATGCATTTCTTTGATCAACCATGGGTAACACGAACAATAAATTGTATATTTTTTAAATGTCCATCCATCCATCCATCTTCTGCCGCGTATCCGAGGTCGGGTCGCGGGGCAGCAGCTTTAGGAGCCCAGACTTCCGACTTCCCTCTCCCCAGCCACTTCAACCAGCTCCACCGGCGGGATCCCAAGGCATTCCAAGGTAAGCCGAGAAACATAGTCTCTTCAGCGTGTCCTGGGTCTTCCCGCCCGTGCCCGGAACACCTCTCCAGGGAGGTGTCCAGGAGGCATCCGAACCAGATGCCCGAGCCACCTCAACTGGCTCCTCTCAATGCGGCTCGACTCGAGTCCCTCCCGGATGACTGAGCTTCTCACCCTATCTCTAAGGGAGAGCCCGGACACCCTACAGAGGAAACTCATTTCATTTTTAACAGATGAGCAGCTTTTAGTATTGTGACATGGCGACTACAACGATATTGTGGCAGTTTTAATACCACGATATCACAATATTGCTGTTGTCGTTACATCCCAAATTCTAACCAGTGAAATCTAAATGTTGCGTTTCTCCCACACTTATTGGTACAATGGTAGGTATACCATACACTGTGTGAGAGAAAAACACACGGAGAAATCAATGAATTCAAATTAGGCACGCTTAGCGACTAGCAACGCAAGATGGCCGCCGGTGGTTTCACTTCTAGCTATGGCCAGTAGGCGACATTCTTAGTCTATAATTTATACATCCATGAGATAAGTGATGCCATGTTCTGCTTTTTCTTTCTTTCCACAAACGAGACTAAGAGTGTATCAACAGCGCCCCTGCTGGTTACACTCCATATTGCCTCAACTGGGTCGCGACATGCTTACAGGCGGCTGTTGACAACACTAGCTACAAATGAGATTTTGTTGTTACAAAGGTGCAACGTTTCATCACGCTGCACAAGAAGGCCAGCTCAGTTGCTAGGAAAATGGCCTAGAAAAATGGATGTCTATTTAATATAATTATTGTGTTAGCATGGGTTTGTGATAGAACTGAGGACACTCTGTACTGAACAATCAGTTACTCATAAAACAATATCTAATGTATGCTCCTGCACCTACATTTGTCTCTTTGTGGGATGCTCTTACACAGATAGGCCAGAAGATAAGATACAGGCGATATAGGGTGTCAGTCGATAGGGCACAGTGTATTTTATGGTGTCGGTCCACAACGCTGAATACAGCAACCCTCTCAAAAAATGAGATTCTTAGATCAAAAATGAAATCAAAAGCTATTCCACGTGTATCAGGAGGAATTCCTAAGATTCTTCAGTGAGATCATATGCAACAGTTTTACAAATCTCTTCAAATGTCCATCAGGTGTAAAGGTCTTGCTTTATCCCAATGGTGCTGTCCATTGAAGTGAATGATTGATAAATAATTAACACAAGGGTTAAGTCACTTTTAGAATGTGTTAATGATGTACCAACTGACTTTGAATTAATTGCACCACTTAGTGAAGAATTCATGTCGACTCTGTGCACTGAACTGGGCCACTGGATGGCACTGTTCTTTCAACCTTGTAATGTCACAGCCTCCAAAATGGACAGAAAAGCACAGCCGCCCACTTACAATTTACTTTTACCGCCATGTCTTCTCTCCCAGGGAAAGTGGAAAACATTTTGCCACCCACCGAGTCGCACACCGAGGTGCCCACTGCTCATTTCAGCCAGGAGATGTGATAAAAACTCACACGCGACGCAGATTTATAAGGTGCACCTTGATAACTGCGCTATCGCTGAAATAAATCCTCCCGTTGTGAGGATTATAATGAGTCATTTTGATCGAATCTGTCCTCGGGAGGTGTTGATATATTTTTCACAGTCGTTCTGGAGTCTTGTAACGGGGCGGAGAGATGTTCCTAATATTTTGCACAGGCCCAAACAGACCACTTACTAAAATGAAAAAAATGGTAAAATCATAAGGAAAAGATCACGTTGAGTTGTACCTTAGTCATCGGTGTTATCTCACTGGATATTAGTGCCACATCATTCGCAATACATGGCATTCACCGAATAAAAATCTTAACAAATGATCAAAAACAAAAAACAAACCGGGAGGGATAGTGAAATATTTCTGATTCTTGTGTCAACTGGCATTTCATTTTCATGATAATATGCGAGTCCTTGATTCAGACAGCCGCCCTACTTGAATGATAATGCGCTGATGGGTTTAGGCCTCAGTCTGCTATGAAACAAGCGTGACAATGTGAGAATGGGAGCGTGTACGGAGTCACCCTACCGCGCCCTCCTGTTCCACACTCACCGATCAGACCTCTTTAGAAAATTAATGAAAATAACGTCCTCTGAAATGAATGCCGCCATTGTCAGCCCTGTTATTTGTGCAACCTCATCTATGATTTCAGCGGTTTTCATTTTCACTTATATCCGTCTCCCATTTTGTCCTTGAAGACGCGCTTGGCTTATATTGGATTAAGCGGAGAAGTCGCGGCGATTGTCACAGCTCGGCATTGTGGTTGGTGCAAGAGGAGGTCACACGCTGGATCTTTGTTTGTCCCTATAGTCTCCACAGTCATGAGCAAAGCTATGAGGAAAATATAAACTAGCAATGCTGTACAAAAATGTTCATCATTGCAAAAATACAATGGAATATCTGAAGTGGTTGCACAAAAAAGCTAAATTGCTCTGAATTGGCATCTTAAGGAACATTTTTCTGCAGTGGACCAGATAAGTTGCCTGGGAGGCCTGGTATGGTTATGGCACACTGTTATTTCCCTTGAGAGACTTGTCATCACATTAATTAAAAATAATAACATATAACTAGACAAAGTGCAATTTCTGCATAAATTGCGTGGGAATCCCGAACGCTGAATGCTAATAGCTGAATGCTAATAGCTGAATGCTAATAGCTGAATGCTGAACGATGAATGCTGAATGCTAATAGCTGAATGCTAATAGCTGAATGCTAAGATTTGAATGCATGTGAAATGCTTATAAAGTTAATTGAAAGATAAATTATGTGAAAATAACAAAATGCAAATGATTAATTGTTAAACATAGAAGAGGATTTTAGACATTCCACAACTTGCCTTAAATACATGTATAAATTATATGCTTAATGATGTTTACAGGAGGAAACTTTTGTCAGTCCCATTGAAAATGAATGGAAAAAAGTTGATATTTAACGTTAAATCGTGTGAACATTGTAGGTAATGTGGAAACAGATGATAAATAACAGGAGATGCGTTAATTTTTGAAGCAAGTTGAAATTTGAACGGTATCAATCGGATATATTATGTGGGAGTTATTGCAGGGCAAAAAAAGTGAGCCGAATAATAAGTGCCTGAAATAATAAAGGTTAGAAACAACATATGTGGGAATGCTTTTCAGCATTCCCACAATTAAAGGTCATTTGAAGAAATATGTTATTTCACAAGTGCGTATGTGTATGATCTTAGGAAACCCACGCTTTGCGAGCTCACGACACCGTACTCTGTGTTCTAAATATTGAGAAACATCCACACATCCATCGATTTTCTGAACCGCTTATTTCTCACAGCCATTGTACAAATGGTAAAGTTTCCCCTACCAACATGGCCGCCACATTGACGCTCATTTTAGCCTGCTCTAGTCTACTGTAAATTCTGTTCATCTATGATCAGAAAGCAGCACAAGTCAGAAACATGTGCCTAATCTCAGTCTGTTGATGGTGCTACAGTGCCATTTACTGGCAATGTGAAGAACTGCGGCCAATTCTGGAACTAACAGACTTTGAAAGGTAGTTATTGTACTGAGGGGCGTTTTGGTGGATTAGACACTGTTTTCTGTCAATTAAATCCAATAATTGAGGATCCTACACCACTGTTTATTTGTTGCAACTTTCTGAAGTGGTCATGTTCGCTTACGTTCACAGTCCCCGAGCTGTGGGACCTCTATTGTAATTCTTGAAAAAAAATTGCATCTAAAGCATCCCCATAAAGTGGAGATTCCTGTAGAGAAATAAACATTGTTTGTGATTTTGCAATTAAGGCCAGTCTTAATTTGCTGGTATGATTTCATTGTTTGTAGGTTGCGCCTGCACTCAAGCTCCAGGGTCTATTATAAACAAAAGAGCTTGGGGAGTAAGCCTTCTACCGCCTGCAGGGTTTATTTACATATACATTCTAAAATGGTTTGAGTTATTTACTCTAAGATAAAGGATTCAACCACCAAACCAATTTGAATAATGACAGCATACATTGTCAGAGAGCATAAAAAGGTTCCCACTTGTTGAGGCTATCTCAAGTCATGCTGTGGACACCATGTTTGCTCTTATCTGTTTTCTTTTTATTATTTATCAGGAATGTACACAGTATTAAGGCATTTTCAGGGACGTGGAAATTAAAGACCAATAAGAAAATGGATGTGTGGCTGTCTGTTGAAGTAAAGTGGTTAGCATCATGGTGCTAGCGGCCACCGGGTAGCCTCCAAGGACCACTTGAGTAGCCTTTGGGCTTGCTCTAAAAAATAGCTTGATTGCCAGCGATGCGACATTTGTCAAATGGAAACACTTATTAGAAATGAAGTGTTGGATGAACTGTTTGTTTCCTATCTCTTTAAATTGTTAAGTAGCTGTGGTGCCTTTGTAGCGGAACACTTGGCTGTTTTATTGAATTCACAACCTAGTTGATTCTCAATTGTTCCCAGCTTGTCCCTATTCTGAGTTGCTGTTTTTTGAATGATCTTCTGGCATTACTCCCCAATCGTTCCCCCCCCCCCCCCAATGGAGTCCTTGCTGACTTCATTCAACCCTCCCTGTTTATCAAGGGCACTTGCCGTCCCAGATGGTAGGTAAACTTGCAAAGTAGTTGGGATTGAATGAAAAGCACATTTGGGTGGTTGTAGTCAAATAGCGCACTCCATTTTGCTTAAACTGCCTAAAGACGTGATTCATCAAGAAATCGTTTCGACGCCATCAATAGAATTCAATACAATGAGATCAGGATTTACCGTTCTTAACTTAAACTGTACCACAAGGTTCACTCGGAATGTTTAGACGTTACTAGAGAAAAAATACATGACATTATTTTACATGACTAAATGCAATTGACAAATATATGAACATCTACTTGGTGCTATTTTGATGTTTTGTTTTTTTCTTTTTTACATAACGGAACAGCCTTCCCAATCCCTAGCGTGGCTAGAAACGGAAAGATCCTCTACAAATGTAAAATGGGACAATGCAAGTCCTGATGAAAGAAATAGGTGAACCTTGGCGCTACTTTAACTAAACCAAAGTGACTCGACATCTTCATAGTACAAAAACTTTTGCCACTGTTCTGCTTTGACTTGTTTGAATAATGGAGAGTGAAAAATGAAAGAACAAAGAGTGCAGACTCATTTACATGCAGTAACAATATGAGCAATCATGCAGACTTAATTGAAGCGCCACAAGAGCACATGAAGGTTAACATTGTCATTACTGCCATATTACCGACAAACAGAGCAAACCTCCACCAATGCAACGATCAGATGCTGTTTCAATTCCAATAGACTGTTGATTAGAAGATTTATTGTGTTAATGATAGACTTAATTATTGAGTCACTGGATTCAATCATCATGTGGACCGACCTCGCCAAGGAGACATTAGCCGTTGTGCTCTCAGCATCGTGTTATAATTTATTGGTTGTACAAGTATAATATCGAGCAGACTCGACTGTCAGAATATTTACATCTTTGTGTTTTCATCTCCTCCGCAGCTACAACCCTACAAAGGCAGACCAAGACCACAATGTAATATATGACGGGTTTTTTTCACCCTTTCAAATCCACTAATAGATCATTCATAATACTTAATCTTCTTTTCACTTTCTTGCCTCTTCAGAATCTCGTTTTATGATCCTCTTGTGATGAAAATGTTTGCCCTGAAAGGCAACAGTTGGCAGCCTTTGGCATCCACAAAAACAACAAGTTGTGCACCGTGTTGGAGCACATATAGTACATCTGTGGGAATCCAGGCCAGAATTTGCTCACTTAAACAAGGTTTCAGGCAAAGGTAGTTCAAGGACTTGGGCTGGCGTAGATTTGCCAAGACCTCAAGGCAAGTACAAAAATCTCACTCCTCCATCCGTATGTTGATGTATTTTGAAAATCAAGACAGTGACTAAAAGCAGTTGACACTAGTGTGTAATAGCATTCCCACATTTGTTATTGTGATTTAGATTTTACACACTTTTTTTTTGCCGTGAAACAACTCCTGCGTAATACTTCCGATTACTTGCTTCAAAAATTTCCAGCCTCCCAGGATATATTATATTCACACAATTTAACGTTAAAAATCAACTTTTCCCCATTCATTTTCAATGGGACTGACATTGAACTTTTTCTAAGTCCCCCTTTCCACACCCACTTCCATACATACAACTGATCATCATTAGTAGCACAGTTGGTAAAGTGCATTGTCCAGTAACCAGGTGGTTGCTGGTTCAAATCCCACCTCCAACTATACATTGCAAATATATCCATGGCCGTTATGATTACTGATATACATGTATACCAACTGGACTCGTATCAGGAAATGGATTATAATTTCACTGAAATGATTTAAGCACATGCATTCAGATCTTAGCCTTCAGCTAAAAGCATTCCCACGCAATTTCTGCAGAAATTGCACTTTGTCTAGATAGTATGGGCTATTGAGCAACACTGTTAGAAAAATCAGTTGAATCCAGACTGGTAGACCCCTGATGCCAATTCTGAAATTTTCCAGAATAAAATTCTGATAACCGATCAATCGGCTGATTCATTTAAAAAATATATAAAGTGGAATCTCAAGTTACATCTCTGTTAATGAACAATTTGTGTTAGAAAAATTGCCTCTATTTATATGCTACTTTCAGTATATGAACGATCTTGGCATTTGCTAGTGGATGTATGTATGTTGGATGGATGAAAACTAGTTGCATATGAAATTCGTTGCATATGTTGGCGGAAGTTCCGCCTCGCATCCTTGATGAAGTCCGAAAGTCATGTTATTTTCATCACAAAATACTATTAAAAGTATGTATGTTATTTATTGAACTGTAGCATCTCATTAACTCATTCAAACCCAAAAACATATAAATATGTTTTAATAATTTGTCCTGCACTCCCAAAAACGTATTTATATGTTTGTTTGTTTTTCAATGTTTTATTTTATTTTATGCTAGAGCATCTGACCTGAAGAGGTTGCTTAAAGCAATGGTAGTTATTACAAAAATGATCAGCAGGTGGCAGCAGAGTATAAGAGATCAGCCAGGGCGATGTTGCAACAAGCTCTTTTCTCCAGTGTTTTCAACAGGTTTGTGAATAATGACGAAACTTTGCTATTTTCTAATGCTAATTGCTGCAAACGGAAACAAACAAAAAAAAATGTATCCCCCGATGAAAGAAATGACTCTTAATCTTTATTTTGGTAGGTTCCATGATTTTATAGCAATAGAACACAATATTCTGTGGGCCTTGTAAAATCAGTCAAAATCCAGTAAAGCAGCCGGGAGCGAAGGGAGTTGCTTCAGTAAAAATGGCTGGGAGTGAATGACTTAATTAAGCAATGGATGGGTAATGTCGGTGTAATGATTAATCACATCAAAATACCCGTCAAAACGTCATGAGGTAGAAGTTCCCCCTATTGTACAATTCACCCAATCACAGATGCTAGTAGTAGCCGCACCCACTACAAAGAGGTTCACATATACAATCCTATGCAGGCTTGCTATCTCCCGAGTAGCTACTATATGAAAGTGTTTTGTCAGAAGAAAAATAATAAAGTCCCATCACTCCTGCTTTCAAAATCACACAATCAATGCCGTGCCCCAAACTGCGCCAGTTGCATACAGATCGCATGTCCTACTGGATTTGTTCATGTTTACGCACCGCCCCATGTCCAGGTTTTATTCATAAAACTTGACAGAACATGAAAAACGTGCTAGACCATGAGAAATGTAAGAGATCCCAACAGGTTGGCGGGAAAATCACAAGCGCCCATGGAAGAGCGTGGGCCATCCGTGGTACAGCGTAGGCCGAACCAATGTGTGCCTTCGAGCCTCTGCTCCACCAGCGGCACATCATGAATATCTTGATCGAGCATGAAAAAAACTAAAGCAAGACTTGAACAAGAAGGTAAAAAGTGGTCAAAGTTCCAGCCTGTCCAAGATTTTGGCCATAGCACCAGGAACAGAGTGTGAACGTAGCTTCAGGGGAGTACACAAGAGAGGCCTGAGCTAGCAGCTAGGCTAGTTTTCATTGCCTGAAGTCTCTGCTATTTGGGGATACATACTGTATTAACAATGCACAGTAATTAGAACTGTGCTTGGTAGAATGTAGAACTTCCTACTGAGATTAGTTGATTAGTTGAACTTTTTTAGTTGAAGTTTTCGTTTAACTGCTGAATGTATTGCTTCTTGCCAACAATAAATCCACCGTGAGAAATGGAGCAAAACACATACAAACATCAATTAAATAAAAAACACCTTAGATTGAATTTACACAAAAATATTGACAGACACAAAATAAACTCACCTCGTTGGCTGTAAGCAATGTCCAAAATGGGAACTAGGCTTGTTTTTTTTTCTTCTATCTTCCTTTTTCTTTAATGATACTTCCTTAAGCTCTTCCTCTACTCGCTGACATACACATCCACCCCGCTACAGCGCCCTCTCTGGTGCGGGTGGCGCCAAACACCTAAAAGCAAAGAAAACAAAAAGCACAAAAACGACAATGTGGCAGTTACACATAGCATCATTTCATAATTTGAAATCCTGAAATTTGTGCGACTTATGCCAAAGAAAAGCCCAAAACAAGTCAGTTAGCAGATGTATACAACCCTATACACTATCAGCCCGAGACTTGAAAGGCCAGGCGGTAATAGAGGTGACGTCCAATCAATTGTTGTTTAATGAAGGAATTTTCTCACAAAGCACAACAGACGTTTATAGAGCAGACATGTGAGCAAATGACACCGGATGACATTAGCTGTTATTGAGAGTGAGCGTCCAGACAGGGCAATTACAATGGCACAGCTCCCGTTATTTACTGGCACATTATGTCGTTTCAACTGAAGGTCATTTTAAAACATATAAGATGCTAAAGCCTTTTCATAGAGTGATCTGAAAGTACTTTAGGCTGACGTCGGTCATGCTGCGTGGGCTCCGGAAGGTGAAGTGCAAAAAAGAGTGCCGCGATCTTGGCTTGAATCCAAGAGGACAGAGTTAGTCTGCGGAGAAAAAAAAAGGCTGCAGGGTAGCGGTGATTAATCCTTCCTTCCGTTCTGTCGCTCCGTGTTTGCAGTTATCCCCTTTATGCTCACGTTCTTTCACAAGCGTTTGCCATCACGTCTTCCACCGCTGACCATATTTCTACAGGCTTTCCAGGGATTTTTTTTCAACATTATCATACTAAGTGCTAACCACACAAAAAATTATTCACCAATATTATTTTTGTACAATTAAGCCTTGTTTCCACTAAGTAACTAAACATCTGACCTGAACATCCCACTTTTTAGTTTTACTTTTAAATCGCAATACTGTAGTATTTGATTGCCACCATTGCAATCCTCAAGGAGGATTCAAAGCCGTCGTTATTGCTTACACCACATTACACTGTATATATATATTTTTTTATTTCTTGCGCGAAGGATTTGCTTTCACAAAATGTAAGCCTGATCATGGTTTACCCGATTCAAACCATAATGTGACAAACTAAACAACAACCATCTTCGTACCACATTTGATTTTTGGCAGTGGATAAAAGTTAGCATGTTTAAATTGTAGCAGACGATCTTATCGGCTGGATGTGATTGGCAGATATTCTGCACTATTATCCAAAATTGGTGATTGGTAGGGTGGGAAACTTTGATTGTCTCACGATTCGATTCCATTCCGATTTTTGGGTCTGCGATTCGATTAAGAATCAATTTTCTGTTCAGAACAATTATTGGTTCAAAATGATTCGATTGACAATGATTTCTGCTTCAATTTATAGATGAATCATCATGATCTACTCAAGTCTGACTCGCTAATGCTAATTAGCGCGCTACTCGCACTCTTATTACTCAAAAGAACGGCTATTCATACAAAATGCTTCAGGAATGTATACAGAGAAGCATCTCAACATTACTCACCGGCATATGCTCTTCCTACGCTGCAAAGAAACACAACTTTTATTGGAATAACTTGATGGTGACTTTTTCCTTCTACTCTCTAATGTGGCTACAACTTAAGTGTATCAGAACGTGCGGAACCACACTGCCCCTAAGTGGCCAAATTGTGTACAACATGAACAGAGGCACACACACAAACAAGGGCAAGACAGTATAGCATATTTTGGGACATTTAAAATCGATTCTGAATTGTACTAAATGACAATTGTGATTCATAAATGTCATAATTTAGCGATTGATCAATGACGTCATTGACCAAGGACCACCTGTGGTCATCTTTGCATGGTCAGCATGTGTGTGTGTGTGTGTGAGTGACCTTTTAAATGAACAGCATGTTAACCAAGAGAAAACATATCATTACTCTTTTGTTATTTGTTTTTTTTCTCTAAACGACATTGGTGACACACCTTTGTACTGACTGAAGAGAGACAAAACGAATGGATGGTTGAGACTGGGGTGTAGGTTGCTGGACGTTGAGGGGTGGAGGATGTCCCGTTGAGCCTATTAATAGCTATCTGACAAAGCACCCGCGGGAAATATCACACGCTCTGCTGGCCTGCTACACAAGGAATCCTCTGAGTGGCCCTCCAGAGATGGGCATCCCTTGTGGACACACAGGAAATAACCCATATGATGAGCATCAAATCATCACATGGTATTTGAAAGAAATGAGCACGGTTGGCTGCAGTTGATTTTATTATTGTTTTCACTGTAGATGTATGCCAGCCGTATAAAACGTAGGCAGAATAATAATAGCATAATTTCCATTACAGTGTTATCGGTTGGGGAGAGAGGGGAGTATAAGATGCATTGGCATTCAACAATAAACAATAAAATAAGATTTTGATCCATTGTGTGGAATTGATTGTAAGACAGTGATTCCCAACCATCAATTTTATTTATTTAATTATTTATTTAGTGTTTTATACCGTTTATATCTCTCATGTTGTTCTAAATCTTGTCTATTCTGAGTGTAATTCTATTCTTGGCTACTAGATGGTGGTACAAAACGTAGTCTGGGACAGTGTGACTTTAAAAGAAGACGGTGATGACTAAAGAGGAAGAAACCCGGATGTTGTCACCACAGCCGATTTTTTTTTGTTGAAAGTTAAATCACGCCATCCACTGTGATCCTGCTCTTAAAAGCTACAGAAAGCAACGGTATTAAATTCGTTTTATAATGTACATCTTTGGGTATGATTATTAATGTATATTGTGAAAGAGATTAAACTTGCTAGTTTGGAAAACAACAGGATTGTTTACAATACTGGAAAAACAGGGATGTGTACGCTGTTCCACTGTACTCTAAAATATTTTGTGTTATCTATCGCTCTTGATCTTGCTCAATAAATGATATGTGTTCAAATGTGTTATTATTATTATTATATGTGTGTTTAAATACTGCACTTACCCTTCGCTATTTATTCTAGTAGCATTCTGCTTAATAAATCACTGGCGTCAACACAGTTGCAACTATTATTTAATCAAACAATTAATTGAAAGTAAAAAAAAAAAATCCCCATAGTTGACCAAGTGCATTAAGTCACTCTGCACAAACTAAAGGACAACTTTAGGGAGATTTTGCACGAAACAGAACAGAGGGGAAAACAATAAGAGGACATCAGCAATGCTTCACATGCAAATGTGTGCTGTAAGCTGCTCTCAAATGATCCTCAGGACACTACGACAGATAACCTAAGCGGGTGTTTGTGAGTCAAGGACACATTCATTAGCAGTCAGATCTCTCTTCATCAATGTAAGACGTGTTGATGAGTTTGACCTAGGGCTGCTATATGCCAATGATTTCCTTCATTTCTCAAGGAAGGCACCACCTCGTCTCAGGAGTCCAGACAGAGGGTTGCTGGATGCTTCTTTTATTATTAATACATCTAAGAGGAAAACTCTGTTTTCAGGCTTGTGTAGGGGGGTGAAGTTATACCCACTTGAAGTTCAATGAATAAGTAATGGGCCTCAATATCTTCAGCTTGTATTTTTTTGTCATTAATTTATATATAAAATATAATTTAATTTAATAATAATAAAAGTCAACCCATAAATTATTTTTTGACAATAATATGTTCTATGCAACCCCACTAGTCTAGATATGATATGGTGTTTAATATTGCGTTTGTGAAATATGAGTAAAATCCAGCCGTTTTTATCCATCTCAGGGGGCGGCCATTTTGCCACTTGCTGTCGACTGAAGCTGACATCACTGTTGCTCAGGTCTCTGGAAACAACCAATCACAGTGCAGCTTCAGAAAACAGGTGAGCTGGTTGGTTGGATTTTGCTTCATAACTCATATTCCAAAAATGTAATATTATTCAGAATGTCATGTTTAAAGTAGTGAGGTCACATATAACATATTATTGTCAAGAAATGTTTAAGGTTGACTTCCACTTTTAAATTACTTGATATGATGATACAATTACGCATAGGCTTATATGAAAAGATATATAGAAAAAAGATGGTGCTGAATTCCTGTGTCGTATAAATACGTTCCATTTTAAATGTTTTAAGTGTCCCAAAGACGTGTTTATACATTTATTTTTATTTTTTATGTTTTATGCTAGAGCATACAAAAGGCTTTGTTTGATGCAGCCTCTGAACTGAAGAGAAAAGTTGAAGCAATGGTAGTAATTACAAAAACGGCCAGCAGGTGGGAGTAAAGGTATAAGAGATCAACCAGGGCAATGCTGCAAAAAAAGCTAATTTACCCACAGTTCTAAACAGATTTGTGAATAATGATTCAACTTTGCTATATATATATATATATTGCTATATATATATAATAATATATATTCTAATGCTAATTGCTGCAAAATGGAAACAGATAGAAATATACTTTTTTTTCCTTGAAAGAAGAGACTCAAATTTTTCTTTGTGTAGGTTCCATGTTTTTATAGCATTAGAATGTTCAGTCAAAAAAAATCAGTAAAAATCCAGTAAAACAGCCGGGAGTGAAGGGGGTTGCTTCAGTGAAAATGGCACGGAGTTAAGCTTGGCCCCATCTAGTGGTCAAAAGTTTAATTACATAAATTTTTTATGAAAGTTAGGCCAAAATAGTGTTATTGACTGTAAAAAAAGAAAAAAAGGAAATAGCAGGACTGTGAACCCGGAACCCGCGATGGAGTGGGGTTTACTGTATTTGGGTTATGATCCATTGCATACAATTACAATAGCAGCAGCATAGTGACTACACTGTAAAACCTACATATAAAATAAATAAACCTCACTATATACCATGCCGATGCTTACCTTTTATAAAATGTACTTGTATAATATTTACTGTAAATCATACCTATAAAATTAAACCTATAAATACAAAACACCTTTGTTGCGAAGGTGCGGATTAATGACGCTCCAGCCATTGTTGAGGAGAGCACAATTCTGCAGTCTTGCTCAAGTATTCAGCGCTGACTCTCAATAAACCATACATGTTATCATCATTGTATGGCAGCAGTCAAAGTAAAGCCCTGACCATCTGGCCCGTGTGTCTTACCTGTCATCTCAGCAGAAACCTGAGGATAACTAGGAGCAAGCAGAGGGCACGCAGCCATGGACTGCCACTGTGGCTTACAACACTCATGTGACTTTAACCAGGCAGGTGTACAGGTACAGCTGCTACGCCTTGGAATGTTTCAATATTGCATGCTAATTGGCTCTATTTCTCTTGTGGCGTCATCGCCATGTACCAGAGTTTAGTGTATGTTAGCTTTGGGCCAGTTAGCTACACGATTTGGTCATTTGGCTTGATATGAAATGCTAATAACAAGTCAGTGTAGCCAGTTATCAAAGGTTGCATTATGGCTGGAATACATAAAACAATGGTGCCCAATCTATGGCCCGGGGGCCATTTGCGGCCCACTGCCCACTTTTTTTTAGCGGTCCACCGTCTGTACTAAAAATACATTTTGACATGGCTTGCAACAAATACATTTACAGCTAAAATAGCAACATCATTTCTCTTCATAATACTGTGGAGAACAAGGATTATTCATTAACGGTTTCAGAAACAAAAAAAACGTGCTAATGACTCACGTTAATGGTCTTCATGTATGGATGGTCAGCTTACGACAGATTGCTCTTGTTGTGCCGTGTTTAATAAGTTAAAGTAAGAAAAAAAATAATCAAAGTGGCCCTTGCATCTTTTTATTTTTTGTATGCAGCCATCAGAGGAAAAAGTTTGGCCACAAAATGTTGTTGCAAATGTGACAAGATAATTTTTAAAAAATACAGTAAAGTGATTAAGTTTTTATTTTTTTTATTTTATTTTTTTCATTTACATGGACATTTCAAGTGACACATACCCAATATGACTGTTTACATTTCCATTGAGACGACCCACATGCACAGATGCCCAAATTGCACGTACTGTAAATTACTGCGCAAGTGTCAACAGCAACCAGCCACAACATTAAACGAAACAGTAATAAATAAACACCATAAATATCAAGCATTGCATAGTTTCATTGACCTCTGCTGACTATCAGCCCCGTTGATTTTAATAGAAGTCACCTCCATATTATTCCACTGCCTGTCCGATATAATGTGCGCTATTTTTTTGTTTTTACTTGACTACACTGAATAATAGAATGGTCGTGATCATGCCTTAACGTCTTCCCATTGAGGGCCAATACATCTCTGCTACATTCTGAATGATCATGGTAATAAAGTGATTAAAATGCAAAATAGCGAAAATCTAATCATGGACGTGTGAGGCAATGTAGAGGAAGTGTCACGAGTATTATATCCAGATTAAGGAGGCGACAGCCCTCAGGTCACAAGTCAAAATCACATTGATTCAGACCTCTATCGCATTCTTTCTCTTCCCTCACCCACACGCTATCCTTCTCCCCCAGAAATAAGTTGAAAAAGTAAATGGATGAAGATGTCCAAGCCCAACAGGCGTCAGTTGTGCACACAGATAATGCTTCCTTACTCCTGGTCAATATGTACTTAATATAGCATGAAATTATATTTCATCCACAATGACAAGAAAATGCTTGTCATCATTTTCGAACGCCATCAAAACACTCGGCTGGGTTTGTTTTAGCTGTCGCAAGTCATTAGGCTCTCCTCTGCCACTGACCAAACACACTCAAGTAAATGTATTAACACAATTTGGCACCACAACAAAGACTTGCAATTTTATTTATTTAGAAAATAGGCTACATTTGGACCAGATTTTCTCCACTTTAGCCCTGGTTGGTGACATTAGTATTAGGGTGTATTAACACTTTAGGCCTATGTGACCAATGCTAATCCATCCATCCATCAATTATACAGTTCCTTTAACTCATTCACTCCCAGCCATTTTCACTGAAGCAACCCTCTTCGCTCCTGGCTGCTTTACTGGAGTTTGACTGATTTTGGAAGGCCCACAGAATATTGTGTTCTATTGCTATGAAAACATAGAACCAAAAGAAAGATTAGAGTCTCTTCTTTCATCGGGAAAAAAAAAGGATATATCTATCTGTTTCCATTTTGCAGCAATTAGCATTAGAACATAGCTAAGTTTCATCATTATTCACAAATCTGTTTTGAACTGTGAGTAAATTAGCTTTTTTCAACATGGCCCTGGTTGGTCTATTTTACTCTGCTGCCACCTGCTGGCCGTTTTTGTAATTACTACTATTTCTTTACCCGTTCTCTGCAGTTCAGAGGCTGCATCAAAAAAGTCTGTATGCTCTAGCATAAAAAAACAACATAAAAAACACAAAGGTTTTTGGGACACTTAAGACATTTAAAATAGAACGTATTTATACGTTTTTGGAAGCAACCGAATATAGGTCAGCCAATGGAAGGGGCTCTTCTCATTCCTTTTAAAGTCAGTGCAGGGCAGGAGAAGCGCATATGGTCTACATGGCGGAAGCATAGACCGACTCGCTGGAGTCCATGCAGGAGATTGGTACACGCAACGTTTACTCTACTTGTAGATGTAAAATGGACACTTTGAGACCAGAATCTGTCCACCTGCACCCTTATCAAATCCACCAAAATTGTGTTACAACACCTGCTCCACAACTTAGACCTGCTTTTAGGTGTTCAAAACATTAGCCTTTTTTTCTGCCACTAAATTGTTTGCCAAATTCTTAAACATGCTAAAGGAGGCCTGCATCACAATCAATCAGTTTCTAATATTTCAATACTAGCATTCTGGAAAATGCTATGGCATGGAACTAAAATATTACAAACAATCCTGATTGTAATAATTGGATGCTAATAATGGTAGCGCAAAGCCAGTAATCTGCAATAAAAGTTACAAACCAAAAGTAAAAACAAATGTAACCACATCAATAAGTAACCGCAGTGCTTCATTGCCTGCTGCTCACTGCGGCAAGTGTTATTCTCTAAAGAATAATTCACACGGAGAAACAATTCTGTAAATGGCTGCAGGTTATAGGTACGACAAACTACAGAGTACTATTCACTTAAAATATATTGTATATAAAAAGGAGCCACTGCATTAGGAGGATTGAAAAGTCTCATGATTCTTCACACTACTTCTGGAAGAAGTAAAACCGACGACATAATACACCGGCATTGACACAATGTCAGACTCACCTCCAAACAGCCTATAAAACCTGCTGCTGATACTTCTGCTTTTTAACATTTCGTTTAGTAGTTTAGTTGAGAAAGCCTATTGTTCTGTGCCAGCAATTACAGTTTAATGGGTCAGACGGTCGCCTTGGCCTAAGCTCAAAACTTCAGAAACATTATTTTATTGCCAATCATACATTAATGGAACAGATGGCTCATTCTGAAATCAAACTGCCATTCAGTTCAAAAACAGCATTAACTGGGATGAGGGGACAATGTGCACGAAAAGACCTACTGCAGCATGTAAGCTTCATTTACAATAACTATTGCAGTGTGTCATTTTGAGCATAAAATGTTTGACGCATGTTTTGGCAGGCTGATCAATGTCCTCACGCAGAAATACCAACAACTTGTTTGGCGGCTTATTTTGTGGTAGCCTTGGTTGCTCTCCCACAATGCCCGACTGTTGTATGGTGTTCCACAGGGTTCAATTTTAGGGCCCCTATTGTTTTCATTGTATTCGCTGCTCCTGGGTTTCATCTGAAAAAAAAAAAAGCGAGCATGGTATTTCCAGAGCTGGGCACCTCCATTAGTCGTCATTTACCCGAAGATGAGGACGCCCGCAAAGTAAATTTTGTAGAGTAGCTCTATTTAGAGTGGGACCAAATAAACTCAGTTTTAGAGTCACATTTACAAATACAAATAAAATAAAAGTCACTCAAGGGTTGAAGAACAAACTCACGCCCTTTAGCTTGGGAAACAGCCAATCTACTCCCTGAGTCACGCATTTCCTACTGTGCGTGAGTATATTGCTCGTGTCAGCTGGAATCTTCGTAACTCCAAGAGACCAAAAACAATGTGTTTCGTCTCCTTTTGGATATACGCAAACAGTCGGAGGGGTATAGTTCAGGTGGTAGTGTGGCCGTCTCCCAAGCTGAAGGTCCTGAGTTTGTTCCTCAACCCTTGATTGACTTATTTTTTTCAATTCTTTATTTTACTCTCTTCCAAGTGTAAATATTACTCTAAAACTGAGTCTATTTGGTCCCACTCTAAATAGAGTCAAATTTACTCTAAATATAATCCAAATTGACTCTACAGAATTTACTGTGCACCTTTAGGCGAGTGCTCAGTGACGCAAAGTTGAGGGAAAAAAATACATCTGTCGATCGGGTTGAGCACATACGGTTACTCTCATTCCGTGTATTTTTATTGACGATTAACAGAAGTGCCCAGCTCTGGAAATACCATGCTCTTTTGAGATGGAACCCAGGGGCAGCAAATACAATGAAAACAGCAAGGGCCCTAAAATTGAATCCTGTGGAACACCATACGACAGTAAGGCATAGTGGGACTCAACCAAGTTTTTGTACAAAAAGCTCTGGGTATTTCCTGTCACTGCTATGTGGACAGTCAGCGCTATTGTTTGTCCCGCTTTTTTTGTCCCGCTTTTTTTGTCTGGAGGAAATCAAGGCTTGGATGGCACTGAACTTCTTGAATTTCAATGGAAGGAAAACAGAAGTAATGGTGTTTGGTCCCAGTGGCCCTTTGTACATTCCACCCTGTTGACCCAGGCCTCCTGGCATCTTTTCTAGAGCCAACAGTCTTGAATTTGGGTTTTAAATTAGACTGACAAATTAGTGCTATTGTTAAATCCAGCTTCTTCTTCTTTTCTTTTTCTTTTTTCTTTTTTAATCTTAGGCAGCTATCTAAAGTAAAGCATCTCCTTTTACAACAGCACTTTGAGACAGTGATCCATAGCTTTGTTACATCTTGGCAGGGTTACTATAAAACCCTTTATTTTGGAGTCAGAACTCCCTCAAACATCTTAATTTGGTCTAAAAACGTCATAAAAGCACATACCCATATACGTAAATTCCATATATGTATTTTAAACTGCGGTTCGTGTTGATATGCAGACCACAATCATTCAGCCATTTTTTTGCTTTTTGAGTCACTAGACCTTTGTTTTGTGGATGTTTTACATCAGGCTTGCTCATGCCAAGACCTTCATGACCTTCTGAAGGATACTATACAATAAATCATATCTCCGTGTGAATTATGCTGTGCTAGTAAAGGCGCAACTGCTCAAGTTTATTTCATAATAGGTTGAGCACATGTGTTTTTGTCTCACAGGGCACTTTGCAGAATTGGCAATCCGAAAAGTTTTTTGTGCTGCTGCTCAAAACAATAAATCAAACGGTAATACCTGAACAACTGCGAATTTGACTTGGGAAAGGAAAGTATTTGGTAAGTGCGTGCCGGTGCGCATGACTTAATATATTAACCACACTTTTTTGTCAGCACGGATTAGCTCAACCCACGTCAAATCTTATCGGGGGACGCCATCTTTCTCCGTTTTTGATTTGGTAATCTGAGTTTTGAAGATAAACATCAGCATTTGACAAAACAGCGGGAATTTGTCATCACACTCTTGAACTCTTATCAAGCGGAAAAGCATGTCATCGCAAATTTGACATTCATTTGAAAAAAAACCCCATCACAACCATTGCTATTAACAACATGTCCAGCCTACACTTTGGTTGGGGATAAATTTTCCACGTGCGAACGGATTTCTGTGTTTAGAGATTGTGTGGTGCGTGTAGGTATACAGTGATAGATGTAAGATCAATACAAAAAAATCTCTTGGGAACTCTATTCATGTGAAACACGTTTGCTGCAAATGACTGCCAGACCAATAGCACTGATGCTAATACATTCTACTTGGTTTAAGATCATCCCTCTTAAGAGAAGCAACAATGGTTGAGGTGAACTAAGTAAGTATACGGTATTCGCTATATTGCTACAGCAAACTCCTGACAAAAAGGCATCAATTAAAATCAAGTGTCCTGATACAGTTTTTGATGTCAAAATGGCAAAATCAGGTGCCTCTTAAAGCGATCTAGTTTGAAGAACTTTGCCCCCCCCCCCCCCCCCCCATTATTGCGTTCTCATGATATGATGACATTTCTTGCGCCAAGCCCCCTCAATCGGTTTCAAAGCTACATCTATACATAGTTACCCCTGGTGCGCATAAATTGTGTGCATGCTAATTTGACCGTTACAGTCAGCGGGGGGCTCAGTGATCATGATGAAGAAATAGCAACCAACAGATGTGGTCTCGCCACTCGTTGTATGTTATTACAAAAATAAGAAATATTGCAAAACTAACTTTTTAATAGTGAGATTGACCGATTCTGATTTAGTGTCTAACTGTCTATACATTATAGATTTAGAGAAATATTTTCATTATGCTGATAAAGGATACAGTACCCGCAAATAGTACAAAAGTACAGAGAAAAAAACAAAACAAAACGTTTTAACTCATTCAAACCCAAAAACGTATAAATACGTTTTTAATACATTGTCATTTACTCCCAAAAATGTATTTATGTTTTTTATGTATTTTTTTTATTTTTTATGTTACAGCATACAGAAGGCTTTGATACAGCTTCTGAGATGAAGAGGTGGCTTAAAGCAATGGTAGTTATTACAAAAAGGTGGCAGCAGAGTATACGATATCAACCAGGGCCATGTTGCAACAAGCTCTTCTTCCCAGTTTTTTTCAACAGGTTTATAAATAATGATGACACTTAGCCATATTATATTGCTAATTGCTGCAAAATAAAAAACAGGTGCAAATTTAATTTTGCTTCAGTGAAAATGACTGGGAATGAATGAGTTAATAGTCATTTTGAGGGGGCGTATTATACACGGGTGCATGATATGCACGGAATTTTACCATACGTACAATTTAAAGTCTTCAATTAACCTTACATGCACGTTTCCGGAATGGAGAAAGAATCCACACAAGCACACGAAGTACATGCAAACGCCTCACATTAAGGCCATAGCCTGGATTTGAACCCATGACCTCATAGCAGTGCTAACCACTCCAGTTTGTTCCATACAATTTTTGCAACTTCCATTGCTGCAGTCATGTTTGCATCATTGCTTTCCTTGTGACTAAAATTTGGTCGTATGCTTTTTACTAATTCAAATTAGACAAACTCATGTCATTCCTGTTATTGTGTATATATTATGCAACGTACATAATACAAGAATGCTGTTTTCAAGACAATGAACTATTAGCCTAATTGAATTCATACTAGCATGCTGATGTGTATGTATAAAGTAAACATAGATATCCTGAAAATGAAATACGTAATTGACAACTTTTCACTTGATTTACTCCTTATTAAGAGTCAAATACGAGTGGGCGGCGCACAAGGGATTGCAGTTGAACGCTTTACCCAGCTGCGAGTCAAAAAAGGAGAAAAAGAACAGAAAAGCCTTAAAGCTGCTTCTTGCAGGGACACTGCAGCCGAGCCAGGGTGGGGGTGCACTGCAGCACACAAGGCTCAATTCAACAATGGTGATTCACAATTCCCTGTATTATCTTTGAGCAAGGACAACGCTTTGTCTCACTCTCTCTCTCTTTGGAGTAGAGATTGTAAAAGACATTTAGATGAATGACTTCTGCTAATGCATCCCTGCATATTAAATGACTGCATATTATTATGACCTTTGGCTGCAGTGTTTTTGGAATAATCCGAAAAAATCCCCATGACTCTACACAGGGTAATTGGGAGTGAATGAGTGGATGGATTGAGTAGATGGATTTTTAAATGCCTCTCTGACCATGATATTGCTCAATTAGCAGGACTGAGTTTTGTTGGATGGTCCCCATTCTGGATCTATGAATCCTGACTGTTGTTTTTAATTATTGTTACTGATGACTGTGAAACTTTTAATTGATCTTTGATTTAGTCAAAATTTTTGCTGCATATATATATATAATTTTATTTATGTAATTGTAAATTCTAAATTAAAAATTATTTTGAACTGTCTTAAAATGCAACAAGTCAGGTCATAAAGGTAAGTAAATATTTGTAAATTCCTGTAATTAGTCAATTTCAAGAAAACAACAAGATACAAAAAAACAAAAAAAAACAAAAAACATTTAGGCCTTTAGGTAAAATTATTCACTTTAAGTAGACTTTACACCCAATTTGATCGGCTGGATCGGGATCAGACGATATTTAGTATTTTATGCAAAATCTGTGATCAACTGTAATGTTTTAATTTGCCTGGTCGATCATTTACGTCATTGATCGGCTCCACGAAATAAGCCATTACATGTTATATTTAATATTTATCAGAATTGTTTTTATGCATTTCAATTGACGTGAATTATACCGTTTTTATTTCATACCCGATCGCTGATCAGTGATCAGACCAAAAAATCCTGATCGTCTAAAAGCCTAATGTTAAGTAAAATTATATTCTCACATGAATTTACGTGGAAAAGATGCATTGAAAGTATTGATTTATGATTGTCTTAATTGATATCGAGGTATGAAAAGTAAAACCTTTAAACCCAGCCCTTCAATCAAGCGTTCTTTAAATTAAAAAATGTGTACCTCTCCATAATGTCACTTTGTTACTGCAGTGTCCTGAATGAGATCTTCCATCCAGGATCTTAATCTGGGATTTGTGTGGCCATACGAAGCAGCATTAAGACCCTGACAATGACACAACAGTGAGGTTAGGTTCTAAGACACAGTTTAACAGAGTAATTGAGATCTCATTGCTGATGCCCATGGACCCAGTCGGCCACATGGCCGCTATACTCATCTGTCCTGCTATCAAGCCGGCCTGGGGCCCAACTGATAGCAGTTGCGGATCCTCATCAAGCTCCACCTGACCCTTCATTGTCGAATCAGTAATGTGGGGAAATGGTGGAGCGTCATGTTGACTAGTATTTCCTAATTAACTGTTAGTTTATTTTGAATTGTGTTCGAACTGGTGGCCACGACCCCAATACTGTCGTTGGATATTCCAGCAATTATCTTTCTTCAGGCATCTGCTGGGAGGAAATATTACCCATGGAAGGTTCTGTAAGGGGGTGCTTTGGCAGCTGCATATCGAATGACACCTACAGGGACGATCTCTTGGATATCAGAACCAATTTACACTCATACTGGCCAATTAACAGCCAGTGCATGTCCACCGCAGCGACTGAGGGTCAAATTTCATAAAAAATCCATACAAAGTGTAGAACTCGGGTGGTATTGTATGGAGGACCAAAACTGGCTAAATTTTAAATAAATAAATACATGAATAAAAGTGAAAATAAAAATGGATATAAAAAATATAATTAAAAAATTAAATAAATAAAAAATATCAATGGAATATATATATATATATATATATATATATATATATATATAGCATATTATATATTTATATTTATTTATGTATTACATTTTTTTTTTTTTTATATCTGTTTTTATTTTCACTTTTATTAATTAATGAATTCATAATTTAGTCATTTATTTATTTAAAATGTTGCCGGTTTTGGTCCTCCATAGTAATTGAAGCCTTATAGGAGACATTGTGTGGATTGAAGAATACAAAAGCCTAACTTTAATTAATTAATTTATTTATTTACCTGTTTAAAATAATTCACATCATTTCAGTCTAAAAGTATTTAAAGTGGAGGTGCAACGATTAATCGTCAACTAATCTAACTCCGGAAACAACAAAAATTTATAAAACAATGATTAACATTTTTGCCTATTTTCTGGCGTGATAAAAAAACAAAACAGTAACTGAACCATAATTTATGACAATTTGAAATAATGTCATTATTTTCAATAAAGGCGTGGAAATTAAAACATGTTTTTAATCCGATTAATCAACAAAATAATGGACAGATTAATTGATGATCAAAACGATCATTGGTTGCAGCCCTGCATTCAAGCCATTATGAAACCAAATTCATGCCTATAAAAACATGTGCTATAGATGTTCTCTCAAAGGTCAGTGAAAATATTTTTGTTAAGATGATTGCATTTTGCCTCTCTGGCCAAACGACACAACGGGAATATTTTTTTACTTCCTTACATTACTTTTTAAAGTTATATGTTGAAATGTGAAAGCTATATTTTCTGTATTTTCCGTATGTTTCTATTAAGGCATATTGCATTTTCCAAAGGTCAAGTTAAATAATAGCCCAAGGCAAAACTTAATGTGCAATAATATGTGAATACTGTAGTGGAATAAACATAGCTGGTATACATGCATACAAATAAAACATTCAGACAGTGGACAAAATTGAGAGTGAAATGATTCAGTGGCACCTTCAGTCACTTGTGTCAGTGAAATGCAACCTGCTGTCACAGCCTTATAATTTATTATGTGTTGCTGTGTGATAGGCCTGGGTGATAAATCGATGGATATACATATGCCACAGATAAACACCAAAAGAAAAAATTGATGGCACTGCACAAAAAAAGTTCCGATGCATGAGAAGGCCCTCTAAAATGACTCTTATGACAGAGAATATTCACAGTTTAAAGTGTATGCATTTTTGCCCTTGTTCATGCTTAAGATCAACACAAGCAGTCGAGTGACAAAACACAAGTGACATCCTTTTGGTCCGAGGGAGAATCACAGTCTCACCTGTACGACCTTGTCGCATAGCAGGCTGGAAGCTGTCTTCTTTTTTAAATATGATTATATTCTGAACATGTCCTGTGGGTTGGGCAGCTGACATGAGGGCCATGGGTCTTTACTTGTTTATTTTCAAAGCTGTCATCAGTGTAAAACGGCAACAGAAAACCATCCAGGTAAATCAATGCAAATATGCATGTGTGCAATTTTGGCTTTTACTTTTTATTAGCGTCGAACAAAACATGTTGGAAATGTGCCTTTTATTCTTGTGTTTTAGTCGTCCTCATCACAGCCAAGTCGTCCTCGTCACGGCCAAGTCCTTCTTGTCGCGGCCAAGTCGTCCTGGTCACAGCCAAGTCGTCCTCATCGCGGCCAAGTCGTTCTTGTCACGGCCAAGTCGTCCTGGTCACATCCAAGTCATCCTGGTCACAGCCAAGTCGTCCTCATCACGGCCAAGTCGTCCTGGTCACAGCCAAGTCGTCCTCATCGCAACCAAGTCGTTCTTGTCGCGGCCAAGTCGTCCTGGTCACAGCCAAGCCGTCCTCATCGCGGCCAAGTCGTTCTTGTCACGGCCAAGTCGTCCTGGTCACAGCCAAGTCGTCCTCATCACGGCCAAGTCGTTCTTGTCACAGCCAAGTCGTCCTGGTCGCAGCCAAGTCGTCCTCGTCACGGCCAAGAAGCCACAGCCCCAGCCAAGTCATAGCTACTCCACAGCAAGTCAAGGCAAATCAGGTCCTGTCACGTTACGCTTGTTCCAGTCATGGCGACCAGTCTATTCATGTCATGTCCAGTCATGGCGACCAGTCCAGTCCCGTCTCGTCCAGTCATGGTGACCAGTCCAGTCCCGTCCTGTCCAGTCCATGGTTGTCTGCTCACCTTTCTCCCTATGGTTAATAAAAGAACCACACATTGTACTTGATTCCTGTTTCCCTGCATTTGGGGCCACCATCCCTCATCCACTCACGTTCCCTCATGACAAATACAATACACACCCTATATTGAAAGTCATTTCAATTAAACCTTAATCTTTGTGAAGGTAGCATTTTTGTTGACAAGCGAAGAATTGAAATTGCAAAGCGTACAATACCTGATTGCTTCTTGCTCAATTAAGGCTTAGAGCAAAGCTGATGACATCGATGTCGTTCTTCCGGACGACTTAATGGAGAATTAAGGCATGTTCGGATAAAGTCCAGCATTAAAAAGTTTAAGGCTTTGGCGGAAGTGTGTCAAAATAAAAGGGGCAATAATAAGCAGTTCATTTAGCAATAAGTAGATGTGAGGGTGAATGGCGCTTGCCTTATCTACATGGGAGCAGCCTGTGATAGTAGCGCAGAGTCGTAGGGTCCTGGGAGACTAATGACACAGTAGGATTACTGAGCGCTCACTCGCTTGCACCAAGGACATTTGCCAATAACAACTTTATCTGCCTCCTCCATGCGCCTTGGGTTCTGGCATTTGTAGCTGTTGGAAATTAAGAATGGCTCGGTTTTGTCACCAAGCTGCGGATTGCTGACTGTTGTTGTAATTGGGGTAAAAAAGGATTTTGTGTCGTGTTGCCATGTCCTTATCAGTTGATTAATCAGCAAGAATTGTCAGTTGAAGAAAACCATTTTAGGTACTGAAGAATTGTCTTTGTGTTTCCACAACTGCGGAGCTCATCTTTCACACAGACGCCATTATTGCACCACCCTCCGACTTGTTAATGGGGTCTGAAAAAAGGGCGAAAGATTTAGATTTGCATAGATTTACTGAAGCCATTATAACTCTCCAAATCGTTTCATATCTCTTCAAAATGTCCCATTCTAATCTACGATGCTAATGATGTGGTGTGAATACATTTTGTCTGTGCAAGGAGACAATGTGACATTCATTAGCAGGGGATAGAAAATTGGCTATAATTTTGATAGTTGATTTGTACTTTCAATTATTCATCGCATACAAGCATAGGCCATTTATCTTAGAGATGTTTTAGTAAAAGACCAATTTGTGTCTGCTTTACTGTGTTGGCGCTTCTTTATCGACATTCTGACTTCTGTGATGGGGTCACAGAAAAAAGCTAAAACTGCATAAGAAATGCGACATGCGAGGATGTTGGCCGAGTTTTGAGATTTAAGGACCTTGCAGGACTCTATGTAACTTTAGTGGCTTTTTGAATTCTGCGGACCCACTGTACTGTATATATTGATGCACATATTAGCAACCATGGTAGACCTAGTAGACCCATCTGGCATGCTTACTCAGCACATTTTTTAAGATGGTAGAACAAACACTCGCTTTTAATTTTAATGACTAAGCATATTGTGACGGTCACAAAAAGGCCTACTGGATCGTAACTGTAGAAAAAAAAGCTATCGTCAAACTGCCTTAACTTTCATAGCTTGATCAATTGCAACTTTAGAAACATGTTTGGTAGAATTCTTTGTTCCGGATGGGCATTTCCTTAGGAGTCCTTTATTGCTTATTGGGAAATGATTATGTAAATAAGACAATGTCTTCTTAAAGAATATTTCAATGGGAGACGTAACATATAATATAGTGTTTCACGATTATTTCTTAGCATTAGCTAGCTATGACCTGGGTAAGCAAAATACTGTAGTGACAAAAGCCTCGATGTGTAGGGTGACCAGATGCCGTGGTTGCAATTGCAGTTGCAATTAATCGACCGTCTCGTTAATCGAGACAGTTCTGGTTTGGCCATTTTATCCCATGTTTTGTCCTCATTGTTTTGTCCCAATTTTACACAGGTCCCGTCCCGAGGTCTCCGTTTTTTTCCAGTCAGCAAGCCAATTGTTTGGTCAATTTATAGGTCAATCACACAGCCATAATGATTCATACGATAAACCAATTAACTCATTCACTCCCAGCCATTTTCACTGAAGCAACCCCCTTTGCTCCTGGCTGTTTTACTGGATTTGGACAGAAGGCCCACAAAATGTTGTGTTCTATTGCTATAAAAACATGGAACCTACCAAAAGAAAGATGTTTTACAGCAATTAGCATTAGAATATAGCTAAGTTTCATCATTATTCACAAATATGTTGAAAACACGTGGCCCTGGTCGGTCTCTTATACTCTGCTGCCAAATGCTGGCCATTTTGTATAATCATTACCATTGCTTTATGCGAACCTCTTCAGGTCAGAAGCAGCATCAAAGCCTTCTGTATGCGCTAGCATAAAAAAAAACATTAAAAAAAAACATAAATAAAAAACATAAATAAATTTTTGGGACCATGGCAATATTTTAAAAAAAAGTTATACGTTTTTTGTGAGCAAATAGGTTAAAAAGGAATTTAAAGGAATACTACTTCCTGTTTCTGTGTCGAAGAATCATGGGAAATGTAGTCAGACCGAACGCAAGCTGAGCAATTGTGGTCGTGTATTTTGATTTTCAGTTTCATAAACAAGGTTTTGCACCCAAAAAAAAGAGCTTACATTCAACATTACATTCGTTCCATAGCTGCGCGGAGGACTAACAACAACAACAACAACAACAACAACAAAAATAAGTTAGTACTGTACTGACTCGCATTCGGCAGACTCGGGGTGTGTTCAATGACCACTCACACATTAGGATCTCAAACATCCATAGAAATATTCATTCAATGCACCAAACTGCAATGACTAATTATTGGGCCAATTAATTTCTATAACAGGCCTAATGATCCTCACAACATGCTAAGGTGCCAAAGCCAATGACAGGGCTCTTGTATTTACCAGATGGTGATCCCAATGTTGCGACTGATGAGTATATCCTGGTGGGTGCCTGCCTTTTTTTTACGACATTGTTGGCTAATTTGTCTATAGAGTCGTGATGTGAAATTTCTAATTATCTCTGTTCTCATTCCCATGAGCTACTTTTCACTTTGGATATTTATCAGGATCCTTAATGCATTCTGGTGAGAACTAATGCTATTCTCATTCCTTCTTACACCTGAGATAACATGCAGCTGCTGCACCTTTAATTTGCGCCACCGAGCCGCTCTGCATACGAAGAGAAATGTTGCCGCTCTTGCCTGAAATGAACCAGATGCTCCTGACAGCGCGGCACCAGAGGGAACACCAAACATTAACAGTGCACTTTAGGGCTGTGTTTAATATGCAGGAGGGTTTTTTTCTGTTTGAAAAGACAAGCTTTTCATTGGTGTCTCGACATCTTTTTTAACTTGATCTCAAAGACTGACCCCTATCCTGCGGCTTGCTCGTTATGCCTGAGGTGATGAGGTAAAGCAATGTTTTGAAAAGCTGTCACTTGGGTTGAAACTATTTTAAAGGTATTGATCGCACTTGTCAATTTGTGGCAAGGAGTCTACATGTACATGATCTCGCTGAGCTCACACTTAAGTTTTTGCAGTTAATTGCTGTCTGGGGCTCTTTTGCCCAAATTAAGCGGTATCAGTGATCTCAGTGGGCAGGGATTAGCCTCTTTTATGGGTTTCACAGTAACAGTCCAGTTTCAATCACGTTTGTTAGTTTTCATCTTTTTTCATCCATTTTTTAGATGACTATTTTATTTAGACCATTTTTGGTAGACTATAAATCCAGCATTTTACTCTTTATTTTAGTCCAAGAAAACATAATTTTATTTGTCTAGTTTTAGTCAACAAAAACTCTCAACGTTTTAGTCTAGTTTTCGTCAGGAAAATCATGTAAACAGGAGGTGGATTCACGGTGAAAAGTAAATATACAGTATATATATATATATATATATATATATATATAGCGTCACAATAATACAACAGCTCTAACGTTCCAACAATAATGTTAGTCCGACCGCTAACTAATGCTGGCTAACTTACTAGCTCATAGCATTGAGCCATAGTAGCCACATGTTGATATATTGTAATTGTGTGTTAAGTAGTTTTCATCAAAAAGATGAGAGAAAAATGCATGTGAAATGGTTTTAGATCTGAAATGTTCTATCCCATGTGTTTGTGCATGTTGCACTTGCTAGCTGCACATTTGAAAGGGGATGTGTGACTATGTGTCACATGACAGATTCACAGTGACAGTGATAGCAGAGACAAGATTTTACAGAATCATAGAATTTTTCGTCTCGGTTTTGTTCATGGACTAAAATGTCCATAGATTTTGTCTAGTTTTTATTAATTTATTCATTTTCGTCTCGTCTTAGTATGCATACTGATTTAGTCCCATTATTGTTTATTAATGAGGGTTTTAGTCCTAGTCTAGTCTGGTCTAGTTTTAGTCCTTTGAAAAATGTGTGTTGACGAAATTATTTTTGTTTAGTTTTTGTTGACGAATTTAAACCTCACCACATAAACTCTTTAGATAGGGGCGTGTCATTTTTGCAGGTGCCATTAACTTCTTGTACCAAATCTTTTACCTTTGATTATAGTCACGTTTGTTCACATTCATATCAGATTTTTATTACATTTGGAAGAAATATAGCATTCAGTCAACCATCCTATAGATTTATACGAGATACAATGCAAGCATTTACACTCGCATACGTACATTTTTTTGGCCTACCTGTCACACCAACCTATCATTGGTTTTTCCAAGGTGATCATAGATAAGGCTCAGAATGTGGTTGGTTATGCTTCCTTGTCACAGGATGAATACATTCCTTTCAACTCCTGTGACATAAAATATCTTTAAAATGATAAAAACCTGGAGAATATGCCACAGAATTAAGTCTCGGGGTCTCACACAGCGATGCATAATCTGTTCATTGTCTCAAAATGAATAGGCTCGCGCACAGAGAACTGGTTTTGTATGCTTGACGTGACATTGGTGGGTATGAAGCTCTCTTTGCTTTAGAATAATTTTAGCGGTGCATCAAAGGGCGAAATGTGACAACCGAGACTGGGCATTAGGTACCATGTGTTATATCAACCTGTCGAATCTTGACACTATAATACACGTATAAGCCTGGAATCTATTCACCCTAGTAACTACCACCTGCTCAAGAATTTACAGTAGAAAACAACAGGATGTGATTTTACATAAGGGCATTTCCGTTTTTTGGCTTCTTCTTTGGCGCTGAGGTTTTATTTGATCTCGAATAAATTGTGGACCAGATATTTCCTTAAAATAGTAGAGTCGTTTTTTAAAGGTGGTAAATAACAGCAGCGGCACTATTGTGTGCGGAGCGCTGTGAAGGTAGATAGTTGCTTTATAAATGCACCCAATTTAAACCTCGATAAACCTACAATTACATTTCGTACACAATGCATGGGAATTAAACAACAGCAACTAAAACCGTGAATCATCCTCTTTTTAAGGTGCTAATGGAAATGGAATTTTACCTCAGTCAAGTAACGTAAAAAACTGACAATGTTCTAATCTGCTGTGTTTGTGTATACTCTAAAATATTTTGAAAGAAGAGTCCCGTCCCTGTTTGGCATGTTCTTATGTTGCTCCTTCGTGACAAATTGAGCATTACTGTGTGTACATTTTCTCCATACCCCCCCCCCCCCCCCATGGCACTGTAGTGCAATAAAAATGCAATGGCTGTAATGATAAACCATTTGAGAAGAAGTTAACATTGCTAGCCACGTTCTTAGAGATGGCCCAAGGGAAGCGTTACGCAAACATTACTCGCATGTAAGTGCGTTTCAAACACATACATAGACTCAGGCATGTAGGAATGAAAAATATCACGACAACCAAGACACATCTTGCAAGATGGTGTTCATCAACTTATTGGGCCAAGATAATTAGCCGCTGGTCCACTGTAGCGCTGTGCGTGAAGAGTAGGACTTTCCAGTGGTGCGTGATTTTGCTTGAAGGTGTGGATGATTATATCATATCAAGCATAGCCTCAGGCAAAATTTACGCTTGATATTTTCTATAAAGCTGCCTCTGAGGTTTGAAAGATTCCATGCAAGGATCAACAGTGTGAATGTATTACTGGCATTTGTGACTAAAAATACACTATACAGGGTGTAAATTGTGTTAGGTATTTGCGCTAAACGGGGAAAAAAAAGAATTGTCAAAATAGTGGTGACTGATGATGGGGGCTTGTAAAATCACTTTCAGTTTTTGTTAACTCATTTACTCCCAGACAATTTCACTGAAGCAAACCCATTTGGATGGATTTTGACTGATTTTGCAAGGCCCACAGAATATTGTGTTCTATTGCTATCAAAACAAAATAATACCCCCCCCCCCCCCCCCCCAAAAAAAAAGATTAGAGTCTCTTCTTTCATCAGGAAAAAAAGTATATTTCTATCTATTTCCGTTTTGCAATAATCAGTATTAGAATATAGCTTAAGTTTAATCATTATTCACAAATCTGGGAAAACATGGTCCTGGTTGAACTCTTATACTCTGCTGCCACCTGCTGGCCGTTTTTTGTAATAACTACCATTGCTTTAAGTGTTCCTAAGATTAACTTGACATTTGTTTTTTCTTTGTGTTTTTATGGTTTACGGCTTCCGAGAGAGGAAAATGAGTCAAGAATCATTCTAAACTACTGAACTAAGTCGACCAACCATCCCTCTATTTTGTAATAATGCAGCTGTTTACTTACCCTTTCCTGATTCCGCCAATATCTCAAGGCACAGTTCTTTCAAGTCAAGCCGACCCTCTTTATCATGATAAAGGGAATTAGATTGGCAAACTGGCTCTATCCATTTACAGTGTCTACTCCGTATTGATTTCTGAACTTTGCCGTAGCACTGCAACAGATTGTGTTTCTGGCTATAAGGACCAGAGCAGCTCTGAGAAAGATATTTTTGGGCACAATTGCACCCCGAACAACATAGACAATTTCTGTCCCCAGGAGACAGAGGACTTCTTGAAGTCAAGCGGAATTTATTGAAGGAAAGGAAGTTAAACTAATCAAAGATAAAGGGATGCATTTGTAATCATTGCAAATTTGAACTTGTGACAGTTAGCATAAACACAGATAAAAGAGACGGGACATCTCCCGAGCTGACTCAGTTTAAAGACAAAACTGGGTCAGACAAAGTGGATGTATGTATGTCTACTCTCATCCAAATATATCAGAACAGTGTGGCCAATTCCTTTATCCTATCTATAGACATTCACATCGCCAGATGCATATGACACAGTAGCTAGCTCGCTAGCTTCTCTTATCCCAGCTAGAAAAAAACGTCAGCTAACTGACGTCTACCTAACAACATAAACAGCTAGCTACGATTAAACAGGACATAAATGAAGAATGCGATGATAATAGTGTGTTAGTAATGAGTGGTAGAAGGTAAGAAATGCTCCTGGTTTAAGCCAGGTACTTACATTATGACTGTATATAATTGGAAGGCAGTGTATTGCTCTGTATTGCGCCACATTAGCAAAAAAAAAAAAATTAATGTAACAGCAGTTGTTTACATGTGTCCGCATGAATTATTGACATTTGCACAAGCACATTTATAAATAATGTTTTGATGGAATGTTTTTGACTTTCCTTTGCCAGTTAAAATACAGACAAAAAGTAAATAGGCATTTGCATCGCATATTATTTTTTCATAGATGTGGAAAAGGTGATAAGTGTCATATTGTTGTTAATCAATGATACGACCAATGTTTATAAAACGGGCCACTTATCTGGCACATAAAAGTGATGTTTTATTTGAAATAAAAACAGGATGAGATGCAAGGTTCAACCGAGCCGAGTATACTGAAGTGCAAGAGTACATTACTTGTGAACATATTAGGGAGACCATTAATCCAACCTGATCAGATTTGGACCTTCGTTGTGGCACACGTCAAATCATGTGTTCTTGTCTTTAACTGTATTTTTATTTGATTTTTAAAAAGGACTTATATATAAGGTACTTATTCTTAGAGATAGACCGATATATTTTTTTCAGGGCCGACACGATACCGATTATTAGTAGTCAAGGACGTTAGGCTATTTGAAAATATTGACATCAAAATTTGATAAAATACAAACTTCTGCTCTTAATTTAATTTTATTTTTTTAAGAAGCTTATGTTTGAAAAAGTTCATAAAAAATTGGGAGTTTAAAAAAAAATCTTAGTAAATAGAAAAAATATAAAAAGTTAGATTTTGTCATTAAAAGTTATTTAAATAGCTCCCTATTGATTTCTACATTAAATAAAGTTCTCCAAAATTTCATGTCTGAAGTATTACATTTGTACTTATCTTAGCTTTAATTTCAAACAAAAAGCAAAGAGTGCAGAGAGTTCCCAGGGTTAGCAGCATCTCTGAACATTTTAATAATTAGTTCCCTGAAGTAGATCTATTATCGGCCATATGATTCTTCAAAATGGCCGATCCCGATAGTCGTCAAAATGCTACATTACTAATATTTCTGATTTAAAATCCGAAATTATGGAAGGCATTTGTAAAACTGACCTAAGAATATCTGACTTGGTCACTCTGTAAAGTTCCATGCTGAGCCCTACCCCATTATTCTATATGATTTTACATTCGCACTGTCCAAACTATAAGTGATACATACGCCTTATCACACATCACCGTGTCATAGATCACTGTTTCTCTCCGCAGTCATCTCCCTCCTCTGCCTTTTCCTCCTACACCCGTCAGCGGCCTTGTTGAATGGATTCTGTCAAAGGCTGATTCTGGATGTCCAAACGAGAAAAGAGTAAAGAGGGCCTCAGAGAGATCGCATACTTTTGAGCTTCCCCAAGGTGATGTCAGCCCCTCCCCCCCCCCCCTTTTTTTTAAAAGTGTGACAGTGATAGCTATTGCACAGTGTTCCATCAGACTTGTTCATCTACTGAAACATTTGTCAAAGTTGGGACCAGATTCATCATAACTGCAACTGGTTTGCCAAGAAATTTCAATTGGTTCCACACCTGAATACAAACTCGCACTTTCATTGACGGGATGTTGTCACGCTGTTTAAATATATAACGGTCACTTGAGCTCCCAGAATGAATTCAATTCCATCAAGATGTTTATTTGGATTTGTTAAGATGAGAGCTTTAGAGGAACCTATGCAACGCAGAATAGCAGCAGCACAGTAGTTGTCCATACAGTCCCAAGACGAAGCAAATATCTGTCGCGCTATATCCGCGAATGTCCTGCACATCCGAGCGTAGATTCCAATTATAGATCCAGGTTTTCTGTTCTATTCGGTTTCCCCTCAGATTGAACTGAATGCCGCTTTCTCCTTGAGCAAAACAAACAGGGTGGCATTTTGTTTTTTTTGACTGGATTTTTTGTGAGGACAGCCAAAGAGCGTATTTAAAAGCATGCCACTATGTTATTCTTGAGAGAATGTTATCCAATGCTCGCTGGCAGAGGAGCGGAGAAGGTGCAACTTCAAAGTGTAACTGTGTGTAACGACCATCTGTTAGTTCAGACGTATGATTTCCACACTTGAGAAAGCCTTAGTTTGAGCGCAGGATCTTGTTATCTTTGATAGCTATCGAGCCCCTTCAAAGCTTTACAAATCCTTGTGAATAGCGTTTTGCCTGCTCGGGCACTGATTTGAAACTGGTGGGTGTAAAAAAAAGATATATTAGAATTTTGGGCCATATACGCTACTTCGAATTCTCCTTGATCGAACACATCAGCAGTTTAGCAGATTGGTGTATTGTATGCATTTAGCTTAAATAGTAGAACCTCTAAGGCAAACGATAAAAAAATAAAAATTATTGTAATTGCTCATGCTGTGCAGCACAAGTGACGTCATTGGGAACAAATGTGGGATCCAATAAAGGCAGCGATAACAGGATTGTGTTTGTCCACCGTAGATGCACCAGGCATATCGTCTCATTGCCGAGGAGACAACCACCGTCATTATTGGGTTGGTTATGGGGGGCGAGGGGGTACGGGAACCCAGCGTCCAAATCCAATTCAGTCTAACTTTGACTCTTAAGCCTGCGAAACTCAATGGAGCTTCAATTAGCCGAATTAGCAATCACTTTTTCAAGACAAGATGCCAAATGCACCTCGAAGGAACTCAAGAATCCTCACGAACCAAATAGACCGGCAGATTGAGCTCTCCCAATGAAGCTGCGCCAGTTGGTTGAATTGCGTCAGATTAGGAACCCGCCAGCCTAACTTGATTCACAATTTAATAAGTTAATTAACTGATATTCACACATTCTTTATCGCAATACAATAAGTTATTGATAAGTTGATTGAAGACGTGGTTAAATGCATGACCTTTTTTTTTTTCTTTTTTTTTACAATAATCTTAAAACAGTGTCTTAAAAAAAGTGAGCACACCCCTTAAAATTGGTAAATATTCCATCATATCCTTTGACGGAACACCACTGAAGAAATTAGACTAAACCACAAGCAACAAAAGTGAGTACACCCCTAAGTGAAAATGACCAATTTGAGCCCAACGATTTAAATTGTTTGCTCACTATCAATGCATTAACGTGATAAAGACAATGCGCTAACTTTCTGTACAAGATGGTCTATCATTTTAAAACGATTTTAAAGTACTGAAGCCCAACCCTGCTTCCGCACAAACAATCACACACCTTTCTCAACACGAAGACAGACAGGCACTGATTACAAAATATATTTCCACGAAAAATAACCACACATTTGTATTTTTTACACTTATCTCAGAAGGTGTTGCGCACATGACTCACAACAACTTGAATCTTTCTGCCCTTTTGCTACTTGCAGGACTTTGAGGGGTCAGAAAACGCTCACAGTTGAATTCTATTAAGCGCAAGTTCAAGCTCCAAATTAAAATGCAAATTACCTCCGCCATAAATGTGCGGGAGAGTATAGTCAGAGATAAGGTACGTCCTACCCTTTCTATTGGCAGCACTTATGGAGTACCAACAGCTTTTATTGTACAACATAATTTAATTCAGGGGAACAAAGTGTCTCAGAACTGTGTCTCACATTACGCTTGGTTCAAACGACACATTTGAAACAAAATGAGGTGGGGGGAAGCTTCAGAACAGTTGTGTCTTTTCTCATTTTAATGATTTTTTTCCCTCTAATGTCCAGGATTTAAGGCCTTGTGCAAACAGACCTGGACTGGGATGAAAAATAGTCCAAGGCGTTTTTGGCTAACCCACTCATAAATAGCAGCGCATAATGGTAATGTATGTATGTGCTGCCCATAGAAATTTATTTTACCATTATATATACTGTATGCTAAACAGTATGCATATGCACGCTACCGTCTCTCTCTCTTCAACAGCCTGGTGCGACTTTATAGGGGAGGGAGAGATAGATTATTGCGATTAATATAACATGGTAAATTAAAAACTACAAATCTTATTTCATTGGGTTCTATTTATTCAGCTCTATTCAGTATCGCAAAATTGTTGTTGTTTTTTGAGATATAATCGGTCAGTCATGCCATAATATTCACTAAAGGAAGCAAATGAGTGGCCAAGTCAACTGTTGTTGTTGTTTTTTTTTAATGTGAATTAGGGCTAGGCAATATGCCACAAAAATATTCAGGACATTCATAGTTTGCACTTAAATGCCACAACTAAGTAGTTGGTAGCTATTGTAAACATGTCTTGTAAACCCCCCATCCAGAATTATGTCATGTGTGTCATGTGCAAAATTACAACTCACAATAACATTTGGATGTTACAGAACATAAAAAAAACCAGCTTTTAATAATGCAGAAGACAAAACTCGATTTCACGATTTAGCAAATTTTCAACGATTTGATTTTTAAAATAGCGATTAATTGAATTCATTCAATTTATTGCCCAGCCCCAGAGATTTTCTTTAAAAAAAAAAAAACAATATGAGGGTGAAGTAGCTTTAATTTTGTTAACGAAAAACAAATAAAAATATTTTCGTCAACACACATTTTTCACTGGACGAAAACTAGACTAGGCTAGACTCAAGCCCCCATTAACAAACAATAATTGTGGGACTAAATCAGCATGCATTTTGTTGACTAATAAAGACGAGATGAAAATTTAGCTCACCTAATAAAAACTGGACTAAAATCTATGGACATTTTAGTTCATGAACAAAGATGAGACGAAAATTATGATGTTGTAAAATCCTGTCTTTGCTAATTTGCCACTAAAACACAGTGACACACCCCCTTTCAAATCTGCAGCTAGCGAGTGCAACGTAACGTACCAGCTATAGGCTAACATTCAATTTACAATGTTAATCTAACCGCTAACAAATGCTAGCTAAATTACTAGCTTGTAGCATGCAGTCATAATAGCCACGTTGTTGATATAATGTAATTGTGTGTTAAGTTGTTTTAAATCAAATGATTTTTCTGACTAAAACTAGACTAATATGTTGACATTTCGTTTTTATTTTTGTATTTATTTTTACTTTCATTTATTTATTTAGGGATATACATTTTTGTTGTTGTTTTTATTTCCATTTATATATATATATATATATATATATATATATATATATATATATATTATTTTTTTATATCCGTTTTTATTTTCACTTTTAGTGATTTATTTAATTATTTTGTCTTTTTTTTTATTTTGGCAGTTTTGGTCCTCCATTGACTAAAAGGTGACTAAATAAAAATGAGATGGCATTGACTAACTGTGATGAAATTAGACTAAAACAAACTAAAATCAACACCAGGGTACGGGAACATATTTCGGACCCTGTGGGTATACGAACAAGCACCAAGATATTAAAATCATTTTTGAAAGCAAATCATGAAGTGATGAAACCATGAAAGGTCACAGCTCTTCGTTACAGCTGATGTGCCGCTTTCTGACAAAGCAGCGCACATTAATAACTACTGTCTGAAAAGGTACATTTTTTAATTGACCTGTCAAATTGTCACAAATGTGCGGCTCAGCAGGTGGATCCACTCACCTGCTTTATTTGTGATTGCTCTTCTTTGCTCATATCTGTTTCCGCCTTCGTGGTTTCCCGCCGTTTTTCCCAGTGGGTGCGCCGTACCTTTTGGGCACATGTTACCAAGAATATGAGGTGAATGTCAGCATCAAGGAGATAACAGCTCAACTCTCACTGGTTTGTTATCACTGTGCAATGCTCCGGAGCAGCACAGCTGCAGGAGCACAAGTCTTATCGCTACCAGGTAAGGTGAAAGAGCAGCAGCGGGATGAGACTCGAAAGCAGACGAGCATGAGCCCCTTCAGGCGCAACCCCCCCAACATTCTCTGACTCCATGTCTGACTTTAGTTCTGAAGGGCCAATCTTTGCATTTCTATAAGTAGAAACGTGTTGTCATAATCCACGCTTTAGTCATCCCAAGGACGATTAGTATGGTGCCCTTCGACACAGCAGGTGACGCATACTCTGACAGCTCAGTGCATACTAATGAGGGCTTAGGGCACTCTGCTATTATAGGTCACTTCGAAAGTCTGCGCTTAAGTTAAATGAAGGGAAAAATGTCAAAAGAAAAAAAAAACCCATCTCTCTGTAAACACTGCGGTAAAAAGGTTATGAAACATGTAGGAAGGCATCCAGAGATCGTTAATCACTTGTGATGAAAGCATTAAAATTTGTATTTGTAATTAATCGCATGACTATATTAGTTAACTCGCGATTAATCACAAATTTTATATCTGTTCTAAATGGACAATTAAAAAATTCGAGGTTTTTATACTCTTGTTAACAAAAGTGGAAAAAAAATGTTAAACTAATAGAAAACCTTTTTCATTTATTTCATTTTCATTTAAGCTTTCATACTCTTGTTAACATAAAAGTGGGAAAAAAATGTTAAACTTAAAAATATGGCTGCATCTTTTAGTCATGAATACAGTAATTTCATAATTCATAAAATTGAGTTAAAATTAAAAAGATGTACTGTACTGTAAAAAATGTGTGATATTGATTTGTGTTGAAGCCATATTTCTGCCACTAGATGGCATAATTGCGTTTGTAAGACGATGACAACTCATCGCATTTTTCTTTTCATATTAAGAGCTATCTCATTTTTAACATGATGTAACTTGTGAAATTTTGCACATTTTTAAAATTGTGAAATACAACTTGAACCCAGTCTCCACAAATATATGCATTATTATTACATTTATTACCGCTAAATTTTGACGTGGACGTGACATGAATTCCCCCAGTACAGGCTTTCCAATTAAGGGGCGGTCATTAATGGCGCATTTTAAAAAGTTTGTGGCGTTAAAGGAACTTTAAATTAATTCAAAATTAATAATAATTTTGACACACTTGTTTTACTATAAAGAGACTCACATCCAGGGCACAATAGTAATCATCCAAATATTTGGACCACACATGACAGTGCAATTCTTAATTTTTTTCAACACTTGTAAGGATTAAGGAAAAAGAGAGCGATAATCAAAGTTTAATATGTTAATTAACTTTTTAATCATACCAGACTTCTGTCATGTATTTACAAAGCCATTAGTCCATATTTATTTATTCATTTTTGCAAAAGAAAACTACTTTGGTGTTAACTTGACCTGAACGAGGATAATGAAAAGCCGTTGGAAGTGCTGACTCATAGGTTTGTGCGTTTACATAAGTGACTGTGCAGACATCGAGAGTGAGCCAAAAACTAATCGCTGTGATTAATTACGGCGGCCATATGGTCAGCAGCATCTCTGTGGCAATTGCTGTTTGACTGCTTGGGCGGTGCTGGGAGGCTTGCTGACATTTACCCAAAAGGCCCTGAATCCAATATTCGTTTTGGGCTAAAGTCTGCTTTCTGTCACACGTATGTATTTTTGGTCTTGTATAGAAGCGGGTCTAACATACATTGGGACTCATCAGTAAATGTCAGGTAGCCAATAACCAATCAATGTGATGATGAAATCAGCGCATGCAGACATAAAAATATAACATCTGAAATTTTAATATGTTGTATTTTGTCTCTTCGTGTGTTTCCGCAAAATCTTGTTATGTTTTCTACAGAAGTTCTTCATTGTTATTTTTGGCAAACCATGGCTCAAGCATCTGTTAATGACTTTTTGAACTTTTTTGTAGATGTTTTCGTGGTCCACAGGCATAAATAAATACGTTTTTTAAATTTAGGTTTCTGTTGAAAATGCATATTTTTGTTTTTAATGATGCAGCCTGTGAAGTCCAAAGTGGTCTCAGGGTCCTAAATGCAGCTGCCGTTTCCCATTCCGGCTGTTTTGTTTCCCCAATATGTGAATGGTCAATATCTTATTATGGATTAATATGAATACTTGTTATTATCTAAGTGGATAATCCATAGTAATTCAGTTTTTCTTTAGTTTTTTTTCAATCCCAGTTTTGCTGTTCTGCCATTCTGTTGTTTTTGCTTCAGATTGGCCAGTGAGACAGAAGTGCTGCATCATCTGCAAAATCAATTTCCTCAACTTGGAGGTTGAGAGACCACTGAATTCTTGTTTTGTGTCCCGCTACAATTTTTTTGTTTATTCATTTTGCATGATCCAGTCCATTGCAATCAAAAAAAAGAAGAGCGATATAAGATGACTTCATTTAGTATATTGAAAGGTTCTGTTGTGAATCAAACCAAAAGACAGAAGGCTTCATTTTTGTTCCATTTAGCAAGTCATTGATTTTATTTATTTTTATTGACAAAGCAGAGGAAAACATTAACCTTCAAATTTTGAAATTGCCAAATTGTAGGTGTAGGTGTAGGCCAAAAACAATGCAAACACTTTCACTGGGAATATTTAGGATTCAACACAAATTAAAGGGATACTTGACTCATTTAGCAATTTTCAGCAGTGAAAAATTTATATTTTGTCTATAATTAATGTAATAACTTCATTATTTTTCATGTACAATTAATACCTTTAAAAAAAAAAAAAATTCCACTTGCTGTCGACTGATGATGACATCATCTGTGCTGAGGAAGTAGGTAACAACCAATCATGGCTCACCTGTTTTCTGTGTTTCGTCAGTAAACTGAGCCATGATTGGTGATGTCATCTTCAGTTGACAGCAAGTCGAAAATTTTGTTTTTAAAGGTATTAATTGTACATGAAAAATAATGAAGTCATTACATTAATTATAGTCAAAATATATATTTTTTACTGCTGAAAATGGCTCAATGAGTCAAGTATCCCTTTAAGTGCTACACAGGCAATATATACACAATATACTATATAATAGCTTCTTGTTTTGACAATGATACCTAGATACCAAGCGCAATAAAACGATCGAGATAATAGTATGCGCTGACAGAATATAGTTTTACAATTAAGGCTGAATTAGAGTAGAAGTTGACGTGAGTGGGATTCACTCGTAATCCTTGAGTCCAATCAGTCCTGACAAATAGCGTGATAGGATTCCCTGATATTCTCATCTCCAAAACGTCCATCCCTGGCATTTCTGTCGTCAGACCAGACGACTCGCCGTCAAACCAAATCCAAAACAGCTATGCTTGATTCCATGCGTACGGACGGACATGAGTTGTGAATGCGACAAAATATTCGTTCCCCCAAAACGTCTTTGCAAAGAAAACACCATTTTACTTATTAATCACATTGAGAGTATGAACCGTGAAATGAAAGCCATCCTACTAAACTACTTTGGCCTTGACTAAATAAATAGTCCTTCAAGGGAAATAACTTGACGATTGGTTTGGAGACGAAGCAATATATCCCATATATGGTGTGATGATTTCATGGCTTTGCGCAAAAAGAACATTTACTTGCAGTTTGGCAGTGGAAGGGTCAACATCTGTGAGGGAGTTTTGTCTCCATATATTTAGCTGGTCGCTCGAGGTTTGATAAGTCATGTAAAACAGTGACAAAGTCACTAAGTTGGCAAGACGGGTCACGGAGATGTTTGGGATGTGTAATTTGGTACGTTGATGATAAAGGACGGAGTGTGATCTGTAGTGAAATGGGGGCATTTTCTTTTTTTTTTGGTCAGTTTTGATAAATTACACACTTGTAGAATTGTAGTTGTCTTGTTCCTTTTCAGTTTGTGCTAAATGCAGCAATACACGGATGATAATATGTGTCACGTGAGGAACGGAATATGGACCCAAAAGCAGACTGGACAAGAATGCGGGAAACTGGAACTTAACTTTAACTTAACTTTAAAAATACAAAGTAATCACAGAGAGCAGGGCTGGAAACCTTGACCAAGAAACCTCGACATACTAACAAAAGTATGCGAGCGCCACGTGTTATCTGGAAACACCAATTGACGTAATACAACTGCAGGGTTGCTTCTCGCGTCATTTTATAAAAATATTATATTAAAAAAACAATTTTTTTGCAAACAAACACTTATGTTTACGATGGCGTATTAGGGCCGCGTGTTAATATATTTGTTTTAGAGGGCGGGGGTAATATTCAGAGAGAAAAAACTCGCAAATTTGCCACTTTATAAAGTCACAAAAAAAAATAATCTATAATTATATGTGGCCCTAATACACCGTCGTATATGTTATACGGATTATTGCAAGAGTTTCATAAGGTAAGGCTGGCTTTGAGACCCTGGAGGTGTTTAATTTGGATGAGTGACTCGAGGGCGGGGCCAGTAGAAGTATCCATAGCAGAAGTCTGCATGGATGTAGCATAATTCCCCAACTATAACAAAAACAATGACTACCCATTTACATAATTAGAATATAATCCTATAAAAAGCTAATTGTTAATCAAATGTATCTCTTTTAACTTACACTGATGCTTTATAGTTGCAATGAACATGCGCATGCAGACCATATGGTGGAGGGAAAATAGAACAAACCGGTTTTCAAGATAAATATCACTCTATAAGCCTTCAAAGTGAAAGAGGGTCTTCTAATAGCATTCATCAAAGGAACCATGTCAAGCCCAATCCATATGTTTTACACCTTATCTGATGGCTTTAAATTTGCAATCTCACTTGAGTGATAGTGACACTGCTGCTCACTGAGAACGTAATTACAGATGTTTGATAAAGAGGGCGAAAAAAAACATACTCAACTTTTAAGCTTCCAACCGCACTGTATAGAACATTCAAATGGTTAAATAGCCGAATATGTGCCGGACATGATGAGCCAAAGTGAACAATTTACTGAACTATACTGTATATCTTCTTTATTCATGCAACTGCACAATAATATATGAGCTGGCTCTGGAAGGCGGAGAATTATTACGATAAGTGAATATTTATCTGAATCTTCTGAATTGATGTTGCCGTGGCGAACGTCATACAAGTTCGCAACATAGCAACGACACGGGCTAGCAATGCTATGCAACATAAAAAGGCAATAGATAACAGTTCACCGCTTTGTCATTTACTAAAACAGTGGTTTTCAAACTATGGCCATTTTTCATATACTAAAAATGAAATTTGACATAATTAATAAATAAATAGATAAAGAAAGAAAGAAAGAAAAAAAAGAAAGAAAAAGAAAAGAAAAAAGAAAGAAAGACACAGACCATTTTTCAGATACTAAAAATGACATTTGACATGATAAGTAAATAAATTTAAATAAATAAATACATTTAAATAAATAAATACTTTTTTCAGTTTTGGAGAGCTTTTCTAGATATGCAAAAATACAAATACACCACCGGATAAAATAACACAATTTATCTTCAAAACACGGTTAGGCATAAAGATAATTACAATTTTAGAATAAAAATATTTTTCTTCCACTTTCTGCTCTGTGTCAAGGTTGGATCTATGAACAATATTGAACCCTCAAATAACTGTTTGAAAAAAATGCTCCGTTTACTGCAGTTTGCTGGTTTTGGTTCTGAATGTGGAGATGAGATTTGGTTACTGTTCAGTACAGGTGTGGATACAAGGCCGAAGACCCCCCCAAATCTGGAAAATCCTCAACCATTTGCCTTATCACCTTTAACAGTAAGCTGTTTTTGTAAACAACTAGAAAATATAAACAATGTATAATTATTGCTTGATTGTTTTTTATTTTTCTGTATGCAGCCCGTTTGTGCGGTCAACCGTAACGAGTACGTTATTCCTGCTGTGTCAGATTGTACCCACCTTGATGACGTGGGTACGTCTCTCTCTACTACTCCTGAACAGAATGAAAACGCAATTTGCACCCTTACCCACTCCCCTAACCTCCCCAAAAAAAGAAAGAAAAAAAAAAGGCAATCTCCACCACTGCTCACTCAAGCCTGCCAAACTGTATCGCTGAAATAAAATCCCGGCCCCAAACCAATTTCCTCAAACTCAACTGCGAATCATTATCATTGGACCAAAATCACTCACCAAATGCGCCCACAGGTGCGCCCACAGGTGCGCCCTCAGCATCGACGGCTCAACTGTACGCACCTCTCTCTGCGTGAAGCTGTTAGTAGATGAGACTCAAGTCTCCCACGACCAGTAATAGGGTTAGGTAAACTACAGAATGTCCTACTTGCAATACTGGAAGCAGCAGCAAACAAAACAAAGTCAAACCATCCTTTCAAAGCAAATGGCAGGAAGTGATGCCAGCTATGTTGATTCTTAAAAGGAAGAAGGGATTAAATCCAACTGTTTATCCTCACAGGCTAACCCACAAAAGTTTTTAAATCCTTTGAAAACCCACACAAAAAGAAAAGAAGGGTAATCACCGTTTTCTTAGAGTCACAATGTGTGTGGTTTTGACTGAATATCACAAAACTCAAAGAAAACTAAGCACAAGAGTAAAACAGTTTAACTCATTCACTGCCATTGACAGCTTTAGATGTCAAAAATTCATTTTTAACTATTTCTATTAGTTTAACATTTTTACACTTTAAGGAAAAAAATATTGTACATTTAGACCAGATATAAATTGACTATTGAAGTCATGTGATTAAAAATCGCCTGACGCCCTAATTTTTAATAATATTTTCTTTTTTTAAATAATCTTTTTTTTTTTAATATAAAATATTATTAAAAATTAGGTCGTCAAGTGATTAAAAGTTTTGATTGTAATTAATCGCATGACTTCACTAGTTAACTCACGATTAATCATACATTTTATATATGTTCTAAATGTAACCCAAAAAAAATCTAGGTTTTCATACTCTTGTTAACAAAAGTGGGGAAAAAAATGTTAAACTAATAGAAATAGTTCAAATTAATTTATGACGTCAGTGGCAGTGAATGAGTTAACATACCAAGCATATTTTTCGGAATGTGGGAAGAAACTGGAGTACCCGGAAAAAACCCACGCAGCAACGTAGAGAACATGCAACCTCCAGCCAGGAAGGCCAGAGGGCCGGATTCGATCTCACCTCTGGACGAGGAGGCAGACATGTTGACCATTTGGCCACCATGCCGCCTGCTATGACCATATGTTTATAATCTAACATAAATTATTATTAATTTATTTAAACCAGATAGGAAACGGAGAACAAATGATAATTTACAATGTCAACTTTATGGCTAAAATAAAAAGACAAATTAATAAATAAAATAAATTATGAATCATCAGCTCATTTATGTTACCCAATAACCAGTATAGTTCAATTTTATCAAAACGTTTGAGTACAAATTACTCATAAAAGCATACAAAGCATACTTAAAAAAGTTAAGTTAGTAGTAGTTTTCATAAAACTTGGAGTATTGTGTACGTAATCTATTTGATTATTTTGAACGTTCAAGTTTACAGTGTGTGGCTGAACAAGCCAGCTGCAATTACGCTTTAGGCCAGAGGTGGCAGTCACGAGTAAATGTTGTTATGTTGTAAGTTCTTTTAGCACATTTTGTAACCGACTTTTGTTTTCTCTTCTTTGCTCTGAATGTTGTTAACTACTGTGTTTGTTGACGCTTATAGCTGTTGCCTTTCTTTGTGTAAAGCACATTGAGTTGCCTTGTGTTTGAAATGTATTAAACCTCCCAGTCTTGGTAAACACCACCGAGAGAAGCATTAGAGTCGGAGACTCGCGCTCCTCCAGATAGCTGCTTGAGATTAGAGTTGGTTCAAGCGGCGCCACATGTGCCACGACACTGATGAAGGCAACAGCAGGGGCCACACACTCAACGTCCCATCTCCATGGTGCAACATATTAAAGTCTCATTTACTCACAAAAGACATTCAGACATGCTGTTAAGTCCTACCGGTGTACCAACAAGTGGTGGCAACAAGACAGATGTCCCCCCACTTCGTCTTAATCACTGCTCATATCGGATCACCAATTGAAGCTTTGTAAGAAAAAAACACACATATATAGCATAATCAAGCACAAACAGGCTTGGGGAGTAACAGAATACATGTACCGCCGTTATGTAATCAGATTGCAATTTTTTTTTAACTGTATTCCATTACAGTTACAGGAAAAAAACATGTAATCAGATTACAGGTACATTTATTAAAAATGGGGATTACTTCATTGGATTACAATTTCTACAACGAGAGAGTGTGCGAAAGAGGGCGAGAGAAAGAGAGAGAGAGAGAGCGTGCAAGCCCGCGCGAGTGGGACCGTTGCCACATGTCGGGGGGGGGGGGGGAACGAACGAACTGAACAGTCGTGTCCAGTTTGAAAAAGCTTCACGGACGGGAGGAGGAGATGGCGACCGCTATTCACTGGAATTTACTCGGAGCGAAAGTTTGAGCTGAGAGTCCAGCGGCATGCTACGCGCTGTAGCTTCTTGCTAGCTAGCCCGCTAGCCTACAACCATAATGTGAGTTACACCTTCCAAACAAATCTTCCTCCCACCAATGTCACACATCGTCATCCTCATTGGATGACTATCCATCTATCTATCTATCTATCTATCTATCTATCTATCTATCTATCTATCTATCTATCTATCTATCTATCTATCTATCTATCTATCTATCTATCTATCTATCTATCTCTATCAAACTGTGAGGTGCGGTTGCTTTCAGTGATAGTTCGAAAACAGCATATGGCATTCTATCAATCAATCAATCAATCAATAGCATACATGCTTTTTAATTACACAAAGATTTTTGCTATTTGTAGGCTGCCCGGGTCCCTATCACCCGCAAATAGCAGCGGCACATTGTAAAGAATATATATTGTGGTGATATTTATTTTTATTTTGTCTTCATGAGCATACTCAATATTGGAGTAATCCAAAAGTAATCCAGTTACATTACTTTCATATTATGGTACTTGGATTACGTTACTAACTACATTTATTAGCAGGTAACTTGTAACTGTAGTGGATTACATTTCAAAAGTAACCCTCCCAACCCTGAGCACAAACAATGCAGTTTGTCACAGTTTTGTCTCCCGTATTGAGATGCCGTTTGCTATTTTGAATGTGGAAACGGGAATAATGGAGAGGATCCCTCTTAAAAAGCAGCCAATGTTCTTACTGTGCAGCCAGTGCTTTAAAAGCTGTAGGCAGGGATAAAAGAAATGGGTTGTCTCGTCATTGACGGGGATTCAACGCAGAAACATCCTAATCTGCTGTTACTTCCGTTGTAAACAGGCGTGTCAAGACAGCTTTGTCAAACGGAGCGCCGTTTGCTTTGTGCTGCGGCTTCTTTCAACGCATTCAAATGGAATTTGGCATCTTTCGCAAAGTATTTCCCGTGCATGGGCCTTACCGTCGAAAAAACACAAGTATACTGTAACTAAAATTACAGCTACAAGATATGATGATGATGATGATGATGAAGTGGAAGAAACGACTAACTCGAGTCTTATTTCAATTTATTCATTCATTAGACGACCACTGCACCATTGCGCCGCACTAATGCAACTGACATCATACATGATTTGAACTCTGCTAACTAAAGTGGTTAGATTTGTCTGTCAAAAGGCGCTTGCCATACGGAACGACTCGCTGTGATTGAATTCTTACCTGCCAACAACGGGATGTTTCCTGATTGGTTACAAGATGAAAGTGAAAACAACCTTGCTGGAAACAAATTTGTAGGGCTGGGTTTTAAAAAAAAATTGAATAATCGATATTGAATAGATTTTCCTTTTCAAGCCTGTCATCGAGTCATAATGCGAATGAAACGATTATTTTATATTTCTCTTTTTCCCATCAATTCTTAATAAAATAGAATTTGAAATGTCTTCTTTTTTTTTGTATCTTTACTGATTTATTAAAATGTACTGTTCACATGAATTTAAATATATTTGATTACATTTTTGAAAGACCCGACTTATTGCATTTTAAGACAATTCAGAATCTCTTTAACTCCTTCACTCCCATCCATTTTCACTGAAGCAACCTCCCTCGCTCGCTCGCTTGAAAACATGAATGTATTCATAGCGTAGGCTTCAATAAAGATTCATGTTTAACACATAGTAACACACTCAAAAAAAAAAAGGCGACATAAAACTGTTAATTCAGCTAATATGAGCCAATATTCACCACACCAGCTTCCTCCTTCTGTTCAGTCGTTCATGGCATATGTTCCATTATTTCTCCTTAAATCGCGACTCCCTTGCCAGCTTCCCCCTCCAGTCCATAAACTCTACGGCTTTCTGTCTCATATCAATCAGGTTGGTTGTTATTGAGTAGATTTAAGTGGACATTTCCCTACAGCATGCAGTCTAAATAGAGCCTGATAAAAAAAAATAAAAAAAAGATTTAGTCACTTGGCCTTTTAGATCGCAGCCACTGCGGATTGAATTTAAGACCTCATTTGATAAACATAAAAAGCAATATTTCCCAGCATGTTTTTTTTTTTTGGGGGTGGGGGGGTTTGAACAGCATATGAAAGCAAATAGGAAGAAATTGTTTATGCAAGACAAACCAGCACTTTAACATAAATATGACAAATCCGATGTCCTTAATTCGGCTAAAATGTTACCATTCGACTCGATGTCGGTAATTTCTCACACGATTGCTGGCCAGTGTGGGAGTGATCACAGCTGACATCAATCATTCCCTTTAAAAGTGTTGTGCTCAACATAACGGAAGCACATCTTCGCTAACCCCCCCCCCCCCCCCCACCCCCACAAATTACTGTGCCGCCCAGTGGGATTAAAACAATACAATAAAAAGATTCGGGTGTTTGATGACAGCTGTTCACATATTCATGAATAAAATGTATTTTGTGTCAGAACAGCTGTCTACCCTGCGCCGTTGCTAGACTTGGTCTGAGCAAGACGTAAGTTTTAGATGAACTTTTTGCAAACTTTTGACTGTTGAAGACCAGCGGGCCCAATTGTCAAAACACCCGCGGCGAGCCTTGCCTATTGCTTAAGTTGCCAACTGCAAGAGTTCAACGAGAAGACACAAAAAGAAGCAACTCAGTCACTCGATGGACTAAACTGAAATGCAGAGTTTGTTCAAAGGGACTACAGGAGGGTCAGGATGCTGCTAGGTTGATGAAGCAATTATCCCCGCTGGAGGAGGAGATCAGCTTGCCTGTGAAGTCCGGATGTCTGATGGAGCTTTCATGGCTAACGCGATCTGGGCTGTTCATCCTCCCTGGCCTCCAGAGAACATTATGGGACTTGTGTTCTCTGAAGCACTATATCTCTGTGAGCCGGCACATCTGCACCTTGGCACTTCCCTTAAGTAATTGTGTCAATGACTGATTTCATTACTCGTGTTTGCGTAACGGCAATTAGGCTGGAGGAGAACCTCCGTTCTGTGATTCTGGTCGACTTCCGCAAACAGTGTGTTCCAATCTCAAACTTCCGCTATCGTTAGCGTTAGCATGTTCTCAGTAGCATTTGAATTAGTTAGAATCGCAACTGTTACAAGTAGAATGAGACCAACTAAAGGGCTATGGGGTTCCATGAGTTTTCCTCCAAACTATATTTACCCATTTCTTGTGGTAGCTTGAAGTGCTCAAGTTTTGAATGCCCTTTAATTTGCTAGTTTTTGGGAATGGAGAAGGAGGTTAACACTAGCGAGAGTGCGTCACAGACCTGATCCTTTCACTTGATTGCTTCAGAAATCTTTTTCAAGTAACCTTCCAAAAGATCTGACTTTCATACCAATTCGAACGCTTTGTCATATATTCCACAAAATTATAAAGAGTCGGCTACAAAACAGGCAATAAACCGTGCAAAATGGCTTGTTTTATGTGACGATGGTCTTCATATTTGGTCGTAACACAGCTGAATCTGTCCTTGTTTTTTTGCTGTGCTATGAACTGCTTTGAAATAATGGCTGCCTGTCATAACAAGCCAAGTGAGACGGGGAAAATGGCATTTTTGTAGCAACCCACTTCGAGGATTGTCCGCCCAGTCTGACAGATCCTTCCTCCTCCTCTTGCAGAGAGAAGCAGCCGGGAATACATCAACCCACATCCCTGCGGCAGTGGCCGGCGCACGAGTTGCATTTTAATTGTACGCACTCTGCTATTGCACACGCATTTACCTGCGGGTGCAACTTTTGAAAGAGAAAAATATAACTGGTGAACAAATGTGGGGAACATGAGACTTGGTTACTGTAAGAAGCCAAGAAAGATCTCATTGAACAACGAGAAGTGGTATGCATTCACTGTAACGTTTACTTGGGGCAAAAAATAACTCAAAATGCATCAAAAAGAGACCGATACCACTTTTTCAGTCTTTTATCTGCTCTCCAAAAACAGTTGGGTAAAAAAATAACCCCAAATCGGCCAAAAAGGGACTGACCTTGCTTTTTCGGTTTTTCTTCTGCGCTCTGAAAACAGTTCGGTAAAAAAAAAAAAATTGGGGTAAAAAAGGAATCCACAACTTTTTAAATTATTCATCTGAACTCTACAAACAATTGGGTAAAAAATAAACCAGCATGTTAAAAAAAAAAAGAGACTGACCCAACTTTCAATTATTCATCTTCATTCTAAAAACAACCGAAAAAATTGGGTCAAATTAAGAGCCCATATAACAGGCTATTATTTTGTCGGTTGTTTATTTTTATTTTTGGCCCAACTGTTTTTAGAGTGTCACCCAAAGTGTTGGGTCAAAATGAAAAATCCACAAAAAAACAACAACAAAGGGTTGATGTGTACAAATCTAAACATTAAAAAAATATCTACTATTAAGGTGGATGGGTCCTTTTTTGACCCATCTTGGGTTATTTTTGCTAGAGTGTAGGTACACAAATATTTTGCATTGGAACAGTCTGCACAAGAAAGCCCAACAGTTTGACATATTCAGTACTCAAGAAAATTCACTTACTGAGCTCCAACTGCAAAAACTCTTATCCTCAGATAGGAATGTGAACGGGTTGCTTAATTTCCATTATTTAGTATGGCAAATATGTATATATTTTTTTAAAAATACAATAAATCACAACATATTGTGATCAACCATATATATGTTCCGTTATATAATCAAGAGCAAAAGTCCTTGGCAACCCTTCTTTTCACTTTTAAGCAAGCACTTCCACTCACACCTTCCGTCTGCGACGTGTTCCGGCTCAAAAAGGCCCTTTGAATGGCCGATCATGCCTGGTCTTTTGAAACGCAGCGCTCCCATCAAGAGCACCATATAGTAACACATTTCAAGTGTCCCGCAAGTGGCTACTCTACACTCGACACCACTTCGAATCTGCACTCAGTATATTTTTGATGGAAGCACAGTCATATATATATATATATATATATATATATTTTTTTTTATATATATTTTTTTACCACATGGGTTTAGTTAAAGGTCTAACAAATGTGCTGCAATTTGGACCTGTCTTGTAATACATCATTTTGGTACAGATCGCTTGCTTGACTGCCTTTTGAGTGCAGGATATAAAGCCCCTTGCCAATTATTGCAGCAGCCTGACAGGTTACCACACAAGGGTAGAATCTGTCTCTCGCATTCATTTGTCAGGGTTTAGAAATGATTTCATCATGTGAATGTTTGAAAAGTGCCTTCTGATTTGATGCTATTAGTTGGAAAGTTGTGATTGAAGGAGCGAGGCGAAGAAGATTGGCAATGGAAGCAGCCGCTCAACCACTGATAGTTTTTGTTAAACATTCGGTGCAAGGGGGACTTGATCAAACCGATAGAGCACGTCGTCTTTGGGTTTGTCGGAGGGTTTCTGGTTTGTTCCGTCCATGTGTCCAGAACGAAGACAAATAACACTGCATGACACGTCAGCAAGTCTATTTATGATTTGGACTTGGATTTTTTTTTATATTAGTTTGCAAGTTCAAGAGGAGGAGCATGGTTTTTCCAACGATGCAATGAAGCTTAAACAAAAGATTATCATGGTAATTGTGTTGCTAAGTGCATTCACAATATTGTACAAAAAAAAATGCAAAACGGCAATGACTCTAAAAGGGCTGCAATTTGTCGACAGGTTATTGAGAGCGCTGATGTCATCACCATAAATATTGACATTTTGGGTATTTTCACTTTGGGGTGTATTTACTTTTGTTGCCAGAGGTTTTTGGTATTACCTAATTCAAACGCCAAAACGTGTAAAAAAGTTTTTCACTCCCAAAAATGTAAGAGCATACAGAAGGCTTCGATGCAGCTTCTGACATGAAGAGGTGGCTTAAAGCAATGGTAGTTATTAACAAAAACGGCCAGCAGGTGGCAGAAGAGAATAAGAGATATGAAGAGCCATGTTACAACAAGCTCTTTTTGTCAGTGTTTTCACCAGGCATGTTAATATTGACGAAACTTAGAGATATATATGAATTGTCTGTTTCCGTTTTGCAGCAATTAGCATTAGAATATAGCTAAGTTTCATCATTATTCACAAATCTGTTCAAAACAGTGAGGAAAAGAGCTTTTTGCAACATGGCCCTGGTTGATCTCTTATACTCTGATGGCCACCTGCTGGTCGTTTTAGTAACTACTACTATTGCTTCACCTGCTTTCTGCAGTTCAGAGGCTGCATCAAAGCCTTCTGTATGCTCTAGCATAAATAAATACAAATATTAAAAAACCTAATGATACGTTTTTGGGAGAAAAGGAGTCAAATCAGGTCTAGATAAGCTCCGTGCTTAAGAAATGCAATCACAATATTGAGGTGTGGGGGGGGGGGGGGTAATTGTTTTGTTCAACCATATGCTCCAGCTTCCTCTTATACTCCAAAAACATTCATTCTCTAAATATAATACGCCTTACGCTGGCTTGCACACCCAATAGATTACATTTACAGTGCGGTATAATTTTGGTGTAAATGAGCTTCTTTTAGAGATGTGCCTTTATCGACTTAAATTTGCATACTGTTTTAGTGAGGCTTACTAGTAGATAGAGTACATCAGGAACACAGCCTCAACAATGCCTATTTTAATGCTGCAAAATGGCGGCTGCAACATGTAAAATCTTTACAGAGTGCAGTTTGCGTTCACACATTGCTTCAAGCATCCCGTGGAGTCGTGAACAAAAACTGCCTGCTTTCATTTTCAGGCCATTTTCTCCACAAGCAGGTTTGGTTGCTACCATGGAAATTAAAAAATAACAGAAGACCCCCTTCGTTTCGTGTATGGGACATATTCTATATCAGTGGTGTCCAAACTATGGCCCGAGGACCATTTGTGGCCCGCCATCCATTTTTTAGTGGTCCGCAGCATATACTAAATTTTACATTTGACACAAAAGAAATAGGTGCCACTAAGAATAATAAATTGGTTTATGTAGTGTAGAGCTAGCAGGTGGCAGCAGAGTATAAGAGATCAACCAGGGCCATATTGACACAAACTCTTTTCCCCAGTGTTTTAAACAGATTTGTGAATATTGATGAAACTTAGCTATAATCTAATGCAAATTTATGCTAAACGGAAATAGATAGAAATATATATATTTTTCCTGATGTTTTAAACATCATCAAGCTACTACAGTTTTCTCTTGTTTTGGGTCTGAATGTGGAGTTGAGATTTAACTGTTGTTCAATGCAAGGGTGGATTTAGTCCGCAAAATCTTGAAAAATACTAAACTATTTGCTTCATCTTCTTTAACAGAAAACTGTTACGTGGCACATGCTAGAACATGTAAACAATTTATAATTACTTGCTTGACTGATTTTAATGTGTTTAATCAATTAAAGTTGAATCATTTTAAAATAGCCTTTCCATTTTTATGTATGTGGCCCTCAAAGAAGAAGTTTGGACACCGCTGCTCTATATTTTCTAAAAAAAAGCTAATAATGTAAAAATGAAAATAATCAAGAACTAAAATTCACGTGGCTAAGCAAGCTTTACTTAGCGCTAAACATTGATTATTTCAGTCAATGTACACTGAGGAAAAATGTAATTAACTGAGAAATGGCAGCTAAACATGCTGACATTTAATAAACATCTCCTCTCCTATACACATAATTTTCACTACTTTACAAGACAAGCAGTTATTTTCTTCAGCGCCATCACATCACTTCCACGGGCATACATAGCATGCATGCGTGTGAATAAAGATGGTGAAAAATGAATCCTGTCAGTCTGCTTAACACCTACTTGCGCTCTCCAGTTATGTACCATAATTCAGTGTGTGGGTGTGTTACAGTATGTTATGGAACGCTAAACACTACTTTCTCCTTAGCTTCCTTCCATCTCTCGCACCAAACTCTTGTCATAAATCAGACACAGGCGCGATGAAAGGATTCGTGTCAAACAGGAAAACTGCACAGCGTCTTGTCAATACGATTAAATAAAACAAACAAAATAAAAATAATAAAAAATAGAATTATTATTATTATTATTAAAATATTGCAAAATAAATAAATAATGATAATCAGTTAATACATTTTAATAAAAAAATAATAATTTGTAATCTTTAAATTAATCATTCGATTTAATTGATTCTAAAAATATTCGGTTGTGTCACAATTAAAGCAAGAGCTGGACAGAGGCAGACTGGGCAACTAATTTGCATATGGCACTGCTAAATAAACGCAGTGATGTAAGATCATCCACATAAAGTCGCGGTTATCTAAAACGCTGCCATTTGACTTCCATGACGCCCAATGTCCCATGTTTAGGTGAGGGGGAGGAGTCATGTCACAAGACATTAGTGATGACATCATATTTGCGAGCGTGATCATCTTGAAGAGATTTAATTAGCTTAGCCTTTGTAGACATTAACATTTCCAAATGTCAGGCGGAGGGCTTCTAAAACAAGTGTCACAGACTTCTTGGAAATACGACTTCATAGGCGACCTTGGTGACCTCTAGGAGTGAGAAGAGAGAGTCAAAATCACACCGCTCCCACTTCCCATTTTGTAACCTGCTGATGATTTTCCTTTGTCCATAATATTTTGGAATGTAGAGAATTTGTCCTAAGGTTTGACCTTGAATTGGTTTCGTTATTTCCGCTTAACATTGAACAACAATTGAGGTTTACTGGCGAACCAATGTGGGATGAATTATAACTCTCCAACCTTGTGACAGGGCCATTCGTTTTCTCTGAGGCAAATCAATCCAACTCTATCTTCTCTGGATTTCCTCTGCCTTTGTTGTCCCCACTCCGGCTGTCTTTACTAATAATCTGCTTTCATGTCCAATAAATGAGCCCTTTTATTGCCCCAAATGCCACCGCTTCAGCAAATAAATGGAAATGCGCGAGGGTGCTTGTGCAAGGACATACGTGTGCATGCCATGCAGTGGGGAAGGCAGACTGCGCAATAAACCGCTTCTGTCAGAGCCAGTTCCATCACGCGGATGACACATCTAGTACACTTAACCTCTAAAAGAAAGGAGAAAAAGTGTGAAAATTTAATGATTCTAAAGAGGAATGTGGTGTTCGGGAAAAACGATGTGAGGATTGTCTAAAAAGTGCAGCTTGTCGTGGGAAATGTTGAAAATACAAGCCGAGCCGCACGACTTGTCGTATACAGTCACAGGTCACAAAATTAGGGACAGTTGCGCAAGGTAATGAGATCCAACTTGAGACGAGACTAATGTTGCTATTAACTCATTCAAACCCAAAAAAACCCGTATAAATATGATTTTAAAACTTTGTCCTGCACTCCCAAAAACGTATTTATATGTTTTTATGGAGTTTTTACTTTTTTATGCTAGAACATACAGAAGGCTACATATTCTGACATGAAGAGGTTGCTTAATGCAATGGTAATTATTTAAAAAAATGGCCAGTAGGTGGCAGCAGAGTGTAAGAGATCAGCCAGGGCCATGTTGTAACAAGCTCTTTTTCCCCAGTGTTTTCAACAGGTTTGTGAATAATGATGAAACTTAGCTATATTCTAATAAAAATAAAAACACTTTACCAGGCCTCATATGCACTTTTTTTTTAGTGTACACCGATGCTAACACAGCCGCGCCAGCCTATTTTTAGTTTAAAATAACTTTGACCCTCAGGATTCCTCGCCGTACACTGGCCAATGGCAGAACCCAGGGTGTTTTTATTTATGTATTCATTTTGCTTTTGGTAGAGTTCTAAATCCATCCATGTTCTGTCGTAACAGCTAGCTAGCTAGCTAGTTTGCTAACTTCTTTCGTGCCAGGACGGCATCAGTCGAAGTAACAAAAAGGCGTTGATGGGTTTTAATGACTGATTGCTGAACAGTTTAAGACGGTTTCAACATTTTAGTTTTCCAATTTTTTTCTTCTCATCATGGTTCAAACCTTGAATCAGTTGCACTTTCCTCATTTTCGGGTTTGTTTGCATAAGCACTTAACTTAGTAGTTAGCTAGCTTTGGGGCGGCGTGACTCAGTGGTATGTTGGTCAACTCCCAATCCAGAGGTTGCGGGTTCGATCTCATGCCATTGTGACCACGTTGAAGTATCCTTGAGCAAGATACTGAACCCCCTTGTTGCTCCTGATGCTGCATCACCAGTAGGGACTTGTAAGGTGGAAAAGCGCTATATAAATGAAGTACCATTTACCATTTAGCTAGTTATGCCCTACACCCCAAATATGCAACTTATATTCAGATAGTCTATTGCCGTGGCTGATTTAGAGTGCATCATTGTCTGCTGTGAGTGCATGCACGTCATGTAGAAGGCCCAAAGAGTAAGGAGGAAGGAATGCTAATCCGATTTAGCAGCCAGAAAGTGGACATTTTAGAGTGCCTCATTGTCGCGGCGCGTGTATGAAGTGCTGACTCCATGAATGAAAATCCTTTTATCGTCTTTTGGGCACAATTTTTCTTCTTTTTCAATCTCTGGGCTCTGCTTCCACTTGTAGCCGCTTGTCGTGTCTTAACCCACAAGCTCTGGTCCTTGTTGTCATGGTAACAAAAGCCAAACTGCATTGGCCGAGCAGTCGAGGTGGGCGTGGCTTAATTTCTCCAAATCGGCTGAGCACCAGATGTTAAAGCGCGCTATAATTCTTACTTATTGAAATATTTTTTAACAAAAGCATTATAAAACATTTTCTGCGTGAATGAACACTGAAACTAACCATTTTCCCAGCAAGAGGGCATCTGGTACAACGTCCGTTAAACATCACACATCATGTTTCATCTCGGTGAACTTCTGCTGACGCGAATAGAAGTCTTCTTGAACAACCTGTACAGCTGCCAGGAGTGCACTGAACATTCAAGAGCATCTGTGTTTCTTCTGCTGCCATCAGTAAATAATGCACTGCCGCGCATCTGCAGTCTGACTTAATATATAATTCACACCTTGTATGCAGGGAGACAAGCCGTATGCCATTCACTTAAGAAAGGGAAACATGACTACTGGCTCGGAACTGCTTTTGTGTGCTGTGTTGACAAGAGATGGCCAAACGAGTCGATGAATTATCATTTAATCCTTTGATTAATCATTGCAAATGTGGTGCATTATGTGGAATGGATTGTTGAATAATCATGTCTTCAAATGTATTGCAAATAAATCGGAATAAAATACATCACACTATGTCAACTATAGGAAGTTGAATTACTGTACATGCTAGCGGCATTGATTTTGCACCGATTATTAAAAATGGTGTTTAAAGAACTGCGATTGGCTGGCTACCAGTTCAGGGTGTACCCCGCCTACTGCCCAAAGCCGGCTGGGATAGGCTCCCTTTTTTTAAAAGTGTTAACTTCAGGGAACTTTTTTAGAGATGCTGCTTACCCTGGGAACTCTCTGCACCTTCTGTTTTTATTTGAAATTTAAACTAACATAAGTACAAATTAAATTATTCTGATATATTTGAAATTTTTGAATACTTTATTTACTTTAGAAAATAATTGTTTAAGATTGTATGTAACTTTTGAAAACATGCTACTGCCACTGGGAGATCCCAGAACCTTTTGCTAGATTTAGAGCTGGAGTTTGTACTTTTTCAATTTTGATGCCAATATTTTCCCTTTTAGTGAAAATGGATATTGGTTCAAAATATCGATTATCGGCGTCCGTGACTACTATTTATCGGTATTAGTATCGAACCTGAAAAAAACATATCGGTCTACCTCTAACTAAAACTAACAAAAACTAAACTAAAAAAAAAAAGTATTTATGAAAAAATAAACAAACAAATTGATTAGTTTATAGAGCAGGTTCTATAAACTAATCAAAATGTAATAAAAAAAAAAACATAAGTAAAAAAATTTAAATCAAACTAATTATAATAAAAATTTAAAACTATCATAATTTTGGTAGCAACTTGACAAAATTGCTGAGTCAAGTTGGAACCTTCAAACCTGAGTACCACGCATCAAGAATTTGGAAAAATGGGATGATGCGTTCTAGAGAAAATAGTTTTCTGTGTTCGGAAAAAAAAAAGTTTTGAGATAACGTATGAATTGCCTATAGAAATCTGGTCAAAACACACATTCAAATAAGAGTTAATTGATTTACTTATACCTATTTTACTTATTTAAGATGCATTTGAGAAGCTCATTACATGTTTTTATTGAAAAAATTAATAAAAATCCACCAAGATGGCAGCCACTTGTCATGTTGTGTTGGGTTTTTTGGGGGGGGGGGGGGGGGTAATAGACCGTCCACACAACCCTTCCCCCAAAACCAACCGGCCACCCTCGACGTCAACAAAGTTTTGGGAAAACCGTCCGCACCACTTCAAATACCCTGGCCGAACTTTTGAAGCCGGTAAGTCCTTCTTACACATTGCCACTTTTAACAGTGGCGCTCATTTGGTTTATGTTCCTCCTTTTATTTCCACATCATGTGCTATATGACTCACACTTTGGCCAAGACAGACATGCAGATTGCTGCGAAGGCTGAAAGTAACGTTTTACAGGTCGGCAGTGGCCTTGCAGACGCCCTAATATCATTTCTGCTCTATTAGTATGTGGAGCTGAACAAAAAAGCGACTCCTCTTAGCCGTCCTCTGCCACCCACCGTTGTTGCTGACAGCACACTACGTGGGAATATGCAAATGGGTATCAATATGTACATTAAATGTCATATTCCAAGAGGTTGCTTCTGCAGCGCTTCACTCTCATTCCTGTACGGACAAGATGTCTTGTCAGTATCATGGACGACAAAGCGGCAGACTCACTCAAAGCACGTCTTTTTTTTTCCCCTTTCTTTTTTCCCTCCAGCTTGCACAGCTCCAACTATTCTGCTGAGACGACCACATTAGCTTGATTACGGTTTTATCTGTGGAATGAATGCGCAGAAATAGCTGACTTCACATTATGTTGCAAATCCAATTTTGTATTGATTGACAGCGTAAGATTCCCTAAGCTCATGGATTCTTGTAGTTTTCCAGCACATTACAGTGTCATTTGCATTATATACAGTAAATATACCAAGTGAGGACTAATTAGTTAGGCTACTGTGAGTTTAGTTATTCAATTTCAGGTTTAGGAAAATTCTTCTTCGTGAGCAAATAAAGGATTTTTTTTTGTACTCAAATGACATTTTATCAGTGCAACAATCTGGCTTTAGAAAAAAGAAAACTACGATCACGGCGGTATTGAAAGTAGTAATTGACAGAAAACAACACAGTTTTTTTTATTTGTAAAAGGGTTTGACACCATTTTTCTTTTAATGTAAAGATTGTCGCTGCGATTTTTTTTCATGGAGATATATCTTTTGAGACCAATATGTTCAATATGTAACTGTACAGTATTTTTATTTTATTTTTTGTCGTTGCCTTTTGGCCAAGACTCCCTTGAAAAAAACCCCGTTGTTTTTAATCTTACGGGATATTTCTTGGTTAAATGTAAAATGACTTTACATCGAGTCAAACAAACAGCAACACACGTAAACGGAGACGCCATACCAAATCTGAAATCTCCTGACCTCCCGATTCTTTGATCTATTAATGACATGCAACATTCATCCTCCCGGCTACTGAATGTTTCATTCTAACTGCCGGGATGCGGAGTGCATTACTAAGAAGCGTAGTCGCAACGTATCTGGAGGATGTTTAACATTTATCATGGTGTAATACCTGACCTTGGACGGTGCTCTCATGCAGCCGGTATTTGGGAAATCAAAGGAGATACAATTAGGATAATGCCGTGCACTAAATGTGGAATGTGTGATAAATATTTATATTTTCCTCAATCTACCAAAAGGGCTGTTGTCTCCATTCGTCGCTGCAATTTATGTACCTTTGATGCACCTTGGGTTTGCTGCTACAAAAAGAAAAAATGTAGCAGTGGGGGGGAAATAACCTTAAATGCGGGTGTTTGCATGCCTATATATCATTATATTTAAGATTGATCTCCCTTTTGCTTTAGCGCCGTTGTCGTAACAGCTCATAATAGCTGGAACATCTATCATGGGAGTGCCGGTAATGCGACACAGTCAACACTGGCAATTATTTAAAAGGATTGCCTTTCCCATTATCTGTAGCAACCGGTTGGTTTTCCCTCCCAATTAAGCATGCAGGCAATGAGAAACTCCTTTCTCCTATTATGGAAATGATACAATAGGACCAATGGGAACGGGGCCGATATCAGACGACTGTTGTGACTGCCGAGTCGACTAATACGACCATTAAAATCCCGGCAACTCTAATTTTCTGATCCAGACTGACTAAGGCTTACACTTCGTGTTTCAAATCATGTGACCTAATTCCATTTTTTTTTTCTCCCACGTGGCCCAGTCTTGATATGCGTCACGGCATGGAATAGGATACCCGTGAATATGAATGAATAGATTAGATTATAGTGAGATGCATGCCACGAGACTGTATATACAGGTAAACAATTGTAGCCAATTGAACTACAAGGTGTCACATGGCAAATATCATCGAAAATGCACCAACAGATCGGAATCAGATGTTTGCTGAATAGCGCCCCGAGTTTCTGAGATGGCAAAAAAGAAAACATGAGGAAGAAAAGGAGGGAGGGGTGATGACAACAACCCTATATTCAATCAACTTTTTTTTTAACTCATTCGCTCCCAAAAACGTATATTTTAAATATTGCCATGGTCCCAAAAACATATTTATATGTTTTTTTTTTTTAATGCTAGTGCATACAGAATTATTTGATGCAGCCTCTGACCTGATGAGGTCGCTTAAAGCAATGATAGTTATTACAAAAAACGGCCAGCAGGGTGGCAGCAGAGTATAAGAGGTCAGCCAGGGCTATGTTGCAACAAGCGCAGTGGAACTTAGCTATATTCTAATGCTAATTGCTGCAAAGCGGAAACAGATACAAATATACTTTTTTTTCCTGATGAAAGAAAATACTCTAATCTTTTGGTATGTTATTATAGCAATAGAACAGAATAGTCTGCGGGCTTTGCAAAATCAGTCAAAATCCAGTAAAACCGCAGGGAGCGAAGGGGGTTGCTTCAGTGAAAATGGCTGGGAGTAAATGAGTTAATGTATTCAGGACCCTAAGCATTCGGTTATTTATAGTCCAGACGCTGAATTTTAAAGTCAATTCTACAGCTGACTTGAAGCCAATATGTGAAGTCTTAAGGACTGGAGTCAAATGTTCTGATCTCTTTTGTCTGGTCAGAATCCAAGCTGCAGCATTCTGAATGGCAGCTATTGACTGGTCAACCTTGTTTTTGTTTTTTTTATAGCTTTATTAGGAACAAATATAAAGATTTTAAAAAATCCATGTCCTTATCTTCTAATACTCTAATACTGAAGAAATGATTATGATACACCGTGTGGTACAGTAATGCCAGTCATGGTTGCACAAGGCGTCCTCCTTTATGTAGCACAAAGCTCATGTGGTAAAGATGTCTTCATGCCACGCTGCACTGACTGCTGCGGTCCCATGTTTGTGACGGTGCAAAGCCAGAGGCAATGACAGTGAAGTGTGTCAGCCTGTGCAGCTGATAACATGGCCTCCGTCACACGCCGGTCAAACACTGTTTGCTGTGGAGCGATGCTTTTGTCCCGCACATATACAGTATATGAGATTGTGAAATTGCTGTCTGTAGTGATGTCATTCCTCGAACCGTGTTAGTCCGTTTTGACATTATGTTGCGCCTTTAGTTTCTTCTCAGACGATTTTTTTTTTAACATGTTTTACGCCACTGGAGAATTTGTGTGCAACGTTGCACATTTGAAAATGGTAAGAGACTTTCTGATTTCACAGACCAATGTCGTCCTACAGATATTTTCATAAAAGAATGCGCTGACAGAATAAGGAATCTCTTATGAACTATCTTAATTAGGGGTGTACCAAAAACCGAAACATCGTTTTTTTTTTTTATATCAAACGATTTCAACTTGGAATATATGTATGTATATATATATATATATATATATATATATATATATATATATATTTGGGGTGTTAGAAAAAATAGATGTGGCGATATTACAGCGCGCAATTCTCGAATCGATTCGATATGCGGCCGAATCGATTTTTAAACATACATTTTTTATGGGAATATTCAACAAAACGTCTTACTTAGGGTTAGGATTCACACATTAAGCATGAAAGAATGTTATATTAATGGAACATTAAGCCTTAACATTTAATTTCAGTGCTGTTCAAACATGAAACGTTAAATGCAGTGGCTCAGTTACAAGCCTGAATTTTCACATAAATAAATACATTTTCATACAAATCTTACAGTGTACATGTACAAGTTTACTGATTAGTATTTTCTTAATTTGAGTAAAAAGAAAAAAAAATCGCAATAATCAATTTATAGATTCACACCGGGATTAATCGATAGCGAATCGAATCGTGACCTATGAATCGTGATACGAATTGAATCGCCAGGTACTAGGCAATTCACACCCCTAATGTATGTATATATATATATATATATTTATATATATATATATATCCGCGACCCTTGTGAGGACAAGCGGTAGAGAAAATGGATGGAATGGAATGGATATATATATATATAATTATTACAACCTCTTGAGAGCAGAAAAGGGAAAATTATTTCATCCACGAGAGAAAGTGCGCAGAGTCTGGCATGAGGGTTTGTGATTAACAAATTTGAGAGGACATGTCACATTTCAAATCTGAAGTTGGTCATCGAATTCAGAAAATTGCCTTTAAAGTTACACAAATCTTCGTAGTTCAACCATCGCCATTGCGTGATGTTGCGGGTGACCTCAATGTACCTCACAAGACTTTTCTTAAGTAAGCGAGCAGGTTTCGACTTTTTTTTTTTTTTTTTTGCAACATTTATACCAAAAGCAGGACCTGCTCCAACAACGGGTCTTAAAAGAAAAAGCATGTACGAAAAGAAGAAAATACACCGTATATTACTGTAAAGTGAAGTAATGGACTCACATTGAAGGCAGTAAGAGTCCGGGGTTGTCACTTGTTATCAAAGTTGAGATTGGTTAGGGTAATATGCGCTGGAGCAGCACTGTGCTGCATGGATTAAGCGGCGGAATGCGAGAGGATCTTTGGCGGAAACTGCCAGCCCGACACAAGTTGGTGTTTGGCTGGCACCATTTGTGTCGCAATTACTCGTCACCAATAACTGAAAAGAAAAAAAGACTTTTCTTTAGGGTGACCAGTTTTTTTTTAATTAAAACCGGGACACTACAATTTCACTGGAAATTACATATAGAATAATTCTCACCTGGAACTATTTATAATAAATTTAACTGCTAGCCAGTCTGGTTACCGATTGGTTGTTATTGCTTTAGCTAAATGCTATATGCTATCTTCCATCTTTCCATCAAAACAGAGGCCGTCCCGGATTAAACTGGACGACTATACACCCGTCTGTAATTTTTTTCAAATTTGACATTGAATTTTTTAACACCGGAAAAAGGTGCATTTGCCAGGACTTATTCTCATTGCCGACATTAGGAAATTCTCTTAAGGCCATGGATGGTCCCTCCGAACCTGTTACATCACCATTGTTAATGCTCCCTGCTTCATGTTCCTCTTCATTCACTCCCAACCATTTTCACTGAAGTAACCCCCTTTGCTCCCGGCGGTTTTACTGGATTTTGAGTGATTTTGCAAGGAAAATTCTGTTCGATTGCTCTAAAAACATGGAACCTACCAAAAGATAGATATTGCAAAGTTTCACCATTATTCACAAACCTGTTGAAAACACTAGGCCAAAGAGCTTTTTGCAACATAGCCCGAGTCGATCTCTTATACTCTGCTGCCACCTGTTGGACGTATTTTTTTTGTAATAACTACCAATGCTTTAAGCGACCTCTTCATGTCTGAAGCTGTATTTGTATGCTCTAGCATAAAAAAAACAACATAAAAACGTATAAATACATTTTTGGGAGTGCAGGGCAAAGTATTCAAAACGTATTTATACGTTTTTGGTTTTGAATGAGTTAAAAGTGTTATGATGACGATGATGATTATGCGCTGGAATAGATTCTTTCTTTCTCTCGACAATCCAAGGTCAACAACCACAGTCCGACTACCGACTGTTGGATCTTAGACGTTCCGCTGCATTCGCATAGCTGTCCATTCATTCCTCTTATTCGCCCCAAACTGCGATGATTCGCCTAAAATGGAAAAGCTGGAATGATCCCCTAAAATGAGTCCTGCTATATTGGAGTCATCATTGCTGATTGAAGACATATGGCCACAATGTGTTGCAGCCTCTCCGTTTTAAAAGCTCCCAAGTAATCTGCAACAGACTGCTGCATTTCCCCAAACACCTGCTGTTGTTGACAAATCATTGAATAGCAGGATTGCACTAAACCTGCTTTATTCTTGTCAAATGATCTTTTACGGGTGTATTCCTCCCCTCACCTTAAGTCAGATGGCATATGCTACCCCCATGATTCAGACTACACTAATGTGATGACGGTAACGATGATGATGATTATTTGTCTTTATGGTTTAGCTCGACGCAGCCACGTGCTCGCGCCCACCCCGCATTCATGATGATCTGTGAGCACTGACTCACCAGTACGCACCTCCAATTCATACACGCGCTCTGCCCAACCAGTAGGAGCCACCAACGCTGCATACTGCCAAATGGGTTTTATGGAGCTGCAATGGTACTGGAGCCAGGGATTGAACCCGCAATGCCTACCCTTTTTTTTTTTTTTTTTTTTTTTTACCTCATATGAGACTTTTTATTTTAAACAGTCAACTCGCTTCTTCCATCTCCTGCTTTCAAGGAGATCGCATCTATGGTTTTAACGCTCAGGTCCAAATAGGATTTGCGCACAGAGGTGGAGTTGAGACGATAATGCAGCATGGCCGGGATTTCCTAATTGCTGAGAATGTTGAACAATCACCCGTTTTCAAATCTCGGTTACATCTGTGTCTTATCTCAATTACTCAGACCCCCTAATAGGTCTAATTCCTTAACCGTTTTGTTTGAAATGCTTCACTATTAGCCGGCTCGCACGGAGAACCAGCGTGCACTGAAATAAGCCATTCATTTCTGCTGCGCTTGACTGAAATGAGACTTTAAAGTGAGTGTGTTTTTTTTTTGTAATGGAAAACCACAAACACTGAGGCGTCAAGGCGCTGCTGCGCATTGTGAGGCGACGTCAGAGTGGAGACAAACCAACGTGCCAACGCTTCGACACGGGTCATAATGATTTAAGACCGCGGGGGTCACAAATGTGACATTCCTGTCAGTCTGGTACGGAATCCGCGGAGAGCCGAGGAATCGATGTGATGTGATCGCTGATTCTTCCCCGGGGAACACGTGAATTGGGGGAGACGACGTCAACTTTGACCCCTTTTGCAAAAGAAAATGTCTTCTTATGATCACCGGATCAATCCACATGCGTACTTGACTGATCGTTTTGTATGTTGCACTGACATATTTAAGGATTATCTGTACAATTTCCCCTAATAACTGTTGGCACCAACTAAAGGTGACTGCAAATTGTCCAGTTGGAATGGCGTGCACGCTACACAGTAAATTCTGTAGAGTTAATTTTACTCTAAACAGAGTCTATTTGGTCCCACTCTAAACGGAGTAAAATGTACACTTGGAAGAGAGTTAAAAAAAAAAGTCCCTCAAGGGTTGAGGAACAAACCCACAACTTCAACTTACTTACACTCTGACCATGCAGCTCCTACTGTGTGTTTTGTATATCGCTCGTGTCATGTGGTATCGTCGTTAACGCCAATGTTTTTGGTCTCCTTTTGGATATAAGCAGGCAGTGGGAGTGGCATAGCTCAGGTGGTAGAGTGGCAGTCTCCCAAGCTGAAGGTCGTGAGTTCGTTGTTGCTCAAAACTTGTGTAACTTTTTGCTGTTTTTTTGTTCTCCTTGCAAAGTTTACTAAGAATTTTTGAGTGAACAATCCTTAATGTTTTTTTTATTTTTATGGGATAGGCAAATTATTTCATACACACTAAAAGTACTTTGAGTACAATTTACTCTGAATATTTTACGCTCTTCCAAGTGTACATTTTTCCTCTGTATAGAGTGGGACCAAACAGATTCTGTTTAGAGTGAAAATTACTCTACAGAATTTACTGTGGCTAGCAGTTACTATGCATGTGTCCTTTTATTGTCGTCCCCTATGAATGGAGGCAGAGCTAATTGTTAAAAACATTGAGTTTTGAAATGGTAGCCTCTCTTGCCTCATCAGTGAACCTGAGGCAGACAAGCGTAGCTGTTTTGGAAAAATTCCGCCTCATCAATTTTGCACAGCTGTAAGAGTGAGCTGATGTGTTTCTTGTTCGTCACAGTTGTTTTTTGTTTGTTTTTCAATCCAGTTTCATAGATTGGGTTGTGTGGCTTTGTGTGTTTCTTGGGTGGGGGGGGGGGGGGGGGGCTTAATATCTTCCATTTCTTTTGGATTCCTTTTAAAAAAAAAAAAATTTTTTTGTGTTACTATACTACATTAGTAAGTTTTGGACTGATTTTCTGTACATGTTGGATATCTGTTCAGGTGCCAGCCTATAGTTATCCATTCAAAACGCCTCAAGGTTCGGACCGGCACACACCATTTAATTTTTGTTAGGGACAGAATTGATTTCTGTTTAGCAACAGAGAGTGACCGGGTAATATTAAAAGTGATTTTTTTTTTTTAAATGGAGTTCGGTCCAGCATCTGTGAGGTAAATTTCTATTTTTACCTTTCTTTAAGTTATTTTATCATGGCTTACAGTCAAAGTGTTTTATAGACTGCACTTATAACTGTTGGGCTCAAATGAACCCAAACGGCTGAGTCAATGCTGGATTATTTTTAGTATTGTATTATGAACATTTTCTAAGAAGAAGAAGCACATTGTCACTATTAGGGGTTGTCGTAGTTACTTGCATAATATGTTCGGCACAGTTTTCACAACGGATGCTCTTATTAGAAATCTAGTGTTAAGGGTTTTGCCAAAAGACCCAACTGGATGTTGCCGCCAAACTTGACTGGGATTTGAACCCCGCTCCCCATGTCCAAAGTGTGCTGAGTATCCTCCACCACAATTTTCTAAGAATGTTATATTACATTTACTTACAACCCATTACACAGAATGGGGACCAGCTTTCTCCAATCTTCAACTGAAATATGCAACATTTGGTCTGCTCAAAATTCATAGATATGCAACAACTCAACATTTGGATTTTTAAACAATATCATAGGAAGTGCAGTAATTTTTCTTGGCTGTGGTTTTAATGCCCTACGGCACACTAACGACCAGCCCAGAATGTACACTGCCTCTCTCCCAAAGTCAGCTGGGATATGCTCCATCTCGCCCGCGACCCTAATGAGGTGAAGCACCATCGAAAATGAATGGATTGGATGGATTTCACCCGCCGAAGCAGATGGTGCCCCCACCATTGATTTGATATAATAAAAATGCCACACTATACTGGACACTAAATGATGCAAACTATGTAGCATCACTTTCAGTGGAAATAAATAAATAAATAAGTAACTAACCCCGCTACTGCAGCATGCAGCTGGAATGGTCACGCAGGCATGCAGGCAGCTATTGGCCACCCGAGATTGCAGTGCTTCCTATTGATTGGTCGTCGAATGCAGGCAAGTGCGGGGGTTATTCCAGGCTGTCGTGAAGTAGCAGGTTGCTGCCTTTTAATTTAATGTCACATCAAGTTTGACCAACATTGGTCCAATCAGATCTCCTCCATACTCCCTCTCCTCCTCCCCCCCCCCTCTCTCTCTCTCTCTCTTCCTCTCTCTCTCCCCCCCGTCGCGCTTCCTCTCTAGCGCACCTCAATGAGCCTTATTGGTGCACTGTGAGCGACCATCATCCGTCCACTGGATTCCCACCGCCAGCTTCCCGAAACATATGCATTTTGCCGAGCTTCTTTCCAAGGAGTTGAACAGTGAGGTCGTAGGTGGCGAAAATGGCACGAAGCTTAGTGCTGTTGCTCCTGTGGTTCTTCAGCACATCATCCGCGGGATTTCCTAATCAGATTAATATCGGTAAGTGATTTGCGCCGGGATTTTTTTTTGCGCAGAACCGGACGTTAGCGGTAAGAGATGTGAATAAGTTAAGTGTTAAAAAATAAATAAAAAATAAATGCTGCAGTCTTCTAGTCTATTGTGAATTGTTTGTTTGGATTAAAAACCAAACGTGGATGGAGCGAGTTGAATTAACCCCAAGATGAAAAGGGCAACTAGGATCACGCTATAATGAATGACACGCACGATATTGTACGACTAATAAAAAGCTGAAAGTGACTGCGCGCGGTGTGATCGCGTTGTTGCCACTCGCAGGGGGTCTCTTCATGCGCTCCACCGTGCAGGAGCACAGCGCCTTCAGGTTCGCGGTGCAACTCTACAACACTAACCAAAACACAACCGAGAAGCCTTTCCACCTCAACTACAACGTGGACAACCTGGAGTCCTCCAACAGCTTCTCGGTCACCCACGCGTGTGAGTACACGCTACTTACTCATGACTTGCACACTCAGCAAGATGCACGCAGTTAAAAGCATTATGATGCGTGTTTTGTGATGTGACGGTGGCATACGTTTACATGCAGTCAATAATTGAAATGTCACGTAAACACGCGCAAAACCCTGAATGTGTTCTTATTCGTGTTTTTAAAAACTTTGTAACTTTGTGTTCCGGCGCCTGCTCCCTTCGCAAGGAATCTGTACTTGTATTCGCGGCGGCCATTTTACATTGCCACTCGCAAAACGAGCCAAACTTGAATACATTGCCACTCGCAAAACGAGCCAAACTTGAATACATTGATTTCTCTGCTGTGTTTTCAAGTTATTTTCAAGTCTGTGTGCAAATATACACACATATTTACGTATATATAAGAAATACACAAGCGTAGCTAAACAAAATGGCGGAACATGGGGATGCAGGACAGAAGTACACTTTTGAAGCGAGGAGGAAACTGACTAAATTATTATTGTGATGATTGACATGAATATAATTGTGTCCGGATGTCCACCCACATTCACTCTATAGTCCCGCTCTATATGGTAGCCCATATAGTCGTGCCTCCTTCTGTTTTGGCGATTTGGACAGCTAGCTAAAGCTAACTACTTGCTGCTTGTCGTATATCACGTCATGACACACCGGCACAATAAGATCTCTGCCTATTTATTGTGAATAATTTTTTAAAACTATTTTATTTTCTCTGTTGAATGTATTTCCAATTAATAATTTCCCTGGTTAGAGTAGTTTCGATGCGGACGTGTCGCTTGCTTGTGTCATTTTGTGGCCTGCTCGCAATGCATTGTGGTCTATATTTACCTGTTGCGTGACCATCGTTATTCACTACTTTTCCAAGTGCAATTGTGGGTAATTTCATGTTCACTACATTGGGGGGGGGGGGGGGGGCATTTTGAGACCCCTACAAAATGGCGTGATCACTCAATAGTGCACCATATAAGGAATAGTGTGCATATTCATACATGGCCAATGAATTCTACTGACCGTAGAAAGTTAATTGCGGAAATGGCGTCTATTTGCAAATCGGCATTTAGATCGGAATATATATGCGGGAGTAACGCATGTAAACGTCCTTAATATTTCAGAAACCTCAATGTAACCCGAATATTGCCTGCATGCAAACGTGGCGAAAATTTGACTCGCATGCTGAGCAAGTTCCACTGGCAACACACAAGAATCATCGTGGCAAGCATTTATAGAGTTTGTATGTTGGTCGTATCTGATCATATAATTGATTTAGAAAGGGTTAATATAAGTAGCATATAAACAGTCGAGAATGACGTGCATTGCCTTGCTCTAAGCGTTTTTATAGGCTCTTTTATTGGTCATATACAGTATGGTGCAGAGCCGACAAATAAGCTCCCCCTTTTGAATCGCAATTAGCAGACACCGAGCGGATAAACGAGGAAGGAATGGAGTTCAGAGTGACATTTGGGGATGCCATTTGAAAAGATGAGCCAAGTGAATGGGGCTGCCTTCCGGAGCCAAAACGCCTTCATCCCTCTAACCCCCGTGCTGCATGGTCATAATGGCCCCTCTGAGTCTCCGCCCGCTCCATCGTCTCACTCCCCCCTGTGTTACAGAGCATCTCTCCGGCATTGCAGAGTCAGCTCATTAGCACCCAGCCCTCATAGCACCTCACCGTGCTGTCATTGGGCAAAAGGTGGGGAGGTGGGGGGGTAAGAAAAAAAATCCATAGCTCCCCACCCCGACCAGCAAACGAGTTGATCTGCAGAGGAGGTGGGCCTGGGCGGTGGGGGAGATGAAGTAGAGCATCATATCGGAAGCAGCCGAGCTGCAAGGACCCAAACGAAGGCTTCGTAAGAAACAATAAGCAAATGAGTATGAATAAATATTAGATAGTACCATGCAATTTCACGCACGTTGAAGAGGAATGGAAGCATAGGAGGGAACAGGCTTGATATCGGAATCTAATTAAATTCACGGGCAGGCTGAGCTTTGGCGAGGGGAAGGGGGCTCCTGTGGGAGCCGTGGCCCCGTTTCGTCTTTCTTGCTGCCATGTTGACGCTTTTCCATCAAGAGAACTGTCTCAGGACGGTCTTAAACTTCACACGCACCACCACTGTCAAGTCTGACACAACTACTTTTAAAGGCCCGTATCCGTCAAAGATGCGGAAAATAGGATGAGTGACTATCAAATATCACTTGATTATTTAGGGGATTTTAGGATTAGCATTTATCTGCTATGTTTGAAGTTCCTTCAAGTCTGCGTAACTGTAAAAGAGCTTACAAGCTATTTGCAAGTTTCAACTAAAAATATTTGCACTCTTTTAGTCAATTATGGTAGTTTGTGAAAACAGGACCATCATGGGTCATCAGTGTCATCATGGGGAACCTCTATGCTGTTGTTGTGCTTGTGTTGCTCAAGATAATGATTTTTGATCAAATTTCCAGTAAAATGTGCCACTTGTGCAACCAGCAAAACTGTACCTTTTACAGTGCCATTTTTAAAGTATCGTTTCATTTCGGCCGTTCATTTTACACGACAATTGCAAATCTCAAAGTGTTTTGTTCTTCATTCTCCATGAACCAGGAAGTAGCCTGCTAACAGACATACAAACTCAAACATGATATAATAAAAATGTTAACAGTTGGACCAGATATCACTGTTTGGCAATACAGTTATTTATGGTCAATATAGCGTTACTAATACAACAAATCTAACATCATCTTGTGTCTTTCTTTGGAGATGGCCAACTACCAAGCAACGACTAGCTTGGCATGCAAATGACATTTCATGTTTCTGCTTGTACACAACAGAAATATAAAAATGGTGCTTTCTGTTAAAAGTAAAAGTAGTAAAAAGCAACTAATCTAATCTTACAGAACAAAGAAAACTGTACCTTAGGAAGTGTCTTTTTCTTGATCTATACTGCTCAATGTGAGGAGCGCGAGATAAAATAGTTTACCATAACATTTGAGAAACCTCACCCATGATGACAACACATTAGCATATGTATAGAGCGTGATGTATTCAAGATGGCCAACACAACGCATCACACATGATATTTCCACGGACCATTGTTTGTCAAAACTGGTCTGTTAGGGGCAGAACGGTGCCACACGGTAAAATACAAACAGAACAAAAGAGTAGAAATGAAGAAGAAATAGAAAAAGCTTGGCTAACCGTTAGCTTATTTCATAACGATGCTACAAATCAAAACCTTCTCCTTGACATTTTTATTGTGGTGAATCATGACTTGCGAGACATGTTACACAAACTCAGTTGTTGTGCTATTTGTGTCCAGCAACAACACAAGCGTCAGGTCACTTCCTAATTGGCTATCGTGCTGTTTGTCGTCATAATCGTGGTATCCGAAGCTTGGCCAAACTCAGCGATCAGAAATATTTAGAATATATTTAAAAGATTTACAATCATGGAACTTGTCCCTTGGCAGAATAGATCAGTGTGAAAAAATAATCACATCCTACGACGGCGTATTTGGGCCACATATACGTTTTTTGTTTTCCAGATTGGGGGTGGCTGGCTGAATACTGCCCCCCCCCCCCCCCCCCAAAAAGTGCAAATTTGCCACTTTATAAAATGGCAAATTTGCGAGAAAAAAACTCAGAAATTTACAACAAATACACATAGCGTAGCTATAGTCTACTGTGAGGATTCGTTGGTGGCTATTGGGGCACTGTTTATAAAATGAAAAGACAGGACAGAGACGGATTCATTCTTAATTTAAACTTTACTCGTCATACACGGCAGCTAGAGCGACAACACTGCCTGATCCCCTATCAGCTGACTAACACTAACCAATCAGAACATACTTTAGGTAAATGCAAGTGAATGACAGAGAGCAGCAGATTTGACACATCAACTTAGCTACCTTGGACAAAAAAAAGTGCCAAAATGTATGAATGTGTAAATAATAACTGTGGAAGCATAAATGTACCAGTAAATACTGTATACATTTTAAAACATTAACTTAAATGCTTGATCCTTGGCGCGTGGACCTTCGCAAAGCGAGGCGTCTTTGTCGCTGGCCGTACCCAACTCTTCAAAGAGCGAATGCTTATGGTTCATCTCTGCTAAAGCAATTACTATCTCCTTTTTTGAAAACCCGATCAAAAAGTATTGGCCCAAACATCCGAGTTGTACTCTATGTGTATTTTTCGTAAGTTTTTGAAAAATTTTCTTGCAAATTTGTCACTTTATAAAGTGTCAAATTTGCAAGTTTTTTTCTCTGAATATTACCCCCCTGGAAAATAAATAAATAATATATATATATATATATATATATATATATATATATATATATATATATATATATATATATATATATATATACGTGGCCCCAATACACCGTCATACACATCCAAGCACACAAGAAACAGTTTTGTTTCCGAACGAAATTGCCAAATGTGTGATAGCCGCGACAAGCTAAGCGAGCAACATTCCGACGCACCTCAGATTATCTTCTCCAAGACAATGAAAGAACAATGAAATAAATCAGGTCATTAAATGAGATACATCTGCAGACTCGCAGGCCTCGGAGGCTGACGGAAGAGCTGCCGCGCCGTTGAGTTTTTACATTTGTCAGCGTTTGTTGTGCAAGCTGTCACAGTTATTTACGCGGATGTTCAAACTTCCTCTGTCATCAATAGCTCCCTGCGCGTGACTCAAACCTTTTATGAGCAACACAGCATAGTACATTTAATTTTCATGAGGTGGCAATCCAATCAAAGACGTTAGGAAAGAAGCGTTTATGTGGATTTGGGGAGTTAATCCATTTTGAGGCAGGCGTTACCGCTCAATCGATAAAAAAAGGAAAAAAAAACTATAACACCCTTTAAACCCAACATAATAGAGACACGCTTACAGTGAGTCAAATTAAACTCAGAGAGAAAATATTAGAATTCACATGTATAATAAAGGCGGAGTGTCAGGACAATTTTCTTTCAAGTCGGCTTTTCAGCCGACTTGATATTAATTGAATTAGTGACCGGCAGCAAACAAACGTGTGGCGGCCGTTATCCTCAAGGCTCGGCTTTGTAGCGAAGCTTTGCAGTTTGCTTTGGTGGAAAGACTCATCGCTTTGAAGCGACTTCAGAAATTGGGAAATGTGTAATTACCAGCGCAGGTTCTATAATAGCGGCGGAAGCTGGGAGTCAGGGTCGCTCGGAGAGAAGAAAAGAGGAGTTCAAAGCGAAAGGGGAGCAGTTTGAAGAAAGCAGAGCGGACAGCGTTAATGTTCCTGATGGTCACGGCTAGCCAACTTAATGACCCCGCCATCCTTTCCTCTCCTGTTTACTCATTCTCTTCCTCTCTTCCACCTGAGGCGGAAAGAACAGTGAGCCCTCCTGCACCTTTCCTTGACACGCTTTTTACTCGATTACTCGCCTTGTTTTTTCTCAAAGGCGCATTCTGCAGTGTTTTGCTTTTGAAGCTCATCTTCATTTTCCTCATTTTGTTATTTCCCTAATGGTCCGCAGCCATTCTTTCTCCATTGAGCAAATGTAGTAAATGTCTTCTTTTTTTTTTTTTTCCTGGTGCAATATTGAACCATGTTCAGCATTTTAGTTACTTTAGATGAAACAGGCTCGAACGCACAAGCGACTGTATTGAAAGATGTGAGAAAAGCAGCGCAATGCCTCATTGTAAACAAAGAGAGGAATGTGGTTAACACAGCCCGGAGACGTTCATACCGCAGTATTGGTACAAGCAATGCGCCTCGGAATTATTTATTACTTTTGCTGCATTCAGCTCGGATGTTGTGTTGGTTGCACAATGTGTGTGTACAGGATGATCTATGGTGATGATAAGTGAGAAATATCCTCAAGATGAATTTTTTTTTTATCTTGGGTCTAGTGTCGGGATCCAAAAGTTTGGAGAGCCACTGATGAAAAACAAAAACAAAAAAAAACATTAAGAGTCAGGAAGAACAGTTTTCCTGCAGCAGTTTTCAGCTTTGTAATGTGATGGCTAATACCACAATGCATTATTAGATTAATGAATATTCAGTGGCTTGCATGTATTCATCTTTCTTCCTGACAATGAACACACCCATAAGGAGGAACTAAAACCCAGATTTTTTTTTAAGGCAAGAATACATTGTATGTGCCAGCTCTCGCAGAACGCAGTACTGATTAATGATGCGTTCGTGGAATAATAATAAAACAGTATGTTTAGCCAATGTGAGGAAATGTTTGGCCAAATTGTCATCAGCCGCAAACCTGTAGTGAGAAAACACTCAAATGAGTGTTAGCAGTGTCCCTCACAAATTAAAATATGGGTTGATTGATTTTTTTTCCCGGACTCGCACCCAAAATCTGCGTTCGCTATTCATTTACCATTTAAGCCGCGAGTCCCGAATCAACTCGAATGGGTTACTAATTGTACTTTTGCCCCAAAAATATGTCATAGTCCAAAACAATGAAAAATCCAGACAGGGGATCGAGGCCACTCGACTATCTGCTAGCCACTAGCCGCTAGCGCCTGCCAGCTGGCGCTGTATTATACAATTTTAATCACATATTCATTTTTAGCATATTAAATTCATGATAGAACATGATTTCGGGATGGCATACGGTATGATGGCAATAAAACAGATACGAAATTGAACGCAATGCGAATACAGCCGTTGCAAGTCAGCCAGTATTCCACCAAAAACAGCGACAGTGTCTTTGCTGAATATTAACTAACTATCTATGGTTTTTTTCCACATTCTCGCGAATATGAAAAGACCTAAACATGGCAGTCTATGTAAGCGAGTAGATGCGATGTGTCAAATGGATTTTTTTGAATACATTCGGAAAGATTTAAAGCTGCCCAATGCACAACATTTAGTTTCGAATCGCTACTGCCACCTATGGCCAAACGATGAAACTCCACACTCCCTTCTCAAGTACACAATTCGCACATGACACCACATTCGCAGAGAGAGAGCGGGAAATTCGAACCCGATTCCAGTCTGAAAACTATTAGCCAGAGAGGCTTGCAGGAGTAACCATTGTGAACAGCTAAGGTATTAATTTGTTAATTAAAAAATGTTTGAGTCATGATTGGTCAACTAAAAAGGCTATTGTAAATATAGTTTGGGGCAAATTGGTACATAGGGCAGCTTTAACGGCCGCAAATAAAAACAATGATTTTCAAGCTTTAAGGTCAAATGACGACAAATTGTTGCTCGTGCAGTACGTCTCCCACAGTAAGAGGTGAATCTTGTGAAGCGTGGATGAAGAGACCCGAATCATTCCACATTTTTTCAAACTGTTTGGAGCTGTTTTTGTTGCAGTGTAAATAGATGGTTAACAAAGTGACAGGGAGACGTGTTTTTTCTTCCAGTGCGTGGCCTGTCGGAGACACGCTGCGGTCAACACAAGCCTCTCATGTGCTTGTTGTAGTGCCACACTTTTCTCTGCAGGCTGTAACTCAATTTGAAAGGTGTGACCAAAGAAGCATGGCAGGGGAAGCTGGGGGGAAAGAAAGGGTGGTGCGGTAGGGGGTTAGATGTCTTTGCGCTGTGTGTGGACGGAGATGACGACTCCAGAAGGAAAATGTGAAATACTGAGGAGCGAGCGGGAAACCCAGCCTTCCCGGTTCAGCTGTGGAGGCACAGATGGAGGTTTGTTTATGGACACACATGCAGGCGTGTGCATATGCAAGTGTGCGTTTGGAAAAACATGCGCAAAGGCAGTTGTACGCAGACACAACTTGTTAAGCATGTTGGTGCAGTCAAACAGTAACGTTATTCGTCCGGAGAAGGTGCTTGATGCAGTGCACCGCATTGTGCATATGGTGTGGCCAATGAGTGTCTGTTTCTTAACCTATCTATAAATAGAGAGGATAAGTCTGAGTCAATTAGTATGAAACTATGAACCACGAGATGTTAAACGTGTTTCTTGGCATATATTTTATTTGGTGACATAAACTGAACTGCTTTCTGTAAAAGACAAAATAAAGCACTGCTGTCCCTGCAGTCTTTGCCTTGACTGATCTTGAGAATAAATCCATTCTACTACGCACTCCACTTATTTGCTGCTTTGACATGCGACGCCTTTTTATGTGGACTAAAGCTATTGTGTAATGTGGAGTTTCATAAATACCCCCGTCGGCTGAAGGATGATAAATCTTTCATTTATCTTGACTAAGTTGGCTGTGATATAGCAAGTGAACTTAAGATCCTCTCAAAGGGTCACCACTATTGCAGCATTTTGCTTTCACTGCAAGTTATTGTGAAGAGCCTATAGTGGATAGCAGCCTCTGCCAAACTTTTTAAGCTACGCAGCCCCTTCATCATCCCAGTTGAGCTGGCACACCATTTGTCACCCGCACACACCTGCACATAAACAGTTCAGACAAAGCCACTTTCTAACCAACAAAGGTGGTTTTCATCATGAAAGGTACAAAAAAACAAACATATAAATTAGATTGCAAGCAGTTTCGCTTCCACAAGCGAGGCACAAATATGAGGGACAGCAAACTTTTATAATCATGCATGTTTACATGCATAAAATTAAACCGAATCGTTCGGCTAAAAAATATATCGATACGTATTGAATCCTCTTTTATTGGCGGGAAATATCTTTGTAGGAAATGACCCATTTGGAGTATTTATATGTGTGCTAATTTCTTTATACCCGCGAACTGATATACGTATCGAATCGTCTTTTATTGGAGATGCATACCCCCGTGAATACCATAGATATTGTATTATGAAATATATATATATATATATATATATATATATATATATATATATATATATATATATATATATATATATATATATATATATGTACACATTTTGATTTGACATTTCAACATAAGCTGAACTGAATCGCAAACCAAAACTCCAAAGTCCTCTTAAATCATGGCTTTGTAAGACGACGACGTCCGTAATGACGCGTGGCAATGCGCTTTTGAATGGAGCGCCGTCCGTGACAGTGCAGTCAAATCAAAGGTGAACTTCTCATCTGTAATATGACGGTTTGATGGCCGGGTGCTCTCAGGGGCCTTGTGAAGTTGCTGGCCATCGGATGACTGGCGCTGTAGCGAATGAGGTGCGAAGGGCAAGGTCCCTGTGAGGATATTGACAAAACCGTTCAAACCTAAGACGAGGCGACGCCCGCAGAAAGGACAATGTGTTGAATCCAGTTGCGTGTTACAGTTCTTCTACAAGAATGAGAGCAGAGTCGACCGACAGCTGCTAATGCTAAGAGGCTCGCATCAGCGCAGTCTTGCTTGGGTGGTTACATCACTTGCACTGTTACCTTTGGCCACATGGGGTTAAAAAGCTCTTTCATACAACACGAATGCTGGGAGAGTGCCAAAACCTAAATATCCAATTGGAACATTCTTTTGACCTAATTTTCATGTTATACAATGTATTTTCACATATACATTTCTTTCATTTTTTTTTTAAGGCGGACTAATGAGATTCAGGAAAGCAAGATGTAAAAAAAGACCGAAAGGCAAGTTCTACAAAATGCATTTTTAATGAAAATATCAAAAGAGCCTTTTCAAGTCAACCTGAGGAGAAGAGTTTCTGTCTGAGTGCTGTTTGTCTTGGACTCAGTCACTCTGGCAGACGCTGTTTGGTAACACAGCAGCTTTCCTCGCTCAATGTTGTTTGCTTTAGATCTCCACATATCCTCCACAAACACTGGGCGAGAGGCCATGTTGGAACCATGTAGGTGCTGTAAGTTAAGGAACCTTTAAACCACTGCTAATATCATATACAGTATTTACAATGATAGCTTTAATAATCTCCCCTGTCCTGACTCGTAACTCTTTAGTGGCTTGTGCTCAGAGTGGGGGGTTGTTGAGGTCTTTGGATTTCCTATTGATTTCCTTTATCAACCTGCTCAATTTTGTAGGCCAGATGTGATAAAGTGGGAGGCAGAAGAGGGATTACGGTAAAATGATTATGGATGGACTGTCAGGACACTGATGATATCATCATGCTACGACTTCAAATTACTTCACAGAGCCTACAGTCAACATGGGGTCCTTGTGTACCATAGTAAAATAAGTATCGTATTTTGTGGCTCCCGAGTCGCAAGTCGTACCAGTCCAAAAAAAAAGTAGGAAAAAAAACGACATAAAAGTCGCTTCAGAGTGTAAGTCACATTTTTGTGGTACATTTATTTTACAAAAACTGACAAGGACAGTGGAGCTCGGACTCGCACCTAAAATCCTTGTTTCCTTAACGTGTTAACAAATTGACGGCAGAAAACAAGTTCCACTTCTAACCACGGAAAACCTTTTCTTTTTAGTTTAAAATGGCTTTTATGAACTATTATCCCACATCGCATCGTGGCCAAAGTTAGAATATCTGTTCGGTGATTGTGCCTTTCGCAGTTGTGGCGTAAGGAAGTCGCATGCTAAACTAGCAATACGTCACACATTCTTTGCCATTTCTGCTTCTTCTTCTACTTCCATTTCTTCTACTTTTGTTTGGTGGTTGGCAAATAGTTTTGGTGCATCACCGCTCCCTTCTGACTACCAGCGGTGATGCATGACTTCTTCGTCTTCTTCCTCTACTACTGCTTCTTTTTTTCTTCTTCCTCTTCTTTGTCTTCGTTTTCTTCTTCTACTTCTTCTTCTTCCTATACTTTGTCTTCGTTTTCTTCTTCTTCTGCTTTTTGGTGCATTACCGCCACCTTCTGGCCACTGACGGCGATACACCGAAAGTATTCACCAACCGCCAAAACAGACTACACGGTTTTGGAGCGTAGGGAGCCAGTTCGAGCTTTAATATCCACAAGTCGTACCTGAGAATAAGTCGTCAGGACAAGCCGAGTTATAGTTCGAAAGATACGGTAGCTTTCAAATGCAAATGTACTCGTTTGAATATGTTATGTGGCACCAGACCACAAATTCTGATTTTAGGTTTGTGATACATAGATGACGTATTGTGCAGTACACCGACCCATATGTTAGCTTTATGGCCTGCACATGAATAGATCGAGACCTTTTTTTTTTCCGCCCCTCAAATAATAGGCTGCTTTATGAACTGTAAGTCAACAACAACAGTACAAGTCTGGGCTCCATTATTGAAGATGATATCAGCGCTGCTTTGTAATGAAGAGGAGGACCTGGCTGACCAGCGATAAACACTATGAGGGACCATAAGCGGATATGTGCTGAATCTTATGTGCTTTAACATTATTTTTTTTTGTAATCATAAAAAGAAAAAGCATGATAAGAACATTCGTGTGGGAGATGCACATTTGAAATCAAATCAACAGGGGGGAGGGGACTTTGCTGCCACTTCAAACTATTCATCTCAGGTGCATCAGGGAATAAGGGATTTGTCTGCGCAGCCAATCGTCTTTCTGATTTTTATTCTTTCATTGAGCAAACGCTCTCAAGGAGAATAGGACATATTGTTTGTGACAGATTATTTTCCATTCCAGGATGCCATTTAGCCTCATACCTGTAGTAGAAAAAGCAGGGATGGCGCAGTTAAGAAACGACTTCTAAAGACGGTTGATGCTGCAGTTAGCTTTTTTTTCTTTCTGCTCTTGTGTCTTGATCAATCCAACAAAAAAACATCACAGCTCCATCCCCGCAATCATAGTCTGCTAGCCTTGGCTATTCACATTACACACAGTAATCCTTTGCCTCCAGTGGAATCGGCCTCATCTAAAGTGGTTTCATTGGTTTGACTTCACAGGGTCCAAAAGAGAAACTGTTTCACTTCTTCTGCACATGTCAACGTACCAACCAAGGTCAAGCAGCTTATGAAAGATTCTCTGTTTTGGTTATTATTATGAAAAGATAAATAATTAATCTCCTCAGTCCACTCGGACTGTGTTATCATTTGTTTATTACTTCCTCTGCACGTGTGTGGTAGCAGATAAGTATTGAGCCGAGGATCGTCAAGAATGGAAAGGACACCGGTCAGCGTTGTGCTGAATATAAAACATCAAGAATGCACTCTCTCTTAGTAAATATTGGATCACGTTTGCTTCCGGCTTCACGTTTCTGGCGTGTACCAAAAGAGACGGTAGCTAGCAGAACGCTGCCAAAGCTGCATGTCTGTGCAGAAACGAGGGCTCCATCAGAACTGATTGCTTGTGACAGTTCATAGTCGCCGGGCCACTGAAGCATCATAACCTTGTGAAACTAGTGGATGGGCATTCGAGCATGCAACTAAAGGAGAGGAGGTAGAAACATGCATTAGCATATTCCTTGCAGTGATCAAGAGATGGAGAAAAAAAAAAACGTGGATATACTCCGTCCTTAATATTAAAGACAATTTATCTAATCAGAGTCATCATGTTGAGCAGCACCTCTGGAGACAGGGGTGCGTTTACAGATAATTACTACGGTTGATGAGTGGAGGGCGTGTCGGAATAAAGTGCTGTTGACACCGCAACATTAAAACCTTCTGCGGGCAAGAGAAACATGTCACTCGAAGCATAATGTGCGTCCATGGACTTCTGATCGTTCACTGAGCCACAATGAATGCAATGCTTTCACCGCGTCTGCATGACTGCTGTGAAGAAATTTATCAAATGAGTGAGAAATTGCAGTTCTCTACAAAATGAACCAACCTGACCCCCCCCCCCCCCCCCCCCAAAGAGCAGAAATGGCTAGATATTGTACAATGTGGTTGGACACTTAAACTGATGACATGGCAGCAACTCTAATAGATGTAATCTCGTACGCTTGAGACCGTGGTAAACCGATAACTCACTGAACTTTGTTAAGCGAGCAGGATTTGGATGGCACTTTTTAGAGATTTTTTTTTGCCGCTGACAGCAGGGAGAAAATGGGGGACGCAACAGAGGATGAAACAAATTCAATTACTGCGACGGTGGGTAGATGAAGGTCGAAGAGGAATTTCCCCCTCGTACAAGAGACACACAATGGCTTATTTTGAACGTAGTCGATTAAGCCACGTAAATGTAAACCTATCACTACATTCAAGAATGGAGGTGACCAAGACGGTTGCTAGCATTAGCTAAAATACCGCTTGACGCAAAAAACGTTTTTACGCTTAGAGGTTAATCAAGAATTACAAAAGCAAACTCATACGACGTCATCGCACGGCGCAGTCGCTCCCTGTTTTTCTTCTTCTTTTAAATTACTGGTGGATCTCATCTCTATGGTTTATACCACCACCTACAGCGGTGGAGTCCCCTCTCAATATTTGCAAAAGAAGAACAGATGGAAACGGGCATAAGTCGCATGTCCGTTTTGCGCATTGTCGGTAAATGTGCTTAAAAAATTCGAAACAATTGGATGGAAACCCGACTAATGTCGTTGTCCAAAGTCAGCTGGGATACACTCCAGCTTGCGTTTGACCCTGAACGGTATAAGCGGTGTCGCAAATGGATGGATGGATGTAATAACATAACGAAGTGAATGCTTGACTGTCTAAACATTCGCACAATAAATCTGTGAATATTTGCTCATAAGATCCATGATCAGATCGTCCAAACAGAGCTAATGAGTCAATATGGAGAGTAAATGTTGGTTTTGGTGTGTGTGAATGGAGGAAAGGCTTTTAATGCGATGTGGCTGTTGTGGTGGTGTTTTTGCTTTACACGCTTCTTACCGCAATTCTCTGTCCTCGGTGCTCACTATCCCCATGAGTGAGAATTAAGTGAACATGATGTGCTCGCTCAACCATGACCCTCCTCTGTTTTTTCCCTTCAATGATTAAGTCGCAGAGTGCTGTTGCCATTTCACACATGGCTACGTAAAACCTGTGGGCGGTTGCTGCCGGGCCCGCGGACCTCGTACGCGAGTCCAGCCACTGTCTGATGAAATATTCAAGTGTTCTATCATCAACCGTTGGCTACTCGCCGGCGCAGCTCCTAATATCCTTCTTCATCCTTGCATTATGCCGGTGTCATGGCTTTTGTTTCTGGTGTCATGCAAATACAAATCAGGAAGGCAAGTTTATCTGGGCTCATGACAGAGTTCTAATCCTTCGCAGCTGCAGAATGAAAGGGCTGTTTGGAGTGAATCCATTCGCGAGTCCCCGGCGGAAAGCGTCGCTCAGATACGGCCTGACGGTGTTAGAATATGATGAAAAAAAAGACATGCGACACTTCAGTGGCTTAGTTGTGTGTCACAAGGAGGCGATGGAAGAGAGTGGATGGGGACGGGAAGTGACCAGCTGCTATGTTGGTGAATGTGCACAAGTTTCTAAATTGAGTTTACAGCAGCTCCCGGCACATGTCCTACTGAAGGTCCACAACATGAATTTCACCATTGCGAGGAAAAGCAGATCATTAATGACAAACTCAAGTGTTGCAATAAGTTTAAGTGATTGCGCCCGTGTAGGATGGAATCATGCTGGACAGGTTTTTCTTGTTAATTGTCTGTAATAAACAATTTGGATAACACATATCCTTGAGATGCTCCTGCGAATATTTCAAAAAGTCTCATTAAATTTCCATCTGCTCAACTGCATTGATAATTGCAATACTAAACAGACAGTGTGCAATGACATTAGTGAGGTAAATGAGAGTGAATATAAAATGAGGATTCATCTATCACTTCATAAATGTTCTCAACATCTTATTTCGTGTACTAGCGGCTCATTTTAGCTCTATTTCTGCCAGGCGGTATGGTTCAGTTAAGTATGTATTTGGCTATATTAAAAAGGGTCCCAAAATCCATCCATCAATCCATATTCTAGAACAGCTTATAACTGTCCCAGCTAACTTTGAGGGAAAGGCGTACTAAACCCCATTCACACTGCATTGCGACAACCATTCACACTCACATTCATAACTGGAACTAATAAGCACCAAAATCTGATGAATGAACCACCACACACCGTCCGTGACTGGGTCCCAAAATCATCACTTAATGGCAAATAAAACAATGGAATAGAAGACTGTGAATAATAATGTTTTGCTGCATATCTTTATGGCCTAAAGGTAAAGCTAAATTCATGTTTTTTTTTAGTTTTTTTTTAACTTAAACAAATAAACAAATACTGAAGGACAAAGTCTTGTAAAAAAGGCAGATGATCTACCTGTAATTCATATCCTTGTTTGAGTGTTAAGGGACCAAAAAATAAGGTAATTTATTCATTAAATGTTTTTTTTAATTATTATTTTTTTATAATCTGCCTATTAATCAGGTATCAGAAGTTTTTCTCTATCCCCAATATCAGAATTGACATTGGCCTGGTAAACGCCGCATTACTCCAATGTGTACCTCATTTAATGGTAAAGTATCTAAGTTACGTTTTAAATTAAGTAATCCATAAATAGTTACTTTTTTAGAGTAATTATGGCAAAACTGAAGGTACATCAGTAGGAAATCACAAAGTTACTTTTAAAAGCAAGTAATCGGTGAAGTAACTAAATTACTTTTAAAATCAAGTAATCCACAAAATAAGTTAATTTTTCAGGGTAACTATGGCAAAACTGAAGGTGCATCAGTAGGAAATCACACAAACTAAAATGCAGATTACAACAATAATGTAAACATGCTCTACAGCTTGACAGCTGGTCAAGTCGGCCATTTTTCTTATTTTGTGAAACTTTATCTGGACTGACTATTATTGACAAGCTTTAGCCTGAATGCAAAAATATGTACAAAGGTAATCGACTGATTTGTGGTTCCTCAACGAACAAACCTTTCACCTTGTGCCTCAACAATGAATACCGGCATGCGTTTTTCTTTCCTCACTCCACTGCGCAAGAACCATGAAGGGCACAGCACCCGGCTTACTTCTTTAAACAACATATATCTGCTCCTGCCTATTGCAGTGCTGCCATTCCCATTAGGCACTCGATGCACGACCGAGCATGAGTTTGAAAATAAGTCTCAAAGGTTGTGAAAGTCAGGGTAAATTTCACACCGTGTTAGGGGTTTGTTTGCCGCTTATGTTGGTCTGCACCTCAACAGCATATGGAGACGTAATGACACCCCTTTTACTCCTTGACCATTTGCGGGCAACACGGACATTTAATCAGCTTGGACGCAATTCGGTCATCTTGCAGTTATGGAGCAATTTAAGTTATGATGCTTTAATACTAATTACTTTTAGCCACTCAAGAGGATGAAAATGAATGTGATATCAAAATGGTCCATCATGAGGAAGGTGAAAAAAGAGAGACAATTTCTACATTTTCTCTTTTTTTCTTATGTCATGGCAGTTTTGTGATGTTGACACTTATGATGATATCATTTACAATTGAACTCTGGCATCATCATCTTAAGTGGAGAATTTATCACCCTTATTTCCCATTTCACACAAAACTCGTTAATGTTTTTAACATTGCAGCTGATTGCCGCATTCAATTATTGACTTCATATCACAGCAAACCTGAAGGGGATAATCTGTATTTTATTTAAGTGCTTGACTTGGAACTCTAAATGGTTATTACATGGCTTTATTTAATCACTGCAATAAATGATGAAATGATCGTCGCTGCAAACATGTTTCGTAGTGACACAGGAGTTTAAAGGAACAATTTACAGCATGTTTGCGCTACTAGAAGGCCTTGGCGATGATTACCAATAAGTTGACCATACATAAGTCAGCAGAATTGATTTTTTTTTCTGAATAGTGATTTTTTTTTTTTACAGTTATTTTGGAAATCCTACTGATTTACTTAGGCCTATTCATGCCATATTTCTGTTTTATTGATGCTTCTTGTCCACACGCCACCACCCTGCCATGACTCTAATGCTACCAATCTTCCCCCCTGCTGTGTTATAAATAAAATCATAATTTTATGCTATATATAGGCACAGGCGTAAAAGTGCATCACAGCTTATTCCGCAGCCTACCAAAGAGTTATTTATTCCGTAAAATTCAGTCAATACATAATGATATTTGTGGTCAAATATGAATCACATGTGGCATACTAAGTGAAAACTAAAATGGCGGCCCCAAATGCAGGAGAATAAGGCAGTGAAACAGGAATCAAGTGCAATGCATGGTACTTTGATGAAACATAGGGGAAAAGGTGAGCAGACAACTGGACGTGACTGGTTGCCATGACTAGACAGGACGTGACTAGACTGGTCGCCATGTCTGGACAGGACGCAACTAGAATGGTCGCCATGACTGGAACGAGCGTGACTAGATTGGTCACCATTAATGGTACGAGCATGGCGTGACAGGACCTGATTTACCTTGACTTGACTTGCTGTAGAGTGGCTATGACTTGGCTGTGACAATGGCTTGGCTGTGATGAAGACGACTTGGCTGTGACAATGGGTGTGACCAGGACGACTTGGCTGTGACGAAGACCTGACACACGAACTTCCACACGTAATGTAGACAATGCACCCACACCGGCTGGACAAACACAACAGACAAAATACACCAACGCTAATGAGACTCACCTGGGGAAGGGAAGACACACAGGTGGACGTGGTAAGACATAACGAGACAAGGGGAAAAAAACAGGAACCACAGACAAAAATAACAAGAACACCCATAACAAACAAAAAGCCAACCCCCACAGAACCGAAACATGACAACTGAAACAAAAATTTAACAGCTGGTGAACATGTCAGCTATAACATGCAATCACTCCGCACTCACTCCTTTCTATATGGCAATCCACTTCTTCTTGACAATCGTACCATTTTTTTTGTGGTTCGACAAAGATTAAAACAGATAATACAGTACAGCATTGGTCCCCAAACGACCAGTACACCATTTTTGTACCGTACCTTTTTTTTTTTCAGCAGAGGATACGCGTCCTGATCAGGAATATATGGCAGCAAACCCCAACTGATTTTTTTTATTTTTTTTTATTTTTTTTTTTACGAGGTGGACCACTTCAGTAACGTTCAGCCTCGCCAGTCGATATGCGGCGGGCCTTAAGTGCAGCTCACACTTTTTTGGGGGTGTAAAATTTGCTGAAGAGTGAGCTTTTATTGAAGGCTTTGACTGACTTGGTCCCTTGAAATAGATTACAGCTTAGTCGCCATCCTCTGTTTTCACTCTCTCTCTCTCTCTCTTTATACATTCACTTTTATCATTCAGGCACAGGGTACTGTCTCAGCAAGGGTGCTAATAAGATGAAAAGTGGCATTGGATTGGATTGAGGCCGTGAAGATTTATTTTTCTCCAAGTGACGTCTTCAAGGTTAAACAACTGGTTCCATCTGCCGTCCTCTTTGATTTTGTCAATTGTCCTTCACAGAATGTTAACAAGATAGGAGAGTCGGCCGTCCTTACACTCCACCCCGGCTGTAATCAAGCCTCCCCATGCAAATTAATCAGTGACCGTTTCCATTTCCCCCCATAGGATATCTTGACATATCGTTAGATAAGCAAAGCCGGTGGCAAAGGCTAACTTGAAAGTGAAAGCAAGTGGCTGATGATCGCCCACTCATGCAGACCCCGTGTGACAGCCCCCTTGGTTTCTCACGGAGGAAACACCAATCTAAAATCCCCCAGGACAGAAATAACAAGTCAGGAATCATTGTGCTCACGTGTTTTGCACCGCCACAGAAATATGGAAATTCAGCAGTCCTTGCTGCGCTGCCATGTAGATGAGCGGAAGAGAAAATGGCAAACCGAAAGTGGTTTAGCAAGCAGGACGGCGGCCCAGTCCGCATAGATTACATAAATTTTATGTCTTTTGGCCTTTTGTCCAACCGGAAACAACACCTTAGCACTTTTGGGAAACTCATGTTTAAGATTCTTATTTTCACTGCTGTTGTCCAGTTGCATTAATTGTCAGTATTCACAATAATAATGATTAATATAATGATAATTAATCTGCTTGAAGCACAAATTACCAAAGTTATGCAGATGAATCCTCTGCCTGCCAATCCACACATTTTGATACTGAAGAACTAGATTTGTATCAGTGAACAATTTGACACACCTGTTCAGAGTAAACAAAGTACTATGCTGCGGTCAATACATTCAACAAAGAAGAGGAATTAAGTGCTGGATGTCGATAGCATCTGTAAACGAGAAATGAAAATGTCTCGTGTTTCCTCATGCAGTATTTTGAATGCCATTTGTGTCCGCTGTTGTTGTACAAAAGTGAATTTAGAGTGCTTTGGAACCAATAGTTTGCTTTCTGTCATCTAAATCTGTAGATGATTTTGTAAACATAACTTTGGTTCCGCATTTGGTTGAGATGGACTGAAGGGTGGTGGCATGAGAGCATACTTATTTATTATGTATTTTTTTGTGACAGTCCACTTTCGTTGGGGCCATTTGGGGCCACAAAATCCTGCAGATGGACCTGCTGTGAAAAAAGCTCGCTGTCCGTCGTCCTATCCATCCATCATTAGCCTTATGCTTTGGAGAATGTGATGTACATAATATATGCCGAAAAAGGCTAAATTAGCTGCATGCTATGGTCGGGATATCAATGCAGATTTCAACAGACAATTTTAGTTGCATTTAGCAAGGATATTATGTTTATTTTTGGAGCCATGGTCAAGACTCTGAAAGTAGCACCACTCGGAAACATACGCAAAAAAATAATCCATCCATCCATCCATTTTCTGTACCGCTTGTCCTCACAAGGGTTGCGGGGGTTGCTGGAGCCTATCCCAGCTGGCTTCGGGCAGTAGGCGGGGTACACCCTGAACTGGTTGCCAGCCAATCGCAGGGCAAACATTTTTAAAAAAATAAGGTAAAATAAAAATCAATGAGTGGAGTAGGCCGCGAAAACAACATGAATTGATGTTGATGGACAGAAAAATAATCCAGCTTTTTGACATTGGAAAAAATGCGAAAATATGGCCCTGGATCATCCGAGTAAGAGCAAGAACAAGCTGCCAGGTATTTTCTCCTGATGTTTACAATTGAATTCAAAACAAGTCAAGTCGGCTGCTTGGCTCTATAGATGAAATATCACCATAAATGTTTACCCGAGCGAGGCCAGCCCCCCCCTCCAGTCAAGTTGAATTATTTTCTGAACAATTACTGTCATATATTTGACGGGGCCTCAAGTCCTTTTTATTTTTCCTGGGTGAAAGGCAATTTTCACGAAGACCTAGCGTGATCCGTTTCCGTTGATTTAGCAAAAGCAGATCATTATTTGACAGAAGCCCTGACTGCAAGTGACAGCGAGCATTCAAACGTTTGTGTTCGAGCTGACGCGCTGAATTCGTCGCGACCTCCCCGCGACTCGTCTCGTTCCAGAGATGCAGATAAGGCCGCGTGTGGCCGGACGCGTCGCCGCTCCTCTTAATGACTGCCCGCTCCCGTCGCGTCACGGCAACGCTTGGTTTCATCCTCCATCAGCGCGTTCGAGCTCGCCTGCGCCTTCCTCATTCATCATGCGACGAGGAGCACGCTTTGGGCCCGCAAAGTTGATTGGGAGGATTAGTGGCGTGCGAGAGACTTTGTCACCAGCTTTCTGGGAAATCCAATTATGGAATATCATAAGCCTTACGTGTTTCATACACGGGTGAATCCTCCTTAAAAAAATGCACGCAGGCGTGCTCACCGGGTCAGTGTTTAGCAGCTGTCCCCTCTCTAGTGCTCTCGTGGCAATCTCCCTGAAAGTGCGAGGCGAGATGTGTGTGTGTGTGTGTGTGTGTGTGTGTTTTTTTTTTAAGGATGATACAAGGCCTGGAGCACTCTTCCTCCTCTCTCCCCTGCATTGCAGCAAACGGTGAACAGCATGAGCTCAACCAAGAAGGGATTGTTATTTGCTCGTTGATATCGGCCAGCCTCTAAGGGGAAGAGATGGCCGAGGGTTCGCGTCTCTTATCTGCTTTCGCAGATAGTCCTTAATTGCATGTGTTAAGGAGATGACATGCTGCAGTCGAGGGCACGCGGCATGAAATTTCTGCATGCATCAAAGCCCCTCTCGCAAGTGATTTCTTAGCAGCTACCATCAAAAAGCCGGCGTTATCTCAAGTTTGGAAATAGCCATCATGTTTCAACGACGTTCTCGCTTAAACTTTCTGCCCTCTTGCTCCTGCATAATGAGTCTGTCACTCAAACAAGGTGCGTCAAAATGCGGATTAAAAAAAAAATCTTTCGGCTCTCAGTCCTGTTTGCTGTTCTCTTGTCGAACAATGCGCGACAGTAAGACCTTGAAGGTGACAATAACTGTCACAAGAGGATGGACTTGAGAGGCGCTCATTCCCTTTGGGATATGCTTACCAGGCGATCTCTCAAGTACAGCACGCCATCGCCAAGAGGCCAAGTGGAGGGCCACAGAGGTGGAAGGCGATGGTGGGCAGAATAGTCGAATGAAGTCAGCGATTGTGAAGCACGATAATACTGTACAAATATACTGTACAAACTGATACATTTGACCTTTTGCCGGGTTCTTAATTTGACATAGAGATCAGATTTTTGAAAGATTGGTTGAAATTTGTAGAAGCGTTACTACTACTGCAATTAATTCACTTTTTAACATTTTCCCCCAAAATATATAGAACTCTTATTAAAACCCAAAAACGTATAAATATGTTTTTAATACTTTGTCCTTCATTCCCTAAAATGTATTTATTTGTTTTTTAATGCTAGAGCATACAGAAGGCTTTGACACAGCTTCTGACATGAAAAGGTCGCTTAAAGCAACGGTAGTTATTACAAAAACGCGGCCAGCAGGTAGCAGCAGAGTATAAGAGATCAGCCAGGGCCATGTTGCAACAAGCTCTTTTCCCCAGTGTTTTCAACACGGTTTGCGAATAATGATGAACGTTGCTATATTCTAATGCTAATTGCTACAAAACGGAAACAGATACAAACTTTTTGATAGGTTCCATGTTTTTTATAGCAATAGAAACTGAATATTCTGTGGACCTTGCAAAATCAGTCAAAATCTAGTAAAACAAGATTACGAAGGGAGTTGCTTCAGTGAAAATGGCTGGGAGTGAATGAGTTAAGTTATGTGATTTGTAATTACAATACATGAAGTGTACAGCTGTGTACTTTTTGCACAACTTTAAGCCATTATTACCTTGTTATTTTACACCTGAACCATGTAAAAATAAGAATGTGTCTCTCATATTGCACTTAAAAGTTGTATTCCTGAATCCTAAACGGCTATATTAGACATTTTGAATAGATTTTTTTTTAATTCAAGGGAAAAAGCGCATTACAAAATAAATGAAGACAAAGTACTATTTATCTTTTTTTTCTTCTTCTTTTTTTTCTGATCCAAAAAACGATCCGTGACTCAAATCCGTGCTCCGAACCGTGACTTCTGTGATCCGTTGCACCACTAATATTAACAAACGAATTGTTTTCAACTTTTTTCTCGCACCCGTTTGTGATGAACCAGAAATGTGCGAGGTTGCACTTGCCTGATGGGTAATTAGTTGGGAGCGAGCGCAGTATTATGCTCATAACAGCCTTTGGGAGCATTTGCACATTTTATGAACACTATGTTGTCTTTCAAGGAAATATTATTGTCACATCCACAGTGATAAACACCCATTTTCAACAGCTCTTTTCAAGTCTTTAATTGCAATTGCCCTGGAAGCATGAGAGAAACAGGGGAGTTCTGTTATCAAGCGAGTTCACTGAGAGTTTTATTCTGAAAATATGAATATGCATAAAATATACATATAGGAAAGAAAAAAAATGCAAGGACCGTCATGAGAAGCTGATGCAGCACGACGAGTGACATCTTCTCTTTAATGTTTCAAGGCGGCTTTGCCATTTGAGTTAACACTTTGAAGCACGCTGCACATCTCCGCGGCGAGAGCTGATGCAACCCCCCAAGGGCACTTAGCAGCTATCTGCTTCTGACAGCATCCCCTCTTCAGGGCAGGTCCCAAAGTTGGAATAAGAGTAGGGGGTAAAGCTAAACGCGGCGTACAACAGTTCGCTATAATGTGCCGTTTATGAAAAAGAAATAAGCTAAAAAGATACAATCATCTTTGACATTTAGTGTCCTCCGCCCTTATCCCCTTGGCACTGCAAAAAAAAAAAAAAAGGTTACCGTGGTCTAAATACAGTATAAGAAAGATTTGTCTTTCTTGAACTAGCCCAAAGTGCCTGCAGGATAGCGCGTAGCCATCCGAGCTAGCATTCCAGCAGGCCAGTCATCTCAAGTGATGCATCAGAAATGTAACATCCCTGTAGCATTACTGTGTGTCCTGATTATGGAAGGGAATGAGGGCGGCACAACTGTGTGTGTTTGACCAGTGAACTGGAGATGGGATGCTTGGTTCCCTGCAGCAGCGAAGGGGGAGGAAGACGCGGAAGAGCGGTTAGCCACACAAGACGAGGAGCAAGGGAAAATGAGATTAGGGGAAGTCAACTCAAAAATGTTGTATGCGCCTCTAAATTCTCATTAATATTTAGTTTGTCAAATATGAATTAAGCAGCAATAGCAGCTGTTTTGTTATGTTTCGGTTCTTTGGGTTTTGTTTGATTTTGGGTGTTCTTGTTGTCTTTGTGCGATCAGTGTTTTGTTATGTGTTCCTTGTCTCGTCATGTGCAACCACCTCCACCTGCGTGTGTCTTCGCTTTCCCATGTGTGGACCAATCAGTGCCCTCACCCAGGTGTGTTGTGTTGTGTCAACCAGTGTGAGTGTATACAGTCTGCTGTTTTTGTTCAGTCTGCGTGGGTGCATTGTTGCCAACTGTTGGCGTTACGTAGCGTTTGTTGAGTGTCATCTCAACAAACCACAGCCACAACCACTTCGTCGCCACAGTCAAGTCGTCTACAGCCAAGTTGTCCACATTCAGCCAAATCAAGCTACGTCCAGTCCAGTCCCGTTGAGTCCAGTCAGGTCACTGCTGCCATCTCATCCCCTTTGTCTTGTTTTAAATAAATATTTTATGTTTACTTCCATCCCTGTCTTGTGCATCGTTTCCATTCCATTTGGGTCCACAACCTCCGCCACAACCGTGACATGTTTTTATCTATCGCAAGGGGGTGGCCATTTTGCCACTTCCTTTCAACTGAAAATGACATCACGGTTGCTCAGGGTTTATGCTGCATTTGGGGAAAGTGGGAAGTCGCACTTTTAGGACTTCAAACCAGGAAGTGTGTACGGGAACGCCCCCTTGAACTCGGAAATCCCACTTGCGAAGTCTGGGGAATAAAAAGTAACCCGACTTCACCGACCGACTACAATGTGACGTCACTCTACAATGGCGATCCCTTAGGAAACACAGAAGGTAAATGATAAACACAATTTACTCGAGTATAAAACTAGATAGCTTTCTTCATTCATGAATATTCGACATAACTTCACGTAACACACCATACGTGACAGTATGCCGCAATCTCCCTGCATGAAATTATACGGTGAACTACCGAACTGTATGGAATGCTTATGAAATATGATTAAAACAATAAATGAAGCAAAATTGCGAGCAGGCAAGTTTGCTGGAAGTTAAAATGTGTTTTGAGAACCAAAAAAATACAAATAAATCATCACTATTTGCCATTTTCGGCACAAACGCTTTCAGGTCAGAACTGGGAAAATTCAACTGGGATAAGTCCGACTTCCAACCTTCCTCAAAGGCAGCATTAGATAACGACCAATCACGGCTCACGTGTTTTCTGAGTTTAGCCATGTGATGTTCGCAAGCTGAGTCGTAATTGGTCGTTACCCAAGCAACTGTGATATCATTGCAAGTGGCTAAGATGGATGAAATAACGGTAGATTTTGCTGCTTAATTCATATTCCACAACTACAATATTAATCAGAATACTGTTTTTAAACTAGTGGGGTTTGCTTGGAACACATTATTGTCAAGAACATTTCTGGCTTGCCTTCCCTTTTGAAGGAACGGGCAAGAAAATGACTTATCTTTGCATTGTTAGATCATTACGTCCCCACACAGGCTTTCGCCCTGACGTCATTCACGCACACGCTTGTCTGAGTAATTTGCTATTATTGAAATTCAAGGTGACACTCGAGGAATCATCGGATTAGACTAAACAGTCTGTGATTTCTTCCGAGCTGCGGGGACAGCTCCGGCCTTTTGTGTTTTCCCTCAACGGGCAACCCGTATTCATTTTTATTTAATCACCATGAGGGATGAGCTTCATGCAAGAGCAGCCACTCTCTCCTCTGAGTGTGCACGCTGCATTATTATTTTTTTTCCAGGAGTCCAGTACCAGTCTACTTCGCTGATGCAGTAGACTGATATTATGGAGGGGGACTAAGTGAGAAGGGATGCGCGAGAGGCACTCAGGTGGAGAACGAGAGAGAGAGAAAGAGTGGCACACTTGAAGAGATGGTTTGCTGCAGGGCAGGAGCAGATGGCTGAGGCAAAAGACGGGCAACAAAAGGAGAGGTCAGGATAAAGGTGAGGAGAAAGAGGCGATGGAAAGTTCAGGACTTTGTGGAGACAAACACATAAATACAGTTTTACGCCCCCCTTTGGCTCCAGCCGGCCTGGAATTTCCATATGTAAGAACTAATGTTCAACTCACTCCAATGACTTGAGGCTTACTCCAGTTATTTAGCAGCAAGTGGTGCTTCAGTGAACTTTTCATTTTACAGCAAACTTCAAATCTCTCCCTGGTGGGCAAATATGTAACGGCTTATTGCCTTGTTGCATATTTTCCTCATTATTAATAAAGGAAATCAGTAGTAAGCTCTGCTTCCCCACTAAGAAATAGAAACAGTCTGCACGGGCGTAATAGTGTGAAGGAAAATGTCGCTGCTTGTTTCAAATTTAAAAATCACATATTGATCAATTAAAAACAGTAGAGCTCTGAAGAATTGTGAACTATGAATTCTGAGGAAGTCGGAATAGAAAGTAATTTTGGCGTCAAGGATCAATCGTGCAACGTTCTTGTGACCAACCAGCACGGATTTTTACATTCAATTTGATTTTGACAAGAGGCAGTTTGAAGAAGAAATTTCGCAATGGCTTTTCATCACACCAAACACATTTTTACTCCACCAAGGACAAGTCAATTACTTGTCACTGCACTCTTAAAATTGCTGAGTCAAAAGTAGCCCAAATTGGGTGGGAAAAATGCCGGTTATTTATAGCCAGCACATTGGGTTGAGGATTTGACCCAACATTTTGATCAAACAAGGGGTAAAAAAATATTCAAAATGAAATCTGCCAAGAAATAGGTTACCAGGTTATCAGTACAGCTGTGATTAAAAAGTGAGTTTCTCCTGTCACATGATATGTCTGGCGCAGTTTTCCCATCTGATGCAAGCCACCCATTTTCATTGGCCATCCGCCCTGACCGGAATCAAAGAGGTCTTACCCACCGAGCCATCCAGCTGCCACCAACATTTTCAAAAATTGCAGGATTAAATTGACTTCAAACTGTCATAAATGGTGCCCAGATTAATCTTTTCTACCACCACAATCCACATTTCAACCGTTTTACCTACCCATGGGTACCAAAGTAACCCAATCTAATCAAAGTCCACAGCTACCCAGTGATTGGCTTAAGAAAACAACCCTCATTAGATGTCCTTTCAAAATAAATGTTATTGCAATGAAGGCTGCCATCGATAGGACATTAGGGATGTAACGATACGATAAATATCACGATATGAACCTCATGATACGATCATTATTCACAATATGGTGGGAAGGTCGGCGATATAAAAAAAGCACACGATAATGTGTGAAAACTCACAATATTATATGAAAAATAATAAAAATACAATAAAATAAAATAAAATTAAAAAAAGTCTTAATTGTCCATAGATTGTTGTGTACTCCGCCTCTCATCTAAAGTCACCTGAGATTGGCTACATCTCACTCAAATAAGGACGTATAGATTTATAGGTAGGTCAAGGGGTAGTTTCTACTGTTACTTTCTAGTGAGTGCATGACTACGTTTAGGTGATTTTGAATTTCCATGGATAACATCAATGGCACAAATGCATCGTTTAGATATTTAGCATGTTGCTGTCGGAGAATGACAAGTGTGCTTGAGTTGACACAACAGGTGGTTATGTGCAATCGCGAGCTTGTTCCTCACACCTGACTATTCATTACAGTAATATCGCAGCCTTTTGTTTGTCTCCAAAAGGGCGAAGAGAACCTGCCGCTTGTTTACAATTTACATAATGATCTCTCTTGCTCTTTATGCTAGTGTTTGGTTAAAGCTGCCTGGCTAAAGTAATGGTCATTTTTCCTTACTGACAAGATGGTACACTGCTTAAGGCTTAATGATCAACAGCAAAGCTCGACTCCCTCGAGGTCGCTCCGAAGTTACTTTTAATGCCGTCTGCGGGATGCCGACGCCCGTGAAGCCCCAGCGTGTGGCGGAGCTTGTTAGTGGGTAAGAGTAAGAACACAAAAGGTTTCTGCACACGCCAGCTTCATTGAAAATCAATAACACAGCTTCCATTAGTTGTATGTAGTGCTACACTAACAGTGCTTGAAGTCTATTTATAGCAGCGGTGAATGCTTCTTTTGCTATATGTCGCAAATGGTGTTTAGGTGGACGAGGTGTAACAGAAAGCAGGTGTGCATACGGGCCTAGCCTTTCTGCTTAGATTCTTCTGCTTTTTCTTTAATATCTTGCATATGAATTGTGTATTACTTGTGCAAGAGATTTTTCTTCTATGGTTAAAAAAATGGTATAAATTACACACAAAAATGATGTAGAATCATTTTGGGATTATAAAATGTATCTTTATTTCCTGATTAACTCATTCACTCCCAGCCATTTTCACTGAAGCAACCCCCTTTGCTCCTGGCTGTTTTACTGTATTTTGACGGATTTTGCAAGGCCCACAGACTATTGTGTTCTATTGCTATAAAAACATGGAAACTACCAAAAGAAACATTAAAGTCTCTTCTTTCATCGGGAATTAAAAAGTATATTAGTATCTGTTTCCGTTTGGCAGCAATTTAGAATATAGCTAAGTTTCATCAATATTCACATTCCTGGTGAAAACACTTTCAAAAATAGCTTGTTGCAACATGGCCTTGGCTTATCTCTTATACTTTGGTGCCACCTGCTGGCCGTTTTTTGTAATAACTACCATTGCTTTAAGCCACCGCTTCATGTCAGAAGCTGCATCAAAGCCTTTTGTGTGGTCTTGCATAAAAAACCATGACGAAGAATTTTGTGTCCATCATTTTTCTGAACTCGTTCATAGTATCGTTAGAAACGGTAGGCGGTCTTTTAGGATCCGACTACTGTAAATGTGAGCAGTGCAACTGTCTGCAGTGTGTGCCCCTGTAAAGGAAGAGCTCATTTCTCAGTCCCTTAAAAACTTGCCAGTGTGAGCACGCCTCTGAACATTGTTCACCACGCTATTGCTCATGGAATCACAAACCTTTCCACGACAATCAGACTGTCACACTGCAAAGAGAGTACAGTGCCATATCACACAGTATCTGTTATTGAAGATCAGCCTCGCTCAAAGCTCAACCTCATAAGCAGAGGACAGTTGGATTGGGGGCAAAAGATGGCGCCAGACCCAGTCCCTTAGGACAGGTTCTGCGTCAGAACTGGCCCAAATTAATTAAGAGGGAGCAGAGGAAACTTGTTGGCTTCCATTCAGTGTAGAAGATAACAGCAGCTCTTTGTGACAATACTGCTGTCCGTCTGTTGATTCGCTTACAGTATGCGGGTGTTGCTGAAGGTGCCGCACCTCGGGTGAGGTGTCTGCAACGGGACAGTTAGCCGGGGAAGGGAATTAGAGAGGATGAGGCAAATCCTACCACTAACCAGACCTCTCATTCACAAGTAATTGCGCTAAAGCGCTCAATATGTGAGCTCTGTCATGTTCTCCTGAGGCACAACAACGCTTACCTGCAGGAAGTCATTCAAAGAGGTGTTTGTGTTTTGACTGCAGTTAGGGCTGAATCATTTTGAAAAATGATATAATTGCAGTTTTTTGTTCTCCTCAATATTCCAATTGCGATTTATTATGTGATTTTTTTTTCCCAAGGGGCTCTTCACATGTTTTTTTTAAACAAACAACAATGAATTCATATGTACTACAATAAAATATAACATTATTTTATTATTATATTATTTCACTTTTTTTTTAATTCATTCATTTATTTAAGTTGGTCTTAAATTTAATTTCAAATCTAATTAAAAAGTGTTTCATTTAACTTGCTTCAAGATGTAGAAACCCTGATTGCAATTTTGAATTGAATTCGATTAATTGAATACCCCTTATTAGGGCTGTGCAATTAATCCAAATTCAATTACAATTTCAATAATTACACTCCACAATTACAAAATCAGCATAATTGTAAAATTAAGATTATTAATACTAATTTTTGAGTTGTTTAAATGTTTGCCCTTTTTTTTAATTTTAAAATAACTAATTTAATAAATGTTGTTTTACTTGCATAATTACAGTGTTTCAAGGAATTTGATTTGTCTTAATATTTTGTATTTGTTTTTTTACGTTTACTTTACACATTTTCTTGTTTTGTACCAAAAATAAATGATCGTCCTACTGCACAGTGCTCATGCTGCACTCCAACTTCAAGTTTTTTGCCAACATATATAAATAACCAAATTGTGTTTGGTCCTAAAGGAACTTACATAATTATAGTGTTTTTATATATTTTTTAAATTGGTGTTAATATTTTTAAATGTGTAAACATTTTCTTGTTTTGTACCCCAAAATACATAATTGTTTGCATAATCGTGATTTTAATTATTGCCAAAATAATCGTGATTATTATTTGTTCCATAATCAAGCAACCCTACCCCTGACTAAATGCAGCTAGAAAACACAAACTGCTGCTGATTTCAGTTCATGCTGACTCATCTCAGCCAAAGAAGCCATTTTTAGACCGAATGCCATTTCATGTGCACCTTGAACGGATAACTGCGGCAAAATCAGGCACCGATGTTTAACACAGCCGTTTAACGTGACACGATGTAACGATCCTTCCCAACATCCGACCATTGTAGTGAAATATTCAAAGTGTTTACAGCTGCTAGGGATGCTTCATTACCCGGTGGGAGCACTTGAGAGTAAATCAGAGTAAGCGAGCAGCAGTTGTTGAAAGGCTCGGAAAGCACACCTGTAGGACGAGCTTTCACACGAAATGGAAACTTCTCTGTCTGTTAGTGGTGCGCATTCATCACCCACTGGAGTGCATGATGAATGTGCAGACAAATGTGGTTGTGTCGCCATGTTCATGCTCACATGTTCAACCCCCTGAAGGAGTTCTGGGTTTTGTTACAGCGAAAACAGATCAAATGCTGCCGCGAATGCGGCACGCGAGGTTATTAACGATACGCAATTGTGCTCTCACTCGAGGCAAAAGAAGACTTTCGTGGAAGGCTGCAGGAAGAAACGCGTGGCAGGGGGCTGCGGGGAGTTTGTTGGAGATGAGGCAGCGGGGTTTCTTCCCTTTGACTGCCACTGTGTGTTTTTAGTTGATATCACAGTTTAAGGCCCCGTCCACACGAAAGCCAGTTTCAATGTATCCTCGCAAGTTTCTTACCGTTCCGGCCGTTCGGCCACATGACGGCGCGGTTTGGGAGCTTGAAACCGATCACTTTTGAAACCGGGCTCCAGAGTGGAAAATTTTCAAAATGCATCCCGTACCATACGCAGGATACTCCTCCAGAGATGGCGTATGCTCCAATTCTCGCGGTACTCCGCGCGAACCGTCGTCAACAACAATGGCGGATAGCCGTGTCGTAGTCGTTTTGCGCAGCCTCCTTAGCTTGCTTGTGCTTTTGCAGCAAAATATTTTGCTTCTTTATTTTCACGTTCAACAACGTTGTACTTGAATCACCCGCCATTGTAACTTCTCCTGTGTTTCGCCTTTTTCATGTTGTTTCGATACATGCAAAGCCATGTTTGTTCTGTAGATTGCAATAAAGTTAGAAAAAAAAGTGTTCGGCTTCTTCGCTGATTATTCTTCTACTCTTTCCGTTAACTCCCTGTGGCTGCGCTACAGCGCCATTCTAGACTTTGCATATACATTGCAGCCGTTAAACGTCCTCAGCGTCTTCTTTTGGACACACGCAAGTCTTGAAACGCTTCTGTGTGTACGAGATTTGTTTGAAAAAATATATATATATTTTTTTTTCCTGATGAAAGAAAATACTCTAACCTTTCTTTTGGTAGGTTCCATGTTTTTATAGCAATAGCACACAATATTTTGTGGGCCTTGCAAAATCAGTCAAAATCCAGTATAACAGGCGGGAGCGTAGGGGGTTGCTTCAGTCAAAATAGCTGGGAGTGAATGAGTTAATCAGGAAATAAAGATACATTTTATAATCCCAAAATGATTTTACATCATTTTTGTGTGTAATTTATACCATTTTTTTAACCATAGAAGAAAAATCTTTTGCACAAGTAATACACAATTCATATGCAAGATATTAAAGAAAAAGCAGAAGAATCTAAGCAGAAAGGCTCGGCCTATATTAAGAGCACGATATGTTAATGTAAATTATCCAGGATATGCCATCAAGGCTGATCAAGTGTATTGAGGGGCTGTAGGAGTCACATCAAGCTTTAATTGGCTATTAGCAGAGGTTCAAACGACCCAATCGATCGTTTAGTGCCTGAAGTGATGAGGGGAAAGTTTTTAAATGTGCATACGCTTATTTTGCTGACACAAGCCTTAACCCCCCCATGACCCGGCACCTCTTGGCTCTCTTGCAGTTTGCTCCCAGTTCTCCCGTGGAGTGTACGCCATCTTCGGATTCTACGACAAAAAGTCCATGAACACCTTGACGTCATTCTGCGGCGCTCTGCACACCTCCTTCGTCACACCCAGTTACCCCACCGACAACGAGGTGCAGTTCGTCATCCAGATGCGTCCCGCGCTCCGAGGGGCAGTCCTAAGTCTGATCTCACACTACAAGTGGCAGAAGTTTGTCTACCTCTACGACACAGACCGAGGTAAGAGACTGCCGTGAAATATGCAGTCACAAAAAACGAAACAAAAAAACGTCTTTGTCACTGTGGTCGTTCCCTCAAAGATACTGCTGTTGTACCCTTGACATTTGACTTTTACAGCTTGGCGACATACACTGCTTAACAAATCTATTAGACAATGTGTCATAAAAAAAACAAGGACACCAGCCAGCATCTTGGACTTTAATACGAACTCTTTCTTTAGACGTCTTCCCATTTTGAAGAGGAATGAGCAACTTTAAACAGAATTCAACAGCTCACTAGATTTTCTCTAAGATGCAGTTTGCAAGGCAAAATTTTCATTGGCACATTGAATAGCAAAACTGAGAAACAACCGCGAAAAGAAAGTAGAAGAAGAAGAAGAACCGCCAAGGACCCAAAAAGCTTTGCTGGGCTCAAATCACCTATCGCAGGTCGTTGGAAGGCGAGGGAAGGTCTGGGCTACTTTTGCTACAGTAGCTAGCTAGCAATGAGCTTCGGCTGGCTACTAGTGCGCCGAAAGACGTTAACGGAGTTGCTCCTAAGTCGTAATTCATTGCCTCCCTGGCAGCAAATAAGATACCTTTCTGACAAGTACCGTATTATTCTAACGAAAGGGGAAACCATGCTAATTGCTAAAATAATCAAAGATTGACACAGCTAGTGCATTTAACACCGGAATTACAGTAAGTACTTGGTTGATTGACTCCACTTTTCATATCAAACTTTTTTTTCCACATATTGGTGTCTTCCCTTTTACAGAAACAGAAAATGATTTTGATATGTATCATTGTTGTTGATTTATGGCATATAGACCTTAAATTGAGTGACGGTCTAAAACAGTGGTTCTCAACCACAGTCCTCGAGTACCACTATGCAGCCTGTTTTCCATGTCTCCTTCAGCCAAAACAGCTGAGGATCGTTTGCTGATTAGCTGATTGTTTGAAACACCTGTGTTGGCTGTTGGAGACATGGAAAACAGGCTGGATAGGGGTACTCGAGGACCGGGGTTGAGAACCACTGGTCTAAAACAGCAGATTCCAACCTGTTTTTCGCCAAGAACCGCTTTACCGTTAAAACATGACTTATTAGGTAGAGAAGGTTTGGTGAGTGTAAGCAATATAAACCACTTTGTTAAGTAGGACTGCTGATATTGTCATTTAAAACAGCTTTCTTTTTTCTTGGAGTTTGTAGGCTTTTATTCTGTCTCATTTGGCCTCTTCACCTTGGTTGAAGAAGCTCTCCAAACCCATTTTGTTTCGTCTTTATTTTACTCATGTTTTGCTCGCTTTTGGGCTCACTTTTCTCAAGTATCACGAAAGCAAGATAAGCGTTTTGACACAGGCACTGACGTTGCATCTGTTTTAAAAAAAAAAATAAACCTTTATTTCCAATCTGATCATTAGTAAAATTGCTTTTGTTCATTCTGTGCAACCTGGTACCAAAAATGTTAAACACCGTACCTTTGTACAAGGGATCATTTGGGCCACACAGGATAGAAAGGCGTAGATGGAGAGATTACGAGAGGGACGTGATTGAGAACTATGATAAAAGCTAAGTACAAGAGTCATATGTGCGAATGGTGTAATCATACGGTACCGGACGAATGGCCCAGTGTGAGTGTATAGGAAAATGAGTCTTGTGGGGTACGTTAGGGTAAATCTTTCTCCTCTGTTATATGGACTACTCCTGTGTCGCTATTTCCGACAGTGAACAGTGGCAAGACACAATAAATGTTGCAGTGGCTCAGAATAGCATCCGCACACAAGGGTAAGCGGAGGATAGCCCGTAATACTCTCTAAGAGCCTTGTAATGCTTGAAGTGATAACACAGCACTAATGTATACAGTAGTGCTATGTTATGTAAATCTGTACAAATAAATCAGCAGCTTGTATTAACACATCGCACTTGAAGAAATGGTGTCTCATGAGCAATGATCTTTGGGTACTTGGAACAGTTGGCTGGTTTGTGACAGTTAATCTTCTGTTTAATCATGTTGATAGTAGCTCGTCCGTCGTGGGAAATGAGGTATGTCACATCTGCCGCTAAAATGTTTTTCGTTTCCGAAAATCGCAGGCGCCGCCCGCTTGCGGCTGCCGCGCTTTGTGCTGCATCAATGAGGGCTTTGTGTTGTTCTCAGATTGAATTGCCCTGTTGACAATAGACTCCGGTTTAATGCAGCAGTGCCTCATGTTTAGGACGGCCTGTCAACATGGTGAAGTGTTCATTTCGGGGGGATTTCTAATGTCAAATGAGTAAAGGAGCTCATTATCTCGCGACGGAATAATGATCCCCTCCTACTGAAAACTTCGGCACCTGCGCAGGAGGGAGGTACATGTTCATCCTCTGACAGACGAAGCTATTTTATGTCTTTGTCTTTGAGGGGAAACAAAATGACTGCGCCGATAGCGTGGCAGCACAGTCTTCACACGTTCGCTTGGATTTGAGATGTTTACTTGCTCGTTAATGGAAGGTCCTAACCAGCAGATAAGCTTCAAGCATCCTGACTTCTCTTTGGCCCTTTCTGTCTTTCACCTCATCAACCCCGCCCCTCTTCCTCCTGCTTTGAGGCAGGATATGAAGTCTGTCTTTGGGTCTTCAAGTCTGCTTCTCAGCTGAAGGCCTTAATCCGCCGCACAGCCTGCAGATAATGCGTGGTTAATTAGGGTCACTCTGACTAGAACACTCGCGTCGGCTCTTCCCTGCGGATGCGAGCAACCCACACGTCCTTCAGCACGGCCGACACTGCTAAGCCGCAGCCTCCCGTCCCTCCATTTTGCCTCCTCCGTGTGTCTGAGGGCAGTCTCGGACGGAGAGATGGGGGAAGAGGAGGCTGGGAAACTAAAACGGAGGAGGTGGTGGAGTGAGAGTGATGGCGGACACTTGGTGTAAAGAAAGTGGAGGGACCAGAGGGCATCAGAGGGAGTGGAACGCGAGACCGGGGAAACAAAACACCAATTCAGTCCGGCAATTAAGGCAACAGCAGGCGCGTGTGATTTACAGCCTGTTACCTGTGTCCAGACAATTCCCTGTGTACAGTGGAGCCCCCCGTGCCAGAGCCCATGCCAAGCCACTTTTACCTCGATCCTGACTGCCAGCGGTGTAAGACGATCCCTTATTAGTGGGAGGACATTGGCCCCAGGAGGGGATTAAAGTCGTTTATTGATGCACTCCATCCAGCTCTTTGGGGGTCTTTGACACTTGGCTCATCAAGCAGACAGATGTGTCAGGGAGCCTCTACCTCCTCTTATCACCAAGTGCAGCTCCCCTGATAATATGAACGCACACTTCTGACACACAAACTATTTCCGTCTTTTAAATAATCAATAATCTGGTGATTGATTTGTTTGCTAGAACTTAAATTTAACAAACCACCGGTTAAATTCCCGTTGTTAGCTGACCACCCGTTAAATATGTGTTGTTCAAAACATGATTAGTCACATTGTTAATTAATGCTACAGTCAAAGTTAACCGCGTGGTTCACGTCACTGGTTAGCACCGGTATATCCCACAATTCGTCATTTTGTTTAACTCATTCACTCCCATCCATTTTGACTGAAGCAACCCCCTTTGCTCCCGGCTGTTTTACTGGATTTTGACAGATTTTGCAAGGCCCACAGAAAATTGTCTTGTATACGTTTTTGGGAGCAAATGAGTTTATGCCGGTTTTCCAAAAAAAATTGCTAGCCAAATGATCCAGAACACTCCTAGGTAGAAAAGATGCAGGATTTATTTATTTATTTATTTATTTATTCACAGACATTCTTCACAAATATTTTGTGTATGCTTCACATGGATATAATATGATTCTGACTTCACTGTGGAACATAGTCCACAATTATTTCAATTCAATTATTACGACACTTTATTTATTTATTTCTATAATAGTATATCTAATCGGATCAAATTGTAGACTGTTATTCAAGTTACCATGGACAGAGAAAATATAGACATTATACAGACGCAATGTTTACATATTTCCAATATTTGTTTTGACTTCATTTTGTAACAATGTTCAAAAATCCAAACACATCACAGTCATGTCTTATAAATTGAATACATTTGTAAAATATGCAATTTTCCCAGCTTAACAAAATATTCTGACAATATGGATAAAGTATGATTCACCATCTTATGAATTAACCACAATGTTAAAAAGTCCTAAGCCTCAGTCCTTAAGTTTGTTAACTTTAACATCAAGTTAACTGAGGTTTGAACAAGATAACGGTGCCGTCAAAGTAAACGGTTGGGTAAATCGAATTAACAAGTTGTTAAAAATATAACCGAGTTTTGAACAACCGGGCACCGATCCAGTTGATTGTCCGTTACAGTAAAGTACTTTTTTTTTGCGTCCGAAAAACATTCACGATAGTTCAAAATCATCGTTTTGTACTTTTTTCGTCGACTAAAAAAATGTACATACAAAATACAGTACGATTTTTTGTAAATAAATAATTTTTAAAAAGCTTGAACTCGATGTATTGCAGTTCTACACTTCTCAAACTATAGCCACAATTATAAATACACCGTTAAAGGACAACACAAACTCCCATGGTGCAATGTATTATTTGTGTGATTTTAGCAAAGCCTTGATCATCCACAATAATGGAAGCGACTTTTCAATTATTCTCTCAACTCTACGCTTGAGAGAAAACAGGAGCGATAATAAATAACATTCACTCTCCCAGTCCCACCAAAAGGTTTTATTCAGTCAATAGAGAAGATTAATTACAGCCATGCTATTCATTTGGTTCTGCTATTTGGCCGGCAGGAAAGGCTTTTAGGCCTTAGTGTAGCACGCTCACATCCTCAGAGTGATGGCTGCTATGCGTCAGGCTTAGATGTACTGTATGAGGCAAATGGAGGTAAATTTGTACCCCGAACGCCAATATCAGACAGCTGCTTGAAAGCAGACGCTGTGATGAAGCAGCCGCACTGGAAGCAAATTGAAGCTCTGTCGGACTGGTTATACCATCTCAACTGGGACCGTGCTTCTTTTTATTTCAAAGTAATTGACAGGATGTGCGTGCGTGTGCGTACAGAGTAAAATTCAATATCCTAATCAACATTGCCACTAATGTTGTCTCTAATGTTACTAACAATAAAACAAATCCTCTATGCTCTCTTGTTTTCGCCATCCTTTCCAATTTCCCCTGAAAACTCAGATGCTGACAAGGGTGCTGCAAGATTTTGTGGGGGTGGTCAGGTATGGACACATAATTGCCGGGTCTGTGCAGCAGAGACAGATGATTACAGGCTTTATTGTCTCTCCTGGGCACAATCAACCCCTGATTCAGCAATCTCACCCCAACTTGATTTATGAGTCACACTGTCTCTTGTTGCCTGCCTGACCATCCTGACACTGTCCTTATATGATTATGCCTTTGGTGTAAGTGCTTCATGTCACTATGAGTCGAGTGCTATACCTGGAGCAATCTTAATGATCCTCAAGCTTGGCTTTTTGGAATGTTCGCCAACAAAAACACCAACCAACCGTGATCCCTCAACTCTGACGCAGCTAAGATTGCAAAAATGTTACTTAACTCATTCACTCCCAGCCATTTTCACTGAAGCAACCCCCTTCGCTCCCGGCTGGTTTACTGGGTTTTGACTGATTTTACAAGACCCACAGAATATTGTGTTCTATTGGTATAAAAACATGGAAGCTACCAAAAGAAAGATTAGAGTCTCCTCTTTCATCAGGAAAAAAAGTAAATTTTTATCTGTTTCTGTTTTGCAGCAACCAGCATTAGAATATAGCTAAGTTTCATCATTATTCACAAACCTGTTGAAAACACTGGGGGAAATGAGCAACATGGGCCTGGCTGATCTCTTATACTCTGCTGCCACCTGCTGGCCATTTTTTGCCCAACTACTATTGTTTAAGCCACCTATTCAGGTCAGAAGCTGCATCAAAGCCTTCCGTATGCTCTAGCATAAATAAAACATATAAATAAGGAGTGCAGGACAACGTATTAAAAATATGTATTTATAATTTTTTTGGGTTTGAATGAGTTAAATATAGGCTGCATGGTTAACCCTAACACTTGAGGTTTTATGATGGTGACAGTGGGCAAAAATTGTTTCCAAATCTTCAGCAATTGGTTGCTGACGGGCGGACCGGAACTGATGAGTACCCAAATGCAGTAAAACAATTGCATAACCTCGTAAGCCTGCCATGCCTGTTTATTATTACTCAGTTATGGCTGAACTGTTGCTGTTATTGTGACAACTCTTTTGGAGGAAGACTCAACAAATTAATATAAATCCTCTGCGCTTCCACACTAGCAACAGACAAGTCGATTGCTTTCCTCATTCATTATTTCATGACTGTGGGCAGTATATCTCAAGACTGTCGAGAAGCATTTTCACATTTGCTGCAAACATCCACTGGGACTTGAGAAGGAAATTATTCGACTTTGACGACCAGCTATCAAGGTCACTGTGGACTCACAAAGCACAACTGTCCAGAATAAAGACAAAGCTAATCATGGCAAAAATTCTGGAGTCAAAATTAAATCACATCATTACAACTAGTGACAAAAATGTTAGCAGTTACAAACCTGCCCAACGACAGAACATAAGAAATGCGAGAAACCCCAACAGAACATGGTGGGCTGGGTGGGAACAGACTGGAATTCCTGGTAAACTAAGAGCCAAAACCTCGTGTACTTTTGAGCCTCAGGACTCAGCTCCCTCAACTCCCTCCATGGCCCCCATGAGAAAAGTTAACAGATCTTGAATAAGAAGATTTTAATTTTTTTTTTTTTTAAAGAATCTTACGGAGCACGAAATGTTGGGCAACCAGGGCTGCAGGGTCCTCCGGGATCGTCGTGTAACCATACAGTAGCCTAAAAATACTTCTGTGCGTCTCAGAGGGGAAAAAAGTGGAAACTTATGTGAAGACACAACGACTGAATCGTCTCTCAAAGTAAGCTGAATTACATCCAGTACCAATATCAGGGACAATGTTGTCCCTCCTGTGGCTTCCTTGCACCACTCCCCTAAACAGTCAATATTCTGTCTGCACAGTTTCAGTATAGAGGAAATGATCCTGTGTTCACAGCAAACACAGCCTTTTAATTTACTTCCATCATTTAGCGGCTTGACAGGTGAACCTGCACTTGAAACAGTGTTCAATGTCATAAACTCATTACAGCATTGGGAAGTTGAATGTTCTTTAAAGAGAAATCTGCCAGATGGAAACTGTTTCCCAGAATTCAGCGTAGAAATATCCCCGAGGTACTTCTTTCATTCGCTCTGTCAATATTTCCAATGACCCCCCCCCCCCCCCCCTCCCCCCCCCCCCCACACACACACACTGCAGCGCAGTCCGTTCAAGCAAGGCTATTCGGAACAATAAAAGGCTGTATTGATCATAGGAGGTTTAGGAACACAATAAGAAAAGTTTATAACGGGGTGATAATTCTGATAGATTGGCAGGTAACCAGTTGGCGGGTTACTCTGTCATTGCAACATAACGTATTATCAACTTTTACACCGATTATGAGACAACTGGATTCAAATAAAGTTTCATCTGGTGCCCTGGCAAGATAAACTAAAGCAGTAACACATTGTATGATAAGATCAGTGTAAAACACAAACAAATTAACATCTAATGGCATTGTATGTATGAGAATTGTTTTCTGCCAAAGGTGGGAATCGGCATCGACCTAAAAACAAAAATCCATACTAGAAATCCATATCCCTAGTCCCGTAGATGTATAATCTATGATGCTAATAGTAAAGCAGATCAGATGTGTTTGTTTTGACCACACCAATAACACGGCTTTGCCGTATCCATACATTCTGTTGATGAGCTGTTGATGATCAATCCGCCCTAACTCAGTTGGCATAGAGACGCGCCAACAGGGCCAAGAGGTTTGAGAACGTGAGGACGTGATGACCGCACGTAGTTAGCCACATCGCTACTCTCTGCTACTAAGCTACATAGAACGCAAAAAGGAGAGCAATCAGACACAGACACACTAGAACAAACGCCAACCTTCCACCACCTTCATCTTCAACAAAGCCTCTAATTGGCCATCCAGAGACTGTTGCCTATGTTGCTTAAACAGTCAAGCAATAAATGACTCCCTCTGCTCTCCTGGATGCCTTTGATGGCCCAACACATTAAGCATGCGCTATAATTTGATCGCACTGTTTTGCCATTGCTCGTAGTGTTGTAAACAAGGCGAGCGCATGGACTAAGCTGGCCACTTTCCATTGATTAAACTCACAGAGACACACATGAAACGGTTCTTGCTTTTCCCTCCCTTTTTTTTTTGTCATGTTTGCATTTATATCTATAGTTACATGTTTTGTGTATGTACAATTGCAAGACACTATTCGGCACACCTCTACACTCTAATTGCATCCTGTAACAACAGCTATAATAATCACATCTATTTATATGGTAAGTTAGCTAGCTAGCTAGGACACTGATGTTTTGTTATCATTAGTATCCATCCATCCAGCTAACTAGCTAGCTACAAATTTAATCTCTCTCATCATTAGTATCTATCTATCTATCTATCTATCTATCTGTCTATCTATCTATCTATCCATCCATCTACTTGGCTCGCTAACTAATTAGCTAGCTAGCTAGTTACAAATTGAATCTCTCTCCATTACAGAAATACACTACCTAGATCATTTTATATTTTCCATGAAAACTCTGACTTTTATTTATCAAACTTTTTTAATCTTTATTCTCATTTGCCCATTTTTTTGTCAGTGGAACATTTCACCTTGTGTAGAGATCATTGGTATTTACGTTGGCCATTTTGTCTTTGCCACTCCATCCAAAGTGTCTCTTTTGTCTTTCAACCTTTTAGCACTCATCTTAGCACAGAGAAAACCAACACAAAAAGTATTTCACTTTGAATTCTAGCATATTCTACAGAGCTTGACCTTCAAAATTTGAGAAAATAAAAAGCTGTCTTGTCTCTCTCCTTTACTACTACTAATCATAAGCACTAGTGCAGTTTTTCACCAATGTAAACTTTGTATGGTCAGATTATTGATAATTTTTTTACTAATATATGACTAATTACTTATTGCGGATGTGCCTCTAATGTGTATTGAGCAAATCCTTTAAGCCTTTAAGACTGCAGGCAGTAGTTTTATGTTCAATTCCCAAAGTTGATTACAACCATTTTTCATGGAAGGCATATTCTAAAGTGCAATAATACATAGCTGGATCCGTGCACAATACTGAAGTGTAGAATACATCATGTTTCCTCGTATTTGCCGTCTCATCCCACCCGCCATAATGGCTCATCATCTGATCCCAGTTGAGACTTTGCACAAGCACATGACTCGTGTGCTCGGATTGGCCTTCTCCTTCACGCCCGCTTCATAACAACTCAATTATGCATGCATCGGAGGAATGAAATCTGCTCGGACACGCTGACAAGAAAGGGCACGGCAAGCGAGCCCATAAAATGCACATGAAAAATAGTATTAACGAAATATGAATGAGGCCACGGATCACTGGCGTCTCTCTTTGTTTTGCACACATGAACTGATATCATAGCTGAATTGGCATTTGCGTACTCATTGAGTTGAGAAGTGCCACACTATTGGCCCCTCGAAAAGAACAAATCTAGTGCCTTTAAAAACATGAGAGAGAGAGAGAGAAAGAGAGAGAGAGAGAGAGAGAGAGAGAGAGAGAGAGTGTTGTCTGTCACAGGGATCACACAATAAAGCACCGTGTGCTTTTCCAATTTTTACAGGCGAAGCTGGAATAAAGCCATTCCGCCACCTACTCAACGCTGGCATCAGCTGCCATAAAATCACTGCTGGGAGCTTCCTCTCCATTCCAAGAAAACCACCAAGTTCACAAAGCTCATTTGAATATTGCGCAATTTGATGAAGGGGGTGGAGGAAACAACACATTGAATACGGATGTCCACAACAAGCGCAAATCTTTCCATTTCTGCCTCACTTTCGGGTTGGTCGAAACCAGCGCACACACACACACACACACACATTCTCCATTCATGTGAGGGAGAACGAGGGAAACAAAGACAGGCAAAGAGAGATGGTGGCGTTTTAGTGAGTCTGTGGGTGGATATTCCCCTCCCCTCAGCATGTATGCACTTCGAAAGATACCGGCAACACGCTGCTTCTGTTTGATTTGACATGTGCTGTCTTTTTGATTAGCACGCTTGGCAGCCAAACTGTTTTGGTTAGAGACTCACTCTAAACACCACATGAAAGTCTTGGCGTCGCACTTTTTTCGGCTACTTTTTGCTTTCGCTTCACACTTCCGCTCCTCCACACGACTTAAGCTCCTTTCTCCGGTTGGCAGGGATGCAGGGAGAAGTTCGAGACATCCTGCGATATTTTTTTGCATGAGACATAATATGGAAAATGAGTTGTTGGTCTTCGTATGTGACTGACGGGCGACCAGTCCAGGGTGTAATCTGCCGTTTGCCTTAAGGTACTTGGGATAGGTTCGAGCGCTGAAAGATAAAAAAAAAAAAAAAAAAAGCCATCATTTTCCCCCCTCAATATTGCGATTTAATATGTGATTATTATTTTTTAAAGGTCCCCCTCTCATGCATTTTTTTTTTAAAACAAACAAGCAGTTAATTAATATGTATTACAATAAATTTGAGAATTTGATGAATATCAGCATTGGCTTTGTAAAAAAAATATCTGATAGCCGATCAATTTAAAATGGTTAACTTCAGGGAACTATTCACATTTTCATTGAACTTCATAAGAGATGCTGCTGACTCTAGGAACTCTGCACATTTGTTTTTTTGTTTGAAATTAAAACAAAGTTAAGTAAAAAAAATAATAATAATGGACGTTTTGGAAAACGTTATTTACTGTAGAAAACGGTAGGGAGCTATTTAATTGTTTAAGTTTATATTTAACTTTTTAAGACATGCTGATGAGCTCCCTGAACGTTTTGTTAGGATTCTAAAACAAAGATGTCTATTGTCTAAGGTAATAAGCTCCAGGATAGTTCAACAAACTTGGACTCTGTTTTTTGTTTTTTATTATTATTATTATTTTGACACCAATATTTTCCGTTTGACTGAAAATGAATATCAGCTCCAAATATCGGTTATCAGCCTTCTTGATTGTTATTGTATCGTCCTCGGACTATCTGTACAATAAACAATATCAGATTTAATATTAATAAATGTTTTGGTCTTACAGGTTAGGCTTACGCTAAAACAAAGGCAAATGAACCGTGAAATAAGACAGTTTACTTATCTACTTCAATTAGATTGAACTAACTTATTGAACACGTTGTCACCCAAATTGCAGCCTTTGTTATTTGAATACATTGCCTTGTTGATTTTAATTCCGTTAATTGTTTATCCCTAATTGATTCCGCCTCCCCGTGAAGCTGAACACGATAAGCGATATGAAAAGTTTACTTTTAATTATTTGTATATTAAAAATATTGAGATTTCCGGAGTGTATAACCACCCGTCAAGTTTGAAATTAAATAACCAAATTAATCTTTTATCTATTTCTGAAAATGTCTGTCAGACAGCCTAGCAAAGAGGTTAGCTACCTGTTAGCTTCTGATAACTTTGTCTACCGATTGCCTGGTGTCAACGCCTTAGCTTCGTCCCAGTCATCTTGCTAACCAAATGTCATACTCGCCCGTGGTCCAGCACAATACGTCTTTTTTTTACAGCAAGCCAGTCTGGATTATATCCTCCCTCTTGAAAACCTCCCTACATTAAATGCCACACTTTTACAGCCACTTCCACATTCTCACTTATAGACAACCATCAGACTTTAATTGCCGTAGCGCTCTACGAGGTGTTTAAAACTACAAACCATCATTTTAGACTTACACCTATGGGCCAATGCCAAAATGACTAATGAGAGACAGTATAAAGGCTTTACGAAGCCAAAGATTGTATTTTCCACTGTGCAAACACAAGGCGGGGGGGGGGGGGTTGGGGGGTTTCCTCGTAGAATCCTCTGAGCTTATTTAGCCAGGAGGCAAATAGTCAGCAAGCTCCACATAGTGTTTAGAAGTATCTATTTATTTTTGCCTTGCTCAAAAGACAGGAGAGACAATGCATCGTTGGGAATATGAAAGCAATGGTGCACACTTGATGATTCATTGAGCCAAAAAAGGGATTTTGAGAGATGATTGGAAGGCCCACAGAATATTGTGTTCTATTGCTATAAAAAACATGAAACCTACCAAACGAAAGATTATAGTCCCTTCTTTGAAAACACTGGGGAAAAGAGCTTGTTGCAACATGACACTGGTTGATCTCTTATACTCTGCTGCCGCCTGCTGGCCGTTTTTTGTAATAACTACCATTGCTTTAAGCGACCTCTTCAGGTCAGTGGCTGCATCAAAGCCTTCTGTATTTTCTAGCATAAAAAAACAAAACCTAAAAAAGTGCATTTTTTGGGACCATGGCAATAATTAAAATAGAACGTTTTTATACGGGTTTTTTTGAGAAAATTAGTTAATATTCATAATATTAATTCGTACTCGATGTATTGGGCTGCATGGTGAGGTAGTGATTAGCCCATCTGCCTCTGAGTCAAGAATTTCTTGGTTTGAATCTCAGATTGGGTCTGTGTGGAGTTTCCATGGAGGGTTCATTGAAGACTCTAAATTGCCCAAAGGTGCAAAATTTTGTGTGAGTGTGTGTTGGTGTTTAGTTGTAGGTGTGTTTAGATCAGTCATCAAAATGAACACTCAGGTAGTACCAGGGGCGCCACCAGGGATTTAGGGCCCTGTGCAAAAATATGACTTTGAACCCAAACGCTTCAACGCTGCAAATTGAAAAATGCTATTTTCACGGGCTCCTGTGAAGTCTTGCAGCCGTCGCCCTCCCCCCAAAAAAAAATAAAAAATAAAATAAAATAAAAGACTAGGTAACAGTGCAGCTCATTTATCTTGCATCAATTTCTAAATCGATCACAATAATTAATTTTGATTATTTGTTTTTTTATTTATTATGAAATTATTGTTTAAATTGTGGAAAGTCGAGGAAGACGTGGTGCGGTCTGGCAAATGTCCCACAGTCAAGCGTGTAAATTGTCTTCCTATTTCAGCAGTGCGGAGTCCTAAACGCGTTATCAAGCCAAGTCCACAGTTATGAGCCCAAGCCATTATCTTGGTAGTTTCCATTTAGTTGTTCCTGATGCTCTCCGAGACCTTAGACAGTGCTCAGTGGGCTGTGTCGCCCTTTCACAGACCTTCATTTTGATGTGTATTGGCAAGTCGAGAGTAGCATTTTTACAATTGAAGTCATGACCATGTGGGCATTTCGTTTGGATTCTTTAAGGAGTCCTGGGGGTCGATTTTTTTTCAAGCCAAGGTGCACTCATGTTTGTTCATTGCTTATTTTTATTTGATCAGATTAGTAGACGAAAAAATGTGTGAATGCTGGAATGCTGAATGAGATAGATGATATTGAATGAAACGGAGTAATGGAAGGATGTGGAACGATATTGAAATATATTGCGGGATTTTGAATATTATTGAATGATATGGAATAATGAGGAATTATATTGTTGCAAATGTGCAACATGATGAAATGCGGAATGATGTTAATGATATGGAATGACATTGAAAGATTTGGAATGATGTGGAAAGATGTTGCTGAACAATTTTCAATATGTTGGGGGAAAAAAGAGGATTTTTTTTTGGGTATGTGTGAATTTTTGGAATTTGGAAAATTGTTTCCAAGGTGAATTAAATTATCTGAAAATTTGGAATTTCGAATGAAAATTATGTGAATCTGCTATGCTTAATGTGTCATTCACACAGTGCTAATTTTTTTTCATCACAAATTGGTAAATTCAGCTGAAAATGAAAACATTCAATTGAGACGATAACTAAAATTGACAAACAATTTCGTCATTGACTAAAACAAACCCAAAACAACACAGTGACGAAAATTCAGCATTCACACAATTAAGTTCAGGATTTGTGCACTCTCTGCATTGACATAGTGTGAGCAAGTAGTGCTAGAAAAGCTGACAGTGTGTGTCGCGGTTAAAGTGTATGCCTGGAGAAATGTGCAATACGGCTCTCTAATTTGCCTCGTTAGCCTGGGTCAGCTGTGCGATATGCGAGAGGGTCGCGAATGAGAGCGCGCTGGAGATGGAGGCCTCTGCGACACCCCGCGCCCGCCCTAATGAGAAGCGGGGAACCAGAGGAGCCGGGCAATGAGATTAGATGCAATTCAATTACAGCCGAGCCGCCACGGGTGACGTTTCAGAACTCATCCCGTTAAAATCCGACTCACAGGCAAAGAAGAGGACGGAGCTCGTCGCCACAACAAGTCTGATTTATACGCGCGCTGAGCGTCCAAAGGCTCAGGCGGGATTTGATTGCAGACTGCAATGTGGGGATATCGGTTTAAAAAGGAAATGATTGAGTTTCCACGCATCACCGTGCCGTCTGCATGCACTCGAGCGCACAGTTGTTTCAAGTGGGTGTTGGGGATTTTAAAAGCAACTCGACTCCCAGGTTTGGCCGCGAACGTGCCCTTTCACACATTCAGATTAGACGCACACATGGCCTGCCCACGCTGCTTCTTGGTTCAACTTTGATGACGAGTTCATACGGTTTGGACAAAGGAAGCAAGCATGCACTGAATGGGGAAAACATCAGTGGCTACTGCAGTTACGCAATAACACTTATCACAGTCCCTGTTTTATAACACACTCAATAAATACATTCACTTTTAAACGCTTTGGGCTCAAATGGTATGACACGCATTAAACGTGATGCCTTCACTGATTGGAACCAGGGTTGTTGTATTTTTCCAATTCTTATTTTAGTTCGTTTTTATTGCGTTTTGTTATTTAAATGTAGTTAGTTTTAATGGGTTTTCGCGGTGGTTCTGTTAGTTTTGATTAGATTTAGTTTTTTTTAAAAATGCTTAGATTTAGTTTAGTTCTTAGTATTGGATTTCATTTTTATTTATTTGTTTATTTTAACGTGTATTACTTGTGCAAAACACCATGGTAAAATGACAACGTCACTTCAGTGTGACACACTTTCAGACATCTTTATTTCGGTTAATATTGAAATAAATCTACTTAAAATCACATTTAAAATCATCCCCAAAGGCACATGTATTAAATTAATTACCAAAGACTAAAACGAAGGACATTTCTCGAGTTAGTTTCAGTTAGTTTTCGTTTTTTTAAAAAGCATTTTCAATTTTATTTTATTTCATTAACGAAATCGTTTTTTGAATTTTAGTTTTAGTTTTTTTTCGTTAACTAAAATAACCTTGATTGGAACACATAATTAAACCAATAATAAAAACAATACAGTTTTAAAAAAATGAATAAATACTGGCATTAATGGAGACAAGCTAGCAGTGTTATGACAATGAGATTTACATTTAGTAAAGGTCACAGTCTAAACAGAATAAACTTTACACTCAGAAAAGAGTAAAATATTTTAGACTGGGACCAAATATCGTCTTTGTAGAGTAAAAAATACACAAAAATATGGGTAAAAAATAACCGAACTATGGGTCAAAAATAACCGAACGATGGGTCAAAAATAACCGAACGATGGGTAAAAAATAGACCGATCCTCTAATTGGGTCAATTTGACCCAAACTTTGAGTCAAGAAATTGGTCTTTTAGTGTAAAAAAACAAAACTCATATAATTATTAAATAAAATATAATATAATATATAAATAATAATAAAATATAAATAATATATATATATATATATATATATATATATATATATATATATATATATATATATATATAAATAATATTGGTCATATCTATTACTTGGGTCAAAATATTGGATCATTTTGTATAAAACAACCCAGAAAGTTGGGTCAAATTGACCCATAAAGTGGATCAATCAATTTTTTATCCATAATTGGGTTACTTTTAACTCAGCTGTTTTTAGCGTGTACTCTATGAAATTTACTGCACACCTGCTCAGACCACATTTAAGTAGCTGGCATAGTGTGAACAAGCCTGTTTAAAGTGACATATTTCATGCATAAATATTTGAAGAGCAGGCATCAAACCCTATGAAACATTGTGTTTGATTTATTTTTTTTTTTTTAATCATCCAATTGGGCGACGTAGCTATGGGAGTGCACATGAACGATTGGGAATGGGCTCCAAATTCCCACTTTGCAGCACAGACATGCGAACACTCTTGCGGTTTGGTTGTTTTAAAAGTTGGCCTAAAGCACACAAACTTTAGAGCTGACTTTTAAAGAGACAGGACTAAAAGTAATCAATTTCTTGACAGACTATTTACTTCTAACCAGATCCCATCTGCTAATTTCCATACAAATGTAAAAGCAGGCAAGCATGGAATCTTCCTTGAATCTTCACTGAATCCAATTGTTCACAAGCTCGGGGTTTGTGGCTCGCCACAGGCAGGTAGAGAGGAAAATATCAGCAATTTCAAAATAAAAAAAAGGTTTGTGTGATTCTAATCTCGCTGATAAGAGTCCCGTGCTCACGGAAATTTGCATAATTTGCGGTTTTATTTCACATCCAAGATTTTTTAAAATGTACCCACTGCAGGATTTCTTCTTCTTCTATGATGCTTTCCGTGCATACTTTATGTGTAATTATCAAGTCATACACCGTGATTATTAGGAAGAAAATGGTTCATTGATCTTTTTGCCGAGACCAGCCCTCCAACTCAATGGGTCCCAACCCACCAGAGAGCATTTTAACCCAGTTAAACTGCATGACATCTCTTAATGTGAGGAGCTTTTATTGCTGGGAAGCCTGCCATGCTATCCAGCTGGCTCGGGGTTGGTGAGGTTCTGAGCGTTTGCCTCGGGAAAATGAATAATGCATCCGTGTTATTCAAATCGTCACTTTGCAACTTTGGCTGTAGGTACCACAGATGGGAGGAGGAAGTGCAGCGCATGAGAGGCTGCTGCTGCCGCCGTTGCGCTCGTGGAAAATGGGTGACACTTTAGAAAAGCCTCAGACTATTTCACTTCACTGGCAGATATTTTTTACCAATCAAAATGTTGGCTTTTGTCTTGTCGAACGACAACTCATTGACAGTCAATATAAAAAAAGGCTACCTGTTCAAATATATTTGAATCGAATTGAATTATTTCGAGTGGTACAAAAACGGTTGCTGTGACTGAGAAGGGACTAGAAGCTCACCTGCGTATGCCCCCCACCTTAAATAAAAAAAAATAAAAAAACCACAAACGAGCTGACAACCAGTCGCCCGATAACCTTGAGTCCTGTCAGGCGGATGTCTCCAGAGGGAGCACCCTCGCTCCTCGGGACGGATGACACACTGGAGTTGGTCTTGGCTATAACTCCCCAAAAGGTCATGTGCTGAGGATGTGACTATTTGCTGCAGTGCAGGAGGCACATCAGAAGGGCAGACGCACACTGTGCAACAGTCTCAGAGTGCTTACGAACGCTGCTTCTTAAGAAAAGGTTACTTGGCCATTCAAAAGGACTGCAAAGGAAAGGGGGAGCGCGGGAGAAATGAAGAAAGTTGTTTTTGCTGTGGTCTCCGAGGTTGTTTGGAGGCTGCATGTTTACCGAGATAAGGCCTTGCGGAAAAATAACTCGCAGTGAGGAAAAAAAAATAGTGGCACATTAACTCTGACCACGACTTCCGTTACTTGTTCCCTGAAGTTAACCATTTTAAATTGATCGGCTATCAGATATTTTTTTTTACAAAGCCAATGCTGATATTCATCAAATTCTCAAATTGATTGTATAACATATTAAATAACTTATTGAGTACATACATATATATACATATATATATATATATGTATCCCTCCATAAAAGTCAATTCAATACGGTTTTCGATACGCGGGGTGCAAAACGATTCGAGGACGGTTCGATTAGAAAGTAGAACAATTCGTTTGATTACAATACGATTCCGTATGGTGCTTCTCAGTTCGACAGGGTACGTACGATGCAATGACTTTTCTGTTGCCATTTTACATACATTTGAATTAACTTGTCAGTACTGTAAAAGGTGCCATTTCCTTCTAAGATATTTCTCTCCAGTAAAAGACAATTTGATACTTATATCTCGATATATTTCAAAGTGGAATGATTGGATTCGGTTCGATGCATTAAAAAAAAAAAGATTTGCCGGTTCAAACCGTTTTTTGTTGCACCCCTAATATATATATATGGTGTAGAAAAAAACGCTATATAAGTGCACCCATTTGCTATATATGTATATATATATATATATATATATATATATATATTTATATTTATATATATCAATGCAGTATGTACAGTACATATATTGTTTTTTTGTAGCCTTTTATACAAGCGTGATGATAAATGGTGAAACATTAACCGAATCGTTCTATTGCGTGTGTGACTTAATGAGATATCAGCTCTGCGCTTGAGTTTAATTAATTTCATAATAATTTCATCTTCCGAGCAGTTGGCCCTTTTATATTTCATCTGTCACTACACAAAGGAAATACAGCGAAACGAACTGTGTGATTTGACCTCACCGTAGTGTTTCTGAATAATCTGTTAAATATTTCACTTTTTTTTCCCGCACAAGATTTGTCTTCAATATATATTTTTTTATTGTTTCAATATAAACTGGAACAATCCTCCAAGGAGACACTAAGCAGGATGTGTCAACGTTAGCATGTCGCTGAGCTAAATGCCATAATTCAATTGATTGCGAAACGCAATAACATCACCCGCTGATCTTTTAATAATATGGAGATATAATTCCGCTCTTTTCACTTCATTATATTGCCTTTTCAATATGCAAATGTGAATCGGCACACACACACACACACACACAGCGCCGCACAAAGCCAAGCCTCCATACAATATGCTAGTGGGACTTCAGAATGCTATTTTAGATTGTAATGAGATGGCCTTTGACCTTTGGATTCAAGCGGAAACCCCAGTAGAATAAATTAGCAGCCACTCCATCCTGGCAAAGTCTTTACGGTGTGCCAGCCTTTCCACCGTCTAATATTCAGGGTCACGCCTTGTCTCTCCCTCCCTTTCCAGGCTTCTCCATATTGCAGGCCATCATGGAGGCGGCGGTGGCCAACAACTGGCAGGTGACCGCTCGCTCCGTCAGCAGCACCACGGACGCGGCCGAGTTCAGACGCATCATCGAGGAGATGGACAGGAGGCAGGAAAAGCGCTTTGTGATTGACTGCGAGGTGGGCAGGATCAACACCATATTAGAGCAGGTGAGCTATCTTCAAAATGAAACCGTGTTTTATAACAAATGTTTTAATCACGAGATGTGGTGAAAAGGCGAGGCAAGGAAAAAAAAAACGGCCCGGTTGCATCATGGGAAACATCAGTGTTTCCGCCCCGGGCATTTTGTTTGTTTGCTTTAGTTGAGCACGGTGCAGAGGGACACTTTGTTTCTTTCAATAACATTCCTCTTAGCTTCATTGCTTAACGTGGAATCTTGCTTTGGCCCTCCCACTGACTTGATTATATTGCGCCATTGTCATCATTTTCAGCAGCAGCAGGGAAGCGATGCTGCCCAAAAAAAAACAAAAAAAAAAACACAACAACAACAAAACAGCACACTCATGTGGATACAAGTCTTGGGAAACTGCTCTTAATAAATTCAGTGATTTACCAGGAATTGGACTCAACCCGCATTTTAGTAACATAACATAAAAAAAGATTCATTCAGTTCATTTGATTAATTGATCGTGCTATTCGTGTTGTGTTTGGATGTGGATACAGAGACCACACTAATCCAATATTTATACAACTAAAAACTTAAAACAATTATGAATTGATGGAGTTCAACCACCTTAAAACAATGTATAAAACCCATCATGAAATCTTACCAATTAACATGCAAATTAAAAAAAAAAAAAAAAAAAAGGGAAAGTGAGTACAAATTAGAGAGATTTTTTTCCAAACCTAAATACAGAACAAAACAAAAAGAACAATGCATTTGAACTCAAGGTGTCAGTTTGTGGAACAATCTGGATTATAAAACTAAATTATTTCAGTCTATTTGTATTGGTTTTTTTTAAATGTATAAAAGCTAAATTACTGTAAAAAATATATATAGCACAAGGTCATGCTGTTGAATCATTTTGTTTAATTGTTACATTGAAAGCATCTTGATTGCTTACGTCATTTATTTTGTGTTGATTATTATTATTATTATTTATTTTTTAATTTTCTTCTTTTTCTTTTTCTTTATTTTTATTTTTGTTTTTATTTTTGTGTTGATCATGGGCAGATACCATATGTTTCACTTCTTTCTGTCCCCTTTCATGAAAATAAAATAAGAAATACATTTTTTAAATTGAATTTGAATTGATAATTAATTGTGGACTCATCAAGCCGTCAGTTATTTTTATACTGCTTAACTCATTCACTCCTAGACATTTTCACTGAAGTAACCCCCTTCGCTCCCGGCTGTTACTGGATTTTGCAAGGCCCACAGAATATTGTGTTCTATTGCTATAAAAGCATGGAACCTACCAAAAGAAAGATTAGTCTCTTCTTTCACCAGGAACAAAAACTATATTTGTATCCGTTTCCGTTTTGCAGAAATTAGCATTATAATATAGCTAAGTTTCATCATTGTGAACGAACTTGTTGAAAATGCTGGCAAAAAGAGCTTGTTGCAACGTGGCCCTGGCTGATCTCTTATATTCTGCTGCCACCTGCTGGCCGTTTTTTGTAATAACTACCATTGCTTTAAACCACCTCTTCAGGTAAGAAGTTGCATCAAAGCCTTCTGTATGCTCTAGCATAAAAACATCAAAACGTATAAATGTTTTTGGGAGTGAATGTTAATTAAGTTAATTGCTTAATCTATATTTGACAGTTAGCGCAAAAGCAGACAACACCATGACCAAGTATATATTCCACACCAGCTGCATTCGTCAGCTATGTATACAACTACACCAATAGTGTGCATTCATTACAAGTAAGGGTGCTCCGATCACAATTTTCTGGCCGATCAGTCTGACCTGCCGATCGCGATTTTTTGTCCATCCCTATATGCCTACATGAAGCAGGCCTCTTAAGTAAAAATGAAAAGCCTATTAGTTATCTCACAGCAGGAGAGGACAGTGGCTCCGTTTTTCAGACCTCTGAGGAGGGAAATGAGATTGACGGACAATATTGGTTTTATTTGAAGGGATCGGCCGATCACCAATCCCAAAATGAATTAAATCACGGGCCGAGCGATTTGCCAGTGCAGTGATGTTTTGGCTGTGACACACAACCCTCTTTTGGAATGCAATTTAGGGTTAGGGTTGATTTTCTCCTTTTCTTACTTTAAAATCGACTAGTTAAAAATGCGGTCATTATGGTTTATCATTTATGTGTTTTTTGCTGAACAAGTACGATTCGACCAATGGCTAACAGCTGAATGGGTCACACCAGTAAGCCTGCATTGTGGGATTTGAAGCTGCACCAGAGATTAAGGTTATTTTGGAGAGACCACCAATGACGTTGCTTGCTTAATCCTTTTCTTTGTGAGAGAAAAAAAAAACACTTAAAAGAGGAAACCCAAAATCACTTTTTCCATTTTGTCCACTCGTTCCCACAGTGGTAGAAGTTCAATCTTGCATCACTTTACCGCGCACCCGAGTGCTTGCTGCCGTTGCCTCTGCTTAGAAGGCAATTATCTAACAAATTAGATTGTGCTTGTTAACATTCATTTGAATATTGGTGTCTCGGTGCTTCACCAAAAATCCCCTCAATGACTTTTAACTTAATTTGTTATGCATGAGTCTCCTTTCAAGCCAGATTCATACTTTCAAACATTAATTTGGTTTTTTTTTTATTTTTTTTTTAACTAGACTGAAGGTGCATTCATGTGTGCCTGTGTAATTGTTCCAATAATAAGGATGCTGGGCCAAAATGATGATTTTGTTCTCAATTAGGATGTGTTTTTTTTTAATACCCTCTTTTAGACATATTTTCCACTTCAACAGCTATTTACAACATACTGGCTAAACTTTGTTTTTCAGCACAGGGGGAGATAAAGCTCTAATAACCTTCATAACAGCAGTGAGCCTAATTTGGCCCATTTTTATCAGTGATAACCGCAGCATGATTTTTTTTTTTTCTGTCCTGGCCTAATTGAAATAATCCACTAGTGCAGATGAGTCAGAGGAATTGAGGGAAGCTGCTGGACTTCTCTCTGCTGCAGACCCCCTATTGAGACACATAAGTGTGCACATTAAAGCAGGGACTGGCCGTCTGCTATGTGGTGAAATTGCTCCCAATGTGACACTCTTATACCTTGACGTAAACGTTCTGCTTCTACCTGCTGTTGTAGTTGTACCAACTAACGATTGTCCTGACTGAAGGACAAAATGACGAGTTTCAATCGCCAAAGTCACAGACGGATTTCTCCGACAAACTCTTTGTGAAATTTACTTCATTGAGAACTGTACAGGCAATGCGTCAAGTAACTTTTTGACACTCCGAACATATTCATGTCAAAACAAGTTAATGGCTGGGATTGTTAAAATGCTTGGAAACATTAACTTTAATAGCGTTGAACACTACAAAACATTAGATCACATTGATACTCTGTCTTTGATGAGTGACAATAGCCAGTTGGGGGATAGCTAGCTAGCGATGCCATTACAACAGCTGTATTTACAATTTGGCATTTAATAACATATTTATGTTTATTTTTGATGATTAAAGATCCACCAGAGTGATAGACCGACAGGCAGTCAGACAAACAAATATTGTAGCTATTTAGCTAGCTAGATACTGAAGCTTGCTAGCTAGATAGCTAGCCAGATAGATACTGAAGCTTTAGTATGTAGCTAGCTATCTAGCTTCAGTATCTATCTATCTATCTATCTAGCTATCTATCTAGCTATCTATCTAGCTATCTAGCTAGCAAGCTTCAGTATCTAGCTAGCTAAATAGCTACAATATATGTTTGTCTGACTGCCTGTCGGTCTATCACTCTGGTGGATCTTTAATCATCAAAAATAAACATGAATATGTTATTAAATAGATAGATAGATAGATAGATAGATAGATAGATAGATAGATAGATAGATAGATAGATAGATAGATAGATAGATAGATAGATAGATAGATAGATAGATAGATAGATAGATAGATAGATAGATAGATAGATAGATAGATAGATAGATAGATAGATCAAATATGTTTATCATTATAGTTGTTTGTCAGTTTCTACTATATCTCAACATCACTATAAACCACAATTATAGAAACATGTTAAATTAACACTACTATGAGATGATAAATACACTGGAGCAGTGTTAAATCATAATTTTTGATCAAGCTTGATCATCTATCTTAGTAAGTGTTGACACTATTGAGCTGCATGGGAACGAAACCAAAAAACATATTTGCATAATGTTCCATCAGACACAATTTTGTTTCTGAAAAAAAAGTTTCAAGGCATGAATTTTGGGATGCTGAGGAGCAGGCTATCGGGGCCATTACCATTTTATTGTAACAACCACTTTGTATTTATCACCAGCAGGACTTTTCCCATCAATACACTGCAGTGCAGAGAAATTAATGCAACGACCATCCTTTCCCTGAGTCGCAACACATTTTTTTTATTGCACACATGCTTGAGCATCTGCTGTCTTGCTACACTGATCAAAATGATAATTCCTCAAAATGAATCGGTCTTTTTGTGAGTACAGTGTCCGGCCATATATAAAATCATGACTAATCTGATGCATTTATGAGATTGCACAAATATAGCCTCCTATCTGTTATGCGCCTTCCTGGCCCACTTCCCTCCCGGGATTTCTTCGCCGGAGTTTGCTCAGCGGCAACAGCCTGCTCAGCGCCAGTGTAAAGAGAAGCAGGAGAGGGGGGAGAGACAAATAAATAAATAAATGTAAATGAAGCGTCTGGGACAGGCCCAGGGCGCACAAGCTGTTCAAAGACTGGAAGGGAACGAGCTGGCTCTGCCAAAGCTGCATTTTCATACAGAAAGTGAGAAGGATTCATAAAAAAAGAACAAAATTTGAGCGGCGCATCTGGGGATTTGTTCCAACATCCCTTCTCCTGCCTGCAGAGGCATAAAGTGTGGTCATAATGCTTTCCCACTGAGACAGCTTAGCTGTCGCTCACTACATGGAAAACACACTATCTGAAAAATTTAGGCTTCGTTTTAATTCACGAAAGTGAAAATAAAAACAAATAATCGTGATTTCAATTACTGCCAAAATAATCGTGATTCTTATTTTCCATAATCGAGCAGCCCTGACTTAAAAGTATTTTCTCGCGCTTCAGATAAGAAGCGAGTTCTCCTGGGATGACCAAGCTGATTGTATTTTTAAAGTCACTTTATTAGGGAATTTTCGGAGAAGCAGACTGCAGCCTGGCTTGTTTCGCTGGTGATGGTTTTGCACACGAAACATCCAGACGGTTCGTATACCATTTTAAAATGAGGGTTTTGGTCACCATGAAAGATTTGGAATAGCACTAAAAGCAGAGTGGCAATTCGATGTAAAAGTATTTGTCTAACATTACAATTAAAACTTTGGCGATTCCACATGAAAAACGTTCTCGTCGTTTAAATAGCATGACTCCTTCTTGTGACTGACTCCAAAAATTGCAACGCTGAATAGGTGATATGTCACCATATTTTTTTATGGCATTTCAAAGATGTTTATATGAGGAAAAGGTCTCTGCGCCACCTCTCATTTTTTTGCTCTGAATCAGGTTTACACCTGCCTTTTTTGACACGCTATTTTAAAGATTTTTGTCAAAGCAGACTTTTTGATGTCGCTCTTGTATTGATTTCCCAATTACAAACAAATCAATAAAAGGTTTCAAAGTTGGTGGCGTTTGTATAACAGCAGAAATGTCATATTGATAAATTGATAAATGATGATTGATCAATCATGTTTTCAAACGAGTACGGCCAAATAGAGTGCACTTCTAAGCAGCAGAGTTGCTGTCGATTCCGTCTCAATGCAGTTTGCAGCCAAAATACAAAAACTGTGGGACATTGAGTTACATCTATGCAAATAGAGCAAGTTAAAACAAGAGTTCCAAACATTAAGAAAGAGATTACTCCAACCTTTATTATTATAATATATTTTTTAATGGCAATCACTTAATAAAGACATTAAGTCCAATACCCACCCAAAGGGCAAAGTCTTTATGAGCGTAGCTGTGGTATTGGCATCCATGCAGAATGCCTGAAAGAAATATAGTTCAATTTTCTGCCCAAAAATCTGATTACTTCAATAATAAATTCTTGCCACCAATCTTGACTGTTGCGGGCTTTTTGCTAACTGTTATTATGTACGGAATTAAATTGCATTCTTGTGTTATCGTCAAAGAGAAAAGGACCCGCTGACTCCAACGGCTGAGAATGTTTTGCTGACAATTTATACGCGTGTCAAGGACGCAGTGTTGTGACACTAAAGTCTACGAAGCAGAGCATGTTTTTGCTTATGACATAAAGCAAAATCACAGCAATCGTTTTCACCGAGAGGGGAGAAGGACACCTTGCTGTTTCAAAAAGCCTCACATAAAAACTTGCGCTCATGAGGGTGTCTCATTATTTTCATTGCCTTGAGGCATCAAGTCTCAAATTGATCTCATATCTCAGCAATGACAATCTGCTGAATATGAATCAGGTGTTTGGAAATGTTCAGCAGTTGGAGCGTTGCCAGCATATGACAGCTATATTGTATGGCTTCATTGTGTATTAAATCATGGGCACAGCGATGTATGTCCTAATGCCATGCTTAGGGAGTAACATATTTACATAATTAGGACATAAAAAGGTAAGGTATTGTGCTACAGTAACAGAAAAAAATAGGTCGATTTTGTAAAAAAATTACTCATTCACTCGCAGCCATTTTACTGAAGCCACTCCCTTCGCTCCTGGCTGTTTTACTGGATTTTGCAAGGCCCACAGAATATTGTTTTTCTATTGCTATAAAAACATGGAACGTACCAAAAGAGAGTTTAGAGTCTCTTCTTTCATCAGCACAAAAAAAGTATTGTTCTATCTGTTTCCGTTTGGCAGCAATTAGAATTAGAAGAGAGCTAAGTTTCATCATTATTCACAAATCTGTTTAAAACAGTGGGGAAAGTTCTCTTATACTCTGCTGCCACCTGCTGGCCGTTTTTGTAATAACTACCATTGCTTCGAGCATTCTCTTCAGTTCGGAGGCTGCATCAAAGCCTTCTGTATGCTCTAGCGCAGGGGTGCCCAAGTTCGGTCCTCGAGAGCCCCTATTTTCCATGTTTCTCTCCAACAAACACACCTGATTCATGATCAGGATCGTTATTTATATAGCTTCTACAAAGCTTGCTGATGAGCTGGTCATTAGATTCAGCTGCGTTGAAGGAGAGCGACATGGAAAACAGGCTGGATTGGGGTTCTCGAGGATCGGATTTGGGCACCACTACGCTAGCGTAAACCCCCCCATAAAAACATAAAAATACGTCTTTGGGAGCATGGTAATATTTAAAATAGAATGTATTTATACGTTTCGGGGAGCAAATGAGTTCAAGGTTGTTGACTATAACTCTTTCATGAACAAAATTAACATTAGCTAGCAGCCAGCTAGCTGGCTAGCCTGCTTGCTTGCCGCGCCACTGGCTGCTTTTTCGCAAAGTGTTACACTTCCTTGAACACAATCACAAACTGCTTTAGTAATCAAACACTATATTTCACATTTAAGCTGCTAAACATCGAGAATAAACAAGATTGTTTTGCAGTTGATAACGTGTAACATTATATTATAACCACAGGAGTCGGGGCAGTATGTGTTTGTGTTTTATTTTCGGTTTTTTTGCGGGAGAAATTGGCAGACAAATTGTAATGTATGTTGTCTTTATTAGCATATTTAGTATTGGACTAATCAAAAAGTAATTAAAAATAATCAAGTGGGTATTTTATTACGCACTACATTTGCCAATAGGTAATTAATTACTAACCGTATCGGAACATAGTAACCAGCCCAACCCTGTCTAATGCACAGAGGAGCAGATCATCTTCCTGCCAATGGCTGTTAGCCAAAGCGTGCTCATACTTCCACTAGGGGACACTGAACAAGTGAACCGAAGCTCTCAAATCTCCAATTCATTGTGAGTGAAGTGGAACGCGGCGAGATCTCTGCAGCAAAGAGGAGACAATTGGCCCTATGGATAAAGATGAAGTGGAACCTCGAAGATTCGAAATTCTGTCAAGTTCCACATCGGAGACACAAAATGGAAACTGTTGAACTGTAACAATTACTGTGAAATACCTCTCTCACAATATTAATCAAAAGCAATCATTTGATATTTTGATAGAGTTTTTGTATTGGATCTCTTGGATACATTTTCCATGGCGTATCAAATATTAAGACCAAATATAATGAGTCTAAATGCAGACATCGAACGTAATCATGGTTCCTCTTACATGGAAGGTTTACAAATGAGTGCTAAAATGATAAGAGAATCACCAAATGAAAGCAATCATGCTTTATAATTGACCAAATTATGTTTCATCGTCCCAGAGATAATTGTTTCAGCATATGAGGCTTCTCTCGTATCATGTTTTATATCACGACAATTACCACATAATATCGTGGATGTACATTGTGCTCTAATCTGTAATACGAATGCAGATACATCCCAATAGATTTGAATATCATAGAAAAGGTTAATTTACTCATGTAGTTTAATTCAAAACGTGAAACGTACAGATTCGTTAAACACACAAAAGGCACATTTTTTTAATTACTGCCATTCTTAGGTTAGTTTTTTTTCTTTTTCTTTTCATACAGCACAATATTGTATTTGTTTGAGGTGGTGTATTTAAACAAATTATTCACTGTAATTATTTCTTGATTTATTTATTTCATGAGTTTCACTTTTTGAATTGCAACACTAAAATGAACTCGACAGAAGCGCAATTTTTGCAGAAATTGCGTGGGAATGCTAAAAAAGCTGAATGCTAAGATGCGCTTAAATCATTTCAGTGAAATTATAATACATTTCCTGATATGATAGTCAGTTGGTATACATGTATATGGCTTAGCATAACGGCCATGGGATTTGAACGTGCAACCTCCTGGCTACTGGGCAATTCACCTTACCAACTGCGCCACCAAGCAGTATCAGACACCTGGCAATGACGATCAGTTGTACGTATGGAAGTGGGCGTGGAAAATCAAATTTATTGTGATGCATGCAACTATGTGTTAACGTAATTAATTACAAATACAATGGGCACTTCATTTGGTGCATGTTATTTTCAGGCCTCGTGATACTTTAACATGTCAAAAGGCCCCTCGTCCATATGCCCGCAAGGAATGTGAGCTGTGTACAAACAGCGTGGAGGCCATCATTATCAGAGCGGCGTCTTGTCTTGCAGCACAGCCGGCATTGGAAAGGTCAAAGCTAGAGGAGAACGTGAAGCTGTAGCTCTACATCGAGAGCTCTCCGTGTGTCTGGCAGACTACACGGAGGGTGAAGTCAAGGTCGTCATAGTTGTTGTCGGTCGTCATTGGGCTTTTTAAGGAAAAACTCCCGGCTCGGACGGATCGATTTTCATGCGGCTATGAAAAAGAGGAATTGTATTATAGAGGGGACAGACACACTAAACACTTTTCCTTCTCCCATGTCACCATGAAAAGGAATAATGGGGTTAGCAGGTTTCTGTTTTGGATGTGTTTGAGATTAAAAGCAGCAGGAATCAATTCAGGGAGAATGGCGATGGCGTAAACTGGATTAATATTAAATTAGCTTTGTCCTTTGGAGAGAAAAAAAAAAACTCACCAATTTTAAAGGAAAGAGGAGCAAAATTGCATTTGGTTTGCTAAGGCGGAGATGACAATTGCTGGTGCTCTCAGGGAATGAAGGTTGATCTTTCTCTCTTGACATTAACACAAAGTCAATACTCAAATGAAAGCACTAAGAAGAGAATCATTTTCTCATTGACTCCATTAACAGATCGTCATTGTTCCCTTGCAGTTTTTATTTTTTTTTACAGACAAGGTAATGTGACGAGAAGCTGGCTGTGCTCCATGCCAAGGTTGTCGTGTGCCACTGTTGCCAGTCTGACAGCGAGCTGGGGGGAGGGGGGCGGGGGGGGGGGGGGGGGGCGTGGCATTTGGCTGGCCCGCTCCAGGGCAGGTGTGACGAGGCTTATGGCCAAAGTCAAGGTTAGGACGATAAAATGCAGGATTCCAGAGAAAAACAGCAACATTTACAGTGCGAAGGGGATGCGTCATTGTAAAAGAGCCATTAGATGCACACTGATGGATTCTGATAGCCGCCTCGCTCTGACATCCTGCAGCGCTCCGGGTTTAAAGCCATAACGATGGGGAAGTTGTCACAGAACACTGACCCTCCCAAACGACTTGACAGTGAACAATGCGCTCGCCCCAATTGCACTGCTCTCCGGGAAAAACAAACGTTAAGTCCTGGGTGGACAGGGTTGTAAGGGGAGAAGCGGTTTGTTAAGTTTATACAAGTACCCCATTAAAACTGTGGCGACTTTTAAATTGTTTGCTGTATTCCAGAGTTTAGAGCATTGTGAAGGAGAAATAATGTCATGGATAATAGGGGTGTGCCCAAAAAAAAAATCGATTCTCATAAGAATCGCGATTCTCATTTAGTACGATTCAGAATCGATTTTAAATGTCCCAAAATTGATTTGATTTAAATCATTTTATACTGTCTTGCCTTTGTTTGTGTATGCCTTTATTGGGAGCTCTGTTCCTGTTGTACCCAATTTGGCCACTGAGGGTCAGTGTGGTTCCACGCGGTCTGATACACTGTTAAGTTGTAGCCACATTAGAGAGTAGAAGGAAAAAGTCACAGTCAAATTATTTCCAATAAACGTTCTTTTGAGTGATAAAAGTGCCGCGAGTAGCGTGCTAATTAGCATTAGCGAGTCCGACTGGAGTAGATCATTATGATTCCTTGCACATCTATAAATTGAAGCAAAAATCATTGTCAATCAAATCATTTTGAATAAAAAACCGTTCTTAATCGAAAATCGATTTAGAATCAAATCGCAGACCCAAAAATCGGAATCAAATCGAATCGTGAGACATTCTAAGATTCCCACCTCTAATGGATAAGGTGGTGTCGTGATACAAAAGATTTACTCATTTGGCACATCATCATGAGCATCAGCACATTCACTCACGAGCTGCAACAACATGCAGGCTGGCTAATGGTTAGCTAGCGCTATCCTAAGCCAACAAGGCCAGCTCTATCCTCATTCGCTGACTCCGACGTCACTCAACAGGCCAGGTCCTGCCTTTCATTAAGGCCTAAAGCACCTGCTAAAACATGCCTCTAAAATCTATGGGTGAACCTGAAGTTTTCCTGGATATTCAACAATATTGTCAATGCCAAGTAAATAATTGATATCTCAGCCCCCTGAAGCAGATAAAAACATATTTCCCAAAACATTTTAGAGCCTACACCTGTGGCGTTAAAAAAAATCAACAAACAACTGTGTCACATCTGCAGGTATTTGTAGACAACCCCATTGTCTACAAACATATTTCTTAACAATATGCCACTGTCGACTGGTTACACTGATTCGAAGTCCTCTCGCGCCGTCGTCAAGCGCGTCATTTATTTCATAAATCCCACGAATCTGCGTCAGCGATGAATGCTCGAATTTAAATTTCAAGACACATTCTGTATATTCTGATGCATTTCATCGTACAAAATGACATATTCGCTCTCCCGGCTTTAAAGGTAGAAGAGCACTAGAGCGCTCTCGGCCTTAATGAGGTAAAAGGGACAATCAATCAAAGTCACAGATACTACAGTGGACCTCATATGCATATTTTGTGATGGTATTCTGTATAAAGCTACTTGGCGGATTTTTGTCTCTCGCTGGAGCTTCTGGAATGTAACCTCTGTGATAAATGACAATTTTTCTTTCTTCTGGGTCAGGAAGAATGATTTTGTTGATACTCAATCAGCAAAAAATTATAAAATTGTACTTAAAAAGAAAAAGGAATTTGGCATTTTATTCATGTGTTTTTTAGGCTACTTGACGCAAGACTTTATGAATAGATAGACAAATTACAAATTCATACTTCCTTCCAATGTAAATTTGCCCAACGTTTTATGGAAATTGATTATGTAGTTTTTCAGCTCGTTCCCAACAACAAAACAATACATCTTGAGTCTGGTTTTCCTTAGAAAGGAATCATACTTTATTATGTCAGTCAGCCCTTCCATAAATTCACAGTTGGATGGGTTTTACACATGCAAAATGCAACTTAAAGCATACAAACCAAAACACGTAAAAATACGTTTTTAATACTTTGTCCTGCCCTCCCAAAAACATATTTATACATTTCTTGTGTTTTTTTTATGCTAGAGCATACAGAAGGCCTTGATAGAGCTTCTGACAAGAAGAGGTCGCTTAAAGCAATGGTAGTTATTAGAAAAAATGCCAGGGTCATGTTGCAACAAGCTCTTTTTCCCAGTGTTTTTACCAGGTTTGTGAATAATAATGATGAAACTTAGCTTTATTCTGACTTTAATTGCTGAAAAATGGAAACTTTTTTTTCCTGATGAAAGAAGATACTCAAATATTTTTTGGGGTAGGTTCCATGTTTTTATAGCAATAGAACACAATATTCTGTGGACCTTGCAAAATCAATCAAAATCCAGTAAAACAGCGGGGGGAGCGAAGTCGGTTGCTTCAGTGAAAATGGCTGGGAGTGCATGAGTTAATGTTTATTTTCTGTAAGTTTAATGGTCAAGGCTACTATTGCCTTTGTCCATATCTTGTTTAATTGTTCAAACATTGTCATGACAAAGCAAGAAGAAAGCAAACATGCTAATGTTGCTTTAAAAGGCAACATACAATCAATACACAGATTTTCGACTGTACATACGGTAGAAGTCATGCACAATTTCTTCCGATATGGCTGTTGTCCAACATGTTATGCATATATATATATGTTATGCAATAGCATCAGGACCACATGAAGTGTCAGTGTCAGACTGATCAACAAAATAATCAACAGTGGGAGGAAAATGTAGCATAAAAGCAACATGATTGGTAGCAGAGTCACGGAAAGGCGTAGAACAGCACTTACTATTTTCAGACAGGCTGCGTGGGCTGAAACGCGCTTTTATGCTGCAAAGGTGTGATATGTTCAAACAGAGCGGCATCCACAGTGCATCTCACTGTCTCACTGTAAATTGCTTTAAATATGTCATTTTCTCCCCTTCTCGTTCTCCTTTCTGTCCAACAGCGTCTCCTGCACAGCGGCTTCAAAATGAGCGGAAACAGTCAAGGGTGTTCTGCGTGCTTCTCTCATTATCAGCGTCACCTCAATTAATTTCTGCTCCTGGTCTTTTGTTTCTTCTCCAGGCCACATTCCACTTCAGCGCAAGACCGTGTGCTTATAGGAATCTGCCACATTTACGTTTTATTTGTGTCATATGCAACGCCTAATTTTTTGTGCTCGTGTTGTTCTCCAAAAGGTTGTGGCCCTGGGGAAGAATAGTCGTGGCTACCACTACATTCTGTCCAATCTTGTAAGTAGTCATTGAGACGCTGCAGACATCGAGGTTCCTTAATGGCACACACCCAAAAAACGTTTGCATTCAATGGTTCACATTTGACCCGCTATTTTATCAGCGCCGATACGGCCGTAAGACAATATTGCACAAGTGCTAATAAATGTGAATGCGCAATATAAATAGCCCAACAGGCAATAGAAAATAGCAGTAAACATTTTCAATCGCCTGTGGAGGACAGCCTTTTACCTGCAGCCCACTCACTCTGCTATGAGACATGTTCACTTTGCACAAGTTTGAGTGATCCCACTCACATTTTTCCAGACTGAGAATGTGGTTGTGCAGCACTCGCATACACTGAAAACCGCAACTTCACCTTAAAAAAAAAGTATAAATCCAGGTCATGGCTGCAGTGGGATTAAAAGAATAATTGGATCAGAATTATTGAAGTGACACGACTAGACCTCTTGAAAATGTGGATAAAACTGGATATGAACTGAATATCTGCCAAAGTGACTGCAGCGCAAAACTTGGGGTTCACTCTAAAAGCATGCTTTTACCATTGAAAATTTGGGAGATCTTAGAAGATGTTAGAATTAATGGAATTGGAAGAGTTAGTAGAAGACACATTACTGAGTTACAGGAAATAAATATATCACTCTGATGACTTGGGGGCAAACAACAACCACATAAGGGCCATGTTTTGTTTGATTGCCAATTGCCAATTGTGTGGGCATTTGGTGTATCTGCCCAGCCCGTGCATTAGAAACTTTGGACAGTGCACCTAAAAAAAAACTCACATTGTCACATTGCAGTGAAATCAAATGACCCGGACACAAGGAAATGCATTGCTGAAAGGAGTTTTATCATAGGTCATATGGCATGACTCCTTCTTGTGATTGGTTACTTATAATAATATTGCAGAACACACAATATAAGCAATCATTTTTGTTTCTGGCATTTCAAAACAGTTTACACAAGCGGAAAAGTTCTCTCAAGCTCCTTTCATTTTGTCTGCAGTACATCGGCACTGCTCTGCATGCCGTTTAAATACAACAGCGAGCACAATTTGTCTCGGCTTTGACAATTCGAATTGCACATGCTAAATGAAACGCTAAAAATATACCACTTCCGCAACACACACCCAGTTAGTTGGGATCCAATGACATCCAAACGTTATTGTACATTAAGAATAGATATACAATTTGTGATTAATCGTGAGTTAACTATTGAAGTAATGCGATTAATTACGATTACGACACACATACAACAGTCAGTTCTAGAACCTCAATTGAAACACTTCCGTGTCTACGGGAATGCTATTTATTTGGCTACAAGTTGCACCACAAAGTTTAAAGCAAGCAAACACGTTATTTCACTTTGCCTTACAGCATGAGCTTCTTCGTACAGTGCACCTTGCGCACTGCCATAATAACGCTAATATTTTTGTAGTCTTTCGCCTCAAGCCTTATTAAAAAAAGAAACGCAAGTTACACAAGTTTTTGCCAACCCGGCTTCCCCTCTTTCTCGTCTCAGGGATTTTCTAATGTGAGCTTGGACAAAGTCTTTGCCGGAGGAGCCAACATTTCAGGGTTTCAGATAGTCAACCCTCAGAACCCCATTGTGCAGCAGTTTATGCAGCGCTGGGAGCGGCTAGATGAAAGAGAATTCCCAGAAGCCCGGAATGCTCCTCTGAAGGTACTTTGATTGGAAGGCCTTACACTATGCATGCAAAGTAAGATGATCGCTCCCTCTGAAGTTATCTCTGTCCTGCTTTTTTCCTTTCCGCTCATCCGCTGTTTGCCTTTGTCATTATGTCTTCCTCCCGCTCTTTACTTCCTCTACTTTGCACCCCCCCCCCTCCCAACAATCAATATATCGATAAGCACTGTGAGGCAAGGTTATATCGTAGCTCCAATTTACATCTAATTAAACAATGCGCAAGAAAGAAATGGATTTTGAATGGCATTTAATTAGATTTTGTCAAGCAGCGGTGGTCCAAAAAAAAAAAAAACAAGTTGCCCACGTCGCTAGTGAAAAGGTCAGGCTATGTTAAAGGGGACGTGCACAGGGAATAAGATCCCGTATTGATGCGCTAGCTTTGTGCAAATTATGCACTCAAAGTTTTGAAAGCGATTCTGACCACATGGCTAGAAGTTCTAATCAAATCTGTCTGATTAGATTGCTGAGATAAATGCATTTATGGAGTATTCATGAAGCTTCAGATTACTCAAAGATATTTTATTCTGTCCCCAGATTCTTATTCAGATTCATGAGCAACTGAGTAATCAGACTTTTGCTTTAGAATGACACTTCAATAGGATGAAAGGAAAGTGGGGGTCAAACCAGCAACCTTTTAGTTCCATTAACTGCATCGGTAGTCTTAACTTAAAAAAAAAGAAGAAGAAAAAATGGCAAAGACACACTCTAAAAACAGTTTGGTCAAAAGTAACCCAATTATGGGTAAAAAATGGACCGATCCACTTTCTGGGTTGTTTTATACAAAATTACACCATTTTTGGACCCAAGTCTAGGATTTGACCAATATTTATGAGTTCTTTTATAAAAGACCCATTTCTTGACTCATAGTTGGGTCATTAGACCCAAGGAGAGGACTGGTCCATTTTTTACCCATAGTTGGGTTATTTTTGACCCAACAGTTTTTATAGTGTAGAATGTGAAGAGGAATGAATCCCTTTGCCGGTGGACCCCCCCGCCAAAACAAAATTCAAAATCAGTAATTCAAGCTTGCCCTGTTTCCGCCTGTTTTTTTTTTCTTCTTCCATTATAGTATACTTCAGCGCTGACACACGATGCCATCCTGGTGATAGCAGAGGCCTTCCGGTACCTGCGGCGCCAACGCGTGGACGTCTCTCGCCGCGGCAGCGCCGGAGACTGCCTTGCCAATCCCGCTGTTCCTTGGAGCCAAGGCATCGATATCGAGAGAGCTCTCAAAACGGTAGGGGAGGAGGAGGAGCAGGAGGAGGAGGAGGAGGAGGAGGAGGAGGAGGAGGAGGAGGAGGAGGATGGCGGGTGAGAGGGGCGAAAAAGACCGGAAGAAGCGACGCAGAGATAGCGAAGGAGAATCAGATAAAGATGGAAAGTGACAGAGAGAAGAGAAGCGAGCGAGCATGGAGCCGTCCTGCCTCCAGATATCTCTGCGCAGAGCTCACTCAAATTCAGACCCTCATTACCATAAAACGACATCTTTTATTAAAATGAATCCAGTTCATCATTTGATTAACAGACTGTGCACACTCCAGTAGCTCCAAGGACATGAGAAGTCTAATACCAGCTATATATGCAAAGTGATCTGTGTGCGTGTGTCACATGGCAGGTCAAAGTGAAGGGGATGACTGGCAACATCCAGTTTGACAACTATGGCCGTCGAACCAACTACACCATAGATGTGTATGAGATGAAAATCGGCGGGCCGAGGAAGGTAAGAAAAAGGCCTTCATCATTCCAAATAAGCTGATGTGATTTTTTTTTCTCATTATCGACATTATTTATGGACATTTAAGAAAAACAAAAATGTACAGTCAAATATTAAACGCCATGATCGGCTAAAAAGAAAAACAAAGGAAAGTAATGCAGAGTTACTAAAGTGCTAACTTTGCTAGCCTGCTTGCAATTCTTCCAAGGATTTTGTGCCAAAACAAAGCATTTCATTTGAATTTATGCTAAGTATCAGAAATTTGAATGAAAACAATCAGAGAGGGAGCCGTGTGATAGTGTGGATTAGCGGCTAGGTAGAGCTGGGTGTCATTCGCTAAGCAATGAAAAAGGATTTTGAATTCACAGTATATATAGCCAAGCGGAAGTTAGTAGATTACGAAATGGCTCAACAACTTAACGTTGAGGAACATCACTAGTAACGAAGTTGGGGTTTTAAGCCTCTTATATATATTTTTTTTCTTGGACTAAAATGCTCGATTTGATGAGGTTGACAAACTATGATAAAAACTAACAAGTGTGATCGAAACTGGACTCAAAACTGAGACTAAATTTTAAAATGGCGGATAAAATTAAGAGTGAATTGACTGCGCCTCTGCTGGTTACAGTCAAATACTGCACTCAATTTTGATGATTTTTTAAACAATAAATGAATCAATTCATTGGTTAATATTTTTAAATAATTTATTTATTCAATGCTAAGGGCTCTCGGTGTCATACGTACAGCAGCATTTTCCCGTTGTCCACCTCTATCGGACAGCTACTCTGCTGCGATTAAAAGGCGCACAAATCGCACACAGCCTGTGATCAGCCTGCTAAAAGTGTCCCATCATGAAAGATGAAAGAGTATTCCCGTGGAATCGTGCAGGTATGATTTCTGGCCCTCTCCTGACAGTAATGACCATTCAAATAACCAATTACTGTTAAAAAAAAAAAAAAAGATCTGACAATTTCTCTGGCTCGCCTTTAAAATGGTCATTCCCAGCCTTGCATTCACATTATAACATGTAATGACCTCTGGCTTTATTTCATAACCTCACCCAGTTCCAAGAGACAGCTGGGATTTTCTCGTGAGTGTGATCGGCTCCGATATGGCACATGATTACACCGCCGGCCTTTGAGGCCTATAAAACTCACACTTCAATTAGCATCACGCTACCCTTACAGCTAAAAAGGCAGCCGAGAGTGGGGATTTGGTGGGGGTTACGAGAGGGTGGGGGGGGGGCGAGGGGGGTCACAGGGTGAATATGAGGCAGCAAGCGAGGGCACAGAAGACAAGCTGGGCAACAGTTTGTCAGGAGTGGGAGGCCAAGTCAGCCCAGCGGCAGTGAGAGAAGGAGGCCTGCAAGCTGCGACTGTCACGAGTGATGTATGGGGCTGATATGTGTCCCAGCCACTCAGGGTGAAATCAGGACTTTTGCCTCTGGAGCAGCGCTCCATGACACGACTCTCATTCCGCGGCTCTCATCCCACCAGCTTACAGACAGGAAGGGATAAACAATTTGCGGTTTGTGGAAACAACTACGATACGTTCTCAACAGCCCCGGCAAAACTTTGCCGCATTCTAACGCCTCCACTCAGCGTGTGAAATGTTTTTCTCCTTCTTTTTAACACCTGCCTGGCCCAAATATTTAAAGATCTGACGGGTGGGGGGTGGGGGGGGAATGGAGGCCAGATGCGAATGTGAAAATCGGAGCCAGCAACAGTTAGAACACTGGCAGCAACATATGCAAGGCGTTTCATCGTGAGCCAGAGGAGCCATTATTTCAGATGGGCAAACAAACACTTGACATTGGTGTGAGTTAAGCATCTGTACGGCAGAATGCAGAGGAACTGCCGCGGTGGGGCCTCACAGAAGAAACCGTAGAGCCACTGGAATTATATGCTCAATTATTAAGCATGTATGCAGTTCACAGGCCTGAATATCAATTATTTACCATAAAACCTGGGAGGCTGAAAGTGGTAGGAATTTCAGTTGTCTGCCATATTCTCATCTCCTGCTGAAAAAGACATTCAACTGCAATATTAGATTTAAAAAAACAACAACAACAACAACAAAGAAACATGGAAGAATTTAAAAATTAATGACGCATTTTTATGTATGTGATAAATAGTCACATCACTGCACCGCTCACATTTTAGCATTCATCTCATTTGTTTCTATTATGCTACAGTATTATAATGCACACTTGTGGGAAATGCATTGTTTCAAAGAGCTCGGCACGAAGGTCATTACGGCCTAAACCAGGCGTTGGTTCTGCTTTTTCTGTCAAAGGCAACATTTACATTTTTCTCAAGTCCTCCGAGGACCATACGAAGTTCATGATTATAGATTTAGATCGTATGGAAGCATATTTGTTGCGGTTTCAAGTTATTATGCACTATGCAATTTTTTTAGGTGGAACATAAACAATTTTTGGGATGTCTTTAGACCCCACATATAATATAATTACCAAATAATACCTCCAAAATTAAGTTGTTTTAAAAAACACTAAAGTCATGTTTTAATTAAAACACAGTTAAATGCAAATGCGAGATCACAGATGATTATTTTCAGTTTCCCTAGGGATGTTCAAGACTACATTTTTTCAGACTGATGCCAGTACGAGTACTCAACACTTGAATAGTCACCAATACCAAGTACCGATACCACTAGTAATTTTGATATATACATTTACTTATTATTTTAAAGAAAGACCTACAACTTATATTAGAATTATAGCATTTTTCCTTAAAATTGCATTTCACGAGTACCGAATACCGATACCTTGAAATAAGGCTGGGTATCGGCCTGATACCATTACGGGATATCTGTAATGACCCCTCCCTAATTTTCACCTACACTTATTTTAGACCATTGTCAATTTTGATATTAAAAGTTACTGTAGATTTCAAGCGCTACTGGACTTTTCATCACGACATGTCAAAATCTCCCCACAAATGTGGTTTCTGTACATTGCCGTTGTTTTCACGTTTACATTAACGACCCTTACCCTGGTTAGTTCAAATCTATAAATGTGGTAATAATGATTCCTGCTCTGAACCAGCTGTACAGTATTCACACTTTTTATCCATTTGGATACATTTTAATTAGAGATGGGCGAGTACCGATTCCAGGTATCGGTATCGGGCCAATACTTGGCCTTATTTCAAGGTATCACTACTGCACTTCATAGTGGTTTCGAACATCCCTAATATATATATATATATATATATATATATATATATATACATACATAGTATAATGGTAGTCCCATCATTCAAAAGTGTCTTCCTTCATTTTCAGGTTGGGATATTAGCCAAGTTGTAGTCATTTGTAACTGCAGCAGCACTAACCAACATTCTCTCTTCACAGATCGGGTACTGGAACGAGTTCACACGCTTTGTAAATATAATGGACCCGCAGGTCACCAACGACTCCTCAGTGGAAAACCGAACGATTGTGGTCACTACTATTATGGTACACTTTCCAAATTGTTTGAAATGTTTCACGTATTCTGCCACTCAAGGTCATGGTGTCGATTGCCAACGAGTGATACATTCTGTCCTGGGCGGGTAGAACCACATCTTTTTTGTGTTGCTTTCCATCCACTCACTACATGTTGAAACAGTCGACCCGTGACGGGGGTGGGGGGGGGAGTGTTTCAACTGTATCCGTGTGGGTGTCAAAGCATTTTGATTTTCCATACTTCAGTGGCCTGTCGTAGCAGTGACATCACAATAATGGTATCAATAATAATGGTTGACTCCATCAGTTACATACGTAAGTAGACCTGTCTGTCCTCATCAAGTAAATGTTCAATGACACTTGGGATCGACTGGCCGAAGGAATGACTCGAGGATGATCAAGACGTGTTTTTTTTTCCAAGCTGGTAAAAGCTAAATAATAGGAAGTTGTGGTATTTTCCCTTGTTATTATTTCCCTTCTATTGCTCCTTCCATTTGTTCTGTGTTGAACTTCCATTTGGTAATTATGTAATTATGAAGTAAGTCATTACTACGCAGTCAATTCTGTAGAGTAAATTTGACTCGAGAGTAAATTTAGAGTGGGACCAAATAGACTTAGTTTTAGAGTAGGCTAAGATTTACACTTGGAAGAGAGTAAAATAAAGACTTAAAGAGAAAAAAAAAAGAAGTCACCCACGGGTTGAGGAACGAACTCACGACCTTGAGTTTGTGAGACTGCCACACTATAACCTGAACTATACCCCTCCTATTGTTAGCCAAGAAAGTAAATACGTCCTTTTTGGTCTCTTGTAGTTAGAAAGATTCCAGCTGACACAAGCAATATACTAACAACTACAAAGCAGGAGCTGCGTGGCTCATGGAGTAGATTGGCTGTCTCCCAAGCTGAAGGTTGTGAGTTCGTTCCTTCACCCTTGAGTGACTTTTATTTTTTTTCTTCAATTCTTTACTCTCTTCCAATTGTAAATAATTACTCTAAAACTAAGTCTATTTGGTCCCACCCTAAATAGAGTCAAATTTACTCTACAGAATTTACTGTGTGCTGTTTCTTACCTCCAAGAGGAGACCAAAAACGAATGTTTTTGCTCTTGGAGTTCGGAAGATTCCAGCTGACACGAACGATATACTTAAACACAGCAGGAGCTGCGTGGCTCAGGGAGTAGATCGGCTGTCAACCGGAGCTGAAGGTTTTGAGTTCGTTCCTCAACCCTTTTATATTTGTTTTCAATTCTCTATGTACTCTCTTGCAAGTGTAAATATTACTCTAAAACGGAGTCTATTTGGTCCCACTCTAAATAGAGTCAAATTCACTCTGCAGAATTTACTGTGTAAGATATAAAAACTGGCGAAAAATGGATAGAAATGAAAATCACATATTTAAAATCAAGCACACCACTCAGTAGCAGGAAGACTTGCAGTTAACTGGGGGAAAGGCTTGACGGATTCCGAGGTGAGGGGATGTGTTCAGCACTGAACAAACAAACCATCGCTTTCCCACTTGCACTCTAATTGCGTGCGGCTGTAATGACGATGCCCGCTCTCCTGAGCAGCCACTATTGTTTGTTAATGATGATGTGCTCGGGAAGAGAAAAGATAAGCTGCACCAGCATTTTGAGAGGGAGATGAAAACCGAGCACGCTCCTGCTCCAATTCCTTCATACAGGGAGTGGTTTTCCTTTCTTTTTCTTTTTTTTCGTAAAGCTACAGCTTTTTTCTTTTCTTTTTTACTTTTGTATTGATTTTTCTCTTTCCCTCTTTTTTTTTTTGGAATGGAACAGCCTTTATAATTATGCACTAGTGCAAATGAGCTTGAATATGTTGAAATAAGATTGGGCACTCTGATCTCTCTCCTGTCACTAGCATTTACTTGTGAAACCCATCCCCATTCCCATCCTCACCCACAACTGTGCTGACCTTGCCTATCCAATGACTCCCCAGCCCTTTATGCCTCTCTGTACTCCCCCACCGTTCACAGTAAGGGCCATTTACACAACATTGGTTTTAACGCTAAACAGTAAAAAGTTAAACCCACGCAAATGCTGACATGCTGAGACTGAAAAGACCAGATACAGTTTCTTTACAAATCAACATTGCCATGTTTTGAGATATTTCAGTGATTTTTTTTTTCCAAGGCTGTGTGAGAAAGGGATCTTTTGGACACCATATATCAAGAACCAAAAGTAAAAACTCTTCTGATGTTGTGTAAACGCACCCGTTTTCCACCAAATGATACCATTTGTTTAGGTCTGCTGTGATACGTCTCGTATCTTGAAACACTTATCAGGGTCACATTTCAATTGAGATGAGATGTGAGATGACAAGGTGTAAGCTGCCTTAGCTATGTAAATAGTATATTGAATAGTCGTGAATAATGATGAAAACTTAGCTATATTCTAATGCTAAGTCTAATGCTAATTACTGCAAAATGGAAACAGATACAAATGTACTTTTTTTTATAGCAAAAGAACAGAATATTCTGTGGATCTTGCAAAATCAGTCAAAATCCAGTAAAACAGCCAGGAGCGAAGGGAGTTGCTTCAGTGAAAATGGCTGGGAATGAATGAGTTAAAATAGCTGTTGATTAATTTGATAATCAATTACGTGCCGATTTTGACACCTCTACATCCTATCATAACAAACTAGAATGCAGCGCAAAACAGGAAACAAAATTTTCTTCAAGCATGCGACGACAACTGTTGTACCAACATAGCAATACTGAAAAGTGGGATAGCTCAGGTCAGACATTTTGTGATCCTTTTGCAATAAAATGCAGTATCAGTTGGTGGAAACGGTTAAAGTATGTTCTCCCTTCCTTCACTCCTTAAGATTCCACACAGTTGCACCCTTGGGCTCAAATTGGGTTGGGCGCATTGGGCTTGGTGTATGCTGGCTTCCACGTCTTGGTAATCGCAGCGTGTGCACGACTCCACGACGCCATCACGCTGCTGTTATCGGAGCATTTATGTGCATTCGCAATGCATCACCTCTTTCTGCATGACTGCATGGAAATGGATATAGCAACTAGTCTAGTATGTAGTACGTTAAATCTGTGCGTGAGTGTGAGTGCACAGGCTCAAACGAGTGCATGCTTGTATCATGCTGTGTATTTAACTGATTGTGTGCCAAGCGGTGAGTAAACCAGTGTGTGTTTGAACCTACAGGAAGCTCCTTATGTGATGTACAAGAAAAATTCTATGCATCTGGAGGGGAATGACAGATATGAAGGCTACTGCGTCGATTTAGCATCTGAGATTGCCAAACATGTTGGAATTAAGTACAAACTGTCTATAGTAATGGATGGGAAGTATGGAGCCCGAGACCCCGAGACCAAGGCATGGAACGGGATGGTGGGTGAACTGGTCTATGGGGTGAGTACTGGGAGTTTTCACTGATTACATGACAGTTTGCAAGGAACTTCAACATGAGAGGAGATCTCATTTTTCTGTCTTAAGCTTATCACCAACAACTCATCGGCTATTGCCCGCTACAAAGTCGTAATGCCGTCCGCGGTGCTCAGCCTTGAGGGGATTTTGTCCACCGCAGTCTCAAGCATGGGAGGGTTGGTGATCATCTTGAGACGGAGAAAATGAAATCATTTCTTAGTGCTGTTCACTGCAATTATTCGGTCTTGCTTAGCCTACAAATCTCCCTTTCTTGCAGGCGAAAGCAAGGTAAGTACATGAAAACAATGAGTCCATATGGCAACCGCTGTGTAATCACTTCAATGAGAGATGGATTGTGTCCCTTTGAAGTGACTGTGTAATTGTGTTCAGTGTTTGATGTGTATGATGAATATGCCACATTGTAAATTCACAGCTGACAAAATCAACAGTTAAATGGCGGCTCGCGGTTAGAGACAACAAGATCCATATGTGTTGTACTCTATAAAGGTTGAGGCTCGCACATTAGCAAAGGGTCACGCCATGTTTCAAGTCTTGACGGAGCTCGGGCTCTTGCAACACCAACGCTACCTTGAACGTCTGTCTGCGAGCCATTGTAAAAGTTGAATTGAAGCCGAATACAAAACGCACAAAGGGTTTAGCTTCCTCATCTGTTCAATTTCCCAACCGTCAGCCTGCTCGATTGCATGGTTCGATGTGCGGCGGCCTCCAAATTATCTCTCAAATGGGGAAACTCCTCCTCCCGCTGGAAGCCAAAAATAAATCTTTCACAACACCATCAAGTCTTTACCAGCCCATAATTTTACAGCAGGTGGGCCGAGACTAATAGTTGTGTACATTTTGACCTTTTGACCGTTAAATTAATTAGATTTTAGTTGTCTTTTAAAGGTTAGGCCTGAGGCTGCTATTGCTTTGTTTCCCCGGCCATTGATTGAGGGCTGCTTACGCCTGCACAAGGATTAAATGGTTATAGCCCTTCACAAAGGTGTGTTGACAGGGGGAAGAAAACAATGGTATTTATTGGGTCTATTTGTGCTCCTCCGCAGTTGACCTTGTAAACATTTTCAGTATGCCACAAGCTAACGTTTTGTCAATTTCCAAAGTAAAAATCTGCTCTAGGACTAAACAGACTATAAAAAGGTGCTTTTTCTACTTAGAAATGGTGTCAAATAAAAGGAAAGCTACTTTAGAATTTAGATGATGTCGTAAGACTCACCATTTTTATTTGTAACTGAAAACAAATCATTAAAACTGTTGCCGTTAAAATAATAACTAGCATTTTACGCCTACTGCTTATATACTGATGTATTTCAGTATTGGTAACTCCTATTCCCAAAATTCTATTCTAAATTAGGTCACCATACCAGCCATTTTTAGTTTAAGTATTAGCAGCATTAGCTATGTGCGTTGGTTTGTTTCAATATGGTAAGCGTTAACGGTAAGGTAGCTTCTATAGGTTATACCACTGATCAAATGTGCTCAGAGACATTAGCAAAACTCTTAGAATGTCAAGTTAGCATGATTCCAATGTCACTAGACTAAAAACATTTTTCCATTACAAACGAAGGTTTCTAAAAACTCCGGCCAAAGTGAAGATTTGCGTATTTCTCCGGCACCGCGGTTGCGTGTGTCCGTCGGTAAACGAAGTTTTACGTCGTCCTCTACTCACGTCACTCAATCACGTACCTCAAATTGTTAAATAAAAAGGTGCTGTGGATTCGCTTCCCCACAGGGGAGACCATGTTTGTATGTGTGTGTGGTGAGTAAGAAAAAAAGTTTGCCATATTTTTTTTAACTTTCAAATTCATAGGCCATGTTAAAGTATTGTTTTCCAGTGTGTTTTGCAGCGTGCCTCAAGATGTCTGTTCTTTCTTCAGTTTTTTTATTTGGTAAATGATTTAAATGACATCTCTCCTTTACTTACAAGTTTTCAGCTGCAGCGATTCATATGTACACACATGACATTCTATGCAGGTCATAACTAATGGTTACTGTGCATGTTCCTGTTTCCAGAGAGCAGATATAGCTGTTGCGCCTCTCACCATTACTCTGGTTCGAGAGGAAGTGATAGACTTTTCCAAGCCATTTATGAGTTTGGGCATCTCCATTATGATAAAGAAGCCTCAAAAGTCCAAGCCTGGCGTTTTCTCCTTCCTGGACCCACTGGCCTATGAGATCTGGATGTGTATAGTGTTTGCCTACATTGGGGTGAGCGTGGTTCTGTTCCTGGTCAGTCGGTTCAGTCCTTATGAGTGGAACCTTGAGGACCAGGACGAGACCAAAGACCTTCAGATGCCCCCTGATCCTCCCAATGACTTTGGGATCTTCAATTCTCTCTGGTTCTCTTTGGGCGCCTTCATGCAGCAGGGCTGTGATATCTCCCCAAGGTGGGTCAGTGGATCAAAAGATCAAATTAAAGGTTGAGTAATGATGGGATGTGTACAGATGCCAGGCATCTTTGTTACTTTTTGTATTCCTTAGGTGGCAGTTCATTTAAGCTAAACCCAAATCACTGGGAGGGTTCAAATGTACAGTATGAAAATGATTAACCAACCTTTAACCAAGGTACAATGACTAAGTTTACATGCAGGCAATAAAATAACCCTTTTAAAACTTTTGCAAGGCCACGTAAACACGCGCAATAACACAAATATGCTCTTATTTGGGTTTTAAAAACCTGAATAAGACCCCTGGGTTACTCCTTTTCATAAATGTGCCTATATACACTTCCGGTAAATACAAGTATACAATTCCGTGCTTCTGGTGTGTAACCCACCGTTAAATACTCAAGACGTTGTCAACAAACATGAGAACCACACTTCTGGAGCAAGGAGGAAGCCGGCTACTTTATTTAGCGTGGTGAGTGACTTAAATATGCCTTTTATTGAACGTATAAAGTAAGTTAAAAGCAGAAATGACGTTATTTTATGTAATTACGTTGTCCGCGCGTCACGGTCCGAACAGGTTATTCCAATTGAGCACAAATGAGCATGTAAACGGGAGTAACTCTTTCCGCCACGCATGTAAACGTGTTACCTCGATTGTTTTCAGAAACCGGAATTCTGATCTAAACCCGAATATTGACTGCATGTGAAATGTAGTCAATATGGACATGATCGTCCGCATGTGTTGTTAAATAATTTCTCTCTGTTTTCCATAACACGGACAACCTGCTGCTAGGTCTCTCTCAGGCCGTATAGTCGGTGGTGTGTGGTGGTTCTTCACCCTCATCATCATCTCATCCTACACAGCCAACCTGGCTGCCTTCTTGACAGTGGAAAGGATGGTCTCTCCTATAGAGAGCGCTGAAGATCTGGCAAAGCAGACAGAGATAGCATATGGCACTCTGGACTCAGGTTCCACAAAAGAGTTTTTCAGGGTGAGTAGTTCTTTTGCTACTTCTCAGACAAAGCACCTTGTTACGTTGCACGTCAGGGCTTGTTGAATCATAAAAACACTTGTGTGTGGAAGGCCATTGATAAAGTGCTTTTTCAGCTTTTCCAAGTGCAGAAATCTTGACCCGCACAGGAGGCATGCTGACAGAGAAGCTGTTCTCGAACTCTTTTGACATGAAATGTGAAATTTATGCGGCACTACTGCAGTGTGCAACCTTGAGGTACCGGGGCTGTCAGCAGAACGTGTGATAACAACATCGAAGACTCTGAGGTGATAAAAGCAGGAGGCTAATCAAGAGCCTACATCAGACTCAAACTCGGAGGGGTCAGCTCGTGAAATATAATTAGTTAGCTGCCCATGGCTGGCAAATTGGACATGATGAAGAAGAATTCTGGAGGTCAGCTGCCTGAAGAAGCCTTCAGATGGGATGGGCAATATGTGCATCGGCTAAATGGACCAGAAGGGCAATTAAGTTAACAAAAACCTGAATCTACATTAGCCTCTCAAAGCAGACCACATGATCACTAAGCAATGGCTCTTGCAGCAGTTCTTTTTTTCAAGTTTCTGCTGTTGACAGCAACATCCCTTCAAACATCTTTTGAATTAGGAGCGATGAAAAGAGAGGTAGTAATGAAACAGCCTTCTGACTGCTCAAAAGAAAATATTCCTTTTTTTCTCACATAAAGGACAACTTACTTTTGTGTAAAACACTAAAAGGACATATCTAAAATGATGTTTCTAACAAAAAAATGCCTTGCAAAAACATGCACAGAATGTGACTGCGGCAACTCTCAAAAGAACTCTTCCCAATGGATGCTCCTTTCATCCTAGATGCTGCACCTATATATGGGGTATGTTTTATATCTAAAAGATGACGGATGCCAATTATAGATTAGGTTCCCAACCTGACAATGGCGGCACAGCAGGCTCTTGGAATATCTGAGAAGTGGCCGCCAAGTGACGGTTTTCCCGGCTTCTGTGGAATGGGTGTCCTACTTACAACCCGGCGTTCAAACAGAAAATGACATGTGTGAACTGCTATTCTGAGTGACTTTTAATTAAAGCTGTAGAGGCTTGACATGAAAAAAACCCCATCTGCATTAATGAGATCCATACGGCATCAGCCAGCTGGAAATATCAGTGTCTCAAACTAATCATATGATGACAAGTCTATGAGATTCTGTGCTTGAATTTTTTATGATTTCACCTGTCTTTATAACAAGTCGAGGTAGCTCACACATTGTGTGTATAAGATACAGAAACAAAAAGATGAAGGGAACTTGTGTGTACTTTATAGACCCCAGGAAGAATAGTCGCTGTACTAGTAGAGACTATTCTTCCTGGGGATCCTTAAATAAACAAACAAATATTCACAAAGGAAGACAGTCGATCTCCCAAAATGGTTCAACTACCGTAATACAAACTGACAAGAGTAGCTAGTCTACTCAGCAGTTAACGTTGTTCTTAATTTTTAAAAGGCATACTTTCCTTACCTTCCCTGCTCTGTCTTTTCCTTTCGCCAACATCTAACATGAAACGCTAATGCCATCTAGTGACAGAAAAATATTGTGTTCTATTGCTATAAAAACATGATACCTACCAAACGAAAGATGAAAGTATTTTCTTTCATCAGGAAAAAAAGTATATTTCTATCTGTTACAGTTTTGCAGCAATTAGCATTAGAATATAGCTAAGTTTCATCATTATTCACAAATCTATTTATAATTCTGAATAATGGAGGGTTTTTTTCAACATGGTCCTTGTTCATTTCCTATACTCTGCTGCCACCTGCTGGCTGTTTGTGTAATAACTACCATTTCTTCAACCGTTCTTTGCAGTTAAGAGGCTGCATCAAAGCCTTCTGTATGCTCTAGCATATAAAAAAACAAAAACAAATAAAAACATATAAATACGTCTTTGGGACACATAAAACATTTAACATAGAATGTATGTATACGTTTTTGGGAGCAAATGAGTTAAAATGCCTCCGATCAACCCGCCTAAAAGTGCAGCTTTTCTTGTAGACTTTTCCCGTCATTGTAGTCATAACTTACAGCACAAGCCATGAGAGCTTCCACAGCTTCATAAGGATATCACTGTTCAGATATATGAGTCTGAAGGGTACATTTTCAAGGCTTTTCACTTCCCCTTTCAAAAATATGTTTTTTTTCAGATGTGCTTTACAGGATATAGGTCACTTTAATAGTGGGAAACGTTTTTTTTTTTTTTAAAGGATTTGTCTGGCTCTCATTTTTTGATATCACAAAAATCTTTCCGTTTTATGCTGTAGTCAAATTGACAGATATCTGTCTAATTCAAAGATGATTTTTCTTTTTAACCGGGTTTGGAAAAGGTCCAATTCCGATCTGAGGAGGTGTAGGTCCATTTGTGTTTGTTTCCTCATTGGTCTTATATGAATCATATCCAAATAGCCACATGGGAGCAAAAAAAATCTGACTTGAGTCACCTGAACCATGTAATGTAACTCCCGCTTTGATGAGCCTATCACAAAGCTTGGTTTCGTTATGTTTTGAATTGCACATCAAAATGGAAGATGGGGCATAATAGTGGCTTCAATGATATATTAAAGCTAGTGTTTAATTATGTGAAAAAATAGGAAGAGCCCATCAGAGACCCTTCTCATCCACCTCATTTAACAGCATGACCATGAAAAGAGGATAATGACTGACGTGAATAAGCCCCAAGGCTCGTTTGCCCCTCAAAGAATTTTACATTAACATCTCAACGGCAAAAGGCATGGATCTTACTCATGCAGGTGTGATGAAGATGGAACAACAGCTTGTGCGCAGTCACCAACGCATTTTTGCTCAGCATAAAAAATCAATTTCACATCTCAGCTATTGTGACGCAGACATTAGAGCTTCTGCATGGTCCAACACAAGGTTTAATGAGTAGATTTTCTAAGCGGAGCGGACCTGCTTCTGGCCAGAGTTGCATGAAGAGGAGACAATTTATTCCAGAAATCCGGAGGCTGCTCTGCAATCACGTCGGCGCTTTGTAACACAACTCCCCTGAGCCCTTGTCACGTTGCGTTTCAGGAGAGTATTGACTGATGGAGCTTCTATAAAGATTACAGCTTGTTTGCATATAAGAGGGAGCTATCGAAAGTAATGATAGACGACTGTGAGATAGGCGTAGCTTCTGGCAAAGCTTTGTCCTCAGAGAGCATCGCTTCAGGGACAAACTTCAAAGATGTGTCAATCGGAGTTCGGGACGTAGCATGACACAAGTACACCCTTCAGAGCGTCAACTTTTATTCCTTGGGACAACGGTAGTCCATCCAGAATATTGAAAGAAAGCGGCGGTATGGCCGCAATGCGAATGAAAGAGTAGACATTTTGAGGGGAGGATTGTGAAGGGAGAACTTAGAACTTAGTGGCATTAGGGTGAAGCCAGAATGAAAAAAACAGCCTGCAATCCAAATGAAAATGCTTTGTAACTTGAAAACAACCAATGAAAGTGTTATTTAGACTAGACAGGGCAGTCACTTTTTGACTTTTTGACTGGGCACTTAAATAACTTCCAAATTTATATTCAGGCTCCTAGGACATCTTAGGCCAGCAAAATTATAAAAATATACAACTACCAGTGATCTCTTCGTGGACATATCGCAAAGTCTGAACATAGGGCAGGGAGCTCTTGCTTCATATAAAGAGTCTCAGATACAGTACGTTTTAGTCTCTAAAGAATAATCATTAGCCTAACTTAAGTTAACTCATTCACTCCCAGACATTTTCACTGAAGCAATCCCCCTTCGCTCCCGGCCGGTTTACTGGATTTTGACAGATTTTGCAAGGCCCACAGAATATTGGGTTCTATTGCTATAAAAACATGGAACCTAACAAAAGAAAGATCATTAAAGTCATATTCTGTCTGTTTCCATTTAGTAGCAATTAGTATTAGAATATAGCTAAGTTTCATCATTATTCACAAATCTGTTTAAAACACTGGTGAAGAGAGCCTTTTTGCAACATGGCCCTGGTTGATCTCGTATACTCTACTGCCACCTGCTGGTCATTTTTTATAATAACTACAATTGCTCTAAGCATTCTCTTCAGTTCAGAGGGTGTATTAAAGCCTTCTGTATGCTCTAACATGTTATTTTAAAACGTATAACAACGTTTTTGGGACCATGGCAACATTTACAATAGAAAGTTTTAATACGTTTTGGGGAGCAAATGATTACAAATGAACACCCCTGAGGTTGAACAATTCTGAATGTGACCAAAGCCGTGTTGGTAAAATTAAGACTCAGCACTTTATTGTTTTTACGTACGTGTCTGGTGAGTGGATAAAAATGTCGACACTATTGTGTTTTAATGGAGAAAGTTTTCCCCTCTCTTATTGTACCACAACACTTTCATGAATCACTATTTATTTCAAAATTACTCCCACTGCTCCGAGAGAGGCATTTTTGGCAGCAATTAGTTTACCACATCATCCTAAAAGTGAATCATGTTTGCGGCTTGTTACTCGTGTCCCCAAGTTGGCAAAAATAATGCATTCATGAATAGGATACATAAGAAAACAATTGTGAAGATATACTCGGCTCGCATCTGCTTTGGGACAAAACATATTTTCTGCCTGCAGTACAAAATCAAAAATAAACTTGGATAAATTCAAAGTCTTTTGCTATCTGTAAATTATGACTTTAATACAGTACAGAGGACATTAGCCAGCAGTTTACTCAATAGCTTCAAGATGTGGGCACTCACTGCTGATTGGCTTGTAGCTAAGTATGTTTCAACCTGACAATTGGAACATATTTGTGGAATATACATTGTTACATTTTAAAGAGGATTTGAGTTTATTATGGAATAGCAATAACACATTTTTAGCCCATTGTTGATTTAGATAGAGATAGACCGATATGGTTTTTTTCAGGGCAGATAGCGATGCAGATCATTACAAGGAGGCCGATTACCTATATTTGAAGCCGATATTCATTTTCAGTAAAAAAAAAAAAAAGGGGGGGGGGGATTGGCGTAAATTAAAAAAGAAAATCAAAAACAAATGCCAAACTTGACTTTGTTGTAATGTCTTAAACCATTATTGCTTACTGAACAATTTTTCAGACTTTTCAAAATGTAGAAGTTTAAAAAAAATAAAAAAATAAAAATTAAAATGTAATTTTTAGAAAAGGAGCTCTCAAGGTTATCAGTACGTCTTAAAACGTTAAATGGAAACTTAAAGAAGCAAATACCATAAAAAATCCTGAAATCTTAAACTTTCACATTTCTTTGTTTTAATGTCGAACAAAACCAAAAGGTTCAGAAGGTTCCCATGGTCAGCAGCATCTCTTATCAAGTTAACTGAAAATCTAAATAAATAGTTTCTTGAAATTAAAATCGTTTTAGTTTAACCTTTTATCAGCTGTCAGATTTGGAAAAAAAGGCCGATACCGATATTCGTCAAAATGCCCAATATCGTCTCTCCCTAATTTAGAAATCCATAATCAAACATGCCTGGGTACTCTCCTTGTACTGTTCCCTCCGTTTGATTCTCCTTTGAACGGACCTGCTGAGACTTTAGTTGCCGTGCAATCAGCCTATTTAGATTTCGGTCGCGCCGCTTCCCCCGCTCTGATATTGATGAATTGACTTCATAAAGCACTGAGACAGCACACTCCGTCGTCAGTAATCAATGCCCAGATCCATTCTTTTCTCTTCATTTGAGGAGGCGTCTGCGCTTTTCTGCAGCCCGAGCAGATGAGCCTGCACTCTTTGGGGAAATCGTCCTCTCAACTGCCGTCCTTTCCATGCTGTTTGACACATGTAAATGATACGCGCGTGCAACCAGATTGTCAGCAAAAACATCACATCCAACTCCAAGTCCAAGTCCCATCCATCATATTTGCATTAAACCACTCTAGCCAATGTCCCGACTTGAAGCATTTTCATCTTTGCGGGGGAACATTCATCAGGCAGGCTTTTTTTAATTTGTGTTATGCTGCTGTCTCATCTCATCCTCACCCTTGGCCTGATGCTCTATGACAAATGCCTACAAACAAATTGTATATTGCACCGAGACAGTAAAGCACTATCCTCGGGTCAAGGTTAATGCATTTGTTTATTAATAGAGATGCATTAGAGATGAATATGTTGTTGTTAAGGAGGCTTTTTGGGACGCCGATGAGTCTGGTCTGGATGGCACATGGTGACAAAGCTCAGTATGCATGCTAAATCATTCTCCTTTGCATTATATTCAACTTCATTATCTGAGATTTACAGAACCAATTCTTTTCACGCTGGGCTAATGACTTTTTCACTCAGATCAGAATAACGATTATCATCATGATTTTGTCTTTGCCTTTCGCCAGATTGTGTAGTTTACAGTGCATGAAGCTAAATATGTGTACGTTGTATATGGGCAGAAAAGAATACCAAGTGAGGCAATTAAAGCAACATCACTTTTTCGCCTTTTTTTGTTTTGTTTCTTACATTAATCAGCCTTGAAACATTGTAGTCATTTGTCATGACTGAATACTGTACACATCTTGTATACTATCCATAATCCATCCAAAGGACTACCTTTGTTAGTAAAAGTTCTCAAACTTTTTTTCTTGAGTTTTTGACAACCATTCTAACTAATACCAATTACATTTGATGAAATACTGCACACCGCATTTAGTATTGAAGACAACTTGAAACATGTTATGCAGTGCATAAATGAACCACTTTTCCAGACAGAAGCACATTTCCCATTCTTATAACCAATCAATATTTAAAGGTCAGGGAGAATGAAACATCCCCAGTGTGGCACATTCTAGTTTCATCTAATTGGAAAAGCAAGTTTTGTCCAAAACTACTATAATCACCCAAATTGGGCTAGTTTAAAATCTCAAAAAGCTGCAGTAGCAGCTATATCATCTTTTTTTTTTTTTTTTTTGTCATGTAACAAGCTCTCACCATAGCACCACTGACCTCTTACATAACCATTATTTGAGTTTCTTCCGGTTGTTCTGCAGTACAGCTTCTCAACTGAAGTGACATAATCCCCAGGGGATGCAAGCTATTGATTTGACTCATACGTTGGTTTGGCTTGTTATCTGCAGATTAAAGCTCTTAAAGTTGGTATTATTTTTTGGGGGATTGATTGATTATAAAAGTGACACTGAAGCTTTTCAACGGACAAGATGGATTTGTTGTAACTTGCATGGGTTTAGTTTTGGCTTTATGATTAGAAAATATTTAACATTTTGTGAGAATAAGTGTTTGTGTACAAATCATTTCACACAGTATGTCCTTTCTTTGAAAGCTTGTCCACACTACAGCCTTAAAGCATTTAATTGATTGATTGTCAGTTCTTGAAAATTATCCAATTAGTTCTGTCTTGAATTTACTGTACAGTACATATATTTATCAACTGCATATAGTGAGCCGTACACACAGTAAGGTACAGTATTCCCATTCAGGAAACTTGCTCATGAGCAGCCATGTGACAGCATCTGTTCAAAGTGTGAAACACCTTATGCCAAAATAAATCCAGCACTATTGAATAATTTATTTGATGCTTATTATAGATAGTGCTCGACTCACCCAGATTTTGCCGGCTGGCTAATCCTGACCCAAGGCAGTTGGAATATGCTCATCTGAGTAAATGTGTGATGGGCTGCCTGGTGAATGAGTAACCAAGCCTTCTCCTACGCTCGCATTACTCCTTCCACAGTCAGGATGAATTCAATTCATACATTTAGAAAACGTGCAAAGTCTGTAAACTGTTTGCATGACTAGTCATCATTTTCTATGTGTAAATAGGGTGACCAGATTATCAAAACTAAAAACCGAGGTACTACAATTTCACAGAAAATCAAATATACCATAGATTCTGACCAGAAAGTATTTATAACAAATTGTATCGCTATTTAATCTGGTGACCGGTGGTTGTGTTATTGTGGGAAGCATTCCCACATATTATTGTGATTTTTATTCTCCACACTTTTTTGCCAATTGCTTCAAAAATTCACGCCTTACAATATTTGCACAATTTAATGTTAAATATCAACTTTTCCCCATTTATTTTCAACGGGCCAGACATTGAAATTTGAAAATCTTGCTTTCCACACCCACTACCATACATACAACTTATCATCATTGCTAGCTGTCTGATACTGCTCAGTGGCGCAGTTGGTAAAGTGCATTATCCAGTAACCAGGAGGTCGCGGGTTCAAATCCCACCTTCGACATTGCAAATATATCCATGGCCATTATGCTAAGTATACCAACTGACTATCATATCATAATTTCATTGAAATGATTAATGCATTTTCCTTTTTTTATTTATCATCAACCACAATTCATAATTAGTCATTCTCACGTAATTTATCTTTCAATTTACTTTATAAGCATTTCACAAGCATTGCACATGCATTCAGCTTTCACCATTCCCACGCAATTTCTGCAGAAATTTCACTTTTTCTAGTTGATTTAGCTCATGCCAAACACTATCTTTGTTGACAGTTCAACAGCACTAAACAAGTCAATACACTCACTTATCAAACCATTATTGCTCGGTTCTGGCAGCTATTGGAAGCTGGCTGTGTCGCTTACCTCACGCCGGCCTCGATTGGTAGCATTGGAAATATGCCACCAGAAAAGCTCAGCTTGTGTTGGGTCTGACTGGAGACTGCAGCATTATGCTAGTAGGATTATATTTCCTATTATTCTTGGACACGGAAACAGGAAGTAGTTCTAGTTCTGGTATGGTGAAAACATCGCTATGACAACTATGTGATTGACATACACATTGCCCAAACAATTGGCTCGGTGAGTGGACTAAAAAAAAGAAATAAGCAAGACACCAAGACGGGTTCTGCATAATTAGAGGGACAAAACAATGGGGCTGGCAAAATCCGCCGGGTCACGGGACACAAGGCTCACAATCGGGACTTTCTTGATTAAACGGAACATCTGGTCACCCTATGTAAAACTCGGGTAAAGTAAAATAGCAACAAGTCGTTGAGGTATTTAAACAAGGGGAATGGATTTTGTAAATTCTTGCGCTTTGTGATCTTGCTAAAATCCAACAGCAGATTTTTCAGAAGTATTTCAAGATATCACAGTGGTTTTAAAGGATGTCTTTTGATACTTCTTAATGCTATTTTCAACCGAGTGATCACGAAGCTCAAAATGCTACAAAATCCATTACAGCACATAAATAATGATGTTTGTGTTTCTGAACCTCGTTCTTCTCTTGTGTTCTTTTCCGCACAGCGATCCAAAATTGCCGTATACGAGAAGATGTGGTCATACATGAAATCGGCCGAGCCCTCAGTGTTTGTTAAGACAACACCCGATGGCGTGGCCCGGGTACGAAAGTCAAAGGGCAAGTTTGCCTTTCTCCTCGAGTCCACCATGAACGAGTACATAGAGCAGCGGAAGCCCTGCGACACCATGAAAGTGGGCGGGAACCTGGACTCCAAAGGCTACGGAGTGGCGACGCCCAAAGGCTCAGCATTAAGGTGGGTGGAATAATATAACAATATCCTCCATGTTGTTATAGTATTCCACCTACCCTGATGTCCCCCTGTTGTCATTCTCTTCTCATCCTCTCCTTGTTTTTTTATGGACGCAGAGGTAACGGTAGTATGCTTTTCGATGACCTTGGATACAAAGGTTTTATGCCATCATTTTCTTTCCAAGGATTTTTCTACATGTGCTAGGGTTGTTATTTTAACCAAACCCATAAGATAGAGTTCAAGCTAAGAATCATTCCATGTCTCTTCATGTCTTCCTGTTGCTCTTCACCCCCCCCCCCCTCCATCTCTCCTTCCGTCCTACCTGACTGTTGTGTTGTCACTTTTAATTTAACGGTTCGATGGTTTTTCAATTTAGCCTTTTAAAAGCTGTGCTGTCACTTGTGACAAATGTTAATTGCATGATGTTTGTTGTTGTTACTTCTCTTCTCAATGACAAGTGTCCCCATCCCGCACACTTCAGTTCTAAACTACGTAACCCCCCTTGCCACCTTTTCCAAGATTTAACACTGTCTTTACCTTAAGTGAGCCTCTCTTATCTCTCCGTATTCCTGAAATTCTTAAACCGCAATTTGTCCTTTCCCAGAACATTCTGATTAACAGATTATTTGCGTAAGCCCCTGCTACAGTGGTAGCCTCTCTACCCTGACCTATCATAATGCTTGGCACACCCATTACTTTGCATTAGATTTCTCACGGACCTGTGCATTTTCTTACAAGTTATGTTTTATCGTTTCAAGAAATGCTGTTAACCTGGCAGTTTTAAAACTGAATGAGCAAGGCCTCTTGGACAAATTGAAAAACAAATGGTGGTACGACAAGGGAGAGTGCGGCAGCGGGGGAGGTGACTCCAAGGTCAGCCTCGATGTCACCACAATCGGGTACTACAGTGCAGAGTAATCGGCAAGGCTGTTATAGCAACCCAACCAGAACCGAACCAAATGTCCGCTCCCGGCAACCTGCTGCTGCCCTAACGGCACATCACCAAATTGACTGATGGTCTGACCAGACTGTTTAACACCTCAGCTCAAACAAAGGAGCCCTGCTTAGCAAACAAGAGATTAGTGACAACAAGCGCACATGAATCAATTTATGACGTGAATGAGCTGCCCTGCAGTTATGAAAGTTTGGCGGGCTTTATTCATGCTTACAAATCTGCATGGCAGCTCACCTCATCTAGGACTTGAGGACAATATAGCTTTCTGGAAATACTATTAGTCAATCTGATAGGCATTTACGATCAACTAAGTCAATTCTTAAATATTTTTCCTGGAACCTGTAAACATTCCTAGCATATGTTTTCAAATCTTGGAAAAGTCAGTTCTTCTTTAATTGAACACGCAGCTGCTCTGTACACATCCAGGCCCAGAATCCATGTGTTCTGAAGCCAATGGGATCAATCATTCCCTGCGGCGAAATGGTTTCATGGAAGCCATCAGCAAAGCAAGGGGAACAGCGGCGTCTTGAGGGGACTAAGCATTGCACATTGCAACGTGAGAATTCTAATTAACATTTCAAGGCTTGTGATTTGTTTTTAATGGATCATCTGATAAAATACCTTCGGTCCGATTCCACTATTGAGCTCATTAATAACCCAGCGTTGACCCTTTTGATCACACCCTCCCTACTTCTTCTGTGGCTAAATGATGAATGATTTTCCCATTATGGAAGCTGATGGTGCAAGTGTTAAGCCCCGCTCAACCATGACAACCAAGTATAACATTACTCAGATGATGTGCGATCGTATCGTGCTATTTTCACCGCATTACATATGAGACAGCCGCATTATAGTCTTTACATTGCAGGTCAATGGAAAGACAAACGATGCTGTCACCTCAAATGGGATGATATAGGTCAGGTAATTGGTTAGATTATATGCCACGTGAAAACCTCTGTGAACCACAGCTGTGTTATTACACCACTTAGCATTATTTGTCATGAATTGGCCTTGACCACAATTAGCAGTTAAGAGGGAGTCAATCCGTCTTAAAGACAGTAGCTATGCTTTTTACCGAGTGCTTTTCTGGACTATAGAAATTGTATGTCAAAGGAAGTCAATTGAGATTTGTTGTCATGGAGACCACACACGTTCCTGATTTATCGACATCCCACTTTTGGATTGATGTATTGTAGGTGGCGATTAAATTTTTTAAATTGTAATTAATCACATGACTTCAATAGTTAACTCACAATTAATCGCAAATTTTGTATCTGTTCAACATGTAAAATAAAAAAATAAAAATTCTTAGTTGTCATACTCAACATAAAAGTGGAAAAAAATGTTTAACTAATCGAAATATGGCTGCATCTTTTAGCCATTGATTATTTTATAATAATTTAGAAAATTGAGTTAAAATTAAAAAGATGTACTGTACTATAAAAAAATGAGTGTGATATTGATTTGTAATAAGGTAATTTTTCTGCCACTAGATGGCATAATTGCATTTTTAAGACATTGACAGCTCAGTGCATTTTTCTTTTCATATTAAGAGCTATCTAATCTTTAACATGAAGTAACTTGTGAAATTCTGCACATTTTTTAAAATTGACCCCAGTCTCCAAAAATATATGCATTATTTTTAAATGTATTACTGCTAAAACCTTTGTAGTGTATTATAGAACCAAAAGTAATGTTCTACATTATCGCAAAGAGTCATTGTGTCCACCATGAAATTATTACTGACTTTCCCATTGACATTGTTTGCAAAGTGAAGGCGCCAGTTATGACTCCACCAAATAACATTGTGTTAAGAGGTTGTTCCTTTCAAATAATACTACTTAAACAAAAGATGTGGAAAAGGTCACTATAAGATAAATGGAGGTTCTTGCATAGTGAATCATGCAAAGCAGCTTCAGTAGTGCCGGAAATGCGCATAATGGGTCCCAAAGCAGCACCATAAGTCAAAGCTAAAGCATAGATTAAACATTCTCCTCCTAAGATTCCCTCTTGAGTCACATTTTTGCACTATTTGCATTGCTAATGCTGCTATGTCGCTAAGCTCATTAAGTCTTCTTTTTTTTTTTGTTACCAAGAGTATACTCAGGAGCCATCGTTGATTTTTTATTATTTTTTTATAGAATAAAACTCAGGTATGTACTTTGTGTTAGTTTGCCGGGTTGTTTAGTTTCTTCAGGAGTCATCAGAGAGGCCCGATTAAGTGTGTCCCGGAGCACTCACTTCCACACCGTGCATTGCTTGCATCATGCTTACAGCTTGCGGTTTCAACAGACGAACCCCCCTCGCTCCCAACTCTCGCTCTCTCACAAACACACTTACATTTTTTTACACACGCTTGTTTCTTGCCCTTCAGCACAACACAATGCAGCCGAGATTGAGTTTCAGACATAGTGCATGTTATAGGGTAATTGCATTGTTAATCAATGTCTCCACAAGCCAAAACGATGCTCGGGTCATCACAAACTGTTTCTCGGGATTGTCTTGGAGGCATACAGTGGCGTAATCTCTAATCGTAATTATGCATTGCCTTGATTCCTTCGGGGATGGGAGTAGTTATGTCACTCATTTATCGATGTACCATTTTTTCTTCCTTTCAATTTGCTTTTCATGTTTCATAGAGCGGAACCACGTATGACCCATACTTGTATGCATTACCGGCAATACAAATATCATGTTGACGACACAATACACTACAGATATTAATTTGGGGATACAACTATTTTATTATTGATATAAGTAACCATTTTAAGACACACAGGGAGTCACCTCACATATATATATTTTTTGTTTTTGTTTTTTGTTGACATTGTTGAGAATATAAGTCCGACTATGTTCTTTGGGGACACACCCAAACGACGACTTCTTTCGGCTGCCGGCAGTGATTCTAAACCAGGCGGAAGACAGTGTGGAGTTGAGTGAAAGACGAGCATGGTGGCTAGCGAACCTACGAACCTACAGTGGGCCATAACATTAACCTCTTAAATTCCAGGCAGACGTGATGAATGTGCCATATTATATTTAGTTACACAATCATTCAGACATTTTTTTTTTAAAGTATTGAAGTAATTTTGAACCAAAAGTTAGCGATTTAAACACGATTATCACAACACTTTAACTCAGGCTTGATCTCTGCTGAGGAATGTGTTGCAAACATGCGGTCTCTTTGTTAACAGCTAGCACGCTAAGATAGCTTGAAGACTTCGATATACATACAGCAAGACGAGTATATCCAGACACAAACGATTTAATGAATAACAATTTACACCATGAAAGTAGTACTGTTTCAACCAAAAACAACATAGCTTGGCTTCCACTCTCACCTTGCCCTACAACCAACTCCATTTATTTTGTAGCCAGCAGCTCCAAACGGCTGGTTCCAATGAGTTGCATTAATGTAGTGTACTACTAGGGACGTTTTTTGTGACACTTGACATATTTCCCACCTTTTAAAGAAAATGCGCGACGAAAATCAAGCTCTCTCCATATATTCCTTATCGGATGGTGGTCCTCCAGGAGGCGGAGCGGTAGCTAAGCTAAGTATTGATAGTACTGACCTAATTGTACAAAGAAGTTGCCACGTGGCTGTAGATGAGTCCAATTATAACCTGCTTTTCTTACTACAGTCTTACTACAGCTAATTTTGCTTATCTGAGGAGAAGAAAACTTGCCTAGGACAAAAACTGAGTGTAATTTTTGAATCAACATGCCACTTTTAATTAGCATAAAAATCTAACTCAACAGACATAGACATGTACTGCCTTCCCACAAAGTATGTCCCTTCCCAGTTGTGTGGTCTTCATGATAGTTTTTCACATTGGAACCCTGTTGTGGCCCAAAAAAACAAAACAAAAAAAAAACATCCTTGTGAGATCTCATCACATAATGTGTGTGTTGAGTGTTGAAAAGGACAGGGGCGTTAAAAGTTGCATTTGTGAATTTACAGGCATATGAGTGGATTTATGAAGTAAATTATCCAGTGTTATACAAGTAATCAAAGTCATCGTTAATATACTGTATCAATCTTCAGGGGGAAACTCAGTTTACTCTTGTTTTGACACAAGTATGGCATGCCGTTTGGTTGTGACAATTTTCCGCTAAGGCGACTTCTTTCTCATATTTAGAACAATTAAGCACACTCTTTAGGCATAGTAAAACTTAAATACGTTTTGACTCCAACAATCCTCATGACAAAAGCATTACAAATCATAAAGTTAAACTGATACGCCGCACAGTCTGTTAAAATCGAACAATTAAGCCATTTATAACGTTTGTTAAGACAAAGCTCCTTTTGAACTGATCTTGTTGAATGCTGTTCAGAAACTCTTAAATGCCCCCCAAATCCTCCCAAGCACAGACTGGCAGATCGTACTCTTAAGTACCTGCCCGTCGCCATGGTAACAGCGTATGCCGATTACTCAAAGCGATATGGGTAGGTCCTGGCTCTGTAGGTAAGGGTTTATAAAGGTGATAGGTAGAATGCCTGCTCTCTGTCATGTTGCCGTGGCCAGGATCCCTGCTTTATCGCTTTGTAAAATATGTAAGTAGTAAACAAGTTGAATAACATAAAATAACATATTATAATGTTATTTATGTTATTTCCCACGTGAAGAACTCCTGTAAACCTTGCAGTATTGAAACTCAGTGAACAAGGCATCTTAGACAAGCTGAAAAACAAATGGTGGTACGATAAGGGTGAATGTGGAACCAAGGACTCTGGAAGTAAGGTCAGTCGCTGCAGGTCTTTTGTACTGATTCCAAATTGCATTTTGACCTACTGTTCATATGCAAGACAAACCTCTCTCAACATTAGTAGTTCACATTGTGTTAATCTGCTGCACATAATTTACTTCTTTTGGACCTGCCACTAACTGTAATATGGTTTGTGGCTTCACAGGGCACTCATTCCCCCAATTTTGCTTCTTTTGCCATAGAACATTTTTCACACCATATGAATTGTGAAGCTGTTTTAAGAATCTGTAATGGTAATCCAGTGGGGAAATAACCATCGAGTGCCTTGCAATTGCAATTGAATCACAGCAGTTGTTGACAAATGCTACTTTTATGCTCATTCTCACTTTCATGACACTTTGACCATTATGCTGCCGTTTCTATTTACCAAACTGTTAATGAAAATTTGATTTATTTGCGTTATTACTACTTTGCAAAAAAGAGCTGCGTCTATTAGATTTGTTGGCCTCCTGTGGTGTGATGAATGGGCAAAGCCTCTTGAAATTTGACAACTTTGACAAACGCAACTTACACTTGCGGTCTCTTGCGATTGAACTGAGGCTCGGTTGGCATGCCGCAAGAAGTCAGGGAATGTAATACACTCAATATTTAACCCTCTGAGGTCCAGTTTAGAGATTGTTAGCGAGCTGCTTGATCCGTCCATGCTCAAGGGGTTAAACTGCAAATAGTAAAACTCTAATGAACAAATTTTTAATGAATAAGTTCGGTAAGTAAGCGGCAGCAAAATGGTTTGATTTGATCATCTTCTCTGACTGTACTGTATGACAATGTTGCCATAAGAGTTATACGTACATGTCGCTAAGGAGACAGGGATGGTTAGAGCTGTCGACCTAAGCGACGCTGACCAGCTTCCTAATATGGTCAAGAGCAGATCTAGTCTGTAGATGTAAAGAAGGGATGCATTCACCATTAGATAAAACTTCAATAGTCAGCTACTTTCCTTTTAGGGGAAGTCTGAAGTTCTTAATTTTGAGGAAAATCCGTTAGATTGAACTGTAAAGGCAAACAGAATTTCTAGGGTTGTTGCTTGTAGCTGTTAATATTAATAATCCATTAGGTCAGATTTACTGGTCAGGCTGAATTTTGTGCTGCTGCACTCGCGCCACTTCCAAATGCTTAACTGTGTTCTTGACTTTCCCGCAGGACAAGACAAGCGCTCTCAGCCTAAGCAATGTGGCTGGAGTCTTCTATATTCTGGTTGGAGGGCTGGGGCTGGCCATGATGGTGGCCCTGATAGAGTTCTGTTATAAGTCACGGCAAGAAACCAAACGGCTGAAATTGGCCAAGAGTGCTCACAATTTTAAGCCAACTCCCCCAACCAACACCCAGAATTTTGCCACATACAGAGAAGGCTACAATGTATATGGAACAGAGAGTGTAAAGATTTAGAGGTACGTCACCTCTCCTTACGAGTGTTGAATCATTTAGCTTCCTGTCGTATCTGTTTGACTAAATTATTCAAGTGCATGCGGTTCCGTGTTGCTGCCGTTTGTAGAGTTGTTTTTAGATGTCACGTTGGAAGATTTCAAACACAAAAGCTCACTTAGATACAAAAACCATAGCCATTGTGTATTCCTTGTAACATACGGTCTTGTGGCTATAGTGCCTCTGGCTACATTGGAGGCTAAATGATTTACTGTTTAGTTACAGATGTACCACTTCTAACCTTGCACAGTGGAAGGTCACACAAGATCCAATCTCGTACACCGGCAGATGGCCAATTTGTTTGAATTTTTAAAAACGTTCTCATTTATAATGGAAGGAGAAATAATCTGTTTGAGGGTAAATATCTCACCATCATACAGGCAATGAACTAATACTAAATAACTAAAATTATAGAAAAATACAGTTCTCTATGTTAGGAACACCAAACAGACAATTGCATACAATTTGCACTTACCATTTTACACATTTACCTTCTGCTTCCACATTTCTTGAGGATTCAAACCTTTTCAAATACAAAATATTCAACTCATTCAGGATATCTTGGGAACTATTTATCACATTCACCAAATGCTCTCAATAAAATTGCCAAATTAGGAAATACTTCACATATTTATCCCAAACCATTCCAACTTAAAATTACTTATAACCACGGCAAGACAACAACCACGCTAATCGATGCGTATTCAATATTGACGGATTGCCCACCTCTGCGTTCACATTTGACATTTTAGTAAATTCCACAGAATTTCAGTTCAGTCTCAGCTCTTCAGCATCCAGACACAGTGTCTACGGAAATGGCATTCTCTAGTCGCATATTAAAAAGCACAATGACAACAGTGCATATGGCGTACAGATGGAGCAAACACCATTCTAACATGTGATCTTTAGGGTTCCTATATGTAGCTAATGATCCTCATGTGTCAGCTTGTCAGTGGAGTGACATGTTAATTATTAATTAGACATATTGACTGCTGCAGCATTCACAAAAAACAGCTCCCACAGAGTCAGCCCCGTCCTCCCATGGAACCACCATTCCTAAAGCAATCACCCTACTGCACAAATGGGGAGTAAACACTGTTAAATACACACTTTCAATTGTTAATTTTGCTTTTAATTGGTTTGTTTACACGTTTTGTGCAGTCAAACACGGATGTGCACCAGAGCCCTGCAAATGTTTTTTAACCCGCCCTTCTCACACAGATCGCACACAATGAACCGTCAAGAGGCTACTTGAGCCTTTAGTGTGATTGCTGCTTTTCAGCCTTGGTTATTGTTGTTTGATCAAGAATTAAGATCTGGAAGCTAAAGCATAATGAAGCCCATTGAGATAAGAAGTAAATGTGTGCTGATAATTAGATAACAGGCGGCTCTTCACTGATTTTTTTAAAAATTTTTATCGTAATTGCAAACAGTGCCGAAGGACCCTAAAATTCGGCATATTAATTATATTTTGTTCATGTAAGATCTATATCTCCCTGAGATATATTAGCACGCAAGACATTTGATCCATCTTGGTTTTACTCAACTGTGATTTATATGCAAAATCATCCGCAATCATACAAAATCATTCCCTTCAATATTTGCTTTTGCTTTGTATCCTGACACAGGTTTAGCAAATGTTTCCATCGTCCCGTACAAATGTGATTAAATATCTCTGAAAGGACAAGGATTACGAGAATGGAGCCGAATCCTTTTGGGCCGGATACTGGTATGATAATCTGCAATGACGACACGACTGGACCGATCATGGGAAGAGCCTATTTCCCTCCTCTCAGTGCCTTATGGAAAGTCCAATCAATGCAACGCATTCTCAACGATATTGCTTTTTGCTTGAAACTCACACAAAAGAGAAGAATGGAGGCTCAGTGGGATAGTATTATATTTACAGTACATATAGAAAACGTAATGTGACAGAATTAAAGCCATCATTTTTGCAACCCTAAGCACATTTTGAAGTGCCAAAAGATGAATCTTAGATGACTGGGGTCTAATTGGTTTCTCGTAAAAGCAGATTACTCCTCATTCTCCTGCTGTCGGGTTTTCACGAGTTACACTGTATGTATTCAAATGTGTTATTTCTATCTCGTCAGTGCACCGCCAGACACTGATTATGCCACAATTAGCTTTTATACTAACCTTGCCCCCCTCCCTCTTTTAATTGATTCATCCTCCCGAAATGCCATTTAAAACAGGTCAGAGTGTGTTGTTTGCACTCTTTTTGGTGCTGCTGACACCACACCACGGAACCAGGTCATGACTCGCACTTCCAATACTGCCAAGTGTGTACGTGTGTGTGCGACATTAAGGTCGCTACGCTTAAAATGTATGTGCGTGTGCCTGTAAAATATCCTAGTATGGTTGCTCATCCCCCTAAACTCCTCCACATTCTCTGTGATGGAAGTAGAACCCAAGACAATAAACGCTAAATCAATTGTAGTTGAAGTGCTGAATCTAACTAAAGGATACCAGTAAAGGCTTTCAAACTGTACTATGTGGACTATCTTACCATTTTCTTTGCACATAAGAACATTTGAAAATGAACTGTGCTTTTCACTTTGGTTTCCTTTCAAGAGCATTACATTGTTTGGTGATTTCTCATTGTAAAATACAAATAAAAAAATAAAAAAATGAAATAAAAAGATATTATTAAAGGTTGCACCAGGGCGGTTCTGCAAGCTTAGCACATGTCCATATTGCTGTAATAATTACTTTCCCAAAAAGGCTGTGAGTCCATAGAATTTTTAGGAAGATACTTAAATCACCAGAAATCGTGGGCGGATAGTTTTTTATGTAAAAAATAAAAATAAAATAAAAAATAAAATAAAAAGATAATGTGAAGAAAAATGTGAAATGTGTTCAGTTGAACACAATCTATTTATATTACATGATAAAAGGTTGGTCTTTTTTGTTCAACAAAAAAATGCATGTGATGCTTGATGAGCCCTACAACTCACAAACTGACCTTAGATTAGAAATTCAGCCCTGTTTCTATTTTTTTCTTCTTTTTAATTTGGTAAATCAGTTCCACCTTCTTCTTCTTTTTTTTTTTTATAAGGCTCACCTTTCTGGGAGATCACCAGGCATTGTAGTGGGTACAAAAAAGCAAGAGATGCATGCATAATTTACTGAACCTCATTAGCGAGGCGCTGTACAGAGAATTTTAATACATTTTGTAAATAAAATGTACAGAAAGGTTTTGTTGTGTGCGTCCATTTCATTAAGCAATATGTCTACATCAAAGTGGAGTCAGCCATTTGAGTTCGCTACATGTGTTTGCCAATTAAACGTAACCCGGGGTTTTTTTTCTTCTGTTATGCACTTTGAATTCCTTCTTCATCCAAGGATCCATTTTATCATGGCATTCTGACCAAATCCCAAAAATTGCAAGAAACGAGAGCGATCACAAGAGCAGGAAAGCTCATTTTCTACCACCAGAGGACAACCCCCGCTTGTGCGCGTTTTTTTATACTTCTTGCATGTCTTGAATTGTTTGTGAGATTCTGCTGGCTCTTCTACATTGCTGCCTGAAAGGGCCTGTAGCTGTGAAAAGCAATCTGATCTAACATGCGCTCTACCACTGTGTGCAGGAAGGAAGCAAAGAAAGTGTGAGATAGAGCAAAGTTAAAAAGCGGAAAGGATGTGTCATACTTTGATTAGCATCGCAAGAAAACAGCTTTGTGGTCTGCTAGCTGCTTCCATTTTCAACAAGATGCAGTCAAGCGCTCCTATTTGCTTTCTTTTCAAGAAACACAATGAATAAATCAGACTCCAAGTCACTTGTTCTATTTCCCCGATTTTTCCTTTCACCAACTCTTCAGCTAATTTCAAATGCCTCCAGAGAAATACGACGGGCGTCTCGCAAGACAAAAAGCAAATGTTGCTAATATTTAGCCGTTTCTTTCTCGTGTATCAATTTATTGTTTTGACTATAAATTATTTGCAGTAGTAACTTTTGTGTTACACTACTACTTGCTACTCAAAACACTGTCCACACAGTTAAAGGTGTTATGAAGGTGAAAGCCAGAAGGAATGACTTAAGCTTTATTAGTCTCATTATAGAGATCCGGACATCACATGACTTATTCTGAACACGCCCCCATGCGTCAGGGAAGCAGCTGCGCAGCTTAATGGACTACAACGGCGAGGAGGGCAAAACCTAGCGTTTATCCGTCAACTTTCCGTCCAAGAGGGTTGACAGTCACTTTGATGAAAAGGACATGATATACTTTTTGCGCGAGGTGGACATGTTGGATTGCTGATGAAGTGGCAGGAGTGATTTTTTTTTCAACTTGGTGATGCTAGCTGCTGCTAATTCGTCCGCGTCCGCTGTCATTTATGCCATAAAAAGTCTTTTTTATGGTAATATCTATTAAACCGTAGCGAAAAAGATTATTTCCCCCACATTTTTAGCATCTGCTGATTCAGCTACCATGTACAAAGTGCCCCATTAGCTACGCGTTGGTTCCTCTTTTGATAGCCTTGAGCATGCTCATTCCTCTTTTTGCCCTTCTCGTTGTGGCAGCTGTTTCACAACAGCTGTCAATCGTTGTCAAAGTGTGGCGTTTGGCGTTTACTCAAAGTGGCAGACGGGTTTTCTATGCTGCCAAAATGGCTACGCTAACGCCCGTTTTCGGGACGCGTGACATCAACCTACGGATCTCTCAGTTCACCCATTGTTTCTCAGGAGAAAAGACAAAGCAACAAAAATTGAGGAATCACTTCAGGGCCAGGTTCTTTTTAGGGAGCCAAACTTAAAGAAACGTCGAACGAAGAAGAGCCGAAACTCCCACCACACGTACTGTGGGGAGGATCCCAGGAGCAAAGGAGATACATTCTTCTTACTGCAGTCTTAAGCACGGCAATACCTTTGGGAATTCAGGTTTGGGCTCTTTGAAGCACCTTTTAATGACTTCAGAGACAATAAAGATGTAGCGTGAAGACACGTGGAGATCATCTGTAAAGCCTCTGACAAGGAAGAGGAGGGCAGAATGAGATATAAAAACAAATATTGGCACAGAGGCGCCTTTGCACACTCCAGACAGACATTCTCCAGACAGTGAGTAATGCAGGTATGACTCAGATCCCATGCAGATTGTAGGAAGATCATTTTCAGTACACCAGAGAGGCCGAGAACATGATGAGGCATCAATGTAATCCGTACATGCTCTTATAAAGATACAAATACACTCAATCAGAAATATTTGGGCTACGAAATATTAATATCATGTTAATTAGAAAATTTTCTGTAGCTTGGAATTTGTTTACTTTATTTCCTTTTCAAATTTGGGGGGAATAACTTGGAAGTCAACCAGTATCAATTATCATGGACATGGCTCACTCAGGCCTACAACATTGGGAGATTCTCGAAAAGAATATGAGCAGTTACGCTTCCAGTCAAAAGAGTTCCTTGCTAAGAGAATGCCAAATGTATATCATTTGTCTTGTATCGATTTCACCCATTCCTGCTTTTATGGTTTTCAAAAACATGTGTGGGAGATGGCCGCTTATATTGGACAGGCATTGTTGGATCAAGAAGAAAAAGAACAAAACGTAGTCACGCAGAGCTTTATTAAATATCCTCCTACAGAAATTATAAGTAGCTCAGTCTGAATTCACATCTGGACGTTGCACTTTTTAGTTTCCATTCATGCCAGGAAGCATTTATACAGTATTAGAGGTGGCTTACATCTGATTTCCAAAATGTAAAATTGGAAAGGAATTACAGTTAAGATGGCGACATACACTTAAAAGACATTTACATAAGTCAAGAATTTCATTTCTCACTTAATGCTGGCTTGGCTTTGTCTCTGTTAAAGGCTTCAGCTAATGATTAATTCAAGTATCTTACTATGATGTTAAAAATACTCCAGCCGCAAAGATGGAGGGAAGATCGGTAACCGTGTCATTTTCATCATTATGTAATTATTTGTTGACTCAGCTGTGTCATCATGTCTGGGCCGCACTTGGGCCATGTTCAGAACCCTACCAATACCATACAATCATATTAAAATAGATAAATGTACTTTTTTTCATCATTTTCTCCCACCTCCACCTGCATATAGGCAACCACATTAAATGAAAGCATCCTGACGCACGTTAACATGATCACATGATGTTGCTGTCTTAGTGTTTCCCAACTTTTATTGAGCCAAGATAACCATCATCCAAAAGTAAAGAAGATAGAGTAAAAATAAGTGATGATTTCAACTGGTTGGAGATGAATCATAAAGTATTTTTTATTATTATTATTTTTTTAAATCAGAAGTGATGGTATTATATAGCAAACACTCGTCTAGAACCTAATTAGAGCTTGAAGAGTAGGCTAATATTTTTTTGTTATCCAGGTATGTGATGAGAATGAACCCCACTCAACTCCTCTGGGCATTTACCAGAAGATCGATCACTGCTTCCTTCCTTTTAAAAAGCTTTGCTCCATTTTAATGAGATACACCAAGGTTTAGTGAAGGAGACAGAGCTGCCTGCTTTGCATATGAAATATTACAATAGTAATGTTAATTAAGGAAATAATAAATCATGATTAAAAAGAAAGAATATAATAGCAAAAACTTTTTTATATATATAAATATACTATTTGTGTCTGGTTAAAATTAATTATTAAAGTTATCTCATTAATTATAAAAGCACATAAATATTTCAGCCAGTGTATGAATTGACTGCAAATGTGTCTAGGTTGTGAAAGGAAAATGAACGAGTTTTGAGGATGAGTTTCACAAGGCTTGGGGGGGGGGGGGGGGGGGTTAAGGAATGCTTAATCGGCTATTTTGAGTCTGTAACAGAAAGAGACTTGACATTGCACCTGATATTCGGGACATTGAATTAGGGCTGTGCAATTAATCGAAATTCAATTACAATTTCAACTATTACACTCCACAATTACAAAATCAGCATAATCGTAAAAAAAGATTCTTAATACTAATTTTTTAGTTGAGTTTATACATTTGCACTTTTTTTTTGTTTAAACAACTAATTTAATACATTTTGTTTCATCCAAAATTAACATGCATAATTATAGTTTTTCAAATAATTTTATTTGTCTTAATATTTTTTATTTGTTTTTTACGTTTAAAATTGTTCTTGTTTTGTACCAAAAAATAAATGATCGTCCTACTGCACAGTGCACATGCTGCACTCCAACTTCATGTTTTTGCCAACATAAATAAATAAATATATATTATTATAAATTAAGTTTGGTCCAAAAGAAACTTACACAATTATAGTGTTTCTATTTTTTTTATTGGTCTTAATAGTTTTAAATGTGTAAAAATGTTCTTGTCTGCACAGTGCACAAGCTGTACTCTTTGTAACATAAATAAATACATTATTATAATTATATATTATTATAAATTCTGTTTGGTCCAAAATGAACTTATATAATTAGTGTTTCTATTTACTTGTTATGTACCAAAAAATAATCGTTTGAATAATCGTGATTTGAATTATTGCCAAAATAATTGTGATTATTATTTTTTCCGTAATCAAGCAGCCCTACATTAAATGTATGTCCCCTGTTGAAAGAAAATAACTACTGGGACAACATTAACTCCAAAGTATAATATGAGGCTAGAAACACTACCTCCCCCAAATTCATTGCAATCGTTGTTTCAAGTGGAGTCATCAGCATATTTTTAAATTCACTGCCGTTTCCTTCATTGACCATAACAGCACTTTATCTGCTTTGCTGCTTCACCGTTGCAAATCAACAGGGAAGCTTACAGTCTGCATAGCAGGAAGGCCTCATCCAATCACAGGGCAGGGAAAGCAGTTGATGAGAGCGATTGTTGCATAACAGGACAATGTAATATATAAAAAATATATTCCACACTATATAGAATGTCACTATTTCATTCTTGGGGGTAACCAGCGGGGGACGCTTTTGATTGAGTCTCAACTTGTTTACGCAAAAGAATGATATGATATAGCCACGCTGACACAACTCTACTCAATAAGGAAATGGCGTCTAAACTGAAGTTCATAACCCGTAACAGAAATATGTTTGAATCGCGGCTGTAGTGCTCTTTTTTTTTCCGCCGTCACGGTCTTGACTCTGACTCCATGGCACTCGGACTTGACCATTGGACTCGCAAAAATACTTGTATTGACTCCACTGAGTCCAACTATGTGTTTATTCTTGAAAATCCACATCCACCTTCAAAGGCACCTCGACACTTTTGATATTGTTTTTGTTGTTTATTTACACACACGGTTTATAAAGTAAAGTGTTCCACGCCAAGCGTGTTGAGCATGAAATTTCTCGAATTTTGTGGCCGTAAAAAAACCCGAATTTTTCTGTCTTAAGCTTTACTCTTGATCTCATCTGGACTTCGACTCGAACATTTGTGACTCGAACTTGATTTGGACTCGGTAAGAGTGGACTTGACTACAGTCCTGGTGCTAACTGAGCATTTTTATAATTACATGAAATATCAAACGCCCATGCTTAATTTCTATAAATCACTTTTCAACACATTGCATGAGGTAACACACACTGTTAACTGCATATTATTGTGTCGTAGAAATGGACCGTAGGATATTCAAACATTACTCTCCAAATAATTTAACGGCTCTTAACATTTAACAAGCTTAAGAACTGGTTTGCACTATATTGAGGAGGTGTTGTGGCACCTCCAAGCAAAACTCGTGATTTTTTCCGAGATAAAAGGGTGACCAATATAAACGTCAATCTTTTCCCTTCTTCCTTAACATAGAACTGTTGTTACATGCATTCTTGAAATTTTTCAAAGACAAATTCAATTTATGGGATTTGTCAGTCGTGCGTCAAAAGCTATAGTTGAGTTGTCTCCCACTGAAATAGCCCGCTTTAATAGAACAGTCACAGGATACTAGCCTAGAACACAGTTCAAATTGATTACTCACTTCACGAGGACTGCAGACTTTGATAAAGGGTTGATTCATTTTGCAGAGGGCTTGAAATAATAATCCTCCGCTAAACCTTCTTGGCCTTTAGGCTGAAACTTTTAATAATGTTATCAGAGATATGAGACTGGTGTTTGACTCCAGGCCTACTGCAGCTTTTCTTCACCATCCTGCAAAATAGTTGTTGTTGATGCTTCATGGTATCTTGTTTGTGGGGATTGGTTGGAAAACCATTCAGGAACGTGCCCTTGGGTTTATTTTAAATGTCATCAGCGCATTCAGACAGTCAGGAACATGAATGTCAGTCGTGGTTTGAAGGTCCACAACTGTAAGGATTAAGGAGTGATTAAGGTAGCTGGGAGGTCCGACCAGGACAGACCAAGAGAGGATAGCAGTTACATGCTTCACAGGCTGCGACCGAATGCTAATTTATGAAATGCTGGGTTGAGGGCACATAACAGAAACCGTGATATAAACAAACTAAAATGGTTTTAAAGTGCCTCTGGGGCTCATAAAAACTCAATAGAATCTGTGCTAAGTGTGAATTATTTAAAAACCCGAGGGCAATGGCCTTACAGATTGTCCAATCTTTGTCAAAAAGAGAAGCAATGAGAGAAACTTACAAAGTTGGTAACATGTTAGAAGTCATATATTCAGGAATCTATGCTGAAGCTCTTCTAATATAAAATTATTTGAGAGAAAAAAACACACACAAAAACAGATGTTGTTGTGTAATTGCATTGGACTTCTTCAAAAGGCTGGTCTGCTTCTGGATCAAGGGTGCATACATAGTGCTGATGTTGATTGAAGCCCTTTGTGATTTTACGCTATGTACAGAAGTTGACATCTGCTTAAGTGCACAGTACCAGAACTGCGCTTGTTTGGCAGCTGAACAAAGAAAGGCACGCATCATTAAAAAAAAAAAACTAAATCTGAATAAGCAAAAAATGATTTGACACTTTGAGTTAGTGAAAGCCAGCTGGATAAAAAAAAACATTCCCAGCATTTTGGTTTGGTGAAAGTTATCTAAAGCAGTTGTAGTAATTAAGAACCAACAAATACCCATTTAGACTGCCCCATTCAGCAGTTATGGCTAAAACAGAGTAACCAGATTTTCAGAATTAAAAACAGGCCACTAAAATTGTGCTGAAAATCAAATATATAATAAATTCTCACCGATGACAACTTATAACAATCACTAGTCAAGCTGGTGACCGGTGGTTGTGTTATTACTTTAGCTAATGCTTAATGCTATCTTGGTTGACAGTTCAACAGCGCTAAACTATACAATGCACCCACCATTATTTTTGCTCTGTCCCGGTGTTGTGGAAATGTAGTTAGCCCCGAAAAAAAAGGCGTCACTTAAGTTGACATGCGTCTGTTCCAATTTTGGTGCGTCAAATAAATCATAAAATATTTCTATATTTTCTATATTCTATATTTTAATTTTGGTGCGTTGAGTATTTCTATGGATGTTTTGAGATGTCCGACTGAGTACAGTACTGGGCAGCTATCGATTACATTGCCCATGATTCTTAACCACAGACTAGCTGACCCATAGGATTAGAATAGGTGTCAGGTCTTACCAATATGTTAATATTTCACCAGATGGTGCACGTCTCTCACAGCCACAAAAGCTCATTACGATTGATAACTGATAATGTCACTTAATCACGACAGGACAAAGGCTTTGACCATCCTTACCAGCGCCGCAATTGAATTAATGGCATTCATTTAGCCCCAGTGTGGGCCTTTAACCTTATCCCGCCAATTCATCTTCTTGATGATTGACTGAGGTAAAACATGAGTAGGGGGAGGGAAGCAAGAAAATGCAAGAATGAGCCCTAAGAGGGAGAAAAACAACAGCTTGATTGAAATATTCCCACTTGGTGGGATGTGGTGACAAATGTTGATTGACAATCTAATGCCACATTTGAACCCGACTGGAACATGTGACAACCACAACAGAGAGGGCCCAATCTCTTAGTCCTCATTAATAAAACAACCCAGTGTCTTAATGTGTGCTCAGAGACCTCAGGCTCAGTTAGAGGACATCATTCATCTTTAAAAGCCGCGCTTGCTTCAGACCATGCCTACTCAATATTACCGTAAAACAGTGGCAGGCAGTGCATTTTGTAAATGAGCCTTCAGTGGGGATTTACTAGGCTTAATCTACCTCTTAATACCGTCACTGTCAGGTCACAATTATAGAAACAATCATTGTTATACAAAAACAAAACACAAGTGTGTCATGTAGAGTGTAGCATCTTCTTCTTCTTCTTTTTTTTTTTTTTACCTCTGTTACAACCTGATTCCGTAGATAAGAATTTGTCCAAAATAGAAACCAAAAAAAAAATTGCATCCTATACCAAAAACAGCATGTTCGAGAGACTACACAAGCTAGCAGATATATGACTAAGTAAGACATTCTTGTACTAATCATAATAATGATTTGTTTGTTGAGGTCTAGTTTTGAAGTGGTGACGTGAAGTCATATCAATATATCAGGTGCCAGATGTGTTTTCTTTTGTTTTTCTTCCACTGAACTGAGCTCATTACTTTTGTTGAGTTTTTGGAGGAAATTAAAAAGTTATTTGAATTTCATTTAGTAAATCTCTCCATTATCATCCTCCAAAACCTTAGTGTAAAACAGAAGGTTTGTGTTTACTGGCCAAAAACGGGTACCGGTACTGAGAGAACTGAACAAGGCCTTCTTTCTCCGCCACTGGGTGAAATCTAACATGATTTATTTTAATGCTATCACCTCTTTGACCTCATGGGTTTTAAAAAAAAAATGGTTATATTCAAACAAATATTCGTCATAGTGTACTGGGGCTCGTTTTGGAGGCATATGGTTAAAAATGTTGACCTAGAAAAGCTTAAATGGTGATATGAAATAACACAAAAATAATTTGAATGAATTGCTATCACATGCCATCTAAATTTAATTACAGTCTAATAAATACTCTGACATATCATGAATATTGAGTATTTGGAATTTTGATGTGATTTGTCAGTGGAAACTTTGTAAAGGATTTGTAAAAGTTGATTGATGTGAACCATGAGTCAAGCTGAGTAATCAGGCTCACTAATTAAAATACATGCAGTTATATGGAACACGGCTTCCTCAAACTAGAGCATTATGTCCACTGGGTGCAACTCGCTCACAACAAAACTCAACCCAAACTTTCTACAATGTGCAACTTCTGAAAATAATCATGAACAAGGGACACAAACAATACATCTGTTCCTTGCACACTGCAAACTAAAACTCACATTTATTTTGATTAAGTGAAAGTATTAAATGAGTCTGCAACACAGATTTAATCATCTCAGATGTCTGCAAACAAAGCACTCTTCACTGCTGAACCAATGCACTTTTTTTGTACTTTTCACTTGATGATGACTCAACAGAAAGGAGTAAAAGAAAGGTTATGTTGTTATGCTACAGTGGTTAGAAGTTCAATTTAAAAACAAAAATGTAACATTTACCCCCTCTTTTTTATGCAGTATTACCATACTCTCTTCCTTGAGGTATAGTCAACAGAGCAAAAAGTGCCGCAAAATCATAAAATTGTAGACGTGCGGGTTGCTTGTGTAGCTCACATTAATCTAACCGTTAACATAAGAAAACTCCTAGTTTGCAGTTTTGATAAGAAATACACTTCTGTGACACCAGTCCTGAAACTTTTCTGACACACCTTACATGCTGCAAACACACATTTCATCAATTTAGTCACAGCAGTCAAACGAGTGCTTATTTTGCAAAGCTTTATTGGGTCATCTGCAGAGAGACAGAGGGAAATGAAGAGCTCCTCTCGGGGTATTACAATTTTATGCAGCAGCAGGGGATACACAAGACGAATTTGAAACATGTGCAAGTCTGGAGCAGCTAAAAATATAACCTGAGTTCGGAAAGGCCATCTTAACTCCGGTTCAGCTGACACAAAACCAGCCCACATCAGCTGAATACCCAGTTACTTGCTCTTTTCATCCCCTTCCATTAGCCTTGATTGTCATTTAGGGTGACTGCTGCTCCAGTCTTGTACTGCTTCCCTACACATCTAATTAGAATTGCTCTGCTTTGTGAGATCTGTCACTGCTGCTTTACACATTTTTAATGTTCCTTGTGTGTGATATTCAAAGTGGCGGAAGACAATTAAGGGAATGTGTAACCTTCATTTGAGCAACTCCAGTGTGAGCGTCTCGTTGCAAAGCTTATTTCCTGTGTCATGCACACATTTATGACATGGGAAGATGAGAGAGTGTTTAGTTAATAAGGAACAGAATTCTGCACACAAAAATGTTAGGTAACATTTTGGGGAAAATATACCTTAAATGTCGCACAAAATCTGATCTTTTTTTTTTTTTTTTGCAAGATGTCGGTATTGCAGAAATTAACATGATACTTTTACTTCAAAAATTGGCTGTTCTCTTAACTCATTCACCCCTGGCCATTTTCACTGAAGCAACCCCCTTCGCTCGTGGCTGTTCTAATGGATTTTGACAGATTTTGCAAGGCCCACAGAATATTGTGTTCAATTGCTAAAGAAAGATTAGAGTATCTTCTTTCATCAGGAAAAAAAAAAGTATATTTTTATCTGTTTCCGTTTTGCAGGCCATTTTTGTAATAACTACCATTGCTTTAGACGTTCTCTTCAAATTTGTTTTGAAATCTGAACAAACAAACAACAATTGACCAGCATCCCTAGAACAGGTTATGTTTGACCTTTGAGGTTTACGGTATTTATCCAGATTACACAGAGATTAATTTTAGCAAGCAACCATCAATGAGTCTTCTCATACACATCCATGAATGGACATCAACCTTGATGCAAAGTAGGCCATTTATCTAAACAATAGTCATTTTTCAAAATAGACAATACAACAGAGAGGGTCTACTGTTTTATGTGGGCTTTAAGTACTCAGTTCAAAGCAGTCTTCCTTCTCTATTTTCATTAACTACCACCCTCCACAGCAGCGAATCATCTGTGAGCCTATTAATTAGGCCAATCACTGGCAAACAGACCTGTGTTATCACTGTTGCACAACATTCTTCCAGAGCTGAAATGAAACCATGCACACTGTCAGTGCCAGGGAGAGGAGTAATTTAGCTGCGCTTGGACAAACCACAGCCACTAAGCAGCACTAAGTGCTACCACTGGTGTGACAAAAGAGGAGAGGTCAAAGTAAATGTACGGCTTCTATGACAAAAGAGGCCATGATAGCAAAATGATGACGACCACTTGGGCTCTAAGTGGTCAGAAACTGAAAAGTGAACTCTAAGATTTTAAAAGGAATCCTGACTATGACAAGTTTTGATGATTTATTTGGTTGTTACTAACATAACTATGAAATTCATTTTTCAAAAATCATTTCCAGCTTAATACCTTTTGTAGAAACTTTATTTGTACGTACGCTGCCATTGTAATTTACTTCGCAACGTAGTCAGTGCATAGTGACAAAATGGCAGATGGCTCTCTGCCAAACAATGCGAAACGGATATAAAGAAAGTGAGGTAAGCCTCGTAGCGTTCCTAAAGACACAACATGCGATTGGGAGAGTCACCTTCCCCCACGCCGTGCCCTCGTCATTCACCAGATGCATTCAAGTGTTTTGATCATCCCTTTAGGAACGCTACGGAGGTTTACCTCGCTTTCTTTATACCCGTTTCGCATTGCTCGGCAGAGAGCCAGCCGCCATTCAACATCACTACGCACTGAATACCTTGCGACGTAAAAAACAATGGCGGAGTACGTAAAAATACATTTTCTACAAAGTGTATAACATTTTTTGAAAAACAAATCTCATAGGTATGTTGGTAACAACCAAATAAATCAAATGGAACAAGCTTGTCATTACAGCCAGGGTTCCTTTTAAGCAAAGAGACATGAACTGCGAAAATATGCGAATTAGGTGAAAGGAACTTACAGACTTTGACTGAGATATGTATTTTTATTTTTTTTTATTAAATAGACACGTCTATGGTTGGTGCTCCTTCCTTAACTCATTCATTCCCTGCCATTTTCACTGAAGCAACCCCCTTTGCTCCCGGCTGTTTTACTGGATTTTGACAGATTTTGCAATTTTGCTATAAAAGCATGGAACCTACTCAAAGAAAGATTAGAGTCTCTTCTTTCATCAGCAAAAAAAAAAATAATGTTTGTATCTGTTTCCGTTTTGCAGCAATATAGCTAAGTTTCATCATTATTCACAAACCTGTTGGGAAAAGAGCTTGTTGCAACATGGCCCTGGTTGATCTCTTATACTCTGCTGCCACCTGCTAGCCGTTTTGTTTGTAATAGCTACCATTGCTTTAAGCAACTTCTTCAGGTCAGAGGCTGCATCAAAGCCTTCTGTATGCTCTAGCATTAAAAAAACAAAACGAAAAAGGTATAAATATGTCTTTGGGACCATGGCAATATTTAAAATAGAATGCTTTTATATGTTTCTGGGAGCAAATGAGTTAAGTTTATCTGGCGATGACTTTCTGAGAGTCTCTAGGAACGGTGATCTTAAGTCTTCTATGCCCCCCTAAAAATGTGGATGTCAGAAATAAATCCTTTATTTTTGGGGTGTAGGAGGTTGGCTGTACCTTGCTTTATTAAACCCATCTATCACTCAAGTCTCCTGAATCAATGGGATGCGGAGGAAAGCAGTGTCAGCACAGAGGCACGGAAGGATAATACAGTAACTTCCACCGTGCAAGTTAGTGGAGGGAAGAGCATCAAATCCAGAATACATCAGCCCATCCGTCAAACAAAGTGCATGGCTGACGACAAAGGTTTATTATGAACAAACTCACTTGACGTCGTTGAAACTATTGAAGAAGAAAGTGTGGAAAGAGTCTGCTGCAGTATGCAAATCAATGCAGTCAGGTAATTAATCTGACTGTATGTGCAATTAGCATTAAAATATGCTAGGTCATCCCGTATGGGGCTCATCGAGCAGATCCCAGGGTGAAGTGCTTCAAACCAAGCCCATCTGGAGACTACCCTCCCTGGGATTAGTCTCCCATGGTTGAGATGGGCGGAACACATTCTGCAGTTCCACAGCTGCCACAGACGTCCAGGTGCTTGTTAAATAAGCCTAAGCCTGGGGAGTCAAAAGGATATGGAAGCAGTCTGGTGCTGCAGAGTGAGACGAGACAGCGAGCAGGGAGAGAAGAAAGTTGGTGAGCAAAGTGAGAGTGGGAGGGGATAATTGGGCATCTGGTAAACTCCATTTTTGTGGTGAGAGGTGAGAGCGTTGCTATGCAAACAAACATCAAAGGTAGGTTTATTTGAGTTGATCCCTTTTGTAAACGTTGCACCTGCTGCTTCTCAAGGTGAATGGAAAACTACTAGAAAATGTGGGCAGATCTTTCGTTGTTAGGAAAACCCCATTCATCAAAATCCATTGTGTCTCGATCATTAGTCTCCATATCACTTGCAAAATAACTACAAACTACCGGTAAGTTGATTTTGTAGCTCACATATGCATGTTTTTTTTTGGGGGGGTGAAGTCACATTATCATCAAGTTGTACAGTTCAGTTTAATTCACCATGGTACAGTTCAGACATGGATTAATGTGCAGATGGGAAAAAGATAGCTGCTTTGCTGGAAGTGTTTTACTTGAACGAGTTCACCAAACTAAAGTTCATGTATTTGTACTTTTACTTACCCATCTGGAATTTTTAACTTCAGTAAAAATTGGCTATCAAACTTTGAGCAGCCAAGTGTAACGATTTGATTTTGAAGTTTATTTCCCTTACTTTAAAACGTAATGAGGATTAGGAGCTTTAATATGTTTCCTGACTCCATCAACACTGTTTTGACAAAACCTATATAAATGTATCAAATAACTTTCACACGAACGTCAGTCAAAAAGGCCACAAAAAAATGTTGGACCAGTCAACACAGAGTACATCAGATGCACGTAAAAAATAGTGCTGTCAAGCGCTATTTTTTTTAACTAATTAGACGGACAAATTTCCGTAATAAATCGCGATTAATAAAATGTTTCTACTTCTTCTACTTTTTTCTACAAAGCTTGTAACAGACATTTCTTGAGTAAAATCATGAAATAGAAAGTATAGAAAGAAAGACTGTTCTAATAGCTTTTTTTGATCCTTGAATAGTATTCCTCTCCTGTAATATACAACAAGTGTTGCACAAAATGATCAAAATGGACTTTATAGTCTCTTTTTTCTCATAGAAACATTTCTTAAAAATTCTTATAAATTCCCGCTTCCAGCTTTAGTTGTGCCCACAAGTAACGCATTTCAGAAGGGTTGATTTGCAAGACCTGCTGGAAGGAACTTAAGAGGGGTATTTTGCTCTGAGATGATACATCAAAGATGGACAACTACAGCATTTTAGTCTAATATGCTATTTGAATTTGGCTGTGAAAAGTGTGCATATTACTGGAGATTTCTCCGACAAGCATCAAGAAAGTAAAACTGAAAGTAAAACTACCTATAGTCCGTGTTTGTCCATCCTAACGCTTTAAAGAATTTGATCCCCAGAGTGACCGTTTAAATTTTGACAGCCCTAGTAAGAATGGAGCAAAAACGGCCAAATAAGTAAGACAACTATTGCAAGCTGCATCATCCATCAGGCCAAACAAGAACGCTCTAGGGTACACATGTCACAAAAGAAGCGCACGCAGACTATCTGGGGAAGCTTAACCGTGTTTACTGAAGGGTCAACACCCAGAAGAAGCAAGCTCACAGGAAGGTCAACAGCACACATTACTCTTGCTACTCTCTCGTAACCATCAATCACCATCACTAATTCAAATATATTGCTGGCAAGTCAGGCAATTACGCAAGCCTAATTACAAGTAATGTCAGTGAAAGCTGAAAGTCACATCGAGAAATGCAACAAAATGAATACAGAATCAATTCAGACAGAAACATAACAGCTTACAAAATGTTTGCTTGGTAAGTATTCAAACAAGCCACAGTTTCACAATAAATAAGCAGCGGTGTTAAAACATGCACAAGAAAGGCCCAGTGAGCCACCAAGACCCACGGATAAAACAAACATTTTGAGATGTCTGACAAAAGCTCTAATTTCGGAATTTTAAAGACTTCTCTTGGCTGGGAAAGTCATGGGGCGGCATAATGCTCATGCATAAATCATGCAATCATCATCAATGCATATTCAGGGAGGTGGTATCACTCTGCTTCTCTATGGGAGATAAGAAGGAGCTTGCAACAAAAACCAGATGATTACAATTTGTTTTGGGGGGGGGGGGGGGCGTTTACAGCACCGACAGAACAACTTAAAATGAATCCATGATATCAAAGCCCTCCAACTGTAGCGAGGAAGTATAAAGTTTCCATTGGACCCTAAATTGGACCTTGATATGGGAAATGTTCTGATGCAATGTGAAGGAATTCAAAGGTAATGGGTGAAGCATGTTTTCAATAATTGGCTTCCCACTATTAAATATGACTCAGCCTGTTTAATACACCATCCCCATTGGAAAGTGTTAGATAAGTGAGAGGAAGGAGGGAATAAACACTGGAACAGAAATTATCTACCGAGCTCAAGCTAAAAGCATGTGCCTACGCTAAAATGAGTGGGCAGAGCTTAGTAATTCTTAGATTTTGTGCGCAACTTTATTAGTCTGTATTGACTCCCCATGACTACGCAAAATCAATGTATCACTTGGGCATAGAGGCTGGATTTTCAGATGATAGTTTGCAAATTCAACCAAGCAAACATGTTTGCTTGCGGGATGTATCATCTGCTTCAGGTTGTCACCTTGAATAGCTGCTTGCCACTCGGTTTTTTGAGCCAGATTCAATGAGCTCCCCATTCATTTCTCGGGAGCAGTACATTTGTCATAGTGTTATTTCATACAAACTTGTAAGTCATTGTGACTGCTGTTACAGGCTCAGCTTCAGAAAACAGTTGAACTGTGATTGTCCGTTACCTGAACCCTGAGAAACTGTGATGTCATCTTGTGTCGAAAGCAAGTGGCAAAATTGCAGCACCCTGAGATGCAATATTAGCTCATTCACTCCCAGCCATTTTCACAGAAGCAACCCCCTTCGCTCCCGGGTGTTTTACTGGATTTTGAAAGGCCCACAGAATATTGTGTTTTCTTGCTATAAAAACATGGAACCTACCAAAGATTAGAGTCTCTTCATTCATCAGGAAAAAAAAGTATATTTCTATGTGTTTCCGTTTTGCAGCATTAGAAAATAGCAAAGTTTCATTATTATTCACAAATTTGTTTAAAACAGTTGGGAAAACAGATTTGTTGCAACGTGGCCTTGGTTGAGCTCTTATACTCTGCTGCCACCTGCTGGCCGTTTTTGTAATAACTACAATTGCTTCAAGCATTCTCTTCAGTTCATTGGCTGCATCAAAGCCTTCTGTATGCTCCAGCATAAAAAAAAATGCATAAAAAACTTTGGGAGCATGGAAATATTTAAAATAGAGCGTGTTTATACGTTTTTGCGAGCAAATGAGTTAATCAGAATTAGACTAGTGCGGCTGCAAAGAACATTTCGTCTCGACTTCCTCTGTAGTAAGGGGGGGGGGAAATCAAAATCAAAAATATATACCTAGCAGTTTACTAAGATTTTATAACAATAACAAGGACGTGACTGGCACGTCCGTAACTTCCACTACATATTCTTCTTTTGTCAAAACAATATTTAAGGCTAGTCCCTCTCTTAGAATAAGAACCACAAAGAACCCACAACGAACCAAAGAACAAGCAAACCGCACATGCCAAGTCAATGTTTTCATGCTTCCTGAACTGAGATCTCGTGCGATATGATGTCACCTGTGACATCAAGCATGACTGCTACTTTTGGCCGCTCATATCAGAAGTTTCACAACCTGCCTTGCACCATATGATTGAATTGCAAAACCTAATGCTACTGGTCACTTGACAGATATATTGACAAATCGAAATGCCAACTGGCAGCCCGTTTATAAGCAATGATTGGGCAACAACGTAGTAAAAGGAGTTTAAAGAGCCAGGCTCATTGATGTCAGACATCTCTCGGCAATGAGAAATGTAACTATGCCTCCCAACAGGGGCCCCTATCCCCAGTCAAACCGCAGAAGGGATATTTTTCCTGGGGGCCCTTCCATCTGGACACGCCACTGAGGCCTAACGGCTATCAATTGCAAAAGTATACCAATGCATGTAGCAAAGTAACCCGACTCCAGATATGAACAGACTTAAATCTCCTGAGTTGAAAATCTGCAGACTGACTGCAACGCCAAAGAGCAAGGCCTGTTGGCATGGTAGCGAGATTGTGCACACGACTGACGTGATGCCACAGTCTGTCACAAGCTGTTAGGTCAGTTCATTAACCTTTTGATTTCAGCTCAGATCTGAACAGATGTGCAACAGCAGACTCCCTTCAAATTAGCACCATATGGTCAAAATGCAAACATAAACTTGATGTAATTTTTAAAAAAAAAAAAGTATTCAATTCATGGCATAAATTATTCATATATTTGTTTTACATAAGTTTGAGGAAACATCTGATAATCACCAGAAAAAAAGACGGTTTTAATAACAGTTACAGTAGATCTGTTGTTAATTTAAATCTCACACTGTCAATAAAAATGCCTGCAATGGAAAGTTAAAGTTGACAAATTAAGTGCTGGATTTTTACATCTAAGACAATTGGTCATTTCACAGCAGAAGAGGTCAGTGGCTGACATGTACAGGCCCCTGCGGAAGGAGATGAGATCAGTGGACAAGATCGGTTTTATTTTAAGAGATCAGATGATCACTGATCCCCCAAGGTTATGGAACTCGGTGCCGATACCGACCGATCGATCGGTCGGTGCAACCCTAGCCATTACCCCTTTTATGGTCAACAGAATATGTGACAGGTCTCAGTAATCAAATGTATTGAATTAAAGTAGCACTAAGGAACTTTTCAACCTTAATAAAATATTTTCACAACTCTTGTGATGAAACATTGACTTAAAACTAGTTGAATGGAACTTTTGCCTTGGCCTGAGAGGGTCTGTATCATTTTTACTAGCACTTGACATCTTTAGGGAGAATGGTAGGAACACTGTCACACAAAAAACTACAAATGTGCTGACTGCTTTATGGCATACGTCACTTCCCCCTTTCCCCATTCGTTAAGCTGTAAAACAACTGAAACGTTTTGTCTGAGAACACAAAAAAGAAAAAGGGAAGCAACCTGGATAAAAGAACAGTCAAGGATCAATATTGGCCCGGATTTCACTCGCTGGCGTGAGCTAAAAAATGACACAATGTGCTTGTCCTCATGAGAAATGTGGTCTTCATTCAGGCATAACAATACCGCTTTTGTCCATATGGCGCCGCCATAATCAATGTAAACTGAAAGTTCCTTAGTGTTGCTTTAAGTTTGGTTAGTATCTGCCAAAAGTTAGTCAATTGCCCTGAATATTATGAGTGAAACTTGAATTGGTCCTGAGTCCACTTAAACAAAATCAGGTTAGATATTAACTTCATTTGCATAGTGTACTCCCTATCTTAATTGAAAAAGGATTCAGATGAGACACACCTCTCCTACTGCGGTTGATGCCACTGTAATGTTTTTAATTAAACAGTCAATCAGATAGCAACAGCACTAAAGCAAAAATTAAACGCATGCAATGACGGCTGCTGCTTTGAAAATACCAACTGTGAAACTTCCGTAGCTTGTCTACCACCTGAGAACTTCTGGCCAACTTTGATGACACTTATAACCTGTATCCCTTCTTACTGTGTATCTAACTTGCCCTGTGGTTCTATTACCTGGACTGCTAGAGAGGAAACGCAATGCCCAAATGAAGTGAAGCTGGGATGAGACGAGGTTAGCTGTTCCGAGGTTGACGAGATCATAAATGTAAATTCCTTCCTCCGTGTCAAGACAGATGCAAGGATTGGGCAGATCTCATTCCAGCCATATACCTCAAAGACATGCTGGGGTTGCTCATTTTAAGGCTCATCCACTTTTTGGGGGGGAACATTCAACATTCTGTGATAATGGAAACTGGGTCAAACTAGCACTCTCATATTCCAGTCACATAATTTCCATGGTGAGTGAACTTTTGAACATTTCCATTGTACTCTCGAGTGCTGGAAAGAGGAGAGGACTTCAATTTGGTAAGTGAACTTTGGTGACAGGTTTTTTTCCAGTAAGAAGTGGAAGGAGTTAGACCACTTAGACAACTAGGACATGGTAACAGAGCATGGTGGAATAAGCATTCATTCTTCCCTAAGACTCACCTAAAAGACAGGTTAACAAAACAAAAATCTCAAAATTACAACAAAACTGTGCTGTGCTCAACACAAGTAAAATACAAGAAACATACAAGAAGAATTCATACCCGAGGATTCAATATGAGATCAGGGATGCCCCAAAGTAATTTACTTCTAATGACCCAGTATATGAATAATGAACAAAGGACATGAAATGGTGAAGAAAGAACTAAAATGGTTTTACTGCAGCTTCAACAAACTATCCCAGGAGATGTGACGATACAAAAGAGCCATATGGAACATGCAGCTAGCAGAGTAATAAAAGCCATAATAAACTGCTGACAGCAGTAAATATCACATGCAGTTTAGCTGGTGATAAAAGGCACTGATGACATAGTGACTTTGTCAAAGAATTTGGAAAACACTTTTATCATTGAAAAGCTTAACATTTCTCTGACTTGGTGAACACATTGGAGGTATCCAGTTCAAAAAGAAGAAGAAAACTAAGAAAGCGAATACGAAGAAATTCTACCCGAGTAAAGACTACAGGCAGTTATTTAGATGCCACACGGACAACCTGGAGCAGGTTGCAGTGAACTCACTTTAGAAATGGGTGACACGGCTTAGCATTAACTGGCATTTTACTGCTCATTCATGGACAATGGTGGCATGTTATAGTTTGTCAGTCTGACAAGGGCACGTTTCCTGTCCAACCTGCACCACTTCTGCAAAAGCTTACAGAATAGTAAATACTGCATGGCTGTTTAAGCTACTGCAAGATGCTCTAGGGGGCAGAACAATTATACAAATCTTAATGGGGATTATATGTCACATTTGTATAAAGGGTATTTCTATTTTTGAACAAATAGCACCGTTGATTGAGTAATATTAAAAGCATGTAAAAATGGTGTCACTCAATGTTGATCCAGCTTTTTGTCTCACGGCTGACAGACGTTCCCATCCTTTGCATCCGGGTCACGGCACCAATTGAAAAGTTCTGTACAAACCTTCACCCGGTCGTTTTAGCTCACACTATTATGCTAAGAGTAACGACGAAAAGATAACATATTCTCAGTTTAACCTTTTTACTGGATGCCAGAAAGATCGAGTACGCAGCAGTGAAGCCTTTTTCTCTTAATGCGGAAGAAGGCCTAATTTGTCCAAAATGGTTTCTACTCTTATACTGCCTTGGCCACCCACCCACACGGGAGGCGGCTCAGCCTAGCCCTTTTAACAATGTGTGACCCAATGGTCTTAACTGGCTTCAACTATATAAGTGTACAGATAAATAGGAAGGTGCCATGCCAAGACAGCGAGACAACGGCCAAGCTCAAGTCCTCCATCTATTTCTTAAGAGGCCTAATCTTGCACATCCTCATACAAAGCTCCTTGATGAGATCATGCAAGCCCTTTTTTCCGTCTCTCTCTCAAACTTTGAAGACCTAAAGTTGACAGTTTTGTTATTGTTTACATATTCAGGGTGTTGGCAATCATCTTGCATCCTCACAACAAGGCAGGCATTGCCATATACAGTAGTTTTAGGAAACCAGCCAGCAAAATGTCTTTGTGCTTCTTTTTTTTTAAGAAACAACTGCAGACACCTTTATCTACCTTTATGAAAACTCAGATTTCAGCGATTTCTGAAAACTTTTTTACTCCAAATGACTCCCCAGGGTGCTCAACAGAATATCAGAGAAACTGGTGCTTTCTCAGTCTCTACACACAGCACTAAGGGGCCTGCTAGCAATGCATGTATTAAATGTGGGTGCAGCCTAAAAATGGGATGCCTCTGCTGCAGTATTTTAAAATCAGAGCTAACCAGCTGAAGAGCTCTAAAAAAAAAAAAAATGTTGCTCTTCACATGATTATTTAGGTGCAGCTCGTCCTCTTGCAGAGATCTGCGCTTTGGTTGGCTGAATCCCATCCTGGTATCAGCTCTAATAAGCAGCAAGTTAATCGAGAGCACAGACCAACACAGATTCCCCTTGGGAGAAGCAAAGCAGTGCGGCTGACTGTGGTGCTGACAGCCAGAGCGCATTAAGCACACTGCGGCCCAGTGCAAAGACTCAGTGAACCATGACGGTGTCGTTTCTTTTAATAGGGCTTCTATCTCTCTACCAGTCCGTTTCCTCATTCCGCGCTCTTCTTTTGAAGGAACTTATTTTTCCTCTATTGTTGTGACAACAAACAGCCTCATTTCAAGGTTTCACTTCCTTTATTCCTTAAATCCCCAAACTCATCGGGCTACTTTAAATGCTATACACGGGGATGCAGTTGTTGTCAAAAACCTCAGCGGAGTGTGTGGAACTTTAATTGGTTTGCTTAACCTTCAAAACCCAATGAGTGGGGCCGTAAGGCTCATGATTCAAGGCCATGTAATAAAGCTGAAGACGGCACTTCACCCAACGGTGCAGACATGCACATACAGTACCTTGAGAGGCCCTGAGGAAAACAACTGCATATGAGATTTAACACAACATCGGGAGCATGTTGTCAGAAAGGCGTATGGTCCCTAATAAAGCTTGCGGCTATTAGACTTCAGGGAAGTGATTTTTCAACAAAAAATGTGCCAGCAATATGATGACCTGGTGCTGATCATTTTAAATGCTAAATGCCAGAAGGCAAACGTATTTTGGCATGTGGCATTTAACTACATAAAGATGTGTACTCAGCAACTTCTTAACACAAAATCTGCATTTGTTTTTTTTGTTTTTTTTTTACATTCACTTGTGGCCTGAAGCCAAGTTATATTCCATGGAGGGTGTTCTGACAAAAGGCTTTCAGAGAGACAACATATCTGGCACCCAGATAAGACACAGCATAGGACTAAAGGAAACTTATCAGCACCACAGGGGCGACTTTTTTCCCAGAAAGCTGAATTAGCGTGTGTGAGTATTAAGGGGAGTGTGTGCATGTTTGTCTTGTGCATCTTTGATGACTATTTTTAATGAACTGGCACACTTCTCGGATATTGCCGTGTCAGGGTATAGTTTGGCTTATAAGGGCTTCTGAATAAGTTATGATATTTGGAGAGATAATGAGATGGAGGGAAGGTGATAGAGGACGAAAAAGGGGCTGAGATTGTCAGCAGGAAAGTCTCACCACAAAACTGACGGACGGAAGTTTGAGGCACTTTTCAAGGTCAAACTGATTACTTAAAAGTTTTTGTATTATTTTACAGCAAGGGTTCTCAAAGTGTGGTACACCAGTGGCACGTGGGCACCCTCTAGCGGCACATGAAGGAATGACTGACTAAGCAGAGTTTAGTTGTATTTAACTCATTCACTCACAGCCATTTTCACTAAAGCAACCCCCTTCGCTCCCGGCTGTTTTGCTGGATTTTGACTGATTTTGCAAGGCCCACAGAATATTGTGTTCTATTGCTATAAAAACATGGAACCTACTAAAGAAAGATTAGATCTGTTTCCGTTTTGCAGCAATTAGCATTAGAATTTAGCTAAGTTTAATCATTATTCACAAATCTGTTTAGAACTGTAGGGAAATCAGCTTGTTTGCAACATGGTCCTGGTTAATCGCTTATACTCTGCTGCCACCTGCTGGGCATTTTTTTTAAATTATTATCATTGCTTCACCCGTTCTCTGCAGTTTAGAAGCTGCATCAAAGCCTTCTGTATGCTCTTGCATTAAAAATATATATATAAAAGAACGTATAAATACGCCTTTGGGACACTTAAACATTTAAAATATAACCTATATATACGGGTTTCGGAGCAAATTAGTTCATTTCTGAATTCAATACGTTTGTAAATACTTGTTTTAAAAAAATATATTCACATTTTTATTTACATTTATGTACAATGCATTTGAATTGAATCATTATTTAAGTACAAAATAAATGTTAAATTCTGTAAGTTATGGACAGAGAACATAGGTGTGCCGTAACTTAGATTAGAAATGTATAGCCTACACTAAAACCAAAAACTGCATTGGTTATTCAACATGTTTACGCTCTCCCGCTCTGTTGACAACAAATACTCTGGTCAGTTGGATCACAACTCAAAGATCAAAATGGAGTAACCATGTCTAATGATGATCACTTGACCTATGACCAACCAGCAGAAGACTGTTTCGATATTTTTTTTAGCGATAGTGATGATAAAGTTCTGTTCTATATTCCATCTTCAGAATAGGTGATGTGCGACGGCGTTATCCACCATAGAGCATGGATAAACTCTAAATACAGTAGGATCAAAAGATATTTCCTTTTAAACAAGTTCATTTCTGTAGCCATGCCTACAAACGCCTGACAGTGCCACATTTTACTTGGAACCATAGTGGTGGAATGACATAGTGGCATCTGCATTGTTATTTTAAGATGGAATAACATATGCTGGCCTGGTGTCGAGCCTTTGAACTGTGCAATCACTTCAGCGTGAAATGTGGTGAGGGGAAAAAAATTGAATAAGAGCATATCAGATGAGTTTTCTTTTCCACTGTCACTTTTGGCTGTGCCCAGTCGCAAAGGATTTACATTTTGATAGAGTTTAAATACAACGCCAAATCGCACTTGATATGACCCTTTTCAATTGTGGGCCTAAAGCAGGCTGGCTTCTACGATGCCTCGCAGACAAAAAGCGACCATGACGACTTACCATCAATAACACTGAAAAAGGCATTTAAAATGTTTATAGTCTTTTGGCATTGAACCGCAGTCTAAATAACAGAATTGTAAAGGCGACTTTCTCTTTAGTGTTTTTATTTGGTACTTTATGACCTCTGACAAGCACATGCACATAATGATTTCATGAATGTAGATTTTGGTGCTCACTCTACAAAACTAGAGAGGATTGTGCTCTAGCGCCCAAAATGAAATGATTAATTGATGAAAGAATTGTCAAATTACTTACCCTTTCTTTCATAAAATAAATCAAAATGAAAACACACAAAATACAAAATGAAAGTATATTTGTAGAAAACGTAATGTTGACATGCTATATGTTTCAGTCATTTCTAAAGACAGATGATGATCAACCTGCTGCGTTCTGAAAACATTGATTTATTAGGGGTATCAGGCGATTAAAATTTTTGCTCGTAATTAATTGCATGACTTCAATAGTTAACTCACGATTCATCGCAAATTTTAAATCTGTTCTAAATGTACAATAAAATGTATAATAATAATGTTTTTATAAGTTTTCATACTCTGTAAAAATGTTAAATAGAAATATTGCATATTTTAGTCATTAATACAGTAATTTCATAATAATTAATAAAATTGAGTTAAAATTAAAAAGCTTTACTTTTCTGTAAAAAAACAAGTGTGATATTGATTTGTCTTGAGGTCATTTATTCTGCCACTAGATGGCATAATTGCATTTGTAAGTCGGCGACAGCTCAGTGCATTTTTCTTTTCATATTAAGAACTATCTCATCTTTAACATGAAGTAACTTTGCGAAATTCTGCACATTTTTAAAATTGTAAAATACAACTTGACCCCAGTCTCCACGGATATATGCATTATTATAAAATGTATTAATACTAAATTTTGACGTGGACGTGTCTGCTGCGTTGTGACTGGAATTTCCCCAGTACAGGCTTTCCAACTAATGGGCGGTCACCGGTCAATTGCAGATTAACAAAATTAGTGCCGATTAAGGAACTTCAAATTAACTTCAAATTAACGCACTAGTTTTGATACCCCTAGAAATTACACTTTCAAAGAAGGTATCCGAAGTAAAACCGTGGAATAGCAGTACTGATCCGAGGTCACCTTTATGCTTGATTATACATTCATGTGATGAAGATTTGGTTTTTAACCTCAACTGAATATTATGTGTAATGGACCTCTGAGCACAGTAAAGCCTCAACAATGAGACAACCAAAATTGGAAAACAGAAGTGAAACATTGTCCCTCCCTTTCAAAGCAATTTAATCAGGAAAAGATTGATTAACCAGTGTTTGTTCACTTGCCTTGTGGAGCAGTTTCCGGCAAACAATGGTCCTCGCCGTAAGAGAGGCAGTCTAAGTGCGCGTTTTAAAACGAATTAGTTCATTTCCAGTGATTGAACCCGTGCCCTGCTGCCCGCATGGCCAATTTAATAGGTTGCTCTTTTCCTGCAAACAACGCATTTGACGTTATTTCTTCTCTCTGGTGAACACGGCAGCAATTATTTTCTTTGGCTGGCCCTTTCACACTACCATTCACATTTTTTTGTGCTGGTCCATTCAGCTGTGTAGAAGACGCTTGATTGTTAGATTTAACGCACTGCAGCCATTTCCCAGTCTGGGAGCTCAAGTCATTCATCTTGTAGAGTGCTGGTGAACACACACAAAATATAATGTGCACAACAGACATTTCTTTCCCTCCAACAATGATTGCTGAAATGTGGAGGTATCCGAGTTGAGAATATGAGATTGAGGGAGAAAGAACAAGGTGCGCGACGAAGTGCACAGTTGATGGCTTCGGAAATAGACTAAAGTTCCTTGGTCTTGGAGAGAAAATATGAAACACTGACCTTTGACGGTGACACTTCTCATGAAATGATATTGCTGAGGATCCAGAAGTTGAATGAAGAGCGTGACGCTGCAATTGCAATTTATCCCAGGTGAAAATATAACCAAATAGAGCACCGAAAAGATGATGGGAACAGGTAGGCTGAAGGCTAGATTACCTCTGGGTTCACCTGAGGTGCTTCTCTTGATTTGGCCGTGACTTCGAAGCTCTGGTGTGGGTAGTGATTGTTTATTGGCGCTGGCAGAGAGGAATGTGACAGCCTAATACAAGCCCAAAAAGCATCATGGCAAACACCCTGGGAAAAAAAGAGACCATAACGATCATCCTGGCACATATAAAAGGCTCATATAAACATGCATCTGATCGCACTCATATTTCAACACTTTATTGGACTTGGTTTCAGTGTCTACAGGAAGAGGAAAGTCTTCATTATTGTAAGTAGATAACATGATGTGTTTATTGGGGTGTGGGAGCTATTTGTACAAACACATTTTTATATTCATTTCAAATCATGTATTCATATTTTGGCACGGAGAAACGTGATTAGCGCATCTACCTGACAGTCAAGAGGTTTAGGTTTAGAACCTTAGCTCAGAAAACTCTGAGTCTAACTTCTCTAACTCTTGGAAGTTATAACAAAAATAAGAAACAGTAATCTTCTAAAGCATTTTAACAGGGAACTCAAATAATGGAGGCCATGATGACGAATGTTGTTTCCAAGGGGTAGAATGTAAAGGATAACAAGATGACCCAGCACAAAGAAGAGAAATTGAGAAGAAGCCAAATACTTTTTCACGGCACTGCAAAGTATTTCCAAATGGGGCTACATTTCCTTAACTAAAATGTTTTGCTGTTTCAAATCTTGAGAGAGACAAGTAAGGTGAATCGTCGACTGGTGAAATTATAATAATTAAATAATCAAACAATTATACACAAAACCATGACACATATAGGAAACAGGAAAGTTGTGTGCTGCCAGTGCTCAGTATAATGAGCTATATCAGAAGATGTGAAGGCAGGTGATAGGTGGAATAACAGGTGGGTGGAAGCAACGGGGAATTGCGCTACTTTCATCTACAACTCCTCAGAAACTAACTGCTTCAGTTCAGTACAGAGTCACATGAATATCTTCGCCCGAATTGGTCTGATAACATCAACCTATTAAATAGATGTAGGTTTTGCATCATAACGGTTGAGATCCGTTTTCAAAAGTTTGCATTTTCAGTCTCCAAACCCTTGTTGTATTGTTGAGGGCGTGTTAAGCATTTGTCAGGGAAATGAGGGACAAGGTTACATTTGTAAGCATCAAATCAAAAGGCCCCTTTTCCACCCACTATGAAGATACAAAGGCTACTGAGCAGCTAATGCACGAGTCACTTCATTGCCATGAATCACTTCACTTCAATGTGTCCTTATAATGGCAATTAGAAGTCCATTTTAGACCATTTTCACAAAAAGAAGACAATGATATATAGCACATCATAGCAGGGACCAAGGCAAGCATCATCTTCCATTAGCGAGCTTTGGCCCATCCCACAACCCTTCATGGCAGAATGTAACATATCTATTCTGCAAACCTCATCTGGCAGGGAAAGCCTCTAAATCTTGTTATGAGCTCAGGGAGGAACGTGGCACACCATTTATACAAGCTGCATAGAAGCCCTGCGGATGGAAAAGGAATTACTGCTGCTTGCTATTGCCTCAGAAAAAGAAACCGCTTTAATTGTCACACTCTTGCTCATTTGTGTGTGTGGGTCCCTTGACATTGACCAAAGAAACGGAAAAAATCAAGTCAATTGATTGTCATAATGTTTCCTGTAGACTTATATGTTGATATAAAAAAAAAAACAGTCATGTATGCACTGTCTATTGTGAACGTACTACTTCTCCCTGTCATTGTGCGTGCCGCTCAGACGAAGAGCGTAACAAACGGGCTTGGGCTGAGCCCTCACTCACTCACTATGAGGGTTACGTTTCTCTGCCTTTGATTCCACTTCTTCAATCTAAAAGGAGTGGGTGATGATTGAAGAGTATTCCAAAGACACACTGCATGCAACAATAAATCTGTATATAAAACAACATGCTGTTTTCATATCATCAATCTTGCATTAATTAAGCATTATTGTGAATTCTGTTAAACATGATACTGGTATGCAGTTTAATTGATTTACGGCTTGGCAATGCTGCCCTTCAGTGGCAGCTGACTAGAAGCACTTTTTTTAAGGGGACAATACAAAGATGAGAAACAGACAGTGATACAATGACAGTCTGAACAAAATGAGCCGCAATTCACTACTCCAGAGCCTGCAGCATTCTTAAAGTAATCAACTCCATGCTGAGAATATCTCCCAGACATGGAGCAGCTTTTCATCCCGCATCATCATATTCCTATTTTTCCTCAAAACACACAATTACTCAATGTCAGCCGTGTAATTCGATAGAACATATTGTTTCAAGGTTCAGTCCAAATTACATAAATATTTTTGCAACAGTTTCCAGGGAAGTAACCCACAACGGTGATCCATCAAGGCCAAAAATGTAGTTCTTCTTCATGCAATGGTTTGTGAAGTCATGGATGAACAAGTATGGAGTGCCTCTCGTGTCAAAAATCAAAACCACTACGTTTGACAAGAACAAAGCTGCTTTAGGTGGTAAAAAACACATATTAAATCAAGTCAAAGCAATGATTTCCAACAAGGGTGCTGTGAGAGATCATCAGAAGCACTACAATTAACCATCCATCCATTCTGTGTACCAAGTTATCCTCACTTTAATATGAAAACATATTTGTTCATTTATGTCAACCATGTCGTGACAAGCAGAACAATTACATTTCATTGAATGGTGGAAGGTACAATAAACTTGTTGCCTTTCATACAACAGAACAAGTTATGGATCCTTGTGCGTATATACGCATAATGTTCAATTAACCATGCCTAAAATTCAGTAAATTTGTTAGTAAGTTGAGACAAGACCATCAATATTTCAGTATTTATACTTTTTTAATAATCATTATTATATTTGGTGGTGTACCGTGACATTTTTTATAGTGTAAAACGAGTGCATTGCAATAAAGGTTGTGAAACATTAAGGTAAAGCAGTAATGGGAAATTCAAATGATGGGGGGGGGGGGGGGGCGTCCTTGAGAGCCCCTATCCAGCCTGATTTCCATGTCTCCCTCCTTCAGCGCAGCTGAATCTAATGATCAGCTCATCAGCAAGCTTTGCAGAAGCCTGACAATGACCCTGATCATGAATCAGGTGTGTCACTGGAGAGAATCATGGAAAACAGGCTGGATAGGGGCTCTCTAGGACCGAACTTGGGCACCCCTGTATTAGACCATTTACTCCCTAAAACGTGATTTATGCCATTTAGTGGTGAATGGTGATATTACAATTTAAAACTATATCCGCCGGATATTCACGGGGGATAGGGACAGGTCCAAATATTAATTAAATTAAAGAAAAAATAAAGTAAAACGTTTTATTTTTAATGCTGATAAATGTCCGATATGCATTTTCAACAAAAAAACTTTCCGTTTTTGTGTGTGTAAAAATATTGAAAAAATATAGCCGCAAAAAGGTGAATCAGTGGGTGCGTCACCATTGGATCCACTGTAACAGATGAAGCAAGTTCATAATCCCCCACCCAAAAAAAAAAAAATCACATTAGTCACACCTGTTCAGTGGTTTGGATTGGTTCCGCATACCACCCACCCACGATAACACAAAACAAGGTGCCAAAAATGGTAAATAGCACGTTGAAAGTCTGGACAAACAACATGCTTGGCATCAGTTACCGCTCTAGTGTGTTCACACTCATGTAATAGACAATAAAACAAGAATGAGGTCGCTAATATTTTTTCCATGTCACAATGAATAACAAACAGGGTATTATTCTCACAGCATGTAATCAGTCCCACTCGTTGCAGTACCGCAATAAATCCATTTGATGTCGCCCCATCACTGCCTCTGATGCTCCCGGCTTTCCAACCTCTTTGCCCGATCTATAAACCAATCAGAGATGGGGGGGCGGGTCCTAATGTGTCACTACAGATACTGGAAGAAGTTTGCACCGACCTGCCGCCGCTGCTGCTGCTTCAACACTTATGAGTCTCCACGTAAATAAATAGCTGCGGCTGACTATGCCGAGTTAAAGAGCATCTTACTCGCGCCCCCTGTCCAAAGATGACACGCAATGTACTGCCCGTGGATGGTTTCACGGGGAAAGCGATGCCCAGAGGTGAGCCCTGTACGTGTAGCGCCAACTGCCGGAGTCGGAGCAGCAGTGTCGCCTTCCTCGGATTATTCCTCCTGTCACTCTCCCTGCACGCGGTCACGCTTGTCTGTTACTTGGACCTGCGCTCCGAGGTCAAAAGGGAAATAATCCACCAGAAGCGGGACTCCATGTTGACACTCGCGGGGAGCGACTCGGGCAACGCGGCGTCTGCGGCATTCCCTCCCGACCCCCTGCGGTTCGAACCCGGCAGCAGCCGCTCAACAGATGATCTCGAGGTAAATAAATATTAACTGGCAGACTTGATTTAAAATAAAAATATATATACGAGTACATACACAGTTTAGCAGATTTTGTGTGAGCTGTCACTGGCATTTTTCTTTATTTCTGTAAATGTTTGGGGAAAAGTATAGACAACTTTACTTACAGGGCTTTGACAATACTGCCACAGCTTGGGAACATTGCCTATACCCATCTGGATCTGTAACGGGTTCTCTTTGACTCCATTAAGTACAAATACAGATTGTATCTTGAGGGACATATAAACTAATTCACTGTGAGCATGACTGACATTCATGAGAATACAATGCTCACTGTTTTAACTCACCTGATAGGAAACTTTAGTAAATATCGTGTCTAGAGGGCGAGGCAGAACAAGACCTCTTAAAATGTGCTGTTACTTTTTCTGTACTTTTTCGGTATCTACTAAATAATTTATATTGAAACACTATTACATGATAGCATCATAAACGTTTGCCTTTAAGGCAAGTTTTCAGTTCATTTTGTGGGATGACGGTTACAATTTGGCTGAATTCCAAATCGTTACTTTGGGGGCGATTAACTTTGGAGGTGGCACTGCACTCTGGCTTTGTTCTCGCTGAATCAAAACACATTTGAACACAAATGTGTTGCTTTCAAAGCTCCTCCTAAGTAAATAGATTGTTGCACAAGCGTCAGGTTGGTTTTGCAATGAAGGTCAAGTCAAAGTGCTGGAGCAGGTGGTCAGCCAAATAAACATATCGCCTACGAGCAGGTGCATAGCCTGAGGCTTGATGTGCATTCATTGGCACTTAGATGGGCCACTTGGGACTGAGGCCAGCCTCACCTTTGGTTTACTTTATTGTCAGCAGTCGATTTGATGTTCATTATGTTGTCAGTGGCTTTAGAAACAACACTCCTCACACCATTTTACTCGCCTAGGTTCAGCAGCGAAAGGAGAAAGTTTAAATTGTACTACACATCCTAATATCTCCATTGTTTGTGGCTGGCTAACTTTTTACACTGACCAAAAGTGTCAATTAAGATGCAAAATAAATGTCATAGGATTTAGGTGTTTGCTAATCTTTGACACTTTCACATCTGCACAGCCATTTCCACTGAAGCAATCCCCTTCGCTCCCGGCTGGTTGACTGGATTTTGACTGATTTTGCAAGGCCCACAGAATATTGTGTTCTCCTGTTATAAAAAAACATGGAACCTACCAAAAGAAAGATTAGAGTCTCTTCTTTCATCAAGAAAAATGTATATTTCTATCGGTTTCCGTTTTGCAGAAATCAGCATTAGAAAATAGCTAAATGTCATCATTATTCACAAATCTGTTTAGATAAATCAGCTTGTTTGCAACATTGCGCTGGTTGATCTCTTATACTCTGCTGCCACCTGTTGGTCGTTTTTGTAATAACTACCATTGCTTCAACTGTTCTGTGCAGTTGAGAGGCTGCATCAAAGCCTTCTGTATGCTCTAGCATTAAAAAAAACATAAAAAAGTATAAATACGTCTTTAGGACACTTAAAACATTTAAAATAGAACGTATTTATATGTTTTGGGAGCAAATGAGTTAAAGATCAATCATCATTTTACCAGTGTTGTTGAACCAAAGGTGAAATCACAAAGTTGCACAGTGCACACCAATCTCAAGTACAGACATTTTTACTCAACATTAGGTATGTCTATGTACAATTTCCTTTAAGAAAAAATAAACTGCAAAGCTGAGACTATCCAATGAATCTCCCGTGTCCTTCGCTAAATCCATTTTAGATAGGCGAGATACCCGTGGTTGAATCTGTGGAGATGGGCTTGGTATTAAGTCCAGATGGTGACGCTTCATGAGGTAAAAGACTAGCCCAGCTGTAAATATTTAAGCGCCCTGTGATGCTGTCCTCTCCAGATGTCTGCATTAAACAACTCTGATTACACATCCAACAGTTTACATAGTTGGAGAAACAGGAGCATGTGGCGTTTGGACGCAGCTGCCGCACTTGTTAGCTTTTGAGACTTTTCTTTGAAGAATCTTTTCGAAACATTATTCATCGGATTTTTCATCTAAGTCTTCATCAAAGGCACTTTAGCAGCATCGCAACGATTTAAAGTGTGGATATGCAATAAGGGATGATGATGCATACTTGGGAAACTGGAGCATATTTGAGAACAAAGACATACAGTACCTTTTACATGGCAGATACAAAGTGTATTGGCTGTCGTTGTATCATAGCAGCTCAGTAAAAGGTTTGTGACTCGTGTGAAATCCCATCATATAACACATTTTCAATGTCACTTGGTAGATTTCAAACAGGTCGCCTGTTGTTGTTTTTTTGCTAGCACGCATTTTCGGTTAATTGAACAAGTGTGAACGTGAGCATCAACGGTTGTTTCTGTCTTCTGTGATTGACTGACAACCAATCCAAGGTGTACTTCACCTCATGTGCAAAGTTTGCTGTGGAAGGTTGTCAGTTACCCACGACCCCAATGAGGAGAAGCAGTATGGAAAATGTAGGGACGGATTTATAACCAGGAATGGGGAATCCATGTCAAGAAGGTAAAAACCCTGCCACAGATTGGCGTTAGCGTGAAAAGATGCTCCTGCTCAACTGGCAGGTAAATAAGATCATCTCCACTTGTTCTGTAGAAGCACCTGTGGCTAAAGCCAAACTGTTTCAGGGGTTTTACTTCTTGGACGTGGATTCCACATCTCTGTGTTAAGACACTTTGGATTTTGCAGAATATTGACCATTCTAACATGTCACAACAACTTTATATATTGCTACGCCTTTCATCTCGAACAACCACTACGTCACTCTACTGATCATCTGTCAAATCCATCCATTTTCTAGACCACCTGTCCTCGTGAGGGTCAGCTGACTTTGGGCAAGAGGCGGGTATACCCTGAATGAGTCACTAGAAAATCTCAGGGCCTTTGCTGGTCATGTCATTGCTTAAACCACAAGCCACATAAAAGAGTTTTCCCGATCAGACCATGGCTTGTTCAATGTTTCGTCATCTTCTCAAACATTTGTAAATAGTTTGCTCTTTTTTTTTTGCCTTTTGCCTTTATCTCAGTCATGAGATATCTCTTATTTTATCGGATCGTTCCACTAGAACAAAATCTGAAAGTATATTTTGACAGGAAAGTTGATTGCTTTTCAGATTTTGAATAGATCCTCTATTTATCGATGTTGGTCATGCGGTTGAATTCTGAATAAAGATATACATATGATCCAACTTGTTTCATACTAAGAGCAGATGATTTTGGTCATGTGATATCACTATGAACGCAAACACCACCCTCCCTTCAAACAGACACAGGTACCCTAGTGTGCCCTCCAATAACATAGTAAATCCCAGCTGTCTAGCAGACCTGCCCGACTCAGAACATTAAAATGTTTCTCCAGGCTGCGTCTTGCTCTAAAGTTTGGAGATAGGTGTGATGCAATTTTAACTTAAAAAGAATGCAAGTATTTTACATCATGACCCTCTCACTCTTGTAATCCCATTAATTGTGTTTTAAGGGCATTGAGTTGTCTAAGAGTGTTAGGAATGAGACTTTTGCATACCTTACAACAATTGTATGAATTTTATTTTCTGCTCAGATGTTTGCCTTTAAAGTCCTGCACAAAACAGATGTTGAAACATCTGGAGTCCTGTTAACAGCTATCAAAAAGTCAGCTTGATGGGGCACCAAGTCCAGCGTACATGCTGTGGCAGCACCCGGGTGGGCTGTCACCAGCATCTAATTTACTGTAGAACAGAGCCTCCAATATCAGGGATTAATCAGGAGACTCGTAAAAGCACTCGGCTACTTACATGAAGCTGCAACCTTGTGGGAAAGATGGTAGCAGTAGTGTCGATTTGTGTAACATTAGGATGGCTTTCTTAGCTTCCTTTGTGTACATTTGTCCATCTACTTTTTGTGGGCATGGTGAGGGAAGGGGGGGGGGCTGCAACCAACTATGCAAGACCATTTTTCCAGATGAAGAATTTCAGACACATCACATATTAATCTGACTCGGGACCAATTCAGAACGTGCTTAATCTGAAGTGTGTACCCTGCTTTAACATCCCCTTGGGACATTTGTTGTCAGAATTTGCAAATAATGTTACACATTTGACCTGTTTGCCTCACTGCTAGAATTACCTGAGGTTTGAGCACTCATGAGAAACCCACACATGAGTCGGGAGCACATAAATCGTCACCGATATGCATCAAGTGTTTGCTGCCAATGTAACACTGACGGGCACCCACTAGTTTTCACTGTGCATCTGGTGTCTTAAACTATATCCCTCAGTTTTACCTTGACTTTTCAACTGCAATTTTGTGGTTGGATTTCTCCACTATTAAGCAGTTTTGGATAATTACCGGTACCCCTAGAATTCCACATTAGGGCATCATGAGTGAGACCACATTGAGGGCATCGTGGGTTTAATAGTTGTGTTTCCCTCTGATAATCATTTTAAAATGTTTATGAATTCCAGTAGTTTGGAGTGGCTAAATGAAGGGAAAACACAAACAGTTGTTTTACTCTGTTTATAAAAAAATCTTGTGATCATAAAATTACACATCCCCAGGGTGATTGAAATTTAGTCATATCCTCACAGAACAACGGGGAATCGTGTCTTTGACCCACACCAGCAGCCCCATCTCTTTGAAGATTTGAAAGCCCTCTAATTATTAGCATTTTCTCCCTGTGTTGAAAAAGAATGGTTTACTCAATAGTTGGCACTTGGCATACATACCAACACATTGTCTTCCTGATTTACTGTAACGTAGCATTCCTTTGAAGAGTACGAAGGCTATAAATGTTCTAATGAAGTTGTTCTCCTGAAATCATTTCATGTTACTTTATCTAAAACACCAGTTTTACCTAAGTAGCAGCCTGGCAGATACTATAGCTTGTTTGCTTTTTGGCATTCGGCTGCAGTTTCATCTCGGGCCAAAACCTGCATGTGGAATGATGATGTTTGGCTGTCAGAACAGACGAAAGTTTAATGCCATATGCCTGAACATACACCCACAATTCTTTGAGAGGTAACAGGCGCTTGTGCCAACAGCTGTAGTGGAGCTGTGGAGACACCTGCACACCAAATGAAACGCAAACATCTGGAGGCCTGTGTGACGATAAACCATAGTAGCCACACTCTCCCCCATCAGCCTGAAATCCTCAGAAGGTCAGACATGTATATCAGCTTGTCAAGATAGAGATTCCTTGTTAGGGTCCCTGTCAGAAGGAACAGGGGAGGATTCTTATATAGATTTCACAGGTTTACTTTCAGTTTTGTACAATGGTTCCAAAAAATGTATATTTGTTGGTTTGCTTGTTTGTTTGATTCAATCAATTAGCTCAGCCTTATGCTTAGGGCACCGATTAGTGACCGTTTTAATCACTAATTTGAATGGATTATTTTAACAATTATTCAGTTAATTGTTGCATCTCTATTTGTGTTTATATCAATGAAGTTAGGTCGTGTAGTTGTTGTTAAAAGCATTGAGTGCTTTATTGTTTTCCCTGTGATGTCGAACAGCAGAGGGCGCAATTAATTCAGGTCCAGCTAAAAGTGTATGCATTTGACTGATAAGTATTTTCTATTTCTGCTTTTTGTTTATATTGTGAAAAAAATAATGTCAGGATGTTTTAATGAGAGCGTTGGATTTTGACTTTGTTCTGGGGAAAAAATGGTTATGAGATGTAATCTGTTTTACTGTGGACCTAATTTGACCAACTAATCCATAAATGTATTGGTTAACAGTTGCAAAGCATTAGCATCGTACTGTTAGGAAAATATTCCTAATCTTCATGCCCAACTGCATACTTGTGCAATGATAAGAAAGTCATTATAATATACTAATATAAATTGTCAACAAACAGTACATGTATGATCCACTATCAGCAATGACATTGTTTTCTACGTTTAAGCTTCTCATGGAATTATGAATAACGTGAAGTGGCCAAAAACAACGGGCTGTGTCCTTAAACATTCTCAGAAAGGAGGTCCATATTGCTGGTAAATTTTGAAGTACCCGGAAATTCCTTCGGCAGGATTCAATTAAATAGCATCATCCTTGAAATCAATCTGTTTGAGGATCCTTTCCTTGACATTGACATGCATCATTTAACTACTGTGAGGTGCTTCTCTGTTTTCGTATTATGGTGTTTCAGTCTGCAGAAAACCACATGGAAGTTCTTCCAGCTTGGAGGACACATTTCTCTTCGTTGGGGATTGTGTTAACTTGAGTTATGTTCACTTCACTGAAAGCCAAATGGCTAAACGATACAGAGTTATGTACAGCCTTTTGAACTAAGTTAAGATACTGCACGTGTCCCGGCTTTGAGGATGTCCATTGCATTAGCCTCCAAGCAGATGTTTAGTCTCTGAGTCTTGGACCACCATTTATGCTGACAAAGTGCGACTGAACTCTTGGTTGATCAATGGGTGGTCTTGTTGTGTTTCCAGTGTGACACCACTTTCACTTCTTTAACTCTTTACTTTTATACTGATTGTGCTGCAGCTGCTCAATCTGTAAAGACTCAACTCTTTAGCGGGGCTTTGGGAACAGAAGGTGGAAGGTTTAAGACTCACTATGGACCTAGAAAAACGATGTATAGAGCAAAAGACTTGCTACTGATCCAAACAAATCTGGAAAGTGAAAGTGCTTCTGAACATTCCTATTGAGTTCATTGTTGTCTTCTTGGTCTGTAATGATGCAATGAACCGAGGTCCAAAACTTGAAACATTCCGCTGCCATAGTTGATTTTGTCTTAAAGTATAACACTCAGGTCAGCATGTCATCTAGAGTTCACTTGACTGTAGGTCGAGTAGACACAGTCAAAGTGCAACACAAGGCATGCTCCTGAGAACTCACTCCCCAATGGCGTTCTTTTTTTTTTTGTATATAAAACTCGAACTCACAACAACTACGTCAGTCCTTTCATTGACTCACAGTCCATTCACGCTATAACTGTGCAGGCATGGGACCAGGTGCCACATGAATGGGTAGTGATTCTCAGACTAAACACAATTCCTGTCCTCCTTTTGTAAATGAGCGTGAGTTTCACAGTGTTCGTGACGAAGCGGATGTGTAGAGCGTCTACACATAGACAAAGGTGGCTTAAGTTACAGGATAGGTTACAGACCCAGTGGGATAACACAATAACTTGGCAGTACACGAATGCTCTTGCTCCCACATCTTTTCACCACAAACTAACGTTCCGGCCTGCTCATGTTTTTTAATGGTGTTGGAAAAACACTGCTCAATTGTAACCATCATCAGGTGCCATCAATCATTATCTTGTAAATACAGAACATAAGGCGCAGTGCTATTTTAGAATAAAATGTTGTCTGTATAAATAAAAGTGCAGGGAATAATTGGTACCTATTTTTCCTTTCCTAGGGACAATTACTACACAGGAATAGAGACATCCTTGCCACAGAAGATAACAGAGGCATAACTCAAAGGGAGAAAAGAAGTCCCGGCAAGCAGCCAGAAACAGGTATGTGGTATTCCACCGTTTTTATGTTAGGCTTGGTTATTTTTCAGTTATAGTTTCCAAAAACTTCAATGAATCATAGAAAAAAACAGCAAATGCACCTGCAGCCTTTTTGAGCTGGCAAGATGTTTTTTTGACAGATAAATGTGTCCTCTAATTTAATGTTCCTTTGGAGGTGGTTCAGTAGTGTCAATAAGAGGCTGATGTACCGATTTAAGGCCTTTAAATATTAAAAACAGATTGTTAGTGGTTCTCACATTTGGTTGACTTTTTTAATACTTAAAGCTGCTGTCCCACGTTTAGTATTATGCAGCATGCAAGAAAATTGAATGGGATTGATTATTACTTGGATGCAAGCAAGGATAGATTTCACCACACAGAAAAGCATCTGTTGATTTCCCCTTTTAAAAAAAATATCATATCCCTGAAACATCTTTTTGAGATTTCCATTGAGCAAATAGGCTTCATATTATCGATCAATCTCCACTTTCAGTAAACAGGATATTGTAAAAAGCATGGTTTTGAAGATTATGCACTTTTTCAATCAACCATGCAATCATCTGCGGTAATCATCTGAGACTCTGGTGGCTTTCATAAATCTGGTGGAACTGATTCATCATAATCGATGGCTAGACAGCAAACCACATGGGCTGATATGTTTGAATTAGCTTTAGTATCTCTTTTTTGTTTTTGTTTAGAATGTTATGCAAAAAAAAAAAGCAAACCCTTTGATGTTTCATGAGAGAAAGCAACAAGTGCTACATGATCACAAAGCATTCCGACGTCTGTGGCGTGACACTGAATACTTGGGAGGAGGGGAGTTGGTGATTGTGTTTAATTTAGAAGAAAAAAACTCACCTTTGAGACTTTATACATAAATCAGTAAAGTCCCGAGCCTCTAAACACTAATCATTCCCAGCTCTCTCCACTGCTCATACTATACGGACAAAGGCATTTCTAATCCCAGCCTTAGATGTGTGTTTTGTGTATGTGTGTGCGTCAGTGTGTGTTCTCTGCCCTCCTAACGGGCACCAGATTTCAGATAGGGCTGCTCGTTAAGAAAAATCTATGCGGATGCATCCAGTCATGTAGCCAGAGGAGAAATTCTGGCCATATGTTCACAGGGGACTCAAACTGTGAGGTTTTAAGGTTAAATGGCCTTTGTAGTTGTAATGGCATGGTAAACACAAGAGCAGCGAGACGGCCTTTTGAAAATAATTCTTAATCTGTGCGTACAAAAAAAAGAATGCTAACGGTAGGCTCACGCACTGACATGGATGCCCCACCGTAGTCTAGCCGCACACATATGCGCATGGCCGTAAAATAAAGACACATAAACTCACATGCACATTCACACACTTTCATCTGCATTCTCCATCTGGGCTTAATTCAAAGAAAAGGATTTTGGCAGGATAAAGTATCTCTCTAATGATCTTCTCCAGTTCCACTGCCTGTGAATGCTTAAGGCACTTGTTCATACAGATGAGGTGAAACCACATTTACAAATTGCTACACTAGACAAACCCACAGGACTAACTTCAGAGCTCAGTGCCCAATGTGTCAGCATGGAGAGAATACCTACACGGAATAAACTGGACTCTTGAGATGGAATTTAAGATAATGATTGGTACAAAGTGGATTCAAGAGCAATCATTTTGTTTTTCTTTTCTTCCAGAATCGACAGGGAAAGAGAAAAGGAAAGAGAAGAAAAAAGGTAATCAAATATTCTTACAGTTTGTCTATGAGAATGCTCAGTCATCTGGATTATCTAAGGAGGGTTCAACTGAGGGAGACAAGAATATAGATCCAGTTTCAGTCATCAAGGTCACAGTAATCAGCAAGTTCAAAGACAATATCTTCAGTCACCAAGAAGTCGAGTTGTTTTTGTTTCGACTTCTGTGGCTGCAGATCGTTATTTCGATCGTAGCTGTTTTCCAATACTAACCACATTCTTAAAACTCAGTAATCCAGATTCCACACACCATTTATGAATCCCTCAATCGATGTCTACCTTGCTTTATATTGACCGTTGGGCCTTTCAGATCATCACTGTCAAATAATTCACTTGCACAATTTGCCACCCACTTTGCATTTTATCTTCTTAGGAAGGAAAAGATCAGTGCCAGGTCCACCTGGTCCTCCCGGCCCCCCAGGCCCCCAGGGCCCACCGGGAATCCCTGGAATCCCGGGGATCCCAGGAAGCAATGCAGTGGGTCCTGCAGGACCTCCCGGACCCCCTGGGCCACAGGGGCCTCCAGGCGCTCAAGGCCCCGCAGGTACCAAATACAAAATAGAAAATGAGTGGATACTATACTACAATAGCCCAAACTCGAGTCTCGGGGCCCGTTCTTGGATTACACAGCATGAGCCTACATGTAGCTGTGTTCCCACGCTTGGAGGAGGCTCAAGTTGTCAAAATGAATAAACTCATCGCCTTAACAGTGAGATTTTCTAATGCAGGGTGTCAAACATTGTGTGGGATTGCAGAGATCTTTTTGTAGTCTATGGCGTTGCTTGTTTTGATTGAGTCACAATGGTGTCAGATTTTCTTACGTTGCAGTGGTATGGGCCAAAATCCCATCATGTCTCTCTTTTTGTTACAGGAGTTCCTGATCGGACAAAAACAAAAGAATTCCAGGTAGTGTGTGTCACCTACAAAAACAGTCACAGTACACGCCATACAAGAACACTGATATCAATGCCTGTGCATCCTTGTCAATGACATGGCATGTTCACTCTTTAGCCTGCGGTGGTCCATTTGCAAGGACAGGAAACGACCATCCAAGTGAGAGAAGGTGGGTTATCTATTGTTGTGTTTCTTATATGTAGACTCTCTCATAGTTACATATCTTTCTGGATGATGTCAGTGGCAATCCAAACAGAACATTATCTTCGCATGTCTATCTCGACTCAATCATTGCTCTCTTTTTTACAAAGTAGTTCAAGGTAACGACCAGTCTTAACCTTTGCCTTTTCCTGGTTTGCTATGATATGTTTAGACCTTTCTGAAGGCATCCTCAGGAACTGGAAGATGGTGTCCATACACCACCGTGTGTTTAAAATGCACTCTCGCTCTGGAGAGCTAGAGGTGCTGTTGGACGGTGTCTACTTCATATATAGTCAGGTAGAAGTGAGTACGGTCCTTGACGTAACTCTTGTAATTCAATGGTCATTTTAATATCCAAATCCTGTTTCCTTCTCTTAGTCATAAATTTTTACATTTTGAAACCTACTTTTGTACTTCCATCCATGTCTAAATGTAATTTTTTTTAATAGAAGCCCATGTCAGCTACTCAACTATCCAAATGTTTCAGCTGGACACAATATATCTTGTTTGGGCGAGCCTTCAGTCTTTCATAAATTTCCTCTCTCTGCATTTCACCAGGTGTACTACCTCAACTTCACAGACATTGCCAGCTACGAGGTGATGGTAGACTCCAAACCGTTTCTCCGCTGCACCTGCAGCATTGAGACAGGCCAGCGCAAGTTCAACACCTGCTACACAGCTGGGGTGAGCCTGCTTCGTGCTGGCCAGAAAATATCTATCCGCATAGTATATGAGGACACGCTCATCAGTATGACCAACCACACCACTTTCCTGGGAAGTGTCAGACTTGGAGAGATGCCATCTGCTGGACAGAACTGATAACTACTATAATCAGCCCTCTCATCGCAAGGGTGTCTGGATTTGAAGAAAAGGTTAGATCTGTGTGTTGAAACTTCCAGTCTTGCCCAGTGAGATGTGCTAGGACGACACTGAAACCCTGTGTGGTGATAAAGTTGAGGATCACTCAAGCTCACTTTCACAGCCCGGTTGAAAACAGGACGTGATGGACTGTTCTGCTTGTGCTTCCACTGATTCAGTGCTATTGGCCTTGATGAGCTGAATGTCTGTTTGCTCATCAAACAAATGTCACTATTTATAGTCGCCAGCCTCTCTGGCTCTCTTAATAACAAGGAAGGATACTGCTCAGACAGGTATTTTAAAATAATGAAATACTGTTGAAGGGTAATCTTGCATCTCCAAAAAGCACCAGCAATTACAAATTGTCATATTGTGATTTATTTGTACACTACTTAATTTAACTATATTACTACCTACTTGTGGTTTGCCATAAAAAGCAATAGATTCAAGCGCTAAAGCCCGTATTTTACGGAGTGGCAATGGCTTGCAAGTGTTTGCGAAGGTAGCCGATGTCGGGTTCCTTCAAGATTGCAAAGAGCCATAAAGACATTGGACATCTTCTGTTTGCAACCCTCAAAACGGTTTGTGAACGTCTTTGCGACGGTTTGTAACATTGAACGAACCCTGACGCAAACCTTCACCGCTCAGTGAGATCCGGGCTTTAAGTAAAAAAAAAAAAGGGTGGGAAAATCCAAGCAACTGGAGTCAAGAAGTATTCAGAGCATCAGCACTATTTTTTGCGCACATTTTGCACTACAATATCCCTGCAGAATATCAGTGATTTGTGACAGTGCTATTGTTGAGTTACCGTATGAATGCATACACGTGGAAAAAAATTTGTTTATACGTCTGTGTACATACTGTATATAAAAATGGGATATACTTTTGTAAATTGAGCTGATTGATGGATTAAAATGTTTTGTTCTGTCTAATTGTATGTCATTTATACTTGAATAGCCTGTGGTTACTGATTCTTAAGTTTTTCTATTTTCTTTCATGTGGAACTCATCTGTTACGAGCCTTTAAGTGATGTTCTGAGAGAGCCCATTGCCTTTATCCCTAAGGATAGTGTTCACCTTAGCAAAATTTTGAAACACATTTATAAGCAAGTATCTATGTTAGCTGTATGACTTCCTCCAGTGGAGAAATAATTTAACATTACATCGAGTTTTTTTTCCTCCTGAGTTTTTGGGTACACCGTTCCAGTGTTTGTAGAATAAAATATATTTTGCTTTCCAACAGTAAATGAAACCATCCCAATTTATGTGGTAAAAGGTGAACGAGCATATTGACAATATAATACAATAAGCAAAAAGTATTCTAGGTCAAGATGGATGTTGTATTACTGAGAGTTAAATCATTAGTGACGACCCAGACAGTGAGGTTAACAAAATGTTCTCTTCATGCTTTATTTTCCTTGGGAATTAATGCTGTCCAAACTACTCTCTGACTCTGTAATATGCCCAGAGGGTAAATCAAGAATATACAGAGCATGTGATCTGTTTCTAATAGCTGAGCCATAAATGCATTAGAGAAACTAATAGAAGTGGTGATATAGTTATTTGCGGAAAAAAAATATATATATATTGCCCCACCATAACTCAAGTATCATTTATAAATTATGTAAAGATAGGGGCCCCACAACAATAGTGAGGAGTTCAACAGTCACTTGTACTACTTGCAACAGATAAGCAATGCAAGTCAAAAGAAGTCTGCCTTAACAGTTAGATGAAGAATCAAAGTTTCGAATTTGTATTTGATAGCGGTTCTTGAGAACTCTCAAAATGTGTTCCAAAGAGGTGTCAGTGCAAGTGAAAAGGCTCATTTAGCAGTGAAACAGACCCAAAATAAGCAGAAATCTAAGGAGACCAAATCTATAATCTGGAAAGAATGCACTGGCCAGCATAGTAACAAAAAGATCTGGAAACATTTCACAGTAACTAAACAAGTCGGGTGTTCTACCGAGAAGCTTGGTGTATCATCGTCAAACTCTGCAAAAATAGATGCCTGAGGGTGAACATGAGGTCAAAATCACACTCAAAAACAGTTATACCATGCCTGCATGTGTGTGATCTGGTTATCTGTGTTGTGTGCAACACAAATATATAATGGAGTATGTTGAATTCCCCCTAAAGGGGTTTTAATCTTTCCATTAATCTATTTTTGATTTTCTTTTAGTTCATTATAGCTGTGGGTGAGTTTGAGCCTATCCCAGCTGACTTCGCAGGGCACATATAGAAACACAATCATTCCCACTCACATTCAAACCTAAGGACAATTTGGAGTTCTCAAATCCAATTTATTTGGTTGGTCACTGGAGATAGAGTCTGGGTGTGTCTGGGTCGCATCAAATGTTCCACAAAAAAGGGGCTCAAGTATTTTAAAAAGTACAACTATTCCAACCTTCTCAGTTTTAATTATTAACAGTTCCAAACATTAACGGTTCCTCAAAAAACTGTTAAGCTTTCATTTTGATACAGCAAATAAATGAAGATAAAGTTGACGCCTGTTTGCAGGATGCGGCAAGTGGAGCTGTTTGAGATGATAACAAACGGGCGACAGGAGCAGGAAACTGGCTGCCTCTGAGATCCAAATCAAAATAAATTAAATGCCCACCTCGGTTTTAGTAGTCATACGACTCATACTAATGTAAAGAAATTACTTGAGTTTAAAAGGATTATGTTTTCTAGCTCTCTTGGTGCATATGTGCCGCATCTTTGTTTACATCTGCTAACACCTCAGCCTGTTTAAGCATGTCTCTTTATACCTCGGCTGTGCTTCCATCCCCCTCCACACTGCTTGCTTGTTCTTCTCTGGACAATTTTAAAATATTTTCTAATTTGCCCATTCAAGAATACGGAAAGCATATACATTCATAATTCTTTACAAATAAAACTAACTAGCAAATAAAGTGGGCTAATACAAAATGTTGTAAACTGCTTCAGTAAGGTTAAAATATTGCTTATGCATGGGTCCACTATAATGGGTCCAACATGCCATAAAACATGATCACTTCAATGTGTAAAAGGCCATTTTAGACATAACAGTTATCCACTCTGCATGCATTAATTTTCTAAAAATAGCCTATCTAGTGTCCACAGCTGTTTCCCTTTTTTTATGAAGCGTGGCAGTAAAAAGGGTGTGTAAGAGGATGACAGTAGCAGTGGAACAGCAGAGGAAACATGGTGAAGCACATGCTTGCTAATCTCCTACTACTATGGTCACTAGGCCGTCAGCTTCAAACTGGGAAAATGGATGATGGTCCAAAGGTAGGCTCAAAGAGAGGAAATCATTAAACTCCTCACTTTATCTATTCATATAAATTTCTTCTGTGATCTTAAAAGTATGCCCTGATGATGATTAATGTTTCATTTCAAGGCGCAATCTTGGAGAAACCAGAACCTTGATTCTATCCCTCTGGATTTGGATGTACGACTGAGAAGCCTCGACCTATCCAATAATGTCATCAGGCGGTTATGCAAACTTGATTTGCCATACTTGGAGCAGCTGGACTTGAGCAGCAACCAGCTGGAGCTCATCTCTGAGGGAGCTCTCGGAGACCTGGCTCTGCTTGAGAAGCTGAATTTGTCTATGAATGCGCTGAACAACAACCTTGACAAAAACAGCAAAGGCCTACAATCCATTGGTGGACTGAAGAGTTTGGACATATCACTGAACAGTTTGGGGTATGAAGCGATGAAACTGTATCTACGAAACAAATCTTCTCTTGAGCAACTCAAGATGAGTGGGAATTCTTTAACGTGGCTCGCGCACTATTTGTTCAAAGAGAATGAAAACCTAAGGAGCATTATTATCGATGACAATCTGATATCAACAATTGATAGCGGAACATTTGAACCGCTCGGAAAACTAGAAAATCTTAACCTGGCCAAAAATAACCTTGCTCACATCTGTGATTTTAAACTACAGAAAGTTAAATATTTGAATCTGAGTAGAAATTCCATAGAGTTCTTTGTTACCGCTGAGGATAACCACATGTACAGTCTTGAAATACTTGACCTTAGTCATAACAAACTACTTTACTTCCCAATTCTCCCAAAATTTAACCAAATGAAATACCTTTATTTACATCATAATCTGGTGGGCACTTTAACTTCAGAGAAATCAATGGTATCAGAGGCTAATACCCTTTATAATGAAGTCGTCAGAAAGGGTGATTTTACAATTAGAAAAAATAAACTCCACTCAACCTGGAGAATGATGCCGCTGATCTATATTGACCTCCGCTACAACCACTTCACATCTTTTCCCCTGGAAACATTGAGCCTTCTCTCATCTTTGGAAGGGCTTGATTTCAGTTTTAACTGCGTGCAAAATCTCACATGGAATGTCCGACATGACAGTGCATCGGAATACCACAGGCAGCTCTATTTTCACTCCTTAAAGTACCTGAACATGCAAAGCAATGGACTTGTATCTGTTTCGCCGCTCTTTCTCAAGGCGCTCACACAAGTCGAGACAATAAATCTCCAAGACAACTCGGTGCAGCCTTGCGCTCCCGTGGGCCACGTGTACAGCTCCTTATCACCACAACAACTTAACTTGAACTCATCCTGTGTTTCCTTTGGAAAATTAAAAACTCTCAAACATCTGAGCCTTGAAGATAACAACATAAAGATTCTTCAGGCAAATGCATTCCAGGAAAGTTCTTTGGTGTCCCTCAACCTAGCTAGAAATCCTCACATGGTCATGCAAGTTGATTCACTGGATGACATACAAGAAACTCTTCAGTCGTTGGCGATCAGTGAATTGAACATGACCAATTCCGAACTGTTCTTGCCCTGCATGCCAATGCTAATGCATCTGAACATATCCAACAATAATCTAAATGTTTTACCGCAGAGTTTAAATTGCTCTCCTCTGAGAGAACTCAGCATAAGGAACAATGCCTTTGTGTCTTTGAACTACTCGTTGATTCTAGCGTTATCAGCACACCTTGATGTTTTGTATTTGAGTGGAAATCACTTTACCTGTTGTGACAGTAATTGGCTGAGCGCTCTGAATAATTCCAGGATTAAAATGCCTGACATCACTCACACTGAATGCTTTACCGGTGACGGCAGTATCCCTATCGAAGAGTATTTGAAAAGTTATTCGCTGTATTGTACACTTCACATGAAAGGGATTTACTTTGGACAAATCATAATAGTTGTTTTGTTTGTAACTGTATTGATAACGGTGTTCATTATGTTCGCTCGAAAAATGTGTTGTCGAAAAACGTCATTCATAGTGTGACAAAACTGTGCAGTGTAAAAAGATTCAAGATAAACCTGTATCAAAAAATATTCTGTTTAAAGTGACAATGTCAAATTAGCAGGATGTGTATTTTTTCATGCTGTCAGAAACGCGAGTACAATGGCGGTGATCCTGCGCTGTCCAGCCACATCTACGTGCGTGACAGCACTCACCATGTTTCAGCACGCCATCCAGACCCAGCCAGCTCCCTTGCGGTTGGATCTTCCTGTCTGATAAGCCTGTTGATAAATTGAGTGTGAGCAGAAGAATATACTGTATATAAGCAATTAAACAAACTTGCATCCAAATCACTAAGAAATCAAACTATGAATAGTAGAGGTGAAGTAGCAGAAGCCTTAGCAATGGATTTGACCATTAGCGCAATGCACAGGATGTCTGGCTAGCTACTATGCGTCCGAGTATTATGACATCGCCATTCAGCATTACGGTTTTTTTGTGTGATTTTTTTTCCATTTGATTTACAATCAACAGGTAAACTCGAGGGGCTGGTGAAAAAAAAAACATTCTAAATGTTGGTTTCAACATGTGCAGTTAATAAACATTTTTTGGTAACAGTTTGACCACAGAACACTTCTATTTCCATCCGACTTTTTAAACTACTTGTCCTGAGGTCGAATCTAGAACCTTTCGCAGTGGAAGAGGTGTACAACCTTGACCGGTTGCTAGTCCATCACATTATTTCTATTTCTATATTATTTCTAAAATGAAAATTGATCTCAAAACCAAACAAATTGGAAGTAAAGTTACTAAGAAAAGATTGTGTTTAACCTCTGACCCTTTAAGTCCTTCCGTGCTGTATAAATAAGTAACTGTGTTGTTCCTACAACAAATCTCCCAGAAATTGCACCCTCTGTGACTAATGGTGATAAAATTAGCAGTCTTCCGTTTTCAAATCGATGTGAAATGCTTCTTTGTGACCTAAACTGCCTAATTGCAAATGACCAGAATAGCATTTGTCCTGGAGCACATTGAGACCACTGGCAGAAGTAATAAAATAAGGTTAAAATAACAAATAAATGGAGTGTCATCTCCATTAAACCACTAATGACCCATTTAGTGAGGGATGGACTGGTTACAAATTAAAAGCAAACATTTTTAAGATTCGAGACTATTTTACCACCTCGGTCAGCAATCCTACGCTTGTGCTTGCAGACACATGTCTCATTTTCAGTGATACTAGCGCCTTTAGTAGTGATAACAGTAATAATGAACGAAAAGGGCCAGTATGCTCTTGAGCAATAAAACAGCCCCACCCACATTTGGGGTACTTAATCAGATAGCAGCCTGACAAGTCCATGCAAAAAGGACAGGAAAGTGATTGTATTGAATGTTGGTGTAAAATAATGGGAATGTAAGGATCAAATTATTTCAATTATTCTCAGGTGGTGATTAATGGAGCCTGGAATTCAAATCGAATCACCTGTTTGCGTGAACTGATAAACTTGCGAAGACTTGCCATCCATGCCCAATTAAACATAACTTAATACTGAATAGAATCCTGTACACAAAGAGATGCTATATTTAGGATTGTGGTGAAACCAGGTGTCTACTGCTGAAAAGCTGTTCCAAGTGAATGCCAGATCACTCACAATGACAAAAAAAAAAAATTGCTTTGTATTGTATCGAGTATATTTCTATCCAGAGAAAATGAGAGCTTTTAATTATCTCTTGTCATGTGAATCAAAGTGAGGTCTCTCGTATGGTTCATGGTATGGTTTGGTTGAATGTTTGATATTTGCCCTGCGATCGACTTGCAACCAGTCCAGAGTTTGGACTTCCTCTTATTTACAGTAAAGTCACCTGGGGTAAGCCACTAGGTGACCTTAAATAGGGCTTGCACCACATCCACAACGGTGGCCTGGCTAATATTTGCCATATTTGTCATTGGTTGCTCTTTCATATTTTTCTACAGTAGGCCTACAGACTACAAATATTTTACTTTTTTTTTTTTTTATGTTCATCTTTTAATTATTTTTACCAGGAGAAACCAAGCTTAAACTTTAAGGAAGTAACTCCAAAAGGTTGTACTTGTTTGTCACAAATATACTTACTGCAAAGTCTCATCGTGGCAGAATTCAGGGGCTATTTTCTCCAGCAGGAACTGGGGTGTCAGTCAAAGTGGACGGAACTATAAAAACAGTACAAGTACCAGTCAATGTACAGTATTGCAATCTTCAAGCTTCTTCTAGGGAAAAAAATATACCAGGAAAAGCATGCTCGAACAGCTGAACTTTTTCTGGAATCAATCAGATACTGTATTTAACTTGAGTTTGAATGTGTTTATTATTTTAATCTGACCACAGCCAGAGTTAACTAAATGATCTGTTATATCTATTATAGTTTTGTTTTTTTACTAATTTAAGTTATACGGGTTATAGGTCACATTGATGGTGTTAAAGGTTTTGAAGTGATTTACCTTGGCCTCATTTTTTTACAACCCAAAAACCTGGCATTTGAGTATGGGTCTGTGCATTTTTATATCCACTAAATGCTCTTCCATAATATGGCAGAAGGTACAATTAAACTGTGTATTCACTCGTTGCCCTTCGGACAACAGAATATGATTTATGTTTAACTGAACATGCCTATATTTTACACCAAAGTACATTTGTGAATAACGGAAACGAGATAATTGTTTTTGGTTTGTTGACCTGCCATCACATTTTTATAGAGTAAAACAGTGTTTCTCAACCTAGATAGTAGTGTGCCCCGAGAACCAGGGTTGAGAAACACTTGTGTAAAATATATGCGCCTTTAACCTACTTTTGTCAGAAGAGAATGCACGCTAGCAAATAACACGAAGTAGTCCAGAATTAATTAAAAAAAAAAATGTTTCCGTTGATTAAAAAAAACGCTAATGTCATCTAGCTAATGGCTCGTAGCAATGTCGGACAACATGGTGGACAACCTCTTCTCTTGATTGTCTACAGGTGACGTCGACTTCGACAACATTTTACACCCACAGTCCAAATAATATAACCAGTAAAAACGGTTAGGAAAGGCAAAATGATGTTTTCCTTGTTTTTCATTATTGTTTTTATTTCTCTGCGAGCGGCCGAACTAGTGTAGTGATTAGTGAAGACGTGTTAGCGCTCTGCCATACGAGTACAGAAAATGATGAACTCCTCACCAACAATGACGCCTCAGATACTGCTGCTTCATTCCCACGCTGCCAACCAGATACTTTTAAAAGTTTTGCTGTTGGAATCTGCTCGGAACAAGCTGGAACAGGAGCTTCGCGTCATCACTAACAAGGTACAGTAACGACTAAAACGACAATCCAGTAGGACATTAGCTAGCAAACAGGTGGTCGACCGATCCCTCCCGTGAAAATAACACCTTTTAAAAGGGTTACGTTATGAAATGTAAACCTATTTGTACCTTTTATTTTGTTTTAGAAGCCCCATAATCTCGCGTCTCGATTTCCAAAGCCAATTTTGACGTACGTGTATTTTGTACAATATGTCGCCATTATATAGATGTGATAATGTCGTTTTTCCTCCACAAAAACATCGCATAAAGCACCAGGGGTGGCTCAGTTAAAAACACGATGTTCATTATTTGTACTTACCGGTGAACTGCTGTGTTTTGTTTTTGTAAGTGTTAAAATAGGTTAATCAAAATATTACCAACGTATTTTAATAAGGAAGTGCAATTCTGTACAAAGGTTGACACGTTTTGTGTGTGCGTGTTTTAAGACATAGTAAATATCAGAGATGGGTAACTTAAATGCTGGAGGCCACATTGTTTCATCAGTGCTACTGAGGTGTGTGTGTGTGGGGGGGGGGAGCACATTGCACCACACACTTGCTAAACCAATGTATGACAAATATGGACAGAATATGTGCCAAATGTGTGCTCTTAATGTATTTCATTTTTGATTTTGGACAATTCCTCAATATCTGAGCATTGCTGATATTTCCGCAATGCATTGTGACGCTTCCTTTACACGGTGAAAACAGTGTGTTGTATTGCTTTTGCCTGTGGCCAGAATACAAACTAGGCAGATTGGTGTAGTAGTCAAACAGACAATTCATCAATTTTTGGAAATAAATAATAATCCTCACAAATCAAATACAGCGTTGTCGTATAGCACAATAAAAGACCCAGTGTAAGCGTAACTAAGACATGTCTGCCATCTAGTGGTGATTGGTGATGTTACAATTTAAAACCACACGGATTTGTGTTTGTTTGTTTGTTTGTTTTCTTTCATTCTTTTTTCAGATTTTGGGTTATTCAATATTTCCCCCCAGGATTTTTTTTCCCTATTTCCCCCCTTTTTTTGTAATCGGATATTGAATGTTTATGAGTGTTTTTTGCGGCATTATTTTGTATTAAAAATAATAATAAGTTGTTGAATTGCTCTTCCATGAAGGTATATCAAGATGTCCAAGTGTTCCTGACGTCGTCGTTTTCAACAAGTGTCTACAATGACATCTCCAACGCTTTAGATGAGAAATGTCAATTAATAGACAGGGTCTCAGTTCTGCTGAAGGACCTAACATTCGGTAAGTCAACTAGGAAAGCCTTAAGAATGATACCACATTTGCGATTTAGGCAGTATTTCCTGTTCAGCTTCATTCATCTGATTACTCTCTTTCCCTGCCTTCTGATAGAACCTAAAATTTATCAGCACCCTTTACACAAAAGTGGGGTAACAGCAAACCTATGCCAACCATTTGAAGTTAAAAGGCCCCTGTACGCGGATGCACTCAGGTTTGGGCCCTTGCAGAACTCCATTATGGCTACTTCCATTGTCAAAGCAGTCCAGGGCCTGAGAGCTAGACTTGGCGTTCAATGGCTGACTGGGTTCCTCACCACTCACATCCCAGCAGTACAGATGGATAAAAGGCCAGTTGAAAACTGCTGTGTTGATACTGTCTCCTCGCCATTAAGCTATAATGTTGAAGAGCAAGAAACACAAATACAAGTTGAAGAGAAATGCCAACCCGAGGCTGCGATTGTTCCTGCTGCCCTCATTAAGAGCCTTAAGGTCAACACAGAGTCAACTCAGAAGTTTATTTGGGGGCCTGAAGATGTTGTTTATATGCAACACAATAAAAAAACTACTACCCAAATTCTACACATCCTAAAAGCAAAAGCAAAAACCGAGGAGTCACTGGATGCCTTTTCTTTCACAGTGCTCGGAAAGCCGTCTGTGGAAACACACCGTGACGGTCCTCCTGTCAGACACACGTCACGTGAGCTGATTGATGCCAATGCTTCAAAGACGCTTCTTGCAGATACATTAGACCACGTCCCTCTTTTCAAGCTCAAAAGGGTGGATTCAAATGGCTTGCTTACATATTCTTGTGTGATTGCCACCAAGACTGAATTGTGGGATTTTGGAGCTATTGAGGCAATTGTCACACCAGATGAGGCCAAGGAAAAAACAATGAAGCGGTGCTCTGACAACGATGACCGTGAAAAGTCTGAGGGAGACGAGGCTTGCATGACTAAATCCCCAACATTCCCATGTGAAAATTCTGAAAATGATTCTCCCAAAAATCCCCAAACTGAGTCAACAAAAATTCCCAAGTTCCAAGTGCGCAAGTTTGAAGAACTCGAGGTTGTTGTGTCCCATATTCTGAGTCCAAGCAACTTCTACATCCAGCACGTCGACTCCATCACCAAGCTGCAGGCGCTTTTTACTGGGTAAGTTATTTCATCCCCATCTGCTTTTTCTCAGCTTTTTACAGCCCTCGCTGATTCTGTGATCACATTTTCAGAACTTTCGGGGCACTTATCCTTATTGTTCATTACTGTTCTTTGTAGATCTCCCTCCTCCCCCTGTTTTTTTTTTTTTTTTTTTTTTTTAATATTCCACATGTTTTTGATTGCTATTACGTTTTTTCGGTCCTCAAGTTGCAGCTGGGAACCCAGTAGTTCATATGCGGAGCAGAACTGCATTCCAGACATCGGAGCCCATGTAATGGCCCGGTTCCCTAAGCAAGAACAATGGTGCAGGGCTCAGGTGACAAAGATATGTGGTGTAAGCAAAGGTGGGTCCTTGTATTTGTGTTGGAGGTTTGTAGAGGTAACCATTAGGTTAGTCATAAGCAACTGGCAGAAGTCATCCACTCTGCAGTTGGACACTGAGTCTCTTGTTTATTCAAGTAAATGAAAATAAATGTTGGGATAAAAACAATGTATTTTTTTCTATTTCTAATTCAATTATGTTCTATGCACCCCCACTTGTTTAAACACGGCATTCTGATTAATACTGTTTTGGGGAATGTGTATTAAGCAGAAAAATCCACCCATTTTTTATCCATTTCAGGGGGCAGCCATTTTGCCACATGCTATTGACAGAAAATGACATCACAGTTGCTCACGGCCGAGGTAATGACCAATCACGCCTCACCTGTTTCCTGAGTTTGGTCATGTGGCGTTTGCAAGCTGATTGGGTCGTTATGTGATATTGTCAGTCAACAGCAAGTCGCAAAATGGCCGTCCACTGAGATAGATAAAAATGGATGGATTATTCTCGAGCTGGGTATCGATTCTAATTTCCTCAATCAATTCGATTTCGATTCACAAGAGTTTGATTTCGATTTATTTTGCCCTATTCGATTAAATCCGATTCACTTCCCTTCAATCTGTGATATTGATTAATTGAATAACATCAATTCTTCTTAAATATCAAGGATATGATTAAAAACTCCACAAACATTCAATTTTGTGGAGGCAGTAACTGGTTAAATGGTTTAGTTTATTAAAGAAAGTAACATGTTATAATCACCGACACAAACACTGACACCAGCAAGGATGAGATGAAAATATTTTCAGAATTCAAATTTAGTAATTGTAAATATAAAGTTTTAAAAAATCTGAATTTTCTTAAAGTGCAATAAGTCAGGTCTTTAAGAAATGTGAGAATACTTTTAAATTAATGTGAACAGTCAATTTCAAGCAAACAGTAAGATACAAAAAATGGCCTTTAAAGTTCTATTTTATTATGAATTTATGGGAAAAAGAGATATTAAAATAATTGAATCATGGTTTTATGAATCAATATCGGGATTGAAAAGGAAACTCGATTCGATATCGATTTATTTATTTATTTTTAAACCCAGCCCTAGATTGTTCTGCTGTCCAAATACTAATAGAACATATTATTGTAAAGATAACTTTTTGGTTGACATCCACTTAAAAAAAAAATAAAAAATTTAACTATTATGATGGTAGGTTGCATTAGTGGGTTCAAATTACAGTCTGGCCATTTTAATAGTCAAAGTTGCCCATCCCTGCTACAGGTGAGGTCGTAGCGTCTCATTTCACTTGTCTGCTGCCTCCTGGCGGAGACACCTTTATGTATTCTGGCTCTTAATCACAAGATGAAACCACTGACGGGGCCGAGTTTGAGACTTCCATCAAGGTGGAGGTGAGGAGGCTGGATCACGGCGACACCGCCTGCGTGTCACTGTATAACCTCCAGGAGCCGAGCCCAGAAATGTGCAACTTACCACTCCAGGCAACACAAGTCTCAATGGCAAATGTGAGTAGCTCCTTTTTAATTATTTTAACAGCAATATTGCCTTCATGATGTTCCACACGCATGGAAGATCATCAAAAGCGCCAAGACTGTTTCGAGACCACATGTGTGAACTGATATGATCGACGTTAATGTGGTTCTATCAACAGCGCCGAGGCATAAAATAAGGCTGCAATCACTTTTTGTGACCAACAGCGTCTCAGATGAAAGTTGATTTGCTGATGCTCAATCTGCTCTGCTTTCTGTCCCACATGCTGGGGGCGGAGGCTCAGCAGACAGAACAGCTCACAAAATGACAGCTTCAACATCATCTAGTGATTATGACCTCGTCCTCTCCGTGCAGCAGATCTTTGGATCTGTTTATTTTTATTGTTTTTTACAAGGCCAAGAAAATAAAGGAAATAAAATACGGGAGTCGCTGCTCATCCAGGAGACTTCTGAGGGAGGCCGCATCCGTTGTATTTGTGCACTATATTCATATTTTTTGGAGGAGAAAAAAAGTCAATAAGTTACTAACAGACCACTTGGGGTTTCTCAAGAGACCACCACTGGTCTGCCGACGATACTTTAAAAAAACACTTCATTTTCTCAACATAATTATTCACACTCTTATCCCTTACCAAAGATACTGTAGCTACTGAGAAAGGAAACTTCTTCTTCTTTTTTTTTTCTCCGCATGTGTTTTGTCTACTGCCTCCCCTTTTTATAGGTGGTTCCTATAAATGGGACAGACTGGTCCGAAGAAGCAGTTGACTGGTTTAGAGCAATGGTGCACAACCGGACATTCTATGCCAGAATTTACACAAACGAGCCCGGCGTGTCAGTAGAGCTTTTCTTGGAAAAAGGGAAGCTTGGAGTGATGAGGTACTGTGAAGAGTGGCCAGTTAATCAATTAAAAGCATATGATTATCTCATTTCTAAATCGATGGAAAACCTCATAAAGTTATGTTGACACAGGCTAACTTTTTCCTGATGATGTGTTTACAGCAGTCTTTATTGAGCCAAGGCACATGCTTCACATTGGAAAAATCTCACCGCCTTCTGTCATCTCGTTAAGAGCATTGAATTGTTGTGCATGGTAATCTACATGGTTGGTAAAGATAAATTAACACAAACTGGTTGAGAATAGAGAATAGTCTTTGTTTTCGCAATACTGCATATGTAGTCATACACACGCTAATGACACACGCTAACGATGATCGGATATATAATAGAGGGAAGCCACTATTTAAGGATCTACTTTACAATTTGTCAAAATGGTTGCTGTGGAAAAAGGCAACTAAAACAACAAGCTTGGGATTGCCTGCTTTTGCACAGTATACTGTACAGTATTTACGCATATAGTATACAGTATAGGGATGTAACGATATCCGTAGCTACCGGGTCTGTGTCATTTGTGCGTTGCAGGAGGGGCCCGCCATTGTCTTTGCGACTAGCCCAGAACGGACATGCAAAACACAGCAAACTGAAGAATATTAGTTTCCAGAAAAACAGTAAGGATTTCAACTCAGAATGTGATTCTACTTCTTCTGGTTGCATACATACAACTGCATAGAAAGTCGGGTCGGCTAGTAGCTGATGACTAATTTGATATGTTTTCACTGTACTATAAAAAAAAAAAAAGATAATTTAAATCACAGGAAGGAGGTATTGCGTTCGAATAATCAATTTTTACCGAAAAGGAACAGCTGATACATCAAATTTATGCAGAACATGCATAAACAAGAGTATCAACATGGCCTTGGCCCTTGGTGAATGCTTGCACACTGTTGCTGTATGCGAGTCTGCCTCCTCCTCAAGCCAAAAACACGTGATTAGCGACTAGTCGACCCCATGCTCTCGACTGCACTATGAAGTAGGAAATTTGCCAAGTCTGTACAACCCGTACTACTAGCACTACGCTGTCAGATGGCTACTCCTAACTAGATCGTTTACTTTTCAGACCGTGTTCAAGTCCAATTGAGAAAACAGGATTCCGACTGGGAGAAGTACCTCATCTCATGCTACACTCAGCAAAAAAACTAGCCGAAAGAAAAGTTATGTATGCTTTAATGTCTTAAAATAGGTGATAGTGATGCTTTGTAGAAGGTTATTCTTAAATAGGGCTGTTTCTTAAGTGAACTGACTTTTGTCATGTATCAGCAAGCATGTGTAGTTTTATGTAATGGCTTAGAACAAAGTGCACCCATTTTTAGCCACTATTGTTGTTATTAAAACTGTGTTCTGCTCTTTCATTTTCAATTTGACATTTTTAGTTTATTCTAATATTGACTAAGGCTCAACAAAGTTTAAAAGAAGTCTCGTTATTTCAGGTTCCTGTCTTCCAAAGACGTCGTACATCATGGTTTCCATCAACTCAGGAAATAGTTCTTCCGGCAATTACAAGTAGTCGGTGTCAGATTCAAGACTAAAGCGGAAGTGAAGTCAGTTTTCTTTACAATATGTTCTTTGCCCCACTTGTCTAAAAATACAATTCTGATAATTAATATTGGACTGGTGGAATATTATTTAGTAAAAAAAAAAAAAAAAAGTACCACTGATTGTCACACCCGCCTAAGTGGGGTGAAATTCAAAATCACCAAATGATTCCTGAACGCGGCCCTTGCTTTTGCTCACCGCTCCCTCAGCGGTTGGGTCAAATGCAGCGAACCAATTTCGCCCGACTTAGGTGGGTGTGACAATCAGTGGTCCTTAAACTTATATATTATTTAAACAGCAAAATCCACCTGTTTTTATCAACCTGACAAAGTGGTTATTTTGCCACTTGCTGTCGACTGAAAATGACATCACAGTGTCTGCCCTAAGGGCTCGGGTAACAACCAATCACGGCTCACCTGTTTTCCCGACTTGGTCATGTGACGTTTGGATGCTGAGCCTTTAGGCATTGTGATGTAATTTATATTGACAGCAACTGGCAAAATAGCCACTCCTCAGATAGATAAAAATGGGTGGATTTTATTGCTTAATTAATATTCAACAAACACAATGTTAATTAAATAGCGTGTTTAGAGTAGTGGAGCTGCATAGAATTTTTTTTACTTGACTTCTGTTTTAACTTTTTGTCTGCATAAATTTTACTTTGGTTAATATTGAGTACCTATACAATATCATTTCAGTCTACATACAGTACAGTGTATGCACCACTGCTTGTTAAGAGAGGGGGAAAAAAGCTATTTAGAGAATGAGTGAATTGAAAATGTCAGCCGGCCACCTCTTCCCTCCCACTACATTGTCATGAGTGACGCACTCAGTCTTTGTACACTGCGAACAATCCACCATGTTTTAGGGGTTTTGTTTTGTTTTTGTTTTTTATTTTGCCCGTTCAGATGTTCAGCTGTCGTCAGAAGAGATGCAAATTTCTACTTGATTTTCGAGCCAAATGATGTTTGAGAGTCAGGCATGTGAGCAACCAGTATCTTCACAGTGATTGCATTAGCTTTGCTACCAGAAGCATTCTATTATGTTACAGTACAAGAAGTGAGGTTTTGTGTCGTGATGTTGTTGTTTAAGACTGCAAAGTGACTACAAAAAGTAATTCTGTCTACAAAAATGTTTTACGGTCACAAAAGATTTTATTTTTAATTATGAGAGTCATTTAAGTGAATATATATTACAATTCAAAGTTAAAATGTATACTTAGATCAGTCTTTGTAGTGTTTATTTGCATATCTGATGAATGTTAAATAGGTTCTAAACAAATTTCAATCACAATATTTCAGTTAGGCCATATAAAAACTTCTTACCCCCAAAAAATAGGTCTTTATTGAACTACACTTTATCTATTTGAGTAATCTGACCTTTTTTTTTAACTCCTTCGTCATCTGGGGTAGTTGAGGCCTAGGTAAAGTTTACCTCTGAGAAATGTTACCTGACTAGGTTAGAATTTAAAGACTGCTTTAAAACTTTATGACTCTCGCATCACGACTTCTTCCATGAAGGGTTGTCCAGAGTTGAAGAGTTAATACATCATCTTGACACGTGCAACCTGTCAGTGACAGCAGCTCAGGTCAAAGGCCTCCTTCAGCCTTCTGCCCTCCCTAGCACAATAAATAATGAGGCATGGTTGTGTCCACACAGATTCCTTCTTAAGCCCGGGGGTAGGCGGAAATCGAGGCGTTTGATGTGAAAGAGTCTTGTTGCAGCGCAATAAAGAATGCTATTGTATGGTAATGCTTTAGACAAGACCATATGACCACTACGGTGCAGGGCACTGGCTTGTGGCGGAGGAATGATTAGCATTTTCCCAACGCATGGTGTTCTCAACACTGCATTTTGATTTGCTGAAAAAGAAAAACATTTTCAATTCATTTCTCCCTGGTTTGTACACTTTGCGTGTACCATCACCGCTGAAGGTAAAATGCATGCTTTTATCTTTTGCTTGTATTACTTTTAAAGAGGTCAGAACTGGTGTGGATAATTGCCAATATTACCCAGATGACCGTCTAACTTTAAATTGTTTGCAACTGTATCGGAACATCTTTTCAATAGCAAAGTCGGTGGTTAAAAGTCTTTTGCAAAAACAATAGAAGCCTTTCACTCATGTCTGCTTCCTTGGAGGAATTTGTTGGCATTCTGTCTGGAACTGGGCTGTAGGTCCGTTTGGAAGTTCCGTATTAATACAGGGCGAGCTATCACGTGGCTCAGCGGGTGTTCGACAATTGGCTTCGACTTTTTGCGTCTTGTGACGGTGCTAGGCCATCGCCCCTGCTTTTATAGACCCAACGCACATCTTGGCATTTCCTGTCGTCGATCATAGTCAACTCATCGGTTAGGATGGTCTCCTTTGGACCGGGAACTGCTTACGCCGCTTGCACAGCCGGCTAAGCCTGGTAAAGATCGAAAGCTAATATTACAACTTTTAATAAGAAGTAATAAGTTGTTGAAGGAATTTCAACGACATGTAACATGTTCTTCATAAGTGTAAATATTTACAATTGTATTGTTTTTCAGCTCTGGAGTCGAAAATGAACTGGGGGTCCTTTTACGCCTTAATCAGCGGCGTAAACAGGCACTCAACGGGCATTGGACGCATTTGGCTCTCCGTCATCTTCATTTTCCGTATCCTGGTCCTGGTGGTTGCGGCGGAGAGCGTCTGGGGAGACGAGAAGTCTCAGTTCACCTGCAACACCCAACAGCCCGGCTGCAACAGCGTCTGCTACGACCAGTTCTTTCCCATCTCGAACATCCGCCTATGGGCGCTTCAGCTTATCCTGGTCTCCACCCCGGCACTTCTTGTAGCCATGCATGTGGCCCATCGCCGCCACATTGAAAAGAAGATCCTAAAGCGGGCGGGCCGTAACAGTCCGAAGGAGCTGGAGCACATCAAGAACCAGAAGTTTCTCATCACCGGAGCACTTTGGTGGACCTACATGATCAGCATTGTTTTCCGAATCCTCTTTGAGGTTGCTTTCCTTTACATTTTCTACATGATCTACCCTGGCTTCAGGATGGTGCGCTTGGTGAAGTGCGATTCGTACCCGTGCCCCAACACGGTGGATTGTTTTGTTTCCAGGCCCACAGAGAAGACCATCTTCACTGTTTTCATGCTGGCCGTGTCCGGAGTTTGCGTGTTGCTCAACCTGGCCGAGGTGGTCTACCTCATGAGCAGGGCGTGCAAACGGTTCCTTCGCCGCAATGAGGAAGAGTCCAAAGTGGACTGGATGAGTCAAAAATTGTCTTCCTACAAAATGAGATCAATCAGCTGATAATGCACTTTTTTTTTTACTGTGAGAGGTGATTCTTCTTTTAAACTAAATATCCACAGAGAATGTTGCTCAGTATTCATGCTATACTATTTATTTGCAGTGTAAAATTTATTATAATTATTTATCAGCTGTCAGCAACAGTTTTTCAATTTCAGTTTTTACTAACGTGGTATTTGCGTCATATCTTGAAGATAGGTAAAAATATGTGCACCCTATCAGTTCTAGTCTATGTTTGAATTAAAAACAACTCGTTCACAATTTGAACTGCTGTTAACAATTTTCTTTGGTACGTATACAGTAGGTATAATCAGAGCCGGTCCAGGGCATAGGCAAACTAGGCGGCCGCCTAGGGCGCTATCTAGTGGAAATTGCAGGCAAAAAAAAAGGATACAGGAAAAGGTCTCATAAACCGGTCGGAACTGACGTAAGTAGCCGACGTAGCGCCGGCTTCCAAGTGCAGAGAAGACATGTGCGCGCCACAGGAAATCTGAGAAAACTAAAGTTTACAACTAATTCAGTGAACGTTAGCACCTGGCTGAGAAGGGAACGAGGTTCGTATTGGAGCAATGTTTCATTGTTGAACTAATGTTGCTATTTTTCATGTTCATTGTGTAATTTATTGCATAATAAAATGTTACAGTTTTCGTCCACTGGAGTGTGCTAACGCTCCTTAGTAAATATTTAGCAATGCTATTGCTCAAAATTCTGTTTTATTGACTAAGAATCTGTATTTCTGTATGGTTTATTTTTGTTTTAAAGCAAGGTTCAAATGTTTATTTACAATATAAATTGGACTCAAGAAATTGCCGAGGCTAAAAAATGTAATAATTTAAGGCAATTCATTTATATGTATATGGTAGGGTGACCAAATGTATCCTCTTTGGGAGGACAGACCATTTTCTTACGTCCTGTTGGGACGTCCGGGGTTTTTATAAATTCATGAAAATGTCCAGTTGGCATTGCGTGGCTAATAGGAGGTGAAGTACGCTGTGTCTGCGACTGTTACCCCAATTTCAAATGGGAATATGGTCACCCTAGTATATGGCTTAAATACGGTAAAAGGATACACAAAACATATTGTTTGAGTTATTAATGGCAATTTTTGTTTATTTGTATTGTAGCTCTTACAGTGTGTTCACACAAAGGAAGATTTAATAAAAGTTGAAAACCATCAGTTGGAGAGACCACCTTTATTTCAACCAAGGATGCTACAAAATGTTATAGAGCATATACATTTTAGTTATTTTACATTATTATGTTTTACATTATTTATATGTTATATTTTATATAATAGTTATTTTTTTATGACTTCTAGTCCAAATAAATATGAGATCATGACCTGGCACCCTGAATCTGACCTGCTGCTGCTGTTTACAGTGAAAGTTAGGGGGAGGGGTCGCGCATCATCTCGGAGTGTTAGCGCTATTGATAGATGGATGGCTCGCTTATGTTGATGCCTGTACATCAAAAACCTAATTTGTTGGAATTAAGATGTTTCTGGGGTTGGTGAAAGACTCTGGTTGGTAACCCGGTGGGTAGTAGGTGATGTCTGGTCGGTGCTGGATTTCACTTTCCTTTCTTTTCTTTGATCCTTCCTCGGGTTTCCTGACAACCTCACGACTCTAGCTGGATTCTGCACATACTCGCGCACATACAAAATAAAAAAATAAAATATATATATTAAAAAAGAAGAGAGAGAGAGAGCAATGATGATGACATGTCGAATCGGTAAAATTACCGAATGAACAATACTGAGCTCTCTCTTAAAAAAAATATAATATATATATATATATATATATATATATACATCAAAAACCTTTACAATGAAAAGGGCCAAGCCCTCGGGTACTGCATTAAGAAAGCAGCGAAAGGAGGACCAAGTCACCTAGGGCCGGCACCGGGTATAAAAAGTCGACACAAATTCCAGGGTTTTGTGATTTAAAAAAAAAAATGAGATCAAGATACCTGTAACAACATACTTTTTTTCAAGAGGGGAAGTGCAAGTAAGAGATGACAAAATCTCGCAACACACTTGGGGAAATGTGTTATGGTTCCATAAATGGTTGAAGGTTGAACAGTTTTTGTCCTAATTCCATAAGTGTGTTAGACACAAAAAACAAAATTGCTCACTGGAGTGAAATGTGGTGGCAGCATCATGTGTTGGGGTTGTTTTTCATCAGCTGGAATTGGGAACGTTGTCAAGGTTTTTAAGTTATGAACATTTCAAAATCTTCTTTGCAGGAAAGCAAAAGTATTTTATCATGAAAAGGTGAACATCTGAACTTTATTCAGGTTCACATTTCAAATGGCAAATATTTGCTGACTCATTTTACATGAGTTTGATTGGTTAATTCTGAACACGGCTACATCCAAGTTATAAAGGCGTGCACACTTGTGCAAACACATTTAGTTAATATTCTTGCCTCCCCAAATTTTTTTAAATAATTTGGGAGTCTCATTTTCATCACAAAAAAGTGGCATTTGAACAGGTTTTTTTTTTCATCCACTGTGCCATATACCCACTTGTAATCATGTTCATGTTTTAAATCGCATCCGCATGGAATTTCACTGCATTGTACTGACAGCAAATATTTGAAAAAATACTAACTTGTATTAGATATTCTTGGATTGGGTTTTTGTTCTACGGTTCTTATAAAATTAGTGTATGTTGAGTGCATCTAACCCCAAGTGTCATGCTGACACATGTATCAGAGGGTTTAAATCAGTTAATCCCAAAGTGTGGTACGAGTATCATTAGTGGTAGGCGGTCTCCCTCTATAGTGGCACACAAAAGAATCATGGAATTGTTTTTTTACTGAACTTTTATATGCAATACATTTTATTTTGTAGAGTGGCTTACAATAATGCAAAATGTACTTTTCAGGAATAAAACCTCTGCATTGCTTTTAATGAGCACTTGGGCCTATTCTGCTTCTGTATTTTATTGTTGGTCATTATTGTACTTGGAGAGCAAAGTAAGTATTTTATTAGTGGTGTAAAAAGATTGAGAATGACAGAGTAGTGTAATTCATACAAAATATTGTACAGAACAGCTCTTAAGTCCTTCTGTGGTTGTGTAATCTTGCTGCCGCTAATGTTGCATGCATGTGTTCGTGATTGAAATAGTTTATTGGTGCCAGAAAACATCATACAGCAATTTTCCAATACTGTTTTTCACATGTTAGTGCATTACCAACAACTACTGGTGAAACCACAAATTATGCTCAGCTGCTTCGTTCAGTAGCGCATTGCAAGAAGCAGCATTTGTTAGTTGATGCGGCTAATTAAAAGTAAATGCAGCATCCCGACATCTTGTGTGACATTATACATTGATGGTTTTACCTTTTTGACTTTCATTTTTACCTTATAGCTTTCAGCAGCGGAGCAAAAACAAGAAGCTGGAACGGATTGGAGACATATCCATTCGTTTCTAAGGGGAAAGTGTTTTGCATTACAAACTCTTATCTCAAGGCACCATTTAATCTAAATCTCCAAATTACTAATCATTGACTATGTTCCTTTTTATTGCTGATCATTGCTGCTTTTGCTCCTTTCTTTCCACTGTGAGGATGCAAAGGCCTACTCATCTCCAAATCATGCCCCCACCCAATGATAGTAGAGACCCCTGCACTATATTTAGCCACCAGGACCACTTGTGGCCGGAACAAACTGCAGTCGAGCGCCTCATTGGACAGCTGCCCTGTCGCTCACGCAAACAACCAAGTGGACAGGCTGTAATAGTTTACATTCGAGTAACACTGGGCCAAATTTAACCGCAGGGGGAGGGGCGGGCTGGACATGGTTGAGAGTTTGTCTATTAGTGTGTTGTGGTCAGTGGAAGAACCTCGATTGGGGGCGTCCTGGAACCTGCCCGCCTGAGCCGCTCGGTGTGGAACTTAAACTGACGCTGTGGCTGGTAGAAGTCCACTTTTCCTGTCCATTCAAGGGCATTGCTGAGAGGCCCCCAAGATCACGTCGGCGCGGCGGTCGGCCTCATGGACCCTCAAAGACACGTAGGAGTTCAGTACAAGGGATGTAGAAGGTGACAAAGGTGGGTGAATTCTTAAATATTGACTTGTTTGAATATTGAATGGACCACCCCATTGTTGCCCAATGCTTTCTAGGTGCTGACATTACTTCCGTGGTCCCATTATGAACTTCAACCTCGTCTAGCTGGTGTTCCCTTTCACTCAGCGCACCGATCACGTTGCCACTGCTGGGGCCACGAGGGCCACGACTTGCAGGATCATGACTGGAAGCTGCCTTTCCCTGTCTGCACATGCCAAATATATACCCTCTTAAAGTAAATATAATCCTGTTGTGGTCTAGGTGGAATAGACGAGTAGCCCGCCAAGTTGTACACTTGTTTGAACAACCTGACTCTTGAGACTCATTTCACTCTGCTGAACTTGGTAAGACATTTTAGGGGGTGGAGGATACTTACTGTAAGTGTTAGTTTGTGTTATTTTAGTCATGTAATGTACACTATATAGACAAAAGGATTGGGACATGTCGTCATTACAACAGGACTTTGAAATGGAGCGAAATATGGAGTTAAGCTCACTTTCGTAGATTCCGCTCTTCTGGGAACAATTTTGACAAGATGTCGGAGAGTATCTGTGGGATTTTTTTGTTCATTCAGCCAGAGAAGCAGGGTTGAGGTCAGGGCTTTTGTGCATGTTGTTACACACTAAATTCATCCATTTGAACGTGCCTTTATGGACATTCCTGTAGGCTTTCCCTGTACAACTTTGACTTTTGCGTGCTCAATACTCCCCATTAAGCCCTCTTAAGGGCGCCGTCTTATCATTTTGCCTCGGCTTGAAACCGCGAAAGACCATACAAAATGGTGGACGTAAGATGGACACGCCCACTGGCTGAGTGCTTGGGAACTATCTGGCCAAACTAACAGTAATCCTCCCATATTATTAGTAGTAGTAGCAGAAGTATCTACTTATACTAATACTATTACTATTGTTCGTAGTAGTACATAGTAAATTTTGTTGAGTAAATTTTACTCTGAAGAAGACTATATTCGGTCCCAGTATAAACTTTATACTCGGAAGAGAGTAAAATATTCAACAACAACATAAATAACTCAACAGTTGAACAACCACAGAACCTTCATGTTAGGAGACAGCCAATCTAATCACTATATCACAGGTGTCAGGTGGAATGCTCGTATGCCTCCATTTTTAATCTCCTTTGGGACACATCAGCAATATGTTAGCTAACAATAAGTCTAGCATAGAGTGGCTGCCTTCCATGCTGAAGGTTGTGGTATCGTTCCTCAACCCTTGAGCATTTTATTGTTGTTGGGGTTTTTTGTTTTGTTTTTTAGTATTTTACTCTCTTTCAGGTGTAACCATTTACTCTGTTTAGAGTGGGACCGAATATAATCTTTTTAGAGTAAAATTGTGCTTTAAAGTATTTTTAGTGTAGTTATTGGAGTACATAATGTTTTCTTATGTGAACTATAATAATTGTAACATATAAGTTATTAGTAGTAGTAGTAAGTCTGGGAGTAGTCCTTATATTGGTTGTAATAGTTGTACACAGTAAATTCTGTAGAGTAAATTTTCTTCTAAACAGAGTCAACTTGGTCCCACTCGAAACAGAGTAAAATTTACACTTGGAGGAGAGTAAAATATTACTCAGTCTTTTTACTGTGTACAATAGAATTGGCATATCCCATGACAAAAACCTAGTAATAAAAAAAATGCTGAGATTCTAGGTACATTTTAAAATGATTTTTTTTAGTACATTTATTAGTTCATAAAAAAAAAAAAAGTTACACAGGGGTTGAGAAAAGAACACACGGTAGAGCGGCATACCTCAGGGAGTAGATTGGCTAACATTTAGTCAAAATCTCTCCTTGCAAAATGTACTTAGAATTTCTGAGTGAAAAATCTTTTGTGAAATATATTTGTTTTCATGGGGTAGGCAAATTCTCTTGTTCACACTAAAAATACTTAGAGTAAAATTTACTCTGAATATTTGACTGTCTTCCAAGTGTAAATTTTACTCTGTTTAGAGTGGGACCATAAAAACTCGTTTAGGATCAAATTTGTTATCGGTGTAAATTTTACGCATATAGGTGTGGTATTAATGAAAAATACAACTATTAATAAAAATGAGTTAATTGTGGTAGTATTCAACCATTTTGAATATCCACTTTGATTTGTAAATGTTGAAGTTTTAGCCAGATATAGTAAAAAGACATTTACATTTTGTACTAAACAGCCTTTTCCTACTCCCTCCAGTCCCAGCTGTGTGCTCGCAAAGACCATGGGGGACTGGAACCTGCTGGGGAAGCTCCTGGAAAACGCCCAGGAGCACTCCACTGTAGTGGGCAAGGTGTGGCTCACGGTCCTGTTCATCTTCCGCATCCTGGTCCTGAGCGCCGCCACGGAGAAGGTGTGGGGCGACGAGCAGTCGGGCTTCACCTGCGACACCAGGCAGCCCGGTTGCGAGAACGTGTGCTACGACAACACTTTCCCCATCTCCCACGTTCGCTTCTGGGTGCTGCAGATCATCTTCGTGTCCACGCCGACGCTGATCTACCTGGGCCACATCCTGCATCTGGTGCGCATGGAGGAGAAGCAAAAGGAGAGAGAGAAGACTCAGCCGCCAGACAAGCCAGCCCTCGTGGTGAATGCCCACAAGCATAAAAAGGCCCTGATGAGAGACGAGAGAGGACATGTGCGCCTGCAGGGGGAGCTCCTGCGCACGTATGTTTTTAATGTCATTTTTAAGACCCTCTTTGAGGTGGGCTTCATCGTGGCCCAGTACCTGTTGTACGGCTTTGATCTGAAGCCCATGTACACGTGCGACAGGCCGCCGTGTCCCAACGTGGTCAACTGCTACATCTCCCGCCCCACCGAGAAAACCATCTTCATCATCTTTATGCTGGGCGTGGCCAGTGTTTCCCTCTTGCTCAACCTGATTGAGATCTACCACCTGGGCTTCACCAAGTGCCGCCAGGGCATCACCTTCAGGAGAGGCAACCAGTCACTCAGCATCATGTCCAAGGCGCACAGCGACACGGAAGCGCCGTTCGGCCCGACGTATGACGAATACTTCCACGAGCATCGACCTCCCAGCTACAACCTCGCCTCGACTCTGTCCGCCGCCGCCGCCGCAGACTCATCCTTTCACCCCTGTAACAGCAAGGCGGCCTACAAACAGAATAAGGACAACTTGGCGGTGGAAAGGAGCGGCAGCAAGCTGGAGGAATGTGACCTGAAAGGGAAGACGCGAGGATCCGCCCCCGGGTCACCCACGCAGAGCAGGCAAAGCCGCAGTGCCAAGTACAGCAACAACAAGACTAGAATAGATGATCTGAAGATATGAGACATTGCCGGCGAGGCTCTTTGGAAAAATGTATTCATAATGCAGGTTTGACTCATTCCAAGTAAGACTTTCATGGTCCACAAAGTTGATTTTGTGAAACATTTCGTTCACAATAGATGCAGGAAATGGCACATGGTCCACTTTTTTGAGGCAACACAGGACAGAGGAACCTGTAAAGTGTTGGTTGTCCTTAGTGCTGTTCTAATTTCACAGTAATTTCTCCATAGAAATTCATTCATTCATCAAAATTTTTAAGTGATTTCTTACAAGCATGAGAAATTAACAACTCATTAATAAAGAAAGTATTGGTGCACTTAATGGTAATACACACACACAGTACGCCCCGCGCCATCACGGGGTTGCATTTATGGCACTTTTTTTTTAGATATAAGGTATTTAAACACACTTTAAAATAACACATTTTTATAATACCTATATATATACTGAGAAAGAGCCAGAGCAATGCATAAGACAAAAAAAATACACAGTGTACCAATTTCTCCATGTGTTAGTAAACAATTCCAAACTAGCAAATCTAACTTATGTCACAATATTCATGATGTACATTAGAAAATGAACCTACAGCCATCACGTTCTGAAGTCATAAAACGCAGGGTGGAAGAGGATTGAGACGTTGAATCTCTTCCTAGCCTAAACTTAGCAAAAATTAGGCTGAGCTTGTAATACTTCCTGTTTTCATTCTACTTCTTCCAAGTTTACACAGTTAAAAATAGTGTTCCGTCATCTACTGGACTACCGTGGAATTACAACCAAAAACACTTTCCTATGTTGCTGTAGTTTTTTTTTTTTTACCATGACCTTTCTGTAGTGGTATTAAAAATACGCACACACGCTCACAAAAAACTAAAAATACTTTTAGAGCTAGTTTGACTTTCTAAAGCGATATTGCAAATGCCCAACACTCGTCCGCCTTCTCACCATGATTAAGACAGACAACGAGGCACTCTAAAAAGCCCTTGCCAGTCAAATCCCCAGTTCATACACTTTCTGTCAAGTCAGACTTTTTTTTTTAAGTATCTCCTCACTCCCCGCCTTTCATTAGGTGAAGTGCGCACACTCACAGCCAACAATGAGGCGCTCTGATTTGGCCATGCCTGCAGACTATCCATAGGGAAGATGCATTTTCGAGGTGTATGCATAGCTAACTGCATGTCGCACTTGTGCCAGATAATGCTGAAAAGCTATTGCCGTTGTTTATCAGCACAATTCGGTACTGCCTAGTTGTCAGTCTACAAGTTTTAAGCAGTTATCTTCAAACAAATCTCTGAATTCACTTTACAGGGTCTTTAACTGATTTGTGAACACTTTCTACCACTGACTGAGATCTCTTCAACTGCACATTAATACAGCGAAGTAGAGGTCTGCTCAGGTTTTTGAATCGAATTTTGTTAAACTCCATGTGAAAAAAAAATTCCCTTTACTAATTCCATATGTTTATTTCTGACTTGCACACTTTTTTTTTTTTTGACTTGCACTCTTGATGAAACAAGACAGGGTGAACCTTTTCCAAGTGTCAGCATCCAGCATAGTTGTCAAGTGTAATGTTGTGAAATAACTGGCACTGGTCAAAACACTGTATCTAATTCCAGGGCGTGCCTCAGTAGAGATTGCGTTCGTCTCAGGAGTTTCCATGTTTGTATTGTGTCATTATTTTATGACCCAGCAAAAACATCATCCAAAGTCGAATTGTCAGTTTTGATTGCTGTAAAGTAGCTACTTGGTGACACTCATCTTTAAAAAAAAAAAAAAAAAGAAACATGTAAATAAAGCTGTCTTAAACTTTCCGCTTATTTAAGCATTTCGCTTCCCTCCTGATAAAAGTCAGCAAAGGCTTAATTCACATATTTTCGTGTGCAATTATCCCGTGGTGTGATGTGTGTTGAGAGTGAGTTTTCGGAAAAGCACAAGATGCAAATTGATTCGAACATCATTCACTGACGTTAGCACAGATGACAAATGGAGATTTTGCGTGCAAGTTTGAGTTCTAGTATTTGGTATTATTGTAAACCACTGTAACAAAATGCTGGACATTTTTCTCGGCATTAGGCAACTGAATCTACCGACGTGTTTTTTGTTTTTATTCAAATTTTAAAAAAGTACCTAAATAAATAGAACTTGGGCTGTTATAAAAGTAAACGCAAATGTCTGCGCTTAAGTCAAATTCTGTTTAAAAAAAAAAAATGTTTAAGCGACTGTAACATTATGTACAGTTTATTTTGTGTACCACACTTTCAGAACCACTGCCCTCAAGTCATTATACTGTACACAATAAAACTAAAAAGAAAAGTCGTCAACCGCTACCAGATAAGCTAACATTTAGCCTAGCTTCTTCAGCTTCTTCTACTGTTTTTATTTGTATTTTCCATCAGACTGGATGTACTGTGGCACTACACTGCCTCTTACAGGTCAGTCTTGTTACTACAGCAGACATGATTAAATGTGTTGGCCATCAACAGGTGATTTTTGTCATTTTATAAATCTGATGTTCAGAATTGGTATGTGTACACGTTATTACTCATTTGATTGTGGTTGAAATAATGTTCACGAATTGTCAAAAGCTGATTTGTTCTCCACTAATAATTGTGATGTGTTTACACCCACAAACTGCAAAGACACTTTATTGTTTATTGTTGTATCCAGGATATCATGTCGGTGCCTCTGGTTTTTAAAAAAAAGAAAAGAAAAAAGAACTAACTTGTAAATGAGTTAACAACATAGCATGTTCATGACGACAGAGATTCTGACGGGTGTGATAATAATATTCGTGTTAACACTTGTCAAGGGAAGACAAAATGCGTGTTTGTCCTAATATAAATATATTACAAACAAACAAACATCATTAGATTTCAGATGCCGTGGCGTATGCATGTATTTTTTTCTTGTTCCACTTATTGTTCAATAAGAAACACATTTTGGGCTCATATGGCATTTGATTTGTCAAAGAAAGGAAAATGAAACCGGGGGGGGGGGGGACAAAGTGGGAGCATTATTTGTAACTTGGCTTTACAGTAGAAACTAGTAAAGTCAACTTTCATAATATCGTTTTGCAAATGTATTGGATGTTTTGTTAGAATGATGTGGCCAGGAATTATACAATAAGACTTTTTTTAAGGCATTCCTGGATTTTTGGGGAAATCTGTCAAAGTTGAATCTGACTTTTCTTTCCTCACCAAAAACAAAACATTTTACGCCTTCCGCGCTAATAATGCCGTTAACCACAAGTGAGAAATGTTTCATATGAATTACTAATTCATGAAGTGCTTCCTAAAAATGTGCCCAGGCGGGGACACCTCGCTGATTCTGTTCTTAACTCTAAGAAACACCTGGAGAGAATTTCATGGGAAATAACATCTTATTGTTGGTATTTAGTTTAAAACAATACTTTACACTACCTTACTTAGGGATCTATTGTCATCAGCGATGCTGCCGCTCTGCCATCTGCTGGCCACTATGAGAAATTCAATTTCCCCAAGCGCGCACAGAGCAGATATTGTTACTAAAATTCCAAAGTGACTTCATCATCGGTTCAGTCACAACAAATGCAAATAAAACACTGGATTAAAACCATCACGAACAACTGAAGGGTTTATTTAAACCGTCGACTCGAGAAGTGTGTTGTTCATCTTCGTGCCTGCGTTTGGACCTCGTGATGTGCTGACTAAACGGGTCTTCATCACCAACACTTGCACGCCATGCGCCCTCCGCAACTTCACGACCAAAAACTACATTTGCAGAGTGGAGAAAGAAAGAAGCAGCTGCAGACATGCTTTATCAAGCAGAAAATGTTCATTAACTGTGGTTTGCTGCCACCATGTGAGAGGCGGAACACACTTGAAAGGGCATCTGCTTGGGACTGTCGAATTGATTTTTTGGGGACCATATTTGCTAGCACGATCCAAAAAAATAATTGGGGTAATGCATTTTAACGTTCCGTTTGGTCACACTTAACAAAATATATCATCATAAATTCACAATAAATAATTTTTGCGTAAGGGTTTTCCATCGTTGCCTCTCAGACTGCGCGTTACATTTTGTAAAATTGCTTTGGAATTAAGTACATTTAAAAAATATATATCTGATTAAAACATAATGACAACTATTCACAGTTGTGTACACATATTTTGTTGTTTTATATCAGGGAATTTTATTTACTGTATTTAGTGTTATCGTTCAGCCCTAGAACTTGCATGAAGGGTCACTAGTGACGTGTCTCTTCTAGTCTGCGCGTGCGCAAAGGCTTTTCCCGCGCTACCGCCTCTGGCGGTCGTTCAGGACTCATAGAAATGAGAACCTTAGTTACAAACGTAACTTTCGTCTCAAAATACATTTTTTACATAATTCCTTAAACAGTGACTGGGTTGTTTATTTACTCAACTGCAGAGTTCCAGGCATCAATTTGGGGTTAAATGTAGTTTGTCACAGGGAATAAGAACCGGCTGCAAAACCACAAGTTATTTACACCCCTGGCATTGTTTTTCCAAATATAACTTTATGTTAATAGTTTATACTATAAATATGCCAGATTGGGAAAAAAATCAAATGCATTTTATGACACTATGTTTAAAAATAGCAACAAAAAAAACAAGTTATTTACGCCCCTGACATTGTTTTCCCAAATATAATTTTATTTCTGAGTTTAAACATAATTCGTTCCTGCGAAGTGTTCAAAGTCTTAATTGTTCAACCTCCGAAACAATTTCTTCCCATAGGAAATAATGTAAATGCAATTAATCCGTTCCCAAGCTCCAAAACCAGAAAATCCATACTTTAATTTATTTTTATGTTTTTTTACATTTACACCCTGTACAGTATTTAAACAATAAATTAAAAAAAACGTACCTTTTTTGTTGTGGTGTGATGGCATCAGTGTATGATAAATGCCATGTTAATGCTTGCTATAGTTGACTGCTGAGTTTGTGTATTTTACTTTGGGCATATTGTTAGACTACTAAACGGTCCTTGCGTGCGTTGTTTAACGTCAGGCACGTTGTTGAACAGCTAAGGGGGGGGGGGGGGGGTTCCTCGAGCCAGTATTTAAAGAAGTAGTCACGGTAGTTACAACGGCGCGATTATCTCCTTTCTAATTCCACTGTGGTACGTAGCACTGTATGTTTTTCTTTGCTGCCACTGGCACTGTTGTCTTTCTTTGAGCCCATGGCGAAGACAATTGTCGTGGAAATATCCAAACGCACTCAAGTATGGAGCACCTACGGGGGTATTCGTCTCAACTACCGCAACGTGAGCATTCGGCATTGCTCGGCTTCACTCGGCTACCCGTTTTCAAGGTACGTTCGGCTAGCTTGCTTTGCTTGGCATTTTTTACTTTAATTTTTTGGTAGAAGTCCGATTTGTACGAGTTACGAGACGTTCAAACTGCGAGGTTCCACTGTAATAGTTTAAACTATAAATACCAGTTTTAAAAAAAACTAAATCAAGCACATCTTACAGATTTTAAAAAGTGTGCATGTATAAATAGGTGAAGACTGTCATGACTTCTACTAACAACCCTGTTTTGGGTTAACTTAATGGCAGTGTCAAATGTCAGAAATGAACCCTCAAAATAAAGTTACTGTTTTATGTGACTAGCATAGTTTTGTTGTTGTTTTTTTACAACAATATAGACACATTTATGAAGATAATCCACCAGAACAAATGAATAGCTAGTGAAAAATAATCAAACAAAGAGGTTCACATTCTACTTCACAGGTTTATTCAACTTGTTCGCCAATCGGTTTCACACTGACGTCTACGTATCACAAAATAACAGCCGTACGAAAACGCTGTACAATTGGATGTTGGAGGCGCCACGGAACGTCTCTGAAGCGGAACAAAAGTAAAACAAAAATGGTGGCATGCTAAGACAACTTGCAATTTCTTACTTGCGTGTGATACGTTGAACTCAACAATATTGAACAAGTAAGCAAATTGAAATGTTGATGGTCAAACCATTTTGGAATCCAGCGGCTCAACAAAGCAAAAGGGAAGATGTTTTGCTACATGACAGACTTGTGACAGTTCGACAAATGAAAGAGAAAAAAACCCTCCTAAAAACTACCCTCTTAAAAGAAGACAAAAGGGTGGTTGCGAGACATCCAACAGCCTCCACGTAGTAAATTCAAGCCCAACACACACCAGAACCGTCTCATCGGATGTTACGTGTTGAGGCGAGGTAGCGCTCGTGGTGCTTGGGGCTGTTCTGACGACCCCTTCCCAAGGTTTGCGCATCTCCTTGGCTCTTCCTTAATCGTCTTTGGGTTTCCCTGTGGGCGTGCCTTCGTTCCAGGCCACGTAAACAAACATGGCCAGCACCACGTGCACGGCCAGCACGGCGACGATGGCGGCGTAGAAGTAGCTATCCGTGCTTGACATCTTCATTGAGCCTGAGAAGAAGACACAGAGGAGATCAATGCATTAAACTGTGCATAATTTAAGTGTCTTAACGATAAAACTACACATACTTTTCCAAAATAATACCTCTGCCTTACTATGCTACTGTATTGTATACTGCATATATACTATACTACTATACTATATAATACTGCATTTTTTTAGATGGTAATTGGTGTAAAAGATTTAGAAATGCTTCTCTAAAGAGGAATTCCAAAGTTAAATGTTTTCCCCAGAAAACATTTAATTGTTATTTTGATTCACGGTGATAGTAAAAATAAAAAAAACAGTACAAGTTTACATTTATTTTTTCTGTATTATTATTTTTTTAATGGGAATGAACACTTTTTCTATATTAATAATATAATGTATAGTTGATGGTTTTGACAAAGTATCTGCAAAATAGAGGGATGTTCTATACCACTTTTTTTCTTTCTTTTTTTAAGACCGATGCCTGTACGAGAACGCAAGTCTTGAGTAGTCACCGATGCTTAAACCACTAGTAAGTTTGATACATAAAAAAAGGAGAGGTAATTTTGCATTAAGACCTATGTATCCCAAAAATAATGTAATTAAAAAAAAACGTCTATACTGTATAAAACATTTTGTTTAAAGAAAAAATGGGGAAAATATTCTGGGAAAAAATGGAAAAAGAGGGGAAGGTTATTTAAAAAAAAATAACTAAATAAAATTACAAAAAATATATATATATAAAAAATATATATTTCCGTATTAAGTTCTATATCATAGTAATCGGCAAAATTTTAAATGAATACTTTTCTGACAGTGTTAGAGATATCTTTGTCAACTTGCTTAGCTGCAACTCGTTTTGATCGCTTATGGTATGTAGATGTGTCAAGGAATTTTTATACAGCAACACACAAACTATTTTAGTATTTCTTATAGGTTATGCAATGCATGTATTGTTTCCACTTAAATAAATCACTGAAGGTAGTCAGGCTGTCGCAAAACAAACTCCAGACGGCGCTGCACAAAATCTCACCTTCAAATATGTAAGCCTTTGAAGCGAAGTATAAGCCAATCGGTAGCGTGACCATGAGGATGGTGAAGAACAACAATGTCTTGAGGGCTGAAACCAAGGAGCCTTCATTCCTGCAAGGAAGCCAAACAAACACGCACGCGCACAAGTCAGCTTTTGTTCCCTTTGCTGATATTTGCCGTCACGCTGGCAGCAGACTGCAGACGCACAAATAAGCTAACTATGGAATGGATACGAGAGGGGGCATAAAAAAAAAGTCATTTCTTACGTTCTAAATTGAGGCGGGGGTCCGCCCAGGGTGTCCGATGACGCGCTGATGGATCCGTCCATTGTTTTATGGATACCCGACGAGGTAATTTTTTAAAAGAAGAGGAGGAAAAACCTGCAATCGACAGCGCAAACGAACCTTCTTTGTTTTGTGTTACTTCCGCATCAAGTCACGGGACCGTCACATGACCACGATCAGTATCGCGGGAATTGGGAGGTGACGTTGATAGGCACATTTTTGACCGTCATTTTTGTTTTATTTACTTGTTCTAAAATGGTCACAAGATTGCAACGTACACATAATTAAAATGTCCTTATTTTTTTCCCTTTTAAGAGCACTAAATAAATAATTAAAATAAAAGCATTCTATTTACGGTCACCTTTCACAGCACTCATACAACACACAATAAGAAAGACCATAAAATAATTTAATAAAAGGTGTACAAGTCTGATGGTGAATTTAACAATTAAAAAGTGTGTACATTACAACCTATATGTGTCAGAGTGATTCTGGAAAAAGAGAACAAGCAGGCTCGAGGTACAGTGAGGGAAATTGAGGAAGAAGAGAACAGGAAGGAATGTAGTTAGGGCAATATCAGGAGTTATATGTATTTGTTTTAATATATCAGAAAAACTGATCCAAGGATTTGTTCAACCATATTGAAAACAAATGCATTTTTCTTATTTGATATTCAAAGTATTCTCATTTTTTGAATACGTGGAAGAATTTAGGTACACAGATAAACTTTTTTGGGAAGGCTTTTATTGTGAAATGCCACAATTAAAAAATAAAAGTATGCAAAATGATTGAGCAGTGTGAGCTAAAGCTCGCTTTACACGGACTAATGCACTGTAAAACTTGTGAAATGTACAGCAGTCATGAATGCCATTTTGTTACAATTATCGCATGTCAACCCGCTATAAGGGCTAATAAGAGGGGTGCTGATGAATTTTCCATGCTGGGTGATAATGTACAATACATTCATGCTCTGCTAAAATATATATATACTGTATACACTCATAAAAATGCCTCAATCTAAACACCATTGTGAAATAACTGTAAATCTCAGTTTTCCTTTTGAAACATGTATTTGAATAAAAATACATAAACAACACCATCAATATCAGTCTTTTTGGCCAGGCAATTCAAAACAAAGGCATATTCAAAAAAAAATGTGTTACTTCTGTCACGTTTGGAGATTTTGCGTAGTGGTGTGCAGGCATGAGGCTGACCCAAGAGTAGGCAAGAAAGCAAGGGACGCAAAAGAGTCTTTATTAAAACAAAAAAAGGGGGAGGGGGCACAAGGTAGCAGAATAAAAAAAGCACACAACTATCAAGTTAAGAACAAAACTGTTAATGGAAAATGGAACAAAATACAGACAGACAACAGGACAAGACAAGTGGGTGGAGAGAGCTAATTTGCTGAAACAAAAGGGGAGCAATGTGACATTAAGCATATTTTTTTTTTTTTAAGTGTCAGTGAATAGAATGATGTACTCGCATTCCCGTCTTCACTTCAAATTTGCATCTTCCCGAGTCACCGACAGGGCAGACCGAGTTCTCACGAAAGCGTGCGCTAACACCGTCGACAACAATAACAATGGTCGGTCCCATTGACGCAGTTGTGCTGCAGTGGCTCCTCAATGTGAGAATGGTTTGTTGATGTATTGTGTGCGCACGTACATGGTTTGGTGTCACGCGGGGACATAGCCATGGACGATCCGTTGCTGTTACTGTGAGACTGTGCTAATAATTGCCTCAGCAGTGAAAAGCCTTCCTGTATTGCGTTGTTCAAGTGGGAAATGTTTGCAGTGATCTGCTGCATGGCGTCTGCGCTCTGTCTCGACGAGTCCTCTATTAGCTTCAACATCCTCTTCTTTAGTTGCAGGTCTTCCGGCACTTCGGGGTCAAGTCCACCTTTTCTTTTCAGCTGGCTGTTGTGGTGGTTGCTCAGGTTTGCCTTGAGAAAAAAAACAAAATCCGAAAAAAATAATGTCATCGGGGTTGAACAATTCATCAAATTCAAATTGATATTGCAATGTAGTAGAATGACATGAAAAAAAGAAGAAGCAAAGGCTGTAATTTGGAACATCTCTTATAAGCTAAAGAAAATTAAAATTAAAAATAACCTCGCCACCTCGCCGTACAAATTCTGTGCCAGTGAATGTGTACTAGCTTGTAGCATAATAAGTGCAGGGTCACAGGTTCAAATCCAGGTTGGTATTTTTATTTATTTATTTTACAACAGCCTATATGCCTTGAGGGTTATAGTTATGGTTATAGTAGCCTATATTTGATGACAAAACAAAATGAAAAGCTCGGCGATTGACCAATCAGAGCCATTCAAGGCAAAAATAGCGCTAGCAAAAGCGTGTTGTGCCAAAGTAATTACCCCACGAAAAAGAAATGTGTATCACCTGCCCCGGGATATTATAACTTTTACAACATAAAAGTGGCGATTTTTCAAACACTTCAAACATGTGGAAGAAAACCGAAAATATATTAACATTAATCAGTCGTTTGAGCTTTTTCGATGTATAGTGAGATTTCCTACTGCGTGCGTGGTTATTGAACGCACCTAAAGTCCATTGCAGAATTTCTTTTGTTTATCTGTGATTAAATATTATCTTACTTGTTACATATCCTTGTTTCTAAAACTCACAAACACACGTGTCTTCATGCGTTTACTGAAATACGCGGCAGGGGATACAAGTTTCCCCCCGCAGGTAACTACTTTGGCACAGCACCTGTTACGGCAAAAATATCCACTGGTTAAAAGAACAAACAAAATTTATTCGGAAAAAAAACGTTTCTGTTTTACGGAGTAAACCTACCCGGGGCAAGGCACTGCATTGGTTTACAACTGCAGGAGGAGGAATATCGTTGCTTTCGACTGATTGTGGCGAATCTGTAGAAAGTCCCAAAGTGGGAGATGAACTGGAAGACGGTTCTTCTTTTATGTCTTCTACTTTTATGTATTCTTTTTTTATGTCTTCTTCTTTTATGTCTTTATTTATGACATCTTCTTTCATGACATCTTCTTTCATGACATCTTTATTTATGACATCTTCTTTCATGACATCTTTTTTAAAGTCTTCTATTTTTTTGTCTTCTTCTTTTACGTCCTCTTCTTGTTCTTGTATGTCCGCCGTGTCGTTACCAGCGTCTACGGGACACGTGCCAGGCGACCTCCCCCAAATGTCCTCACACAGCTCGAAAAACAATAGCACCGCGCTTCCGTGGCCATGTCGGCGTCCAGTCTGCACCGCCTGTTTGTATTTTACTCGAATGTTTTTTACCTTAGCGGTGATCTGTGCTTTCGTTATGGCATTGGCGTGGTGAGGGAAATCCTTGCCAATCGGATGCCTCGGATATTTTGCCAGAAATGCGTCCGTTACGTCAGCATATTTTAACGGCCAGGATTCCCAGTCAACATTCTCCCGCAGTTTTGCCGTTTTGAAGTCACGCGTTACCCGGAGCAGAAGTTCAACCTCGTCGTTAGTCCACGTGAATGACTCAATTTTCCCGTTCTTCGCGAAGTTCGGCGCCATTGTTGTGAGTTTGTTTGTGTCGGTCGGACGGACTTCCTCTTCGCTGTTTTGGTGACTTTATGTTACAGCGCCACTTACAGGCTTGGCATATATACTACACAAATTAAACCAAAACAAAAAAACATGGCACGTTTTGTTGCTGTTGTTGTTATTGATTAATAGTAAAAGTTGAATGAACACGTCAACAAGATTATATATGAAAGAAAATAAATGTAAATTTTTAATTTGGGACTCAACATTGATGCCCTTTGAGAGACTTTTATCACGTTTTTCCCCCCCCCTTTTAATCTCATTTTGATTGGGTCAGTTGCAATTTGCAAGTAGTTGTTGAGTCATGAGATGTCGATGAAAGTCAATGTGACACATTCCCAAGAGGCACCATAATCAGGCAGAGCTACATGCATTCAGCCTCCTTGAACTAACTATCTGTATACTGTACATGTATATTGGTATCAATATGTAAAAACAACTGAAGGTGAACCATTTAAAATAAGTACATTGAATCAGATATTCATTCTCCATTTTTCTTACTGTTAATAAGACATGAGGTGGCTTTGAAAGTAATATTGGCACGTGAACTTGACTTAATTGAACTAAGATTACACAATGTTGTTGGATGTAATTAATATAAAATCATATGAGGTGGTGGCAGGCCCATATTTAGTTTCTCCAATAAACTCCATCACCTTGGTATGATAGATGTAGATCTGTCAAAAGGACTTTATTAGTCCCCTTCATTGCTCAAGCGTTGACAAATGACAATGAGGATCTTATCGGAGTTCATTTAGGGATGGAGGTTATTGCAAGGCTACGCTAAATTATTTTTGGGCTCATTGCAGACTGACTTCTGACTGTACTTCAAGCATCAGAAATGAATAAGACAAAAGTCAGTTCCACCACTTTCTGCACCGTTATTGCAAATATTGACAACACCGGCTCACCTATTCATGTATTTATTTATTCATGCTTCATTTTAAACCTTTAAACTGTTACTTTAGCACAAATGGAGTCGACACAAGATAAGGAGATGCATTGCCTCATTCATTTAAGACTGTATATTATATATAATATATATAAGACACTGTATGTGGTATAATACAGCCTGAAAAAAATAAATGTTGAATATGCCCAATATTATTTTGAATCCATAAAAATACTAAGAATGTGTATGTATGTAGGATTTTTTGCTATCTTGACAACACGACTGAATTTTGTAAATTTAGAGATGGCGTACTGACTGTTTTTCTGGCAGTGTTGATCTCCCCAGTGGAGCAGCACTTTCTGCTCCAGTTGGCTTCTTTTCTCGCTGGTCGGCTCCTCAGCCGGTTCCTCAAAACGCATTTCCGATAAAAAGGGCACACAAAAGACACAAACCTGTTGAGAAGAGAAACGTAGATGCCAAGAATTGCAAAATAGAACAGGAATTATTTTAAGGTTGTTTTATTATCATGGTAGATGTTCAACAAGTGATTATATCAATTTTTGGATCATAAATAATGTACGATATGAGATGTTTGTTGGTAGCATTGTTTATCTATTCTGCAATGGTGGCAAATGTTCTTCTAATTGATTGAAACAAAATGAGATCATATAATTGCAATCACAAACTTTTATTAGAAGTAATGCCTTTAGAGGAAAAGTCAACCCCCCCAAAAATGTTTTGACAATAACATATTCAATGCAGCCCCACTAATCTAAACATGACATTCTGATTGATATTACATTTGTGGAATATGAGTTATGAAGCAAAATCCAGCCGTTTTTATCCATCTCTTGGGGCGGCCATTTTGCCACTTGCGAACGACTGAAGATGACGTCAATGTTGCTCAGGCAACGACCAATCACAGCTCACCTGTTTCATAAAGCTGAGCTGTGATTGGTTGTTACCTGAGCCCTGAGCAACTGTGATGTCATCTTCAGTCGCCAGCAAGTGGCAAAATGGCCGCCCCTTGAGATGGATAAAAATGGCTGGATTTTGCTGCGTAACTCATATTCCACAAATGTAATATTAATCAGAATGTCATTTTTAGACTAGTAAGGTCACATGTAACATATTATTGTCAAGAAATGTTTAAGATTGATTTCCAACTTCCTTAAAACTACTCACTAGAGCACTGACAGACAGATAATGGAGAGAGAACAGGAAAGTGCTATCTAAGATATGCTGTCACTTTGTGGTGTTTTATTTGTATTACTGTAATTACATGGCACTAAAATGTCTGTACTAGCTCTGCGGTTACATCAGGGTACTGATGGAATTTAAATTTATGGTCTGTAAAACACAGTCAAATTAAAATGTGACTTTTGTTGGCAAGTTTCCAGGTCATTTTCATGCTTGTCATGAGCCTTTTGGGCTGCTTATTTACATTAAGATCTGCTTGTTCAAAAATTTATTTGTGGAACTAATTGCTATAATTTTATTACTCATACAGCCAGCAGCCAGACATTATGTTTGAATACGTTTTGTACAGATATAATCGCACTTCACCATCATTGGCACAAAACGACAGTACTCTAAAACTCGTGTGGTTCACTTTTTGAAGTACAGTTGTCCACAAAACTTTGGTTGAACTCCAAATTGTACCATTTTTAGGTCATTTGACTTTGGAGGTTCCACAGTACAAGCTTAAAGACCCAGTGTGTAGTCCTTAGCGTCATCTAGTGGTCAAAGACTAGCATTAGAAGCACGCAGAAGCACGCACACTACGGTGGCTCAGACCACATTTTGCAAGCCTACCACCAGTTCTTATTTTGCGTGAGCAAACGAGCATCTCAACGAGCGACTTGGGAGCTGTTGTAAAGCCCGGTGAGCGACGCCGAAAGACCGAGCGAGCCGTAATTAGCCGGAGCAGCTAACAAGAGCGGCTAGCGGAAGTTAAGTCGGAGCCATAGGCTGGAGTGGCTAACAAGAGCAGCTAGCAGGAGGAGCTAGTAAAAAAAATAAAAATAAAAAGATAGAAAAACTTGCGAGAGCAAATGTGTCAAGCGACGGGTCCGAATCACGGGAGTTAGTGATGACCACCTGCAGGCACTACCCTTGGAAGGTAAGCTGCGGTCGACCCATTGGGTCCGACACTCGAGGCAGGAACCTCACAGGCTAACTACATTCGCAAAGTTGTCCTTTGGGCATCTTGTGGCGGCGAAACATGGCAGCTCTAGTAAAGTCAGACTACAGCCAAGTAATATAGTAAGATAATTAGTGATTACTTAACATATTTTTTGCATACTATTGACATAAACAGTTTTTTTTTTAATGAATAAATTATTAGTTCACCACTAGATGGCGCTAGGGATCAGCTGCAACTGTCTCCGGCCACATGATCGCCCCCATTATGGTGGGATTAGAAATTTTAATAAAACAACCACGTCAAAAAGAGGAGCTTCATAAAAGGTCATGTTCTCAACGTTATTAGAGTATATAGAATTGGAAGTTCAATAATGGGTTGGCTTCCCTCTTGGCTTGGCACCTCTGACCTTGCGAATAGGATTTCCCATGGTTCCAGCGATGGCCTTTTGGATTCTTCATTTCCTCCATGCTTGCAGTCAAATGAGGCTCCGCACGCTACACCTGTTGTTTGGCTCGAACGTGTTCTAAGCGACTTAGGATAAAATGTTTATATAAATAGATTGGCAGCTGAGTATACGCGTCGCAATTAAAAGTTTGTTTGTGAAGGACTGTGAGACGGAAAGTTGTACCACTGTGACGTTTGCCATCTTATTTTGGATGTCATTTAAAAACAACAGGCTTTGATATGCAATAGTCCCAGAGGAGTGGAACATTACAAACGGGAATAGCTTCATTTTTATTGTGATTCTGTACAGTGAAATTAAGTGCTCTGTTTAATGCAATTTCATATTTTTAATTTTTTTTTAGTACTTGTCCATTTGGTCGCCAGTAAATGCCACTTAAAATGCAACATTTAATTCATTAAAATGTGTTAATCTGCCACTTCTCTTCTATACCAATTTGTTTTCCCCATCTTAACTCATCCAAACCCAAAAAAACGTATAAATACGTTTTAAATACTTTGTCCTTCACTCCACTGACCTGAAGAGGTCGCTTAAAGCAATGGTAGTTATTACAACAACAAAAAACAACCAGCAGGTGGCAGCAGAGTATAAGAGATCAACCAGGGCCATGTTTAAAAAAAGAAGCTATTTTCGCCACTGTTTTAAACAGGTTTGTGAGTAATGATGAAACTTTATTCTATATTCTAATGCTAATTGCTGCAAAACTGAAACAGATACAAATATACTTTTTTTCCTGATAAAAGAACAGACTCTAATCTTTCTTTTGGTAGGTTCCATGTTTTTATAGCAACAGAACACAATATTCTGTGGGCCTTGCAAAATCCATCAAAATCCAGTAAAGCAGACGGGGGTTGCTTGAGTGAAAATGGCTGTGAGGGAATGACTTAATAACTAATAAATATTTTAAGAATTTACTATCCAATCAATATTCCATTAATTACTGTACTTGGATAGTTGCCCCGCCCCCCATTTCGTGGCAGAAATGTTTGTGTCAACCAATTTCTGTTAGCTGATTTTCCCCAAGTCCTTGACCAAATTTGTAAGCATCAAACCTACTTTCAAGGCTTACTGCCAAATGCTATAGAGCAAGATGGCTGCTTTTGTTTTCCGCCATTTTTTTCTTCATTTTATGCTAGCACAAGATGTTTCTGGTATTCGTCAAATAACAAATTGACGTAGCTGAGATCATATCTCGATACTGTGCCGTTTTTGTTGGTGATCTGCCAACAAATAAAAACGTCTTGCGCTATTTTCAAGAAACAAGCATGGGAAGACTTCATTAAGTTATTTAAACACTATCACACAAAATCCCCACGGCTCTAGATGAATCCATCTAAAATAAAAAATAAGTCAAAACATTTGATGCAAACAATGTTTCGCCTCCTTGGACCCATGACACCTAAAGCCCATTGGGACATGTATGAACACATTATATGCATGAGAACACATGGAGGACTAAATCTGATGCACAAATCCATTAGGAGACTGCAGTCGCAGAGACGTGTGCTACTGTAAAATGCAATGGTGTGCAAGAGCTGTAGAAATGCCTGCGTGCCAAGACGAGCTGCATCGTTGCAAGGCCATCAAGTCCATCAAAATGCTTCATTGCGCTTTCATTTTGTGCTAATTGTGTTAGAGGCGTCAGTTTTCCAAATCCTCTTTTATCTCTTGCTAATTACCTTTTTTCGGGGGGTTATTTTCAGCGTGATCACTTGCCATCATCCTTGGAAACAATTTTTGCATGAGCGGCTTTGTGATAAACGTTCAATGATGTGAAGTAGTCGCACAACTGAGCGCTTTTATTGAATGACATGACGTAGAGGTCAAATGCATCCAAATCGATTTTCAAAAGTTTATGAGAAACCGAGGCTGTTTCTCAATATAAAGAACGCAGTGCACTGTGTTGTGAACTCACCAAGTGCGTACTCAAGAACGTTCTTCACAAATCTTGTTGAGAATTTGAATGGCTGTTTACTTATATAATATTACTTATAATTACTTATTATACTGATATTTTCACAAGCGAGCATTCACAAGTAACAACAGATGCATCCTTGGTTTAAGCTAGCTGACAAGAACAACAACCCGGGTATTCCGTAGTCCTTCATGAAAGAACACTAATTATCCTTTGTGTTTGATCAAAATACGGCATTTGAAAACATCTGTTTTTAATTTATTAACCAGTGATTGGTGTTTCTTTTGTACTCTGTATTCATATGGTAAAAAAAAAAAGAAGAAGTGGATTGCTGTTGTTGTTGATGTTACCGGTTCGGTCATTGATTGAGTCAAAAAATGCTTTTTAATGCAAAATTAAAATGAATTAGATTAGTCGATTAATCAATTGAATAATCGATAGATTGATCTATTCTAAAAATATCCGATATTGACAGCACTAATTTCCGAAACAAATCCGGTTGGAATTCAGATCTATCTTGGGTGGGTGAAAGATTCTGGACTTGTAACTTTGTTGGTGGAGGTTTGTGTCTGGTTGGTGCTGGATCTCACTTTGCGTCATATTTCCTTCCTTTGGTCCTTCTTCTGGTTTCCTGGCAACTTCACAATTCTGGCGGCACTGAAGTATCCAATTAAGGTGAAGGGTCTTGGATTTATAACAGGTTGACTCGGGAGGGCTGCCGAATGAATAATACGGAGCTCTCAAAAAGAGAGAGAGGGGGAAAAAAATACTAATTCCAAATGTTCTTGCTTTGCAACGGTAACTTACTTGGGCGGCCCGCGACTGATGAAATTTCACGAGATCACATGGACGTACATATTGCGAAACGGCTAGACTCCAAGCTTATATAAGGGCGGGTAATGCTTTGAACCCTCAGCAGAACGTTAGTTAAATGCACAAAGCACACACCAAAGTTGTTCAGGAAATTGATTGACTAACTGGCTGCAAACTTCTAATGTAACTTTGTAAGGGGACTTGTTCAATTTCAACATGCCGGAACAAATTAATTTCCACCTTTTAGGACCCCGTGCGCGACAAGTGGTGAGTGGGAGGAGTTTGTCTATGTCGATAGATGAGAGGAGTAAAGTGTGATAGCAGGGAGTGGAGGAGGAAGGATGACCCTTGCCATTAATCTGTGACTCTTTTGGTGTGGTACAACCGAGGCCGTCATCCTCCCCGGAGCTCCTTTAGCCACTCATCTGTGGCTGACCTTGCACTGGCATGTTGGATATTTCTTTTCCACATCACAGATGCTGACTCCAAAGTTTGTGCGCACAGGTTTAAGCCATTTTGTTGCTCTGCGAAGTGACAGCATCTGCACCCAAAACATAGTTTGAGTCACGTTGGCATTATCCTACGCTTCTACAAACATTTCATTTGATTTTAGTCGCAGCTTAGTGGTAGAAAACCTGAAAATGGAGCTGATGGTAAAACGTGCTGAGAATATTAAATTGCAAAATGGAAATGAGTCATTCATGTTTTATCTCAAGAAATCTTTGGGGCTTTTCTGTGAGGTGAACCACAGATAAGATTGTTGGGAAGTTATGCATTATCACGTAAACACACCACTGGCTCCCTGATTTATATCATGCCTCTTTGCCTGACTTTTAATATGCATGAATGTATGCCTTGTCTTAGCATCTGCTTTTTAATTTGGTTCGTGTGTATGAAGCAAAACCCTGAGGAGTTTTGTTTTCAGCAGTAAATCATTTGAGGAATTATACTTTTTAATGGATTGGAACCACAGAAGTCCAACAGTATCAAAGCTATTATCAAGTCATTTGCTCCCCAAAACGTATAAAATGTTTTATTTTAAATATTGCCATGGTCCCCAAAACGTATGATGCAGCCTCTGATCGGAAGAGGTCACTTAAATCAATGGTAGTTATTACAAAAAACGGCCAGCAGGTGGCAGCAGAGTATAAGAGATCAACCAGGCCCATGTTGGAAAAAAGCTATGTCCCCAGTGTTTTTTTAAAAACAGATTTGTGAAGAATAATAATGAAACTTAGCTATATTCTAATGCTAAATGCTGAAAAACGGAAACCAGATACAAATTTTTTTTTTTTTTATACCTGATGAAAGAAGAAACTCTAATCTTTCTTTTGGTAGGTTCAATGTTTTTATAGCAATAGAACACAATATTCTGTGGGCCTTGCAAAATCAGTCAAAATCCAGTAAAACAGCCGGGAGCGAAGCGGGTTGCTTCAGTGAAAATTGCTGAGAGTGAACGAGTTAATGAAGTCCACATTCTCAGTGAAAAAAAGCTTGTGTTTGACATCTATATGCATAGATGATGAAATATTACAGCAGTATTACATTCATTGTATTTGCACATCCACCGTTTAATATTCTTGGCCACTACATTCCAAGCAGGCGTGTAATCTTTGGGATCTGAGCTAAGTGTTGAATGAATCCCACATTGGATGGATAAAAGATTGCACTTAAAAAGATCAAAACACACACTTATTCTCTTTCTTTAGTTGTTGACATGCTCATAATGGATCCGACCAAAAGATGCTGTGAGTCAGTAGCACGTGTTTGATGGGCTTTTCGGTTGTCCAGTCTTTGGGTGATCTGATGCTTTTTTTTTGGTTGGCTAACTTCTAATATAAATGCATCATTGGTAATGTAGTGGTTCACACACTGTAGCACATAGGTCTTGAACTCAGGTCCTTGAGGGCGGCAGTCCTGCATGTTTTAGAGATGTTCCGTCTCTAACACAACTGAATCAAATGATCAGGATCATTATCAGGTTTCTGCAGTTTGCTGATAAGCAAATCATCTAAAACCTCTAAAAGCCAGAGGTTATGGGTTCGATCCCATGCCATTGTGATCACCCTGGAGGTATCCTTGAGCAAGATACTGAACCCCCCGTTGCTTCTGATGCTACGTCATCAGTAGGTGAATGAGGAGTCGAATGTAAAGTGGAAAAGCGCTATATATTAATGAAGTACCATTTACCAAAACATGAAGGACTGTGGCCCTCAAGGACCAGAGTTTGAGACCTATGCTGTAAAGCAGTGGTTCTCAACCGCGGTCCCCGAGTACCTCTATCCAGCCTGTTTTCCATGTCTCCCACAGCCAACACAGGTGTTTCAAACGATCAGCTAATCAGCAAGCTCTGCATGAAGCCTCAATAATGATCCTCAGCTGTGTTGGCTGAGGGAGACATGGAAAACAGGCTGGATAGGGATGCTCGAGGACCGGGTTTGAGAACCAGTGCTGTAGAGGTATGGATTGATTCACACTCAGTGACCAACAGTCCAGGGAGGAGTCTGTCTTTTGCTCGCCTGTTGTGACCGTGAACAGGATAAGTGCCATAGAAAATGAATGGCGTGACTACTGCCATGTCTAAAGGCACTGGTTGAACACAAGATTCCCGATTTCCCTCAGGACAACAGTCTGCTATACATTTATCTCTGCTACATTATTGTTTGTTACAGCAGCTGAGGGTTTACTCTTTAGGCCCTCTGTGGCACATCTGGAGGTTTCCACCAGGAGCGAACGTGGGACGCACACAGCAAGGAGAATTGTCTTGTATTCTTTTCGAAAGTTTTGGTTGAGTAGTCCGTAAATGATGGCATTGAGGCAGCTGTTGAAGTACGCCATGAAGTAGCTGGTGACAAAGAGCCACTGCGGTATACTGGGTGCAACCTTTGCTGGGTTTATTGCCACCGCCAAGCCGATGAAGTTCAACGGCGCCCAACAAACGGCAAACAACACAAAAACCATGAACATAGTCAGGAAGTTCCTCACGTCGCTTGGTTTTAGCTTGGCCCCTTGCTCTGGTTTCACCCGGTGCTTCACTTGGATCACCCGGACCCATATCCTCAGGTAGCAGTAGGACACCACCAGCAGCGGGATCAGGAAGTGGATGACCACTACTGAGATTGTGTAGTACGAGCTAACAGTCTGGGCAAAAGTGCAGGAGTATATTCGAGGGTCGTACTGCAGCGAGCCCACAAAGAAGTTGGGCACCGTGGCGATGGCGGTGAAAGCCCAGGTCAGTCCCAGGTAGCAGCAGGTGTTCCTCAGGCTGAACACGCGGTCATATTGCAGGCTGTGGCAGATGTAGCAGTAGCGGTTGATAGCGATAGCCATGATGTTGAAGATGGAGCCGATGACGCTGATGCCCATGATGAAGCCGCTCGCTTGGCAGTGTAGGTCCCCCATGGTCCAGTCGTCGTGAAAGATGGCCGTCAGGACCAGAGGGTAGGGGTACAGCGCCACCACCAGGTCCGCAACTGACAGACTCACCACAAAGATGTTGCCTGGAGAAACAGAGGATGCTTAAACATTTAAACAACAGAACAAAAATAGCCACAGCAGACAGATTCCCTCAAACTGTGACTCTGGAAGTCTAACTGTGACTTCCTCTCATATAATTGAGGCTATTGTGCCATCTGGGACCTGTTTTGCCCAAGAATCAGGCTCAAGCGATCATAGCCTCAACTGACAACAAATATCTTTTATGCAACATCCATAAACTACTGGAAATGCGTAAAAACAGATCCCTTGGGGATTGAGCCTGCGAACAAGTACCATCTTGACTTTAATCTGAGACTTCTTTGACAAATCATTGCTAGTTGTGCTTTGTCAATTGTGTCTTCACTTCTTACGGAAAGCCCATCTTGAATTCTCTTATTATTAACTCTGGAAAATGTCTGAGGCATTCATGAATGCTCGGGGATGAATTCTCAGAAAAAGTGGTTACACAACCTCAGGCTTGTTTTTAACAAAGCAATGATTAAAAAAAGAAGAAAAAAAAGATGATAGTCACAAACTTTGATCATTCAAAAAATTTTGGGCAATAATATGTTATATGCAGCCTCAGTAGTCTGAGCATGACATTCTGATTAATTCTTTTCGAGCGTCATTTTAACAAAACATGCTTTACATTTTTTTATTTCTAGTCCATTAAAACACTTTCTGATGCCATAAAAAAAAGTTTACTGAAAACGTGTTTAATGGGCTGCTGTGGATGAACTTTACATTCAATTCAAGGCCCACCTTGAAGATCACATTTTGCAACAAGAAAGTAATCGGTCATTTTCACGTCATAAAAATCCCATCCTCAGAGGATATTGCCTTCAGATTGTGTAAAGTTAAATGAGGGGCAAAATAGCCGTTTAAAGACCAAGTCAGGATTTTGATTAGGATCGCAAATAGCTGATTTGGACGAAAGTGTTTCCGCCTCTGCTTTGATATGAACTGATTTAATATGAGGAGAAAAGAATGTGCCTTGCATTTAAAGAGGAAAGTGGCACAGTTGCTAGGATGCATTTTGCATAATTTGAACTGCCTATAGCCAGCGCGGCACGGAAGTGGTTAGCAAGTCTGCCTCACGGTTATGCTGTCCGAGTTCAAATCTTGGCTCTGACCTTCCTGCGAGGATCAAACATTTTCTATGTGGATGAATTGCAAACTTTAGGAGCTGGATCCTGTGGGCCTCACTTGGCCCCAATGCAAGCAGACCGTAACGTAAATGAATACCTCTAGCAGTGTTGATTAGAGACAAGCATAGTTATGTATGTAAATGCACATTTTTGAATGCAGATTTTGAATCGGATTTCGTGCAGTGTACCTAATTCAATGGTGTGTTAGTGTGTTACACAATCATATAAACAATACCAGAAATTCAAATTTGCATTTCATAATCCAGACTGTATATATATTTTTTCTTTTCACATCTATTTGTGAGGAAATTGCGTTGGAAGACTGACAGACACACGGACACAGACACACAAATATGGATTATGATTTTAATGTTGTCGTGTGTGTTATTATCCTGTCCTCCTTAGGTCAAAGCTGGAGGTTGCGTGACACTGGATCATCTCAGAGGGCATGAATCATAGAAAATGACGTCTGATGTTGTTACAGTGCAGCTGTTACTGGGCCAGGAAGATAAAATATAAATCAATTGTAATGTTGTGTCAGATTGCATATCAGATAAGGGAGATAATATACAGTGGCGTCTCAATTCATTCTACAGTCCATGAACAGCTCAAAAACACATAAGTAGCCACCCCCCCCCCCCCCCCCCCAAAAAGAAAGAAAGAAGAACATGTCTGTTTGTTTGGTTAACATAGTCACTGTCCACCTACTTTGCAAATAATCTCGATCAATCATTCAATAAATTAAGTGGTCCAAACGTTATCGGAACAGTCAGACAAAAGGAATTGGAAAAAGGAGTTCATTGTAGATAGTGCATAATTTAATTCTCAACATGATGGCTTGCCAAAGCCTGTTACGATCCTTTCACCCTTCATTAATCCGGCTTTTGCTTTATCTATGTATTTTATGGGCTAATTCAGTAGCATTTTCATGAGTGCAAAACAATGGTGGGGCACCAACCACTTAAATAGGAACCATACCAAGAAAAATACAGTACATACTATTTTTTCTGGCATTTTTTTCTTTTACGTTGAATAGCTCTGTGCTAAATCAGTAATCACGCACAAAATGTGTTATCTCTACAATTTTTGAAGGTAAGCTTGCTAACATTAATTTCTAGTTACTTTAGCTTGAGATATATATATATATATATCTCAAGCTAAAGTAAGCTAATTTAAATTAATGTGCTTATTTTAACACTGGAAGAGCCTTCTAAATGTTTCAGCAAGCGTAAATTAAAAGAGTAGAAATGCTTTTCATGAATTCCAATGAAGATATAAGAATAAAAATGAAATTAAATATTTATCTCTTTAATACTTTTGTTTTTTACCATTAGTATCTTCTCAACGGTGGCCCCAATTCAGGTATTAGCTGAGCATCAAAAAAACAGCCCAGGCCGTCGCTCAGCCTTGTTAAAATAAAAATAAACAAATTTGTTCTTCCTTCTTGAGTCAGCTCACTGGAAAATCCTGTCAGTTTGCATTTGTGCCACTCAACTCGCTATGCGCATTTGTCATTGTGCAGGGGTTTGAATTCTGGCTGACATGCTGCGGCACAGTGTTAGCGTCTGCACTGACTGGGCGGGCTGGCCTACAGCCTGAACTTTGGCCCGCTCAACCGTCTCTCCTCCTTATTGTCAAGAGAATTAGGTAAGTACTAAAACACAGCTGGGAAGATAGGGACAATTTATTTACACACGACTTCCATCACTGTTCTTAAAAAAGTCTGTATATGTAGCAATTCAACTTTTAAACAGTTTAATCGCCAACATCATTTGACAAGGAGAAGAAGTAGTAGAAGTAAGAGGAACGGACTGTGATAGACCAGCCTCTCATGTTGTGCTAGCGCTAGTGCTAATGTACAAATATAACAGTTAGCTATAGTCCCCCCTTTTACTGTTGATCTCCATGAAAGGGGTAAGAAACGCCATCACAACTATACAACGCAGAATTGAACAACACTAATCTAAAGTAAGCAGGTAATATTTATGTTATTGTAAAAATATACATTATATATAGACAAAATAACCGGAGCATAGCTAAAAGGAAAACATGAAAACTCCACTCAGGATGACAAGAGTCAAGGATCGAACACAGAACCTCAGAAGCAAAGTTGATAACCACTCAAACACTGTGCTGCCAATTGTCATTGTTGTATAGTGCAGTAAAATGTTAGAATAGTGTAACTGCTTAGCATCGAGCAGGATACTGGATAGTAAAGTCATGTTCGCTACTATGTGAATTAATTTCTTATTATACAGTCTATGGGTTGTGCCTTCTGTGTATTTGTCAGGAACATCTTAAAAAAATGTTGGAAATAAAAAGGCCTCAAGTGGGGTTTTTTTTCAAGCTATTTACATTCCCTTGTGTCCTTACCACCAGTTTCTTGTTATGTAATGAGTCTGTGTGTCGTCTCCTGTCTTTGTTTATTCCTTGAAGCAAATATTGTGCATTTGCATGTTGACTGCTTCTTGCTTTGGATTTTGCCCTTTTGTATTTTTATTCTTATAAAAGTTTTGACCGCCACATGATCCTCATCCGCCACAGGAGCTCATCACAAACAATATTTCAGAATATACATATATATTGGGGGGGGTGTAACCTGACTCATTCGCTCCCTTCTAGCCTACAAGCTTGCATGCCGGTATAAAAATAGATTGCGTATGTTGGCATATTAATGGCACATTGCGTGAGCCGTGCAAAATGGAAAGACAGACACAACAAAAACAAAGACACAATTCACATCAATGGGGAAGGATAAACATACAGCGAGACAACTTGCATGGCTGCACATGATTCTTCAGCTTCTCTGGTTTTTATATTTGCCCCTCAGTCTCACCTCACAACTAACCTAAGAGCGCCGTAAAGCATTCCTTTAATATGACTGAATGCCAGCAACACCTTATTGTTGCCTCCAGTGGTGTATTGGTCCCTGGAGAAGTGGGTATACTCAAAATTATATTTACCGGCACTGGTACTTTAAAAAAAAAAACACAAAAACTTTTTTGTTTTGCTTCTAGAAAAACACCCTGTTTTAAGTAAGTCGGTTAAAGTAAAGTAAATGTTTCCCACCCTACCAGTTACTGCATGCGGATGGAAAGAGAGTACAGCATAATGCGATTGTCGTTTTCTTTACTGATGTGATTTCATCGGATTATTCTAACTACTTCCATGCTTACCACATTAGAAATAAATAAAATGTCATCTTTTATTTAGCTGCCTGGAAATTATGACATATCTAATGTGACATCTTAAGTGATATTCACCAAGGAGCTGTCCTGTCAATTTAAGATGTCCGGCCTGGTTTGACTCAGTCAGTCCAATAACTCAATTAACCCCCACTGCACTCCTCGAACCCTCTGGGACACCCCAGTGTTGAGGTTTTATTCGTGACAACAGCGTATAAGCTGTATTATGAGTTAAAATAAATAAATAAATAAGCCCCTCCCCACATTTACATGAAGCGCCTGACGTGGAAGTTCAAGCACAAGTCATTCTTTCCACCATCTGTTCCCTCTGAACCCTTTTTGTGAGTGTATTTTTAGTTAGTTTAACCCCACCGGGACATCGTAACTTAACACCCCACTGTGGCAGTGTCACGTGCCCCCCGTTAACGGTCACTTTGGAGATCCTCGGCCATTTTGGCACTTTAGAGCGCCCGAGAGCTGAACAATTAATCAATTTCAAATCGACGTCTCATAGCAATAAAATGCCATTCTTCGTCAGTCAGTAGACTTTTTTTTTTTATATATACTTATATGTGTTTTATTTATTTATATACTTATATTTGTTTTATTTATTTATTTATTTATTTATTTATTTATTTATTTCATGACTAGATAAGTTCAGTGCTTAAGAAATCCAGTCCATGATTAAATGTGAACGTTTAAAAGACTGTCAGTCAAACTCCTGGCCTGCGTGCAGGCTTAATTGTTTTGATACATGGCATGGGTCTGGCCTGCACAATAAACACAAAACATTGCTAACAGAAGGGATCCATGCGTTTATAAAGAAAATTACATTGTTATTAGACTTGGACTCATGCATAGAGTGCTTCCCGAGTGTCATCAATAGCACTGATATTTTCACTCAAAGTTCCAGATTATAATAATAATACACCATGCCTTTACAAAATAACACTTCAAAGAGGCATGACAGGTCAGTCATTTGATTCCATGTCACGCCCCAATATCTCTTCAAATGCCAAAATGTTAATCCAAAGTTTGCTTGGAGTTTTGGTTTTGGAATTAAGTTTGACATGCCTCAAATGCACATTTCGCATGTTCTTCTCGTGATTGTGTTGTCATATTCCGAAAACATGTATGTTAGTTTCAGAATGAGAGTAGGATTCATCTGTAAAGCTGGGGTTTAAAGAGAAAGCTTTTCGCAGCGGTGCATTCTGGAGAGAGAAACACAAATATTTAGCAGATTTACATTGACACTAAAAGAATGAGGTAGACGAGCTTGGGAGAATAATTTTTACAGTAGATTTACAGTATTCCACACACAGGCCTAAATATTGTGCAAAAAATGAGAAAGAATCTTCCCTTGAGGGAAAACCCAACACTGTGATTTGTGTTTCATAATAAAACTTACGAACTAAAATGCGTATTGGAAAGAAAGAAAAATAGCACCTTCTCCTGCACTGAATGTGGATCAAAATGTGTCTGTTGGCACGAACACTCCCTCCAATCGGCAACAGCTCAACCTGACCCGTATCACCCCCAAACTTCGAACATTGGGTCCAGTTCTGCTGTTCCTCTGTCCTGTGCTCATCTGGGGCCAAACATGTTTTCATATCTCATCAATTACTGCAACGACCATCACATTTAGAGTCTTCATTTAACCCATAGGAGTCAAACTCCAGTCCACGAGGACCTGAGTCCTGCATGTTTAGATCAGTCCTCCCCATTCCTGGTCGGTTGGGCCGGTTCTGCAGGTTTGAGATGTTTCTGTCAAGCTCTGGATCGTTATCAAGCTTCTGCAGAACTTGCTGATGATATATATCAAGTGTGTTGGAGGACGGAAATATTTCAAACGTGCAGGACTACGGCCCTAAAGGACCGACGTTTGACACCTGTGGTTTCAGAGATGGCAATTCCAGGTCCAGAAAGTAAAAACCCTGCCACAGTTTGCCTTTAGCCACTGGTGCTTCTACTCAACCAGTAGGTAAGAGCTTGTTTACCTGCCGGTTCTAAACTGTGGCAGGGTTTTTACTGTCTGGACTTGGATTTGCCACCTCTGAAACCACGAGTATCAAATGCCGGTTGGGCCGGTTCTGCAGGTTTGAAATGTTTCCGTCAAGATCATCGTCGTTATCAGGCTTCTGCAGAACTTGCTAATGAGCTGATGATATCAATCAGGTATGTTGGAGGAGGGAAATATCTCAAACTTGCAGGACTCCGGCCTTTGAGGACCAGAGAGTAACGCCTGCGGTTTCAGAGGTGCCAAATCCAGGTCCAACAAGTAAAAACCCTGCCATAGTTTGTTAGGTAAAAACTCATTTACCTGCCGGATGAAAGCTAAAGCCAATCTGTGGCAGAGTTTTTACTTTCTAGACCTGGATTTGCCACAGTTTATATAACAGAATAACTCAAGCTTCCAAGAGTCCAAACCGATTTTCGCTACGAGGTGACAGTACTAAACAATCGTCTTTGTAATGGGACTGCTGTATAACAACTCCGAAACGCAGCCAGCTCTTAAGAGGAGATGAACTAAACACCAACGAGAACTTGTACAGCTTTGTTCCAAGACTTTGCCTTCCTTTAAGGAAATCTGTACAATTAAACATTCATATGAAAAAGCCGACACTATAAATAGGTTCTTAAGAACAGAGCAGAGTTTGTTGAGACGCAGACAGTGCTGCAAAATACATTCACTTCAGAGAAGTAACGGAAAGGAAAGGAAAAGGACGGAGAGCCCCCAGGAGTGAATATGGAGTCTTTCGCACATGCCAACTAAATGAGAAAACTGTAAACTACCATGACTGCGCTCATCAGTCAGTCCTCCTTGTTTTGGTGTACAGTGTCCATGTGCAACAGACGCCATGTTACCAGCCCACCCGCTCGCATGCAAGACTTCTCAACGGGGCTTTTTACCCACGGCGCTCTTGTCCGAGACCAGCCAACCGTGTGATTTTCTTTCAAAATCGATAATCAAATTGTCCCCCTTGGTGCGACGCTTCTTGCCAACTCGCTTTTGGCACGTGAATATAGGAGACCATCTTGTTATGTAATATATTTGAAACTGTAAAAGCTCATTATTCCAAGCACTCTCTGACCTAACATACCGCCGCCTGCTTCTCATGTCCTCATTAGCATCACTGCGCGAAAACGACGATTGGTCATTGGCTTCTCACAAGACTTTACAACCTTCACTGAGGTGGCATGGCGCAAACGGTCTAGTCTTTTCAATGCAGAACCTTTAAAAGCAACATATTGACAAATAAGTGCAACAACAGAAATTAATAACAACAACCCTGCGTGGAAATTGCTTGTTCTTCCTCTGCTTTGAGTAGGTTTCCTTTAATTGAAGACTTTAAATTGATTGAACAGCGCAAAGTTGCAATGGTTGATAGCAGAGGTGGGCATTCCGTCAATATTGACAATGACGGACAGCCATTTTGTTGACGATTGCCAATTGATGGGAAACTGTAACCTTCAATCCGTCAATGACGGACGGGCCATTTTGCTGACGGATTTCCGGAGCATTGATGGATGCCCACGTCGAACGATGGAAACATTGACGGACGCTCATTTTGCTGAGCAATCGACGAATGACGGATTAATGATTACAAATGAAATATTGACGGACTGACGATGACGTAAGAGTATCCCGACTGTCGCGCCCACCTCTCTGGCTGTTAGTTTATATGTGACCTGCGATTGGCTGGGACCCATTCAAGTTCCGTTCAAGGGTCGGCCAGGAAAGACTCCAGCCCACCCATGACACTAATGAGGCCAAGCAGGCTAACCCTAGCATGCTTTTTGATATTTTGATTCATCCAGGTCCTTTCATTCTGGACTAGTGCTCTCTTTGTCCTAGAAGACGTTTCACCTCTCTTCCCGAGTAGGCTTCATCAGTTCATGCAACAATTATTTATGTTGCAGGTTAGAGACACGCTCCAATCACAAATATTATCGCTCTGTTAGAATGCGAAACGACACGAACGCTAACACTAAAGAAAATGGATGAATGTCAACCTACTTGTAAGAAACATGAATTGAATGAAACCCCTTTTTGTCATTTAATGTTTATTTATCTATCCCTTTTTAGACACCAGTGTTTTTGGCTGTGAAATTCCTAGGCAGAGCGTTTTAGGGTTTGTTGTGTGCTCCGTTACTTTCTCCTGCACAATTTTGGCGTCATGTGCTGTAGGTAGTGTTTTGGTTGTGGTATTTTATTGACTAAAGATGATTGCTTTTGGGCTTTCACCATTAGTCGGGTTTCCATCCAATTGTTTCAAATTTTTGAAGCAAATTTACTGAAAATTTGCAAAATGGACATGCGGCTTATGCCCGTTTCCATCTGTTCTTCTTTTGCGAATATTGAAAGGGGACTCCGCCGCTGTAGGTGGCAGTATACACCGTAGAGATGTGATCCACTAGTACTTTAAAAAAAGAAGAACAGGAAGCGACTGCGCGGTGCGATGACGTCGTATGAGTTTGCTTTTGTAATTTTTGATAAACCGTAGCATTTCTTTGCGGTTTTCCATCTAAAATTGCATTAATATTCGCTTATTTAATTAATTTCTAAAAGATGTCTGTTTTGACACCCCCCCCCCCCCCCCAACATATCTTACTTTATCGTCTGACATTGCTTTGTGATGTAATATCCGGTCAAAACGTACGACCTTGCAAATTTCTAGCGTTTCCATTCAGTTTTATTTTCGCATTTGTTGAAAATTCAAATATAAATGGGTAGATGGAACCCCCACTATTGTCTGCCGTGTGGGGCCAACTGATGTACATTTGATAAAGAACGCAATTGACGACACCCAGCGTTAAAATGAAGTGAAGGGAAGTGACGGAGAAGACTAAATGTGATAAAGATGATATCAGTCATGGAGCTAAAACACTGCTCTCCTTTCATTGGTCCACTCATCCACTCATCCATTCTCCATACTCTTTATCCTGTTTGCAAGGTTGCTGTGAGCTGGAGCATATCCTAGTCTAGTCACCGTGCACTTTTGATTGGTCGAAAGAGAATAAGCCATTACATTTGCCACCAAGAATGAATTGGAATTTGTCTCCTTTTTGTGTAATTTTCCATCTATGTAGCCGGCGCAGCGATTGCTAGCAGCTAATTCGTCCCTTGGAAAAAGCACAAGAATCTGGTTCAACCATGAAAGTAACATAATAAAACTGACCTGATCTGAACTGTACCGCTCCGTGTAAACTAGTCTAAGTGTTCTGTTCTGCATAATAAATCACAGCCGTGCTTTGTTTTGATAATACCCGTTAATGGAAACTAAAAGTTTTAGTTTCTTCCACATCGTCGCTCTAATTTAGTTTGACCATCAATAGCAGGATGAAAACATACTGTCACTGACCTTCCCTGCCAAATAATTTAATGGTTTTTTTTATTTATTTTTAGAGCCCAGCAACTAATATCCTAAAAGCCACAATGGCAGGACTTTGTGGCCAATTGAGACAGAGGGTCATTCGAAGGACTGCATGTTCTCAAAAGTAAGAAAAAAGTGACTAATAAACATCTTGCTCACCTTCACACTGCTCCTGGGACCCCTCAAGTGTATGACAACATGATATGATGTCGTGTGAAGTGATGCAACAGTCCCTCACCTTGGCAACTCGTGAGCCACTGCAGGTCCTAATACAAGGAAGGATTTAATTTATCAGGGATGGTGGACCAAGGATAAAGCCAAATGGAGGGAAGGGCGTGTTATTATTTATGGAGAGATGTGACAGAAGACCGGCAAGGCTGCGGAAACTCCGTCACATCTAAAAGGACTCACTTTAGATAACAGTCTGTCAAGCGCAGGATTGACTTCAAAGTCACATAATGAGCTTTTTAACCCATTCACTGCCATTGGCGACTATAGACGTCAAAAATTCATTTGAACTATTTATTTTAGTTTAAAAAAAATCCACTTTTGTTAATTTCTTCTTTTTTTTTAAATAAATTTTTTTTTCAAAGAAGAAAAGATTATTACAAATTAGTGGCGTCAGGCAATTACAATTTTTAATGGTAATTAATCGCATGACTTCACTAGTTATTTTATTTTATTTTAATAAAAGATTAAAACAATTAAAAAAAATAAAAAGATTATAAAAATTCGGGCCGTCAGTTTATAATCGTAATTAATCGCATGACTTCACTAGTTAACTCACGATTAATCACAAATTTTATATCTCTTCTAAATGTACAATAAAACAAAAATGTCTAGGTTTTCATACTCTTGTTAACAAAAGTGGGGGAAAAAAATGTTAAACTAATAGAAATAGTTCAAATGAATTTTTGACGTCTATAGCCGCCAATGGCAGTGAATGAGTTAATAGAAGATTTAGGTGCAACCGAGCTGCTTACCGCTAACATTTAAAGTCGTTGAACCCATCTGAAGGTAACAGTTTCAACTTATGATATTGTAATCTTTCAATCGCAGCATCAGTGACGTCACACATGTCTGCTGCAGGAGCTGAAGTTTAAATATAAACAAACAACTGCAGTTTTTTTAATAGCTGTTTGTTAATTGGTGTTTAACATACAAACAAAAGGAATGGTACAAATCTCTTGTCCCATTTACTGTCGTTTCTATCATTTTAATTCCATCCATTTTTAGCGCAGGCTCTCATCCCTTTCCATATGTCCTCTAGAATTCATTCCTCACCGAGGAGATGCACGTCACCCGGCTCCATGTTGGGGCTCGGCATCATAGACAAACGGCAAAAGTCACAACCAAAACACTTTTCATAGTACAAAAAAGCTAACCCAATTGTTGGCGTCAAACTGCCGATTTACAGGCACACACACAAAAAAAAACAAGCATCGATATTCTCTATTCAAAAATGGCGAAAACTCTACAAAAAGTTCGCTGTGGGTTACAATGCAAAATGAATACCAAATGGTAAAATAAAATGGAAAAAAAATACAAATAAGGAGAAATAGCGAAACTGATTTAACAGGCTGCTAAGTTTTTTTTCTTTCCATAAATTATCATAATGTATCTTACTTGATAAGCTCTATATTTCGTTGCTAAAAATGATACAGTAATAATATTAAGCAGTCATAATTGTTATTGAGTTTAGTCGTGATTTTCAACCCATTTATTTACTATATAGCACTTATTTATCCTAGCAGGTGACCAGACAATCACAGGGCACATCAACCAAGCATTCAAACTCATGTTTACACATATGGACAATTCAAAGTCGTCAATGAACCCAACATGAATACGGAGTACCTGGAGAAGAAAGCACGGGGAGATCCGATCATGCAGAAACATGTGAGATTTGAACCCGGAACCTCAGAACTCTAAAGACAGACGTCCTGACCAGTGACCCGACGACTGTCACAAATGATTCCTGCAAATCCCACTTGATAAATTCTGGATTTTGGTCTTCAAATCTTAAATTTAGGGTGCAGGTACTGGAGGGGGGAGGGGGGGGGGGGGCACAAATGTTCCTCCCCACTCAACGTCTATTTCAACTTTCTCACCTGCATTCCGAAGCTTTTTATTCCTGTACACGGACAAGATGACGAGCACGTTGCCCAGGATGTCGACCACGATGGTAAAGATCAGCACGCTGGCCAGCGCAGTGGACAACCCTGCGGAGGCGCTCAGACCCGCGTCGCTCTCATTCCGGGACAAACAAGCGGAGCCGTTCAGCTCCCTCGCCTCCAAATCCATCTCCCCTCAGGGCACGGCGACCATAGCGGACGTCTTCCTCCCTCTTTTGAGTGGCGTTTTAACAAATTAGACTTCACCAGAGGGAGTCTGGAACTCTCTGGTGGTCCGAATCCAAAAGCGCGCTCCGACGCGTGTGATGTCGGGGCAGCAGTACTGAGAGTTCGACGCCATTCAGGGAAAGAAGTTGGCAGGCGAAGTGTCAACGAAGGTCCTCCGGTCCACGGTACCGAGCCGAGTACTACTTAAAGGGGCCCATGTGAGACCTCCGGTGCGTATTGGAAGGATACGATGGAGCTTCATCACTCTTGCACACGCAGCAGCCCCGAGTCCCGTGTTGGGTTTTTTCCCCCCCACCCTGCCATCTATATAAAGACTGCACTTGTGTTCACTGTTCACGCTCTCCAAGGCAGATGACTTGTGAGCGCCTTTCATTACAAGCGTGCGCGTGTGTGCGCGCCCTGTGCGTCCCGATAGGGACTCTCACACGCGCCCGCCCTGCCGCCCGATTAGATAAAAATCCGATGTAAAGTACGTGCTTTAAAAACGTTTAGAGATTATTGATCTCCGCACGTGATGAGAAAATGGCGCCTTCGTGTGTCCACAGGAGATTCTTACAACTGATATCCCTTCCAAAATGAAGAAATGATTGCCTTTAAACGACGTGGTTTGACGATTTAATCAGTAAATATACCAATAAAAAATAATAAAAAAAGGTCCGTTAACAGTATCACCACGAACAGATTTCACAAAATAATGTATTCAAGCAAGTTTATTGCAAGACGATGAAGAAATGATCTTAGATCCTGCAAAGTCAATTTGGAGGCGACCCTGGCCATATTTTGAGTTCAACTTCATTTGTATTTGTCTTTTTAGCTGCAAGTGGCAAAGGGAATGTGTAATATGAAGGGAATGTATAGGCTACACATTTTCTTGACAAAAAAGTTACATGGCCAGATTTATCAATGCTCTCTTACAGGGATAACCAATGTACTAAAAGTTTGAAAGATCGTTCTAAATGCATCTCAAACTTTTTCCGTACCGCCATGATCAATTTCCAGTAAGTTCATTACAAACAATAAACCGATATTTGTATGACAGTATTTTAAGCCACTCGAACGTCATGCTACGTTTGAATTTCAATGCTTTATTTAAACGTATAGGGAAGATATAAACCTACTCAATTCATCATGCAGTCAAAATATAGTGCTAATTAAAGCAAAACAAAGTTCTTAATTAGCTAAACGTTGACAAAAAAGTTTAAACAGTTATGTAGTGTATTGTACATGAAAAGTAAACAAAAAAAATGCTGTTGTACTTGATTTGAAAAAAAAAAAAAAGCGTAAACAGGCTTTTTGCATAGCAAACTTCATTCTAATATTTTTTTTAGGGGTCATCAACTCCAGTCCTCCAGGGCCCCTATCCTGCATGTTTTTAGATGTTTTGCTCCTCCAACACACCTGATCCAAATGATCAACTCATCCTCGAACTCTTCAGTAGCCTGATAACGATCCGGATCATTCAGGATGTGCTGGAGGACGCAAACACCTCAAACTTGCAGGATTTAGGGCCACAGTGGCCCCCAAGGACCGGAATGGTGACCCCGGTTGTGCATTTTATTCCAATTTAATTCTGTGATTCTTCGGCACACCTCATCACACATAAGGGAATAACGTTTCTAGGTTATGCTAGAAGTGATCAGGATTATTTGATTATGTCGCTTTAAGTAGAGCAGAAGACATCATAAACACTAAATTAATTCAAAGAGCAGTCCGATCAATCAAATATATATCAAAATAATAATGAAAGTAGGCGTAAATGATGTCAATACTCATTAACGTCAAAATAATTATGTCGCCAAAACATTCCATTTCCTTCCAGTCCTTAATCAGAAATACCAATAAAGAAACGATAACAATTTTCGGTCCATTTAGGAAGTTCAGTGATGTGTTTAGAACAAAATAGAGTGACAGCACTTAGCTATTATGTTGAAAGCTTTTCAATCATCGCAGCTTCCAAGGGCAAAAGATTTCTTCCAGTTCCAACCAATGGCACTTTTCACAATTTTACAAGCTAGCCCTCGGCGACCACATGAGTATATAAAGATCATTTGAAAAAAAAGTTTGTTATTTCAGTAGATTGCAACAAATTAGTGGCTCTTGGTACCCAAGGCGTAGTGGATAGCAAAGTGCATCTAAACTAGAAAACTGGTACGGAGAGTTGAAAATGTGGAGAGAATTTGTGCATTGGAACAGAGTTCCTGTCTTTCACTGGAAAAACAGCCTTTGACAGCATGTTCTAGTTTTGTCTCAGGAAAAAAGGCGACAGACTAGAATGCGTGTTTGCTCTGATAAAGACATCTTTATTTTGAACAAGCCTGAAGACAAAGAATGCGGCATCACTGTTTCATCTCCCACCGATCGACTCATAAGGCACTACTGTTGAAAAGCACAGCCGGATTTCATGGATTTTAAACCATCCAACAAGAATTTAGCCTCACAATGCAGTTATTGAGGTCGTAGTAATTTCTTTTGAAACTTTCAAGCAGCCTTCTTTATTTGAAAAATGTGCATTCATAAACAAAACACAATTTTTCTGCCTAATCCTTTTAAAAAAAAGCATTAAGCATGAATTCACATGGATCACATTAGAATACAGCACAAGTCTAGAAGCAAAGACTGCCTTTTTGCCAATTATTAAAAATACTTTAAGAAAGCAGTATAACGCTGCACAATTAACTTACCATTTTTTTTTAATGCTAAGAATAATGTCTAATTTCCATTTGTTATTAATTGTATTGTACACTTTTCAAGCTTTAGTGTAAAAACTAACCCAAAATAGGCGAAATAGATAACCCAGCGCTGGGTCAAAAAGGCCTCAGCCAATGCTGGGTTATTAATATTCCCAGTGCATTGGGTTGAGGATTTGACCCAACATGCTGGCTTTTGTGCATAAACATTACCATTCAAGTATGGCACAAAACTGCTGAAGAGCAAGTCATTTTATACATTGCCCCCCCCCCTTCTTCTATGTACAGTGGTTAGCATTTCTGCCTCATAATTCTAAGATTGAAGGTTTGAATGTTTGTTAATAGGCGTTAGCTGATGTTTTTTTTTCCTAGCTAGGAAACATTTCAGGTGGTTAGACAGCACCAATGAAAAAAACAACAGGGTTTTTGTTTTGTTTTGTTTTTTTGCTGTGGCTCAACATAAATAACCTTTATCATATTGGAAGTTTTAGTCAAAGAGCTTCCCAAAAAGTGTTGTTTCTTTTCCATGAATGAGAATGAAATTGAGTTCAATGTACAAAACGCTGGAATTGATCTTGCCCGACCGGTCGCTTGAATCTGGTTATGCCACAAACGACCACAAGAGGGGGATAAAGTCTTAAATGAAAAAAAAAAAGTATTACGTTGGGGAGAACAGCAAGCAAGAGCTTGCGAGCTTGAGAGATCGGTTCCCAGCCAATCACAGGGCTTAGGTAGACGAACAACCGTTCCCACTTAAGGAAGCTTTAGGCTTCCGTGAACTTAGCATGCATGCATTTGGAATGTGATAGGAACCCCCACAAGAATCAGATTCTCCATTCAGAAGGGCCAGAGCCCAGATCGCACCCAGAACCACAAAACTGTGAGGCAGGTATGCTAATCTTCTGTTTTTTTACATTTAAGTTTCATGATGAACCATTCATCCATTAACCGAAATCCTTTTTTTTTTTTATTCAATTTGATCTCAAATTTCCAGTTTAAGAGAAGCAAAACAGGCATTTGAGGTTGAGAGCTATGGACTTTAGTTTATTTCATAATATATTATGTTAAAGTTTGCTCACTGAGTATGGTAAATTTTCAAAACCAACGATAAACAATTTCTCTGGCTCTATAAACAAACAAAAAAAGAGAACAAGAATAATTTTGTTTTATTAGTTGCAAAATCTAGTGTCACATCGTACCCTATATAGTGTGACAACTTACCCATTGATGGGGCAACACGTCACATGTTTACTCCCTCTATTTGATGGCTTATAACTCTGCACTGACACAAAATATAAAAATGACACGAATACAAAAAATATACCTAAGACTTTTGTCTTTTATCTGGTATACATTTTTTTTAAAATATATGATGTATTGATTCCACGAAATATATAGTATAAAAAGTGATACTAGCCCCGGTCTCCCTAATTGTGTGAAAAAAAATTAAAACCCACTTTTAAAGTGGTAGATGCATGTCTTGTGTTGAAACAAAAAAAACATACAGACATTTTTTAACTCACTTTTATTTTCTCTCAATGTGCAAAACCCGACTCTTCATTTCCAACAACTTCTCCCAACAACGACTTCATTAACCCATTCACATACTGCTTACAAACTCCGGGGTGCCTTTTAATCACTTAAATTCTTTCATTTTCCATGACAAAAAATATGGCCTGGATTGTCAGTTAATCACTTGGACACAGAACAAGACAAAATAACAATCTAAGGCACTAAAAGTCTTAACCACGTTTTCCAGCTGAAGCGTCAAAAGATTTGCAACAATAATCTTAACACTTTATCGTTTTGTGAATACATGTAGCAACATCTGAGAAAGCACACTGATGACGATTAAACAACAGTGCCACATAATACATCGCATCGTTCTTTACCAAAAATAACGGCGCTCATTTTTGTTAAGACAGTGAAGCTTTGTTTCATGTCTCCAGAGATGATTAACATATAAAATCCCATAGGCACAATGATGTCCTCTTATGGCTAATCTTGCAGTTGGCATCCAACCATGCCTGAGAGAAGGAGACGAGCGCTTTCCACGCCAACAGTCATCATGGCCGATATGTTTTAATTACATCTTTGATGGGCCTCCTGCAGATTGGGCAGCAGGGGTTGATCTGCTTCTTGAGCTTCAGTCCGCAGTCGTTGCACAGGCACATGTGGCCGCACGTGTAGATGACCGTGTCCACTTCTTGGTCGAAGCAAATTGTGCATTCTCCGTTCTTTTCGCAAGAGGGCCACTCTGAGCCAGCCAGGCCGGGAGAGACGGGAGGGCTGAGAGGGGAACTGGGAGCAGTCACTACATGGAAGAAGAGAGAATGTTTAAACTGTTGGGCAGATGAATAATAATTAGTGTTAGTTACTAGACTCTTTAACCCCACAAAAAAATACTTTGAAAAAGTAATTTGTTTACTTTACTAGTTACTTTAATTTAAAAAAGTAATTAGTAATAGTTACTAGTTACTTTACCCCCCAATTACTTTTTAAAAAGTAATTACTTTAAGTTACTAGTTACTTTATTCTTTAAGTAATTAGCTTTAGTTACTAGTTTAATTTAAAAAAGCAATTCGTTTTAGTTACTAGTTGCTTTAACCCCCAAAAAATACTTGAACAAAGTAATTAGTGTTAGTGACTAGTTACTTTAACCCCACAAAAAATACTTTAGAAAAGTAATTAGTTTAAGTTACTAGTTACTTCAATAAAAAAAAAAATTAGTTTTAGTTACTAGTTGCTTTAACCCAAAAATTACTTTAAAAAAGTAATTAATTAGAATAAAGTAAAAAGTTACTAGTTATTTTAATAAAGTAAAATAAAACGAATTAGTGTTAGTTACTAGTTACATTTTCAGTGCACCATGTACACTGACTGTGTACATGGTGCACTGTTTTGGTCTTTTGGAGAAAACCACACAATATAAGACCTAAAAGTAGACACACACACCGATTTTTTTCCCTGGTCATATGTGGGGTTTCTCACATTTTAAAATTGGATAAGATGTTGAAAATCACTACAGCAATAGACTATATACTGTATGTGTTGTTCTCACCCAGAGAGGATTCAGACGCAGAGGAGGATCTGTTGACGCTGAAGGCCAGATCTGAATCGCTGTCGTCTGGACTGCTGCTCTGGGAAGTGCTGGGAGATGTGGAGGGAGGACTTGGCTGCAGCGTTCCTGGGTCACAAAGATAAAGACGCTAATGAAGAGGTATGCGTAGATGCGCGCTCATATTCATTATTATGTCTTAGAGTTTCACTGGGAGGCTTTATGCTAATGGGGTTGGATCTAAAAAGGTGGTTCCCAGATGATGGGAGTTTTGGGGGAGTTGTGGGAATGGAACGCAACATGAGGATTAGGTGTTGTTTTGAACACCATCGAAAGACACACTCTCTAATGCCGTGGATTGAGAAACCATGCCCAGGCTAAAGCACAGGTTAGCTGGAGTTTACCCTAGCGGATTTCCTGAGCTAATCACGAGCCATTTACACTTACAATCACTTAAGGGTAGATTTGGTGTCTGCAATCAACCTAATGTGCATGGTTCCAGGATCTGGGACATTGAGAAACTCAACATAGGAAGATTACGTCACAGTTCGGCACCATGTGCGCTATCACAGATTGTTTACCCAGCCATGCAAGACTCTCTGGGTTTTCCGTGGATTGATCTTCAGTTGACGATCCTGTCCGCCTCTGACTTTTCCTCCATTGTCGTTCCCCTCGGTAATCCCCTCGGTCTTCTGCCCCCAAACATGAGTTCTGCCTTAGCACACTAGCCTGTCCTCGTGGCCGTTTGGTGTTTTGCTTCAACAACAACAACCTCAGTGTCGGTTTCCCCATCCTGCTATATGTGGATCATGAGGCATTACATGACCTTGCCCCAAACCCCTTCCCAATCTCTAAAGACTCTTTATCGGGACTTAAAAGTTAACCGCTCTTTATCTGGACTTTGAAGGGAACTGCTGTGCTACTTGTTGATAGACTTGCAGTTGTCAATTCTAGCTAATCCTGTGCTCCAATGTACTGCATCTGGTGTCAAATCGTAGCTGAGATTGGTATCAAAACGTCACTCTGAATACTCATGTTATAATTTGCTCAATTGATCTGTTTGTTCCTCATTTTAAACATGATTGTTGTTGATGCTAATTGTGCACGCTGATGGTAGAAACCTCCATGATCTTGTGTCTTAAGTCACCCTTCTCAGTGAATATTCCCATTTTACTATCTGAATCAAGATGGAATTGTTTTCTCTAATCCCCAAATCATAAATGATGTAGTCTCCTAAATTATGTCAAATGGACGGACAAACAAACACAAATACTGTATGTATAGTGCTCCATGACTTTATTTTCCTTGGGGTATTTATTTTCTCATTTTTGCTGTTCGAGTCACGCTGAAACAGTTTCCCGCGCCCCAGAGTTAAAAATGGATCAGTACTGTAATCTTAGGCCATTCTCCATGTGGTAGGAAATAGCCCCCTCTTAATAATGTTTTCCACTTTGCCCATTTGTGTCACAATGGAACCATTGCTCTGCAACAGAATCATAAATGGTTCTGTCTTGCGTCATCCTGTGTCAACCAGGAAAGGGCATTTTGGGAAACAGAAGGGCATAAAAACAATAATAAAGTGCTCCATGAATTTTCACTTATTGTACAATTTAACCTTGTTGTTATGTTGTAAGTCAGTTCGACTTCAGTGTTTTTTAACTTTAACACAGGTTAAGATTTTGCCTGTCATTGGAATACAGTCGATTATAAAGTGGCAAATTTGCGAGTTTAGAAAATGGCAAATTTGCCACTTTATAAAGTGTCAAATTTGAGAGAAAAAACTTTCTTGCAAATCTGCCACGGTATAAACCTGCAAATTTGCCACTTTCTAAAGTCGCAAATTTACTATTTTTCTCTCTCAAATTTGACACTTTATAAAATGCCAAATTTGCGACTCTATAAAGTAGCAAATTTGCGAGTTTTTTCTCCTTTGAATATTGTCCCCGCCCTCTAAAACATGCATATATATATATATATATATTTATACATGGCCCTAATACGCCGTCGTAGCTGAAAGATGTAGTCAATACTGTAAATCTTTTCAGTCCAATTGTGCCGCGACAGAACATCATGCCACGGCAACGTTTTTCAGAATCACTGCTTGGCTACAAATTTTAGGGCTCAAACAGATCCCATTTTCGGCTTTACTTTACATATTCTACTTACCAAGTATCCTGAGTCTGTTGACAGCCCCATGCAGGGCGAAGAAGGCCCACAGCACCTGAGAAGAGTCCACGCAAAGCAGCCTGCCACGTCCCACTCCGTTCACCCCGTGGTGCACCTCCCCGCTGGGCAGCAGGCTGAAGCTGAGTACGTCCCCGGAGCACGGCATGGGAAAGCCGCGGTGCACCACCCAGTACTCCTTACGGTCCAGCAGAACCTCGGGGTCGGCCGGCAGGTCCCCGGCATGTAAACTCGCCGGGTCACAGGACGTCAACCCAAACAAGAGCGCCCCAAAGTACGGCAGACCCAAGTGGCCAACCTCTACGTATAAAGTCTCTCCCGGGTGCAGCGGCCGGTCGCTGAACACGAGAGTCCGACTGCTGTCCAGAAAGTGGATACAGGCGGCCGAACGGTCTGCGGACAGTATGATGTCGGAGCCGCGGATGGGGTGAAAGTGCAAATCGCCGTCGAGCGGGGAGGGAAGGCTGCGGACCACCCTGGAGAATCCGGTGGAAGCAGATGAGGCTGGCGCGGTGGAGGACGAGTTGGACGAGAAGCAAGGAATTAGCTGAGTGTAAGTATTGAGCTGGATGTTGGCCATCTTGGCAGCGGCGGCCTGGTTGTTCTCCAGTTGATTGTTGTTGTAATTGGCTGAGTCGTGGCTGCTCTGGGGCAGATAGGCACTCAGGCGGGCGGCGCTGAGACAGCTTGATCCAACGCTCTCAGCAAACGTGCTTTCTGAAGGGTGAAAAGAAGAGCATGATTTGATTATTTAAGGGTCATCTTTGTGGAAACTCACTTGCTCTTAGGCTAAAAATGTGATCTGCGTGTGTCATTGAGGCCTCCTGATGTTCGTGTTCAGTCTATATCGTTTTTAACATTAATTGTCCCATTGAAGTCTCACTGCCTTGAAATCAGTCCAGTGAATATTCTTAGCCTCATCTCACGTTGTTTGCCACTGAACACCCTTTGCTGACGATTCAAGGTGTTAACTTGTTCATCCATTCATCAATTTTCTGAACTGCTCGTCCTCACTAGGGTCACAGGAATGCTGGAGTCTATCCCAGCTGTCATTGGTGGAGAGGCAGGGTACACTCTGATCTAGTTGTCAGCCAATCGCAGGGCACAAACGGACATAGGTAGGTTTACCCTGCAAGTTTTGGGAATTTGGGAAGAAACCCAAATCTACTGCTTATCCGGGGTCAGGTCGCGGGGGCAGCAGCTTCAGCAGGGAAGCCCAGACTTCCCTCTCCCCAGCCACTTCAACCAGCTCCTCCGACGGGATCCCAAGGCATTCCCAGGCCAGCCGAGAGACATAGTCTCTCCAGCGCATCCTAGGTCGTCCTCGGGGCCTCTCGCCAGTGGGACATGCCCGGAACACCTCACCAGGGAGGCATCCAGGAGGCATCCGAACCAGATGCCCGAGCCACCTCAACTGGAAACCGATGTACCCGGAGAGAACCCATGCAAGGTCAGATGCCGGATTTGAACCCATGACCTTAGAACTGTGAGTCACATGTGGTAACCAGCAAGCCTAAATTGTCAACTGTTCCATGTAACATTGCAATTGATAACTGAGACTCTTTTGGAATATATGTCCTAAAAAGCCAAAGAAAAATCTTCCTTTGTCCGCGAGGTTTTCCTTGGCAGCATTTGTGTGAGTTTAGATAGATACTTCCCTCTAAAATTTTGTTTTTGTATGACTTCAAAATGTTGACTTTTCACAGTTTTTCGTAATGCAGGTTGCATAATTAGCAGGGATTTTTTCCAATTTGATACAAATAAAACTTTTTTATTACTGTCCCCATGACTTCCCTTCCCTGTGATCAAGTCACTACACTGCAGCATTGTAAAGGTTTCATAACACAAGCGCTGTAAACTAATCTGGCACGAGTCGCGTCTCATTTGACTTAGGGTCCATTCCTTTATGACTATTTCTAGTGATGGCGTATAGCAGATGAACACACTGGCCCCTCACCAAAGCTCCTGGGATCTGCCGCCTTGACCAAACATGGCTATAGCTCCTGTCAGAGTGAATATAAACACAGTAAGGGAGGGAACTACAGGGCAGGCGCTGATGGAAATAAAAGGAAACACAAAGGGGCCCAACAAAGCGCGGCAATGAAATGACGAAGGTCTGTTGAAGGAGTCATTAGGACTGAGAGTTTTTGGCAAAATAGAGACTGGGTATCTCCTATATGTTGTTGCTTGCTCAGTGATGCTGCTGCCTATATGTTCAGTCCAAAGTTGACATTGGAACTGGGCAGCACAGCTGCTCTCTGCCCTCTCTGGAAGCTGCTTAAATTAGCTCTGTATTTATTGACACTATGTAAATATGTTCCTGAGGTTTAGCAGTCAACAAAGCCATGTTCAACCTACATGGGCTTTCAAGTTGACCTTTAAAGCTGTCCAAGTGAGTCTAATAAAAATATTGTTTTAATCATCTTAAAAAAAAAAAGCATCTCAGATTCATTTGAGTAAACAATTGTCAACAGTCTCCATGAAGTGATCACAGATAAGCAGTAACAAAATGGTTGAAAAGGAAGACCATGTAACATGACAATCTCTTTACTTATTTTTTAACTAATTTGCTCCAAAAAACGTATAAATATGTTCTATTTTAAATATTACTATCGTCCCAAAAACATATTTATACGTTTTTAATGTGTTTTTTGTTTTATGCTAGAGCATACAAAAGGCTTTGATGCAGCCTCTGAACTGAAGAGAACGCTTGAAGCAATGGTGGTTATTACAAAAACGGCCAGCAGGTGACAGCACAATATAAGAAATCCACCAGGGCCATGTTGCTAAAAGCTCTTTTCCCCACTGTTTTAAACAGATTTGTGAATAATGATGAAACTTCGCTATATTCGAATGATAATTGCTGCAAAACGGAAACAGATCTAAATATACTTTTTTTTCCTGATGAAAGATGAGACTCTAGTGTTTCTTTTCACACGGCCATTGCGGTTTCCCTATCAAGATAATTAGATGTGGCGTCAGCGTGACGGTGACATTTGCCTCAGACAGATGTGGGAACTGAGTCTCGAGGTGTTAAACTTCACACACTTTTCTCTGATACCATCAGAGGCCAATACCTCATGTGAGAGAGGGACCAAGACAAAAGATTGATTAACTTGCATTGTCTTAAAAAAACAAATCAATAATAATATCATTTTTTCCATACAATTTGTCATAGTAAAATTATCATTGTAAAAATCTTTTGTAACTTTAACATATACATACTTTTAATTATATCACAGTATATATGATATATTCTATAATGATCAAAATAAACCACAATAAATATACTCACAAATATCATCAGTGTTCTCGAGCTTTATATAAACATGTTGACTTACATTTAAGCCGTCGGAGCGATACAATCTGAGTGTCTTCATAAGGTAGGATTTATGATACCGCACTTGAATTGTGCATCATTTTAATAGTGTTATGAATGCTGCTAAGTGTATTGGCTCATGTTAAGGAAGTTTGTCGAGGCAATTTACCAAGCAGCGTGACCTCTTGAGTGATGCCGTAGATATCTATGATGGCCCAGAGCGGGCAGCCGATGCTGAGGCCGCAGTGGAAGAGGATTGGCTCGCCGTCGTTGATGCTGTAGAACACCCTCCCGTGGCGATCAGCCCAGAACGCCAGCACGCTGTCCTTCAGGGCAAGTCTCTCGGGCAGCGCCTTGGCCCAGTAGCCGGGCCGCGTCACCAAATCTGGACAAGCGTACTTGGGGATGTCGGATATAATCAGGTCACTGGGGTCGAGACTGGTGAAGCCAAAGCGTAGAGCTCCGCTCCAGCCGCTGTGTACGCCGGTGAGACGAAGCCGCACCTGAATCAAGAGAATCGTAATATTCAGCGGTGTACATAAAAAAAAATATTAAAAGCACAGCAGAGTCAAGTGTGGCACATTTGCCTACCAAGCATTTTGCGTGAATTATTCCGTGAAAGGGGTCGTCCGTTAGAGCCGATCGCTCGTACTTTCTTTGTGGCTTAAAAACATTCAGTACAACAGGGTGACCATATTTCCATTTCCCCCCCCAAAAAAGAGGACACTTTCCCCAGCCTTGAAATTGTGGTACCAGTCGCAGTTACACAGTGTACTTCATCTGCGTCACGCAATGCCAACCGGACATTTTCATGAATTTATAAAACCTCTGGACGCCCGAACAGGACGTAAGAAAATGGTCTGTCCTCTCAAAAGAAGACATTTTGTCACGCTACTTACAGTTCAATTTATCGTTTTGTACTTTTTTCGTAGCCTCAAAATTCCTAATATAATACAAGACTATTGTAAATAAATACTATAAGAAAAAAAAAATCTTGGGGCTTGGGGGGAGGATAATGGCGTTACATCGGGTCGCATTTATGAGTTTGTTAGCGCATCTTTTTTTCACCTCCGTTACGATTAGATGCCATAAATAAGATCTACTGTATCAAGAATAGCACGGTCGATGGTGCGCTACAGGCTCCAGTAGAAACGACAGCCATTCATAGAAATAGGTTGATAAAATATGCTTCTTTTGCGCTAGCTACATACCTACGCCAGATGCTAAGCTATTGTCTATGCTACATTTGAAGGGACTCTGTCCCGCTAATGTGGCCACCGTGTTTGTTTATACATTGCTGTTGATGGGAAAGCCGCCTGTGCCAGCATAGCTGCCACATTGGAAGATTTTAGCCTGCTCGTGTCTGCTGTAAGTCGGTTTGTTTATGACAAGAGAGCAGCACAACCTGGAAATGCATGACCTGTTCCTGTCTGTTGATGGCGGCCATTTCTAGAACAAACAGACTTAAACGGCTACCTCAGAAGGGGTGTTTTGAGTGTACCGGACACTATTTTCTGTCCATTGAATCCGGTTATCCGTTAAATCAAGGTTCCACTGTATTTCACCTTTCACCTTTAATAATGATCCATCTTAAAGTGGGAATTGTCAAACCTAACACAGCCAGCATTGCTGCCACACTTGACCATATGCGTAGGTCAAGCTTGTAGCTAGCTTGTTTACATTAGCTCCACGAGCCAGCTTGTGTGTGATACAGGCACAATATTTATCTATTTCATATTGAAAAACAGCAAAAAAAACAACAGCAAATGGATAGACATACAAAACTCTAACAGGTAATGAGAGAAAAAGAGTTTTATTTACCAAGGGTCTGTTTGCTCGTGGTGCCATCAGAGCTACCACCAGGAAGTACGTGTGAAGTCATGGTGAAAAGGTCTATTTATTTTAACTGCTCAAATATGAACTGTTGTGGACAATGGAGGAAGCAAACTGACCTTCTCGTAGAGGTGGACGGGCCTGTGACTGAAGGTGATTCCATTGCAGAAGCTGTTCTTGCGAGTGGCGCGGCGAAGCTGCCCGTCCAGCCTGATGTTCTTGCCTTTGGCGTGGGGGTGAAAGCGGGGCGACTCCATACTGATGCTAACTGGATGCGCCGACCTTCTCTCAAGTCCGGTGCCACTGTTGGGCAAGGTGTAGTACTGCCTGCTCGCCACCGAGCGGGTTTGCAGAGTCGCATCTGCAAATTTAGAGCAAACCATAGAAAAAGGGTTTTATTTTTCTGCTTCAAAAATACAATTCAACGTCAACGCATGCCAACAGCAAGTTTGACATTTTTGTGATTACAACAATGTCAAACCATTCAAGTTGGAGACAGCAACTGCTGGAAAAAGAAGCAGGTGAATTAGCACCCAATAACTGCGCTCTCAAAAATAAACCAATTATGAGTCAAATAGGGAGCACCACATGACCAAATTACCAATGACCGCAAATTTACTCAACTTTTGGGGTTATTCATTTAACCCCAGAAGTTGGGTCAGATGAAACTATTTGCATGAAGTGGAACTGGACATTTTTCCCGCGGCACCCCTGATGAGCTCTCACGGCACTATGTGCCACGCCGCCCTGTTTGGGGAATCGCTGCTTTACAGGGCAGAGGCCAAGTGTGTAAAGGAGCCCACACAGTCTTCGACACTTCCTTTCCCACACTGACACTATGTACCTCTCAACAACTTTTTTGAGCATGCATTCTAAAGAACTTGCTGTACCAAACACTGCAGTCCTACAAGACCACAGAATGAATACCACGTACAGTGTTTCCATACAAAGGCAGAAGTACAAACACCAAACTGTTTAAATAATAATAATAATAATAATAATAATAATAATATTGTGACACTTGTTAAGGTTCTGCATTGAAGTGAGGAACATAAGGAACTAACCCATATTCCATATGAAAACAGCATAAAATGTGCAATCTACTGACTGATTACTTTTTAGCATTCAACGTCGTCAATCGGTGACAACTGATTATATGAAATACAATACAGAAGAAAAAAATACTTCCAACTCCAAATATTGCTCGTAGCAAAAGAGTATTTCCAAATCTACCACCGGAAAGGTCACATCATCGCACGAGACAAACGATAATCGCATCAAGAGAAAATCACGTCGTCACGTGCCGGTGTTTCTCTTATTTATGTGCAAAGACTGACGACATCCTTGGCCAGCAGCATAAACAAACTGAATAGCCCTTTATTGTCTCCTCATAGTCCAGGAAATATTCACACTATTCAAAGGTTTTATCTTTAATTGTGTTGTCATACGAAGACATCACATTATATTGAATTTAACAAGGGTTGGAAATCAAACAAGAATGATTTGGGTCAATTTATTTTGTATCAAATTAAATTGAGCTGTAAAATATCATATGAGCAATAAAGTCAGCTGTTTTAAACAAAGTAGCCTTTATGCAGAAGAAAAATATATGAATTACTGTAAAGGCATTACATCAAAAAAAAATCTCATAATTCATCATTTATAATACAGTTCATAATTTAGGCTTTGCTACAGATAATGGTTGAAATAATTCGAGTAGCTATATTTTTTTATGTATTCAAACATGGTGTCTTCATTTAAAGCAACAATGATGAATGTTTCAAGGGTTGTCGCTGTTGCCATTTGTTAATTGATTAGCCACTTAATTAGTTTCCAGGACGACACACAAAAAAACGACACAATTAATTTTCATGCAACTGTGACGTGTCGAGCACGCGGCGCTCAAATGTTGGTCCAAATCTGAAAATGAATAGTCTATTAGCAACATTAGCAGTTTTTCCATAGTCTAATAACTCGAACACTAACACTGGCGTCAAAACGGGCAATGAAACGGCATGAGACTATTCTTCTGAAAAAAAATGCAAGAATCATTTGATATTCATTCAATGATCATTTCAGTGTGTTCGGAAAATCTTCCCCTCAAACGACCGTCCTCTCTTTCCATTGAGGAGCTTCAAGCAATTCTCAATTTATTGCTGGAATTTTAGAATGCCAAGTGTAAATAATACATTTGCAACGCTCAACCAATTTTCAAATAGAATTTAGATTAGAACATACCGCTCTGGCTTCCATTTAAGACTACTGATAAATTATGACCCTTCATTAGTTTCTTGAAGAATCAGTGGTGCTGGGCGGCTGCTAACACTAATGGAATCATGCACTTTATATCAGCTCTCTGTTTTTTTTAGAGGTGGATTATTCAAAGTCCTTCACTGGAGGGGGGTTCGTCTCCTTAGTCTGCCTGCCCACACGCAATCATGTCTGTTGCACAGGTTACCTCAGTTCATAGTTTTCACACAGTTAGTGTACAGGTTCCTTTTCTCATCCTTTGTGCTGTTAATGTCTGAGTTTTTAGATATTTGAAGTCAGACTTAGGTAATGAGGGAAAAAAATCATCTGTAGGGTCGGTTGAGCCCATTGCTCATTTTACTGCAGGAGGAGGTTCGAGGTCCAGACTCCTCTGACGGTGGGTCCAAACAGAACAGTCGATGCTGCAGTAGTCACAATTTAAAACCAAAACTCGGCCCTATGTGACATCCTTGGCTCTGGTCTACAAGAGGAAGCAGCGTTCAACGTGGTCAAATGCCAAAAGCCAGTGAACGGGAAGCCTCCAAAACACCTCAAATGATGAAGATTTTGCCCAACATCCACCTGCTGTGTACACACCGTCCGATCCCTGTGGATGACGTGCTCCTCTCGGGCAGATGGCCAAGGGTTTAGAAAGTTGTTTTATTTTATCCCCTAGACATCTAATAGGTCATGAGCTAAAATGTACCAGCAAGCGGTATAAAATTTTACTGTCAAACCATCAGGACCAGGAGCCTTACTTCATGCTTTGGAGGGCTGTAAAAAAAAAAAAAAATGACTCGTGGGTGTTCCAGCTGTAAAAAAGATTCCTTAGAAACCTGAGGTAGCTCTCTGCAGAACAACTCAATCAGATTTTCATCACAGGGAACTTGAATACTTTTTGGAGATGAGTCTATGAAGGGATCTTATGCAGTGCCAGCAAAATGAGTTGAAGTTCGAAGCAGTTCTTGGCTTGGTTTGCTTCGTCTCGGTTATTTTGTAGCAATGTCGTCTTCAATGTTATTCATCTTTACGTTCTTCTTCTTCTATCACGCTGCATGTTTTCCAGTAGAGCTTAGTGATTCCCAGCATGTTGCACCACTTCACTTCCTTGTTTGTATACAGTAAAAAACCCACAAAAAATAAATGGTAGCTTGAAAATCCAAAAGATAGCACTAATATATATCCCGGGGAATCACTTTATTCAGCTAGCCATTTTGGTGCATAAATGCTTTGTGGTGCCCCACCCCGGACAGAAATGAACAATATCTGAGTATTTGTCAGTTTTGCTTTTATTTACAAAATAACGTATCAATATTAATGTTTCAAAAACTTTCACAAAAATATGACTTTTCTTTTTGTGGAAGTTTTGGAATAAGAGACCTACTGAAATTCACTTTTGGATATAAACGATTTCATCACAAAAAATTTGGTGACACAACTATTGCAAATGGGCATAGCTTTCTACCTATTTCTGTGAAGTCGTGAGTAGCCCTTCACTCATGTGTGTTGATTCTACAAAGGTAGAGTGGAACATTTTACACATTTCATTAATTTGAGCTTTTAATTCTTGAGCTTTGCCTTCTTTGTTTCTCAAATGAATATGCTATATGAGTATAATAATAATCATCAAAATAAAGGATACACACAAAAACTCTGGAGCTCTTTTGAATAAGTTCCCTGTAAGCAACAGGTATTAACAGCATGAACAGAACACTGAAGCTATAGCATTTTTATTTCATCACTCATCTGTGATGATGGAGCAAATAAATAATAGAATGATTCCACGTACTCCTTGCAATGTGCTCACGTAGGACTAGTCATCGCTGTTTGGTGCACTAAATTCGGTTTTCTATGGAAAATTTGAGATGTCTGGCAATTGTTGTGGTTACTGAGGTCAGGCACACCTGGATTAATCAGTTTGTCCAATCATGAAAGACAGGAAATGAAGGAGTGGTACTGAGTTCAGGAAGTAGTGGATTTGTGCAAAGAGCCCATATGGGCTCCAGGAGAGGACGGCAAATTTACACGGGGAACGAACCAGCGATCCCGACGCTCGACCTTTGCCCTTAGCGCCGCTATTTATTTAATTTCCCTCAATATGGGCAAAATAATTTTATTATTTTAACATACTGATATTATTATAATTACTATTATTATGATTTTTTACTAGCTTGATTTTGTTTTTGGTGCCCCCGACCCCAGCCGGTTGATGCCCAACGCGCAGTGCGTGATAAAGTATGCCGAGCGCCGCGTCTGACTATAATCATACGTCACAAGACACTTTGACGTAATATGAATGATGTGCTTAAATAACGTGCCATTGTCAACATAAGTAGGGCCTTTATTCTATTTCCTCTCCAGGCTGCACTCTGAAGAGCCATGAGCTTTAATGGAATGAATGAGAATTTCATGGTCTTATTTATTGAGTCTTTGTTAAAGGACCCCGATAGCATTATTTTTTAAACTTTTCATTAAAGTGACTGTTAAGATTCCGTAATTTGACGATAAGACATTTAAATTAATACAGATTGTGTGTCATGCAAGCAGTGAACAGTGACTAAAAACAGTGACTCGGGTGCTGGTAGCGGTAACCACATTGTATCTTTGCCTGAATGGGGGCGTGGGAGTGGAACAGGCAGTAAATCAAAGCATCAGGAACTGATGATCAAATAATGTTCTTTTAGACAGGACAATATTGTTGATGGGAGTGATTCAATTACAATAAATGTTTACAATTACAATGTTTGATGGCCTTAGGTTAATTAAAGTCTACACATAGCCAATCGGTGTGAATGAGCCTGTGAATGGTTGTTTGTCTACATGTGCCTGCGACCAGTCCAGGCTGTAGCCCTCTTCTTGCCTAAAGTCATCGAGGAAAGTCTCCAAGTGGTATACCAACTACACGTCTTTCTCTTGACATTGGCTAAGTAACATTGTGTTTTATACTGTATGTCACATGAACTCATTCACTGCCATAAATTCATTTAAAAAAAAGATTATTAAAAATTAGGGGCAAGAGGCGATTAAATGTTTTTGATTGTAATTAATCACATGACTTCACTAGTTAACTCATGATTAATCACAAATTCATACTCTTGGTAACAAAAGTGGAAAAAAATGTTAAACTAATAGAAATTGATGTTTATAGAGGTCGGCGGCAGTGAATGAATAAAAAAAAAAAAGAGAACATTTCATTAAAAATTCGGGGCGCCAGGCGATTAAAGTTTTGAAACGTAATTAATCGCATGACTTCACTCGCGATTAATCACAAATTTTATATACAAAACTAAATCTATATTTTCAACAAAAGTGGAAAACATTTTTAACTAGCACAAATAGTTCAAATGAATTTTTGACGTTTATAGCCGTCAATGGCAATTAATGAGTTAAAGGGTTCTCCCAAGCAGTAGGTAGCAGTAATGAGCATTACAACTAAGAAGAGAAATCTTGCTATCTCCGTTGAATTTGTTCTTTGTTTTGCAGCAGACCAAAGACAAATTTGACTGCACTATTATTATGATCAACATGTAACAATTATCTGGATTGTGAACATAATCTTATGAGCTGATGATTAAAAATTGTTGTAACTTTCAGTATTATTATATTGTTGATGTGCACGAGGTAAAACCAGGTGAAAAAATATTGTCTATAATGCTTTTTTTTTTTTTGTTACATGGATTTAAAAGTATTCACACTTGGGCCTAAGTTCAGTTCTGTGGCAGTTTATACCATGTGCGTGCAGCATAACAGCTAAATGCTGATGCACCATGTTTGCTTTGAACTCTGGTCCCCACTAATTGACCTGAGTTTGCTAGCAATTTTACATTACAATTTTACACAGCTGGTAAGATTTTTTTTTTTTAATGATCAATTATTGATTAATAAATAATTGTGTCTCACTATAGTAATTAAATGTAACACATTTAATTAAATTTAGGGTCACGGGCACGCTGGCTGCTGACTTCGGGTGAGAGGAGGGGTACACTTTGTTGATCAACCAATCACAGGTCACAATTGAACAAACAGCCAATCACATTCACACCTAAGGGCCATTTCGAGTCTTTAATTCTGCTTTTTATGTTATTGTTCATCTAGAACCTCAGAACCCACATTCATGCTGCCCGTCAGTCTGTGTAATATTTCAGTTGATATGATTAATGAAGTTTAGTATCTTAAAGGTAGTCAAGGTCGTGTTAAAACGACCACCGCCGTGAGCAGGTGACCCTTAGTTGCACTTGATCACTTCTGGAACACTAATGTTATATTATTCGATCAGCATTTACGCGCAACAGGTGATGAAAAATATTACAGTCAGAGAAAGATGCAGTATCTGCAGGGAAACTCCATTGGAGTCAAGCTCAGCTCCCCCCGTGATGCGCGACTCGATCCCAAAAGCTCAATCGGAGGAAATGGCACCAAAACCACGCGCTCGCGCATTCACACACACACACACACACACACACACTCACACACACACACACTCTCCAGTAAAACAATAATCATCACAAATCTCACCTATTAACGGTTTGGGTGTCGTATTCCCCATTATGTCCACAAATTCCGCGCACCGGCTGTGAAATTAATCCAGATTATTATTGCAGCGTCCGTCTGCACATCCATGGGGAGAAGTATCCCCACACGCTCTCTTTCTTCTTCTTCTTCTTCTCTCTTTCTCTTCCACTCTCTCTCTCTCTCTCTCTCTCTTGGGTTCTTTCCGATGCTGACGAGAATCTGCGCGAATTTCGATCAAAACCGCCACCGTGAGCGCGTCTTGAGCGTGTGCCTTCGCGTGGACGCGAGGCAGGCAGCGTGCAAAAGCAAAAGTACCCCCCCCCCCCCACACACACACCCCCACCCCCCACCCTTCACTCCCCCCCCCCCTCTCCTCTCTTTAGGAGCGGCTCCCTTCCACGGTCCGCACCACTTTAAAGACACAGCAAGCAGAAATAGTCCCCAAATAAAACAACAATGCTTCAGGCTGTGGGGCTACAAAGGGTTCTTAAACGTTTTACATTAAATACCACCTCAAAAATATTGAGCTCGCCAAGTACGCGACAGTTTGAGCATCAACACTGCAGGCCTACTTAAATATCAGAAAATAAATAAATAAATATAATGGTTTTTTTTTAATGCATTGCACATAAAAGTGAACTAAAAATTGTACACCAAAGAAGTGATTTGCGACTCATTTTTTTTGTTTCCTGTCAGACCCCGATGTACTTAACACATTTACTGTATTGAGCTTTGAGAATCACTTCCTTTCTGCAAATTTGATGAGGATAACGAGGAACATTTGAGCATTCATTCTTTATCCTTCATTCTTAAAACTGCTGGGTCAAAAATAACCCAATTTTGGGCAAGAATTGGACCGAACAGCTACAAATTTGACCGTCTTTCTGGGTTGTTTTGTCCAAAATCTTTCTATTTTTTTGTACACACAACCCAAAATTGTGTTAGATTGATTCAGTTAGCGGGTCAGTCCCCCCTTTTTTTTGTTTTCCTTTATTTTCCTCAGCAATTTTATAGTTGATTAACATCCATCTTATGCTCTTAAAACTGCTGGGCAACCCAAATTGGGTACATCTGAATTGCTAACCAAAGGCTGGGTCCAAAAAGGGATTGAGCCAATGCTGGGTTATTGACAGCATGCCTAGCAAATTGCACTCTAAAAACAGTTGAGTCCAAAGTAACCCAATTATGGATAAAAAATGGACCGATCCACTTTAAGGGTCGATTTGACCCAACTTTCTGGGCTGTTTTATACAAAATGACCCAAATTTTTGACGCAAGTAAACGATCTGACCAATATTTATGAGTTGTTTTACACTAAAAGACCCATTTGTTGATTCAGAGTTGGGTAAAATTGATCCAAATAGGGAATCGGTCCTTTTCTGACCCATAGTTGGGTTATTTTTCACCCAACTGTTTTTAGAGTGTGGCTTGAAAATTTGGCTCAGCACATTGTATCAAGATTTTGGGTCAAAACTATACCAGGGGTAATCAGAATCGTTATCGGGCTTCTACAGAACATGCCGATGAGCTGATCATTTGAGTCAGGTGTGTTTGAGGAGGGAGACATCTAAAACAGGCGGGCCAGTGTCTCTCGAGGACTGGCTTTTCAGGGCCGCAGGGTAGCAGGTTGTATCACGAGTCAATCCCACGAGTCAATTGAATGGAGCATTTAGCCGTATTTGGGCTCAGGCCAGATAAATGAAAGGCTGCTATGTGAACCACTGTTCTAGAAATAACTTTTAAACAACCCCGATGTGGTCTTAGAGCCTCTCCAGTAAAATTGTAAAAAACAAACAACAACAAAACATTTCTTTGAAAAATTCTAGTAACGTTTTTTTGCTCAGAAATTGTAAGTAAATTTAACAAGGAAAATTTTGAGGACATTTTACCAGTTTATTTATTTATTTAAGAAAAAAATGACTCAAGGGTTGAGGAACTAAACCACGACCTTCAGGTTGGGAGACTCTACTCGCTACCACCTGAGCCATGCCGCTCCTGCTGCGTGTTATTATATTGATGGTGTCAGACGGAATCCTTGTACCTCCAAGAGACAATTTTTTTGTTTTATTTTGGACACACCAGCAATGCAGTACAGTGGCAAACAGCAAGAGTGGCATGGTTCAGGTGGTAGAGTGGAGTAGAGTCTCCCAAGGTGAAGGTCATGAAAATTATTATTATTATTATTATTTTTATAAACTGGTAAAATGTCTTTGAAAGAAAGAAAATAGGTTTTTCAAATATTATTACCTTTCTTTTTTTTTTTGCAGTGTAGGTCAAAATGTCATTTTCATGTGACCGCGTCAAACTGCCCTACATGCAGGGATTCACGTCGATGTCGATCCCACAGCAGTGATCATACGTTGCGGCAAATAAAAGACGGCACACTTTTGATAAAAGTCTGGGCCATCGTATGAGGAAATCCACGTTTTCCCCCTCAACCCCTCCCGTGGCCTTGACTGCTGGACTTCTATCAAGCTGTTTCCTGTCTTCTGGACCACACTGCTCTCAGAGGAGTCGTGGCCTGCAGGCTTCGGAGGACTGACTCAGACGATCAGTGAAGGGGAGGGTCTTGACCGTTAATTTAGCTTTAGTCAAAATCTTCCGATCTCATTAAGGGAAGTGTTCCCATTGCACATATGCGATATATTTATTCATATTTGCGCAATGCGGAAAAAGCCCTTCGGGTTTCAGCCGATGCCAACGCGCTCACAGTGATCTTGATGCCATTTGCATGAAGGCAGCTCCAATCTAAATATATCTGCTAAAACAAAAGCATTTGTTTCTAACTCGTCAGCGCTGTTTGTTTTAGCAGGATATGGTGGCTCCTTATATGAACCTTTGCTTGAATGGTGTTTGGGTCCAAGCGGAGTAGAACTGGAATCTCCCAGCCCCCCCCCCCCCCTTCCCCGCCACGCCCTCGTCGTGGCATCAGATCGAAAAAAGAGCTGCCACGGCAACAGGGGGATCAACGCAGGAAGTGAATATGGAGCGCCGCAATCAAGCCTTGCCGGTAAACAGCCGAGCCACAGAAACGAGTGCTGATCCCCCATGATGCTTCACATACACGCTTTGCGTCGTGTTGATGAGAGTGTAATGACGGCTGTGTTGATTTGACTCCAAACGCCATGGATTAAACGGTCGTTAAGGAGACTGTTGAATGCCTAAAAGATGTCGACATTAGTTGAAAATGTGTCAACGTTATTAGCGAGGAAAGGGTGCGCGTTTTGAGTGTGATAACTTGTGTTTTTATAAGCAGTCTCGTGCCAGACAATCAGCAAAAACAGGCCTACACTCAAATTCCAACTCACGCAGAACAAATAAATAGCCTGCGACGTAAAGCCAAAGCTAACAATTCCGTTTCTCACACTGAAGAGATTGCCTGAAAGCTACCACGGGAATGATCACTTCCTGATTTATGGCAAGATTTTCAAACTACATCATGGCCTTTATGCCCATCAATCATAGACGGATGCTACTTTGTATCATTTTTTGCTCGTTCATCCGCCACTTTCTGTTTGTTCTCAAGGTCCGATTTGTGAATATATTACATGAATGGTCGTCAAGTATGGTTAGTTTGCTACAGAATGCTCAGTTTTGATTCCGATTATGGAGGTGCGATTCAGCTGCTCAGTGGAAGGGCGGATGTATTCAAGTGGGATGCAGGGCCGCAGGCCACCCTAAAAAAAAAAAAAAAAATCATAATAATAATCCTCAGCTACATTTTTTGCTTTATCACCTTACACAGAAAGCCTTGAAATCTAAATTTAAAAAATCCTCAGCTATTTGCTTTATTACCTTACACAGAAAGTCTTGAAATCTAAAAAAAAAATTAAAAAAATTCTCGGCCATTTGCTTTATCACCATACACAAAAGCCTTGAAATCTAAAAAAAATTAAAAAATAAAATAAATCCTCAGCCATTTGCTTTATCACCGTACACAAAACCCTTGAAATCTAAAAACAAAAAATTTAGCAATTTGCCTTATCACCTTACACAGAAAGCCTTGACGTAGCAGTTTTTCAAAAGTTACATTATGTAAACAATGTATAATTGGATTGATTGATTGATTGATTTTACCATGTTTAATAAGTTGAGTATCCCTTTCTTCCGTCTTCTTTTTCTGTTTTTCCACATGCGGCCCTCAAAAGGAAAAAGTGTGCACACCCCTGCTCTTGATGCTACCAAACTAGCTTAATCCAAAATAAACAACTTAGGGAACAAAGGCCACATCAAGATTGATTAACTCCAAATCCTAATTACAGTGTATTAAATATATCCACTTACTGTCAGCAGTGGTGCATTTGAACTGGCTGCAATGTGGTCTACATATGAGCTTGGCTTGACTCTATCCAGATGCCCCCGGTTGCTGTTAGCACAGATATGTCACTCTGATTGCGTTGACAGCATGACAGAAGCCAAGCGGCCTACGGGAGGTCACAGAACAGCAAAAAGCACATCCTTGCTGATTTAAAGGCAGAGAAAGATGTTGGAATAATTTGCCAGGAGACATTGACTTAGTCGGCAAAAAAACATATAAAACAAGCAAAACCAGCAAGAGAAAGGGACTGCATTTGCTTACAAAAGCGCACAATCAGAGTTATAATAGTTTTGGATTTTTCATCATAGTTATATTTTTTTAATATTGTTTTGACTTGTGCTTTTTATATGTAAAGTAGTTAATTTTTATTTTTGGAAAATGCTTAATTTTAGTTTGGTTTTTATTACTTTTATTATTAGTTTTAGTATTAGTTTGAGTTTTTTTTTTTTTTTTTTTTTTTTTTTTTTTTAAATACATGTTGTATTTTAAATACATAGTGAATTTGTGGGGTGCAAAATATATTTTTCAAATGTCACAAAGTATTGTGTAATAAGGTAAACAAAATTACAATTCCCAAATGACTGTTCAGCCTTTTTTATTACAGTGGCAGCCGTACAGTAATACCAACATAAATACATTTAAAATAAAACCAACAGTTTGTGTTTTAAATTAATTGATAAAGATGAAAAAGAAGGACATTTTTAGTTTGTTTTATAAATTTCAAATGCAGTTTCAGTTAGTTATCGGTTTGTTTGTTTTTAAGGACTCTCTTTATTTCGTTAACGAAAATGTGCTTTTCAATTTTAGGTAAGTTATTTTGTTACTGTACTCTACTACCTTTTACTGTCGACAGCAAGTGACAAAATGGCCGCCAGTTGACAGCAAGTGACAAAATCGTCACCCCCATACGATTGATAAAAACGGGTTATTTTGCTGCTCAATTCATATTAGACTACTGGGGACACATAAAGCACATTGCTGAAAATACATGTTTTTTACCAAAAACTTATAAAAACATTCTGTTTTAAATAATGCAATGGTCCCAAAAAAAGTCTTAATATGTTTTTAATGGTTATTGTTGTTGTTTTTTAATGCTAAAGCATAAAGAAGGCTTTGATGCAGTCTCTGAACTGAAGAGAACACTTAAAGCAATGGTAGTTATTACAAAAACGGCCAGCAGGTGGCAGCAGAGTATAATAGATCAACCAGGGCCATGTTGCAACAAGCTCTTTCCCCCCAGTGTTTTGAACAGGTTTGTGAATAATGATGAAACTTAGCTATATTCTAATGCTAATTTCTGCAAAATGGAAAAAGATAGAAATGTAAATCCTGATGAAAGAAGAGTTTCTAATCTTTCTTTTGGTAGGTTGCATGTTTTTATAGCAATAGAACACAACATTCTGTGGGCGAAGGGGGTTGCTTCAGTGAAAATGACTGAGAGTGAATGATAATAACCTTGCGTGCAAGGAAATCATATTTATTCAGTCGATTTTTCTGATAAACGTTTAGAGATATCTATCTGGATTTACCGTAGAAAAAAAGTTTTAAACGCAGACTGCATAATTAACCTAACATCCATTTTTGGGGAAATTTCTTACTGAATCCGGGTGGAACTCCCGATCATAACATTGCATTGGAAAGCTTTTTTATGTCGTGGTTCTCAATCTTAGCAAACGGCTTCTCTCCAAACCCCAAGCATTGCACAAATGGACCAAGTGAGTCATACCACCTTCAATGTGAACCCGGCCATCACACACCAAAACAACAACTATGTTCAATCCGAGAATTTTATATTTGGTGGAGTTACGTTTTCACTGGAGCAGTCTGTTCTACTATAGTGCACTCACATCTGGATCATTTGCCTTTTAAATGGAGCAATATTGGGCTTGAAGTTATTGCCATGTGCTCTGTGCCCTGGCAGATTGTTCCAATTTCGCAAAACCTCAAATCACGAGACTCAACACAAAATGGCAAAAATGTTTGGTTTCTTGGGGGCAATTTTGAGATTGGGATCGTTTCAGAATGCCATGACAATTAAAAAGAAATGTTCTGTTGCGGGGGGGGGGGGGGGGGGGGGGCTCAGGCGGCATCATTATAAATCAATTGAGAGATGAACACAACCCATTCACTGGATTTATTATGGTTTTCATTTTATATGAGCAGGTGGTAGTCATTTTTTTTTTTGTTAAGTTCCAAAATAGGATATCAGGAGTCAGGATTCTTAGTCAAGGTCAATTAGTCAGTGGTTGATCAGTTATTCGGTATGGATTATTTTTGACTGGGTTCCACATTATTCCGCATCATTAGGAGTTTTAATCAAATGTGTGCATGTTCCTGAATCTAAATAATTCCCACATTTACGCCACTTTTGTAACGATGGCTCCTGAGTCTGACCACGACAGAATGTGATCAAATTAGTGCTGTCGCTATCGAATATTTTTTAGAATGGATTGATCTATTCAATCGATTATTGCACTCATCGGATTTATTAGAATTTTGTGTATTACAAAAGCATTTCCCCCCCTGATTCCTGTTTATTAATCAGCGATCGGTGTTTATTATTCCGACGGCGTATTAGGGCCACGTATAAATATTTTTTTTAGACGGTGGCATTATTCCGAGAAAAAAGCTCAGAAAATTACTACAAATACACGTAGCGTAGCTATAGTCTAATGTGAGGATTCGTTGGTGGTTAATGGGACACTGTTTATAAAATAAAAAGGCAGCATGGAGACGAATTCATTCTTAATTTAAACTTTACTCGTCACACACGGCAGCTAGAGCGACAACACTTCCTGCTTCCCTATCAGCTGACTAAACACTAACCAATCAGAAGCTAGCATACTTTAAGCAAATGCAAGTGAATGACGGAGAGCAGCAGATTCGACACATCAACAAAAGAAATACTAAAATGTATGAATGTGTAAATAATAATTCTGGAAACATAAATGTACAAGTAAATATTTATTTTAACAAATTAACTTAAATGCTTGATCCTCAGGGTGTGGACCTTCGCAAAGCAAGGCATCTTTGTCGCTGGCAGTACTCAACGCTTCAAAGTGCGAATGCTTAACATGATATGGTTGAAGCCATTACGATGTCCTTATTTGAAAACCCGATCGAAAAGTGTTGGCACAAACATCCGAGTAGTACACCACGTGTTTTTTTCTCAGAAATCTGCCACTTTATGAAGTGAAAAATTTCTCTGAATATTGCCCTCGCCTTCTAAAAAAATAGATATGTATACGTGGCCCTAATACGCCGTCGTAATTTTGTACTTCGCATTCATATAGTGATTTTTTTCTTCTTTTTTTACAAAGGTGGATTTATGTTGCACTATGTGACCAGTTCGGTCAAGTAAAAACAGATGTTTGTAAATGCCTTATTCTGATTAAACATGGAAGATACTCAGTCTTCTTTCATCAAAGACTACAGAAATTAGTGAACAATTACTGTTGATATGCTGAAATCAGAGGATTTGGACCATTTTAAATTTAAAAAAAATCCAAACGGCTCCAAACGATTACTCGATTATTAAAATAGTTGTGGATTAATTTTGACACTTCTCGATAAAATACAGAATTGTGGAGACACACGATCCCCACACCCAATTGGAAGTTTCAGCCGCATTCTTATGGAAGCCTTAATGAACACATTAATTTACTGGGGCGTCGTGAACTTGCGGAGTTTCTTCTCGGTGTGTCTCAAAGCGTGTTGTTGCGTAACATGGCAGCTCCAGACACTCAAATGGCCCCCGCTACTGAAACACAATGTGAGCAGTCAGGCGTTGAAAAAGACAGAAGGAACAATCCTTCATTAGTCCCACAGGAAAGTCAACAAGGTTACATTTGAACTTCTTTATGCTTACTGCTCATGGTTAGAAATTCCTTTTTTTTTTTTTTCACTTTGAGTGATTTTCTGGTTCTAGAGTGCAGGAGAGCAGCAAGGCTTTTCTTCTATGTTGTTTTCGGCCGCCGAGTCAGTGGGAGATGTGCTAAAAATGGCCCATCAATGCATTTAAACCAGATGCATGCATGGACAGTGTTCTTCCTCCATCTGGTCTATTGTCTCAGCGTTATGTGAGCTGAGGAGCGGATGCGCCACTGATGGTTAAGCAGGAAATACTCACAGCCTAAAACAACACTCTCACACGTCTTCTCGCCGAGTGCAAAATGGCTGCAGATGCTCGTACAAAATACAAAGTTCATTCATATAACGTATAAAAAATAACATAACAATGGGTCAAAAATGAACCGATCCTTGACTACTTTGAGTCAAGAAATGGGTGTAAAACAACTTGTAAATATTGGTCAGATCCTTTACTTGGGTCAAAAAATTGGGTTATTGTGTATAAAACAATTTGACCCATAAAGTGGATCGTTTACAATAATACTACACTCATACTACACAAAAAAATTTTTTTTAAACCTTTTTTAAAACAATTGACATTTTAAAATTATTATTATTATTATTATTATTATTATTTTCAGAGGAGCAGTAGTAATAAAAATACAAATAATTATAATAGTTTAGAAATGTCAATTATTAAAAAAAAAATCAAATTATCATTAGTATTATTATTAATAATAATAATAAAAAAATGCAAATTGTTTTTAAAAATAATCAAATTATTATTATTATTAATAATAATGCATTATATTTAGAGGCACCTTTCTAGGCACAGTTTGTTGGCAAAAATAAATTGAATAAATAAATCATGTTCAAACTACCTGTTTATAAAACATAATTTCAATCCATCCTTTTTCAAATATTATCCTCACAATTTTGTTGTTTTGCACTTAGTAAATCAAGGGACCATTTCACAACAAGAATCCCCAACAAGTCAAGCTTTTCTTTTTTTTCTTCTTTCTTTTTTTACTCTAAAGTGCTTCCACAGTCACATGCTTAATGTAGCGGAAATGACATGACTCTGCTGTTGCCACTAATCGCAACTCTGAGTGGTGTCCAGTCTCTTGGCAAAAAGAACAGGAAAATCCAGTACATGTCAAGTTTTGCAGTTTTTTTTTTTTTTAAACATGACTTCACTTAACACACAAGCCAGGAATAACTCTTCTGGTGAAACATTACAATTTACAAGGCTTTGCTATGCATTTTTAATCTCCACTTTAAAACAGATCAAATATTCTGCCTTAATAAGACGATAGGAATTAAAATGACAGTAAATGGTTTACATAATGCATGTTTTGTGAAAGTAACATTAAAAAGATGGATGCGTGTTGTTCAACTGCAGCGTTTCAATTTTAGCACGGTTGTAAAAGAATCCAGCCATATATGTTGGGAACACGATACATTCTCAACATATGAAACAGCACCGTTAAGACGCTCCCAATTAGGCCTGTTAACATCATTAGAATTTATGACACAAAAACAAAACGGCTTCGCAAAGCAATTCAAGGTTGGTCGGGATTTTGGCCTCCGGCTTCTCAAACGTTAACCTCCAAATGGCTTCACTTGAAGTTTCGGGACGAGAAACCAATCCAAAATCTCATTAAGGGAACTTGAGCGGGTTGGGGAAATTGCGGAGGAGAGCAATTCAAAAGCTTTTAACTTTTAGTTGAATCTATAAGGACCTTTCCCACCAAAAATACCAGCTTTTAGTTTCTCGTATGTCCTCCAATAGGTTTTTGTTGTTCTGCATTCCCACAGCAGTTTCTAGAACATGTCGCCGTCTCATTATCCGTTTCGTTTATTATAATTTTGTGACCAATAATGGCTCACCTGTTTTCTGGGTTTGGTCAGCAAACTGAGCAATGATTGGTTGTTACCTACTTCCTCAGCACAGATGATTTCATCGACAGCGAGTGGGAAAAAAAATAGTTTTTAAAGATATTACCGTAATTGTACATGAAAAATAATGAAGTTATCAAATTCATTCTGGACAAACTTTTTACTGCTGAAAATAGCTAAATCCAGCAGTTTTCATCAGTATCAGAAGGCGGCCATTTTGCCACTTGCTGTTGAGTGAGAATGACATCACAGTTGCTCAGATTTCAGGTAACAACCAATCACAGCTCAGCTTCAGAAAACCGATAAACTGTGATTGGTCGTTGCCTGAGCGCCGAGCAACAGTGACGTCATCTTCAGTCGACAGCAAGTGGCAAAATGGCCGCCTCCTGAGATGGATAAAAACGGCTGGATTTTGCTGCATAACTCATATTCCAAAAATGTCATATTAATCGGAATGTCATATTTAGACTAGTGAGGTCACATACAACATAATATTGACAAGAAATGTTTATGGTTGACTTCCACTTTAAGTCATGGTAGTCAGTAATTCTGGATTAATAAGACACTCATTTTGTTGACATTTTTTCATTCATTGTGAAATCCAAACATGAATAAAATTGGACAGTTTTAACTTGAGCGGAAAGGATGTTTATTTCTACTTTCTTCGGATAAACGCGGTAGTCAGTCTAAAACTTCATCTTCCCAAATTCCTTCTGTTGGCCTCCAAAATTTCAGTTTGGACCAACAACAACGCCTGCACCTCGTTGCCTGTCCACATCTGTGGTAGCTTTTTGGGAGTACGTACTCGGCACTTCATCTCGTAGATGCAAAAATATCAAATATAAAAAGAGTAAGAACTGATGTTGACCTTTAAAAAAAAAATAGGGCATTGCCATCCAACCAGAAATATTATTAAGGGTTGCAGACCCCGCCCCAAACAAGTTTGAGATAAGATCAAATATTTTTTCCTTAAACGCACAAATTGAGCTACACTGACACTCAAACTAGACCACTGGTGTCCAAACTGCGGCCCGTGGGCCAACAGTGGCCCACTTTCCTTTTTTTTTTAGCGGCCCGCAGCATGCCATGCCAATAACGTTTGACATGCCATAAATGCATAATAGAGGAAGTGCTATGTTAAATATGTAAATGTTGCTAACTTGATAGCATTCTTGATAGATATCATTTGTAAGTGTACTCATTTGATTGTGTTTATTATTTAACCTAAGTTTAGTTATGTCTATTTTGCGTTAATTTTTCCTATGCCCAATTTGACAGGCATCCTTAAAAAAAAAACAAATAGAGAGCTTAGCGACCCAATGAGCCCTCGGGGTCGTGACCTGACATACTACTGCTATTATTAACCTTGCGTGGTCACTCGGTCGAAGCCACAAAAGACATCCAGGCCTGCTTGTGGTAATCCCTTCTTCAAAGAAAGATTGCAATGTGTCCCCCCTAAATGAGAGAAGTTCAAGAGCAGCCAGCAGCTGTCATGTTCTATCTCATTGAATGGCCAAGCATACAGTACATACAGTATGGCAGGAATGCCGAGATGTCACGTTGCATAATAGCAGATGCTCTTCCTGTCGTTGGCATGGACGTGCGCTAGCTTCAATGCCAGTTTTCCTGTCAAATGTTGACCATTCTGTTGCGTCTCTAAGAGAAGGCGGAAGCAGCAGATGACCTACGCAAATGTGCTTTTCAGCATAATTGTTATGTATCGGTGCTTATTGCTAGTAAGTATGTGTGCAATAATCCTCTGGTAACTTAAAGTGGAAGTCAACCATAAACATTTCTTGACAATAATATGTTATATGTGACCTCGCTAGTCTAAACGTGACATTCTGATAATGATGAATATGAGTTATGAACCAAAGTCTAGAGGGCGGCCATTTTAGTTTTAATCAGTTTCCAGGGAGGTTCTGTTAGTTTTTATTAGTTTTAGTTATTAAAAAAAGTTTTAGTTTTAGTTTTGGTTTAGTTTTAGTTTAGTTTAGTTTTAGTTTAGTTTAGTTTTAGTTTAGTTTTAGTTTTAGTTCTTACGACGGCGTATTAGGGCCACGTATAAATATGTTATTTTTAGAGGGCGGAGGCAATATTCCGAGAAAAAAAACAACTCGCAAATTTGCCACTTAATAAACTCGCAAATTAAGTGGAAGATTTGTGAGAGAAGAAACGTACGAGAAATACACGTAGCGTAGCGTAGCTATAGTTTAATCATATGAGGATTCGTTCTTTACTCTATACAAAATAAATAAATAAATAAATACAATAAAACTAATAAAAACTAACTTCAAATGGAGCATCCCCCCCCCCCCCAAAAAAAAAAAAGATCAAGCCCAAGCCACGTGAACTGGACTGCTCGAATAACAAATGTACACATGAATACAAAATTAATAAATGCTTAAGGCTAAAGAGATAAACATTTTTTCCATAACAATATGACTTTAGGCCAATCTTGACAGGCTGCCTGTGTATCGTTGGCATTTAGACATAAATGAGCTCTTTCATATTAATTTGGTTGTTCATTTGCATTTATTTTAGCACAAGCCTGAGCTGTAAGACCAAAACATTTACGGATAATAAATGGAATATTGTTTATTGTAATACCAATTAATTTATTCCTTGTGGGGTTTTTTTTATACATGCAAGATGACCTAGAAAAAAAAATAATAATAATCGCATATTAAATTGCAATTGCAATATTGAGAGGATGGAGGATGGGGGGGGGGGGGGTCGAAATAGTTCATTCCTAATCTGAATGCCAGCACAATGAAGTAATAAAAACAACTGTAGTGTTTTTTCCTGTCCAAAGGACATAAACCACCCTTTTAAATCTGAACTATCAACACAATCAAGCCTTCAGCAGTCATGTAAATAAAACACTTTCAACACTTCCTCTTTGGCAGTTTGAACTGTCATCATAAGAAAGAGAGTGTGCTGTCGTTTTTCTATTAACGTGCTCGTTGCAAGTGTTTGTTTTTTACTGATACAAAACCGTCACTGATGCCAAGAGCTGTATGTCTGCCACTCACTGCTGATTAGAATGCAAGCGCGGCGCTCGATAGCAGGTGCTGTTAGTTGACGTCTCCAGGGAAACCGTTCCCATGGAACTCGTGTCCTCGTCTGTGCCGGCCGGACGGATGGATGCCCTTCACGGGGGATTACGTCTGGCTCAACTATCCCAGTCGTCTGACCGTAACATCGCCAACGTGGCCAACACCGTTTGCGTGTGTTCCCGTGTTATCTTTATTATATTTTGAAGAAAAGCATCCATAACTGTTTCAGCTCTTGTGATGGTGACAACGTGCAGCCCTGTAGCAGTAGCACATGAGCCTCAAAGCAAAGACGAATCGGCGGCAAAGGCTGGCTTTGTTTTTTCCGTGTGAGAAAGCGCGCTTTTGGCTGACCCACTATGAAGTAGAACAACATGAACACGAGTGCCGATGTCTTCAAAGGGGGGCAGTTAGTGGGGAGAACATGTTTTTGTTAAAATAGGCTAATTTGGAGGTGCCATCTGATAAAAACCTGTCTGGCTGAATCACTTGACTTCCAATGTCACTTTGTTTTTTTCTCCACTCGGCCAAGGATGACGTGCACCAATGGGAGACCTATGAGAGACTTATGTTGTTGTTTTTTGCATCAATTGTTTACAGTTTATCTGTGAAGTCGTCTTTCTTTTGGCGTTTTCGTAGATGGGCCAATGTACACTCTAAAAACAGTTGGGTCAAAAATGGACCAATCCTCTACTTGAGTCGATTTGACCCAACTTTGAGTCAAGAAATGGGTCTTTCAGCGTAAAGCAACTCATACATTTTGGTCAGATCCTTTTACTTGGGTCATTTTGTATAAAACAACCCAGAAAGTTGGGTCAAATTGACACATAAAGTGGATCGGTCCATTTTTGATCCATAATTTGGTTACTTTTGACCCAACTGTTTTTAGAGTGTAGAAATATTCTTTTGTGCCGTTGTGGGAGTGAACACGACCGACTTGAGTCCCGGCTAATCGAAGAGGCTCCCCTCATTCCCTTTGAATTCAGCCCAGGAAGAATAACAGACTTACTGCAGTAATGTGCAGGATTTCGGTGCGTCAAAGTACGTTTATAAAGAACTGCAAAAAGATCTCCACTTGCAGAATCTGATTGCGTGCGTCCTTACTTAGACCTGGTTTCACCTGGTCTAAATTCTAATCGACTTTCTGACATCAGATGCACAGTAAGCGTGTAATAGAAAAGACCCTTGGTCCACTGGAATGCCTAGCGGTAAACGAGACTTGCCCCAGCACAAAAATGAAGATACAGCAGCTTGACTACAAAAATCGGGTCTTACAAATTGATTGTATTCTAATAAGAGCCCAGCAACTTTACATATGGTCAATTTCCTATGACCAAAAATGTGATGGTTTACACGATTACACTCTAAAAAACAGTTGGGTCAAAAATAACCCAGATTGGTTAAAAAATGGACTGACCTAACTTTTTGATTATTCAACCCAAATTAAATTAATAATCCACAGAACACCCCGAACAAATTGGGTTGCTTTATTCATTTGACCCAACTGTTTGGGTTAATTGAATAACACAATTGAATTGGGACGAAAAGGAACCAAATTAAATAAATAACCCACAATACAACCCAATTTTTTGAGTTATTTGTGGGTTACTTATTTGACCATTTTTGGGGCAGTTAATTGAATATCACAATTGAATTGGGTCAAAAATGAATCGACCCAACTTTTTGTGTTAATTGAGCAACCGGTCAAAAATGAATCGAGCAAACTTTTTGAGTCATTTCATCTAAAATGCTGGGTCAAATTAAATTAACAACCCACAAAGCAACCCCATGTTTTGGGTTGTTTTGTGAGCTTTTCATTTGACCCAACTTCTTGGGTTAGTTGAATAACCCAAAACGTTGTCGGTCCGTTTTTGACCCAATTTAGGTTAATTTTGACCCAACTGTTCTTAATATGTCCATTTCTTAACATTTTAACATAAAAGCAGAAAGACGAGGTTTCATTACCCGTGCAGTCATGTTGCTTGCTATCAGCTATCTTCTATCTGAAGGCTCACTCGGCGTATCGGCACCACATACCAGACATCAAAGGTAGCCTGTCACGGAAGGGAGCGAGCGAATGGGAACCTTGTAAGCTGAGCTGGCGAACAGGACATTTATTTGAGCGCTTACAATGTACACTATGCAGCTCCTCTGCTCCAGCAGGTAAACAAGCAGATGCGGAAACAGGTAACTTGTGGCCTCATTTAAGTTGTCATAATGTCATTGAAACACGTAGGCAGGATAAACATTCTGTTGCGTAACACTTGTCAAAGAGTCAGGGCGGGGACTTGGGATCAGTTTCAAAGGTACTCCGTTCAACATGAGCTCATCTATACTGCTGAGCGCTTCCTCCTATATTTCCTGTTCCCAACCACCGTCCAGAAACCTTCGGTCCTCGCTTTGATCTTACTCATTATTTTCCCTCCCTCGCCTTCAAGTTGTTCCCACCTCCTTTCCATTCCTGAGACCTCTCCCAGACTCCCCCGGGTTCTCTTGTCATGACATTGGCGTGTGACACATGTGAGAAACTTCTACAGGGCCCCCCGCTTTGGACAAGACACCGATATACTGAGAGTGCCGGGTGATGAGGCTATTTTAAGGGCTTGTAAATATGAGAACTTCCTGTCCCAAAGTCTATCTAACGTCTCGGGGGGGATGCTAGATGCAGAAAGAGGCCAGAGTTCTTGTTGATTTGCCCAAAGCTTCTTGTTTTTATGATTTGACCTTTAAGGCCTTAACTAAAAAAATGGAAATTTGCACATAGCTGGACAGTGACAAGTCGTTCTCTAGCAAGAATTCAATTGACATGTAATAGAACATACAGAAGGTATACAAAATATATGAAATATGTATTTTAGTGGCGTCAAAATGAATTTAAAGTTCCTTTAATGCTACTATTTTTTTAACACTCGATTAAGGTCCGCCCCTTGCACTGTGCTTTCATCAAAGTCCAACATGAAATGCCATCTACTGGCAGAAAAATAACCTCAACGCAAATCAATGTCTCACACGCTTTTTTTTTGCTTTTTAACTTTAAATAACTTTATGAATTACTATGAAATTACTGTATCAATAAACTAAAAGATACAACCATATTTGTATTAGGGTAACATGTTTTTCCCCTTTTATGTTGACAAGAGTATGAAAAACTGGGGGGCGGGGGGAGAACATGTTTTTGTGCATTTTATTTTATTGTACATTTAGAACGGTTAGAAAATGTGCGATTAATTTGCGATTAATCATGAGTTAATTATTGAAGTCATGCAATTAATTACGATTAAAAATGTATTTGACTGACAACCCTAATATATATATATATATATATATATATATATAGTTTCATCACAAGTAAATGTATAATACACACGTGCCGATGTAAGCTGCCTTTGACAACAACACACAAAGCAGTCATGTTGGAGACTTACGCGACAAGTCCAAACTGCAATTTGACATCCCTCAAGACTCAAGTCAGCCATTAATTTGGGGATTTCTAAAAAAAAAAAAGTTCTGACATGTATACACAAGGACATAATAGGTAGCACTAATTTTTGGTAAAAGCCCTCTTGTTCCGTGTAGTCTGACATCACCTGTTACTCGGGTTCTAACACGTCGCCATGGAAGAAAAGAATAAACATTGATGTTGCGCAGTGACTGCAATCATCTCCTTGAACCAAAAACCTTTTCTGCCAAGGCCACATTTTGCAACACTCTTTTGGCGCACAAAGCAACACCGTCGAACAGCACAGCCTTGTGTTGCGTAGCGGTACACGCACACAAAAAAGGGATCCAATCACGAGTCTCATTTCAAGTTGAGATGACCTGAATGGACCTTATTCTTATCAGTATAAAAAGAGCATTCAGGCATCCTAATGGAAATTCCACCAGGCTATTAATTCTGTATCACATTATTATATTGGCTGGGTTGCTTGAGAAAAACAATATCCTTATCTACTGTTTAATTACATATAAGTAGGGATGGGCATGGTAATGGTTGAATGCATTATTAATTGGGGGGCGTCCAAATGTTAACCTCAGAGGGTTGTATACTGAAAAATGTAAGGATTTAAGAATGAGCTAAAAAAAATAATACATCAAGCAATTATAGATTGGCCTTGACAAAGAGCAGAAAGTGGAGCAAACCAGTTTTTGCTTTCTTTTTATCAACAAAAAAATAGTGCTACTATTTGACACAAATAACATTGGGGTTGTGTCAAATGTTACTTTAAGACTTTAGACACCGCTTGGTTACTTTTTGATTACTTTTCCCCTTAGAATTCTAGTCTATTCAGGACAGGAAATAAAGATGAATATTTAATACGAAGTGAGGAGGAGCCTCCACATACTTTAGCGTCAAGACCGTGTTGTTTTTGTTTCATTTGGCCTCCTTTTTGCCTTTCGGCTTGTCTTATTCCCATCGCTCTGCCCTTGCTGGGTTCTGGGAAAACCAGGACTTCATCTTTGTCAACACTCCGAGTGACTGCAGCTGAGGGGCAGGCATTTCCTGTCTGTCCTCAACTAATAATAACAATGTGTAATTGCGATAGTAGCAACTGGAACAGTGCCACTTATCAAACGGCGGTGGCGAAAATTCCCAGCTCACGGTTGATATGAAAAGTTTACACACCCCAACGGCAGTTATTTTTTTTTGTGATAAAAAAAAAATGAGACCAAGACAAATACAATACTTTCAAAACTTTTCCACCATTGATGTGACCTATAACGTGTACAGCCTGATTGAAAAAAAATATATATATACGGATACTGTGGTTGCACAAGTGTGCACACCCTCTTATGATTGGGGATGTGGCTGTGTTTCCAATAAACCAATCATATTCAAACTCATGTAAAATGGGAGTCAGCACACACCTGTCATTATTTTTAAGTGTCTCTGATAAACCCTAAATAAAGTTCAACTGTTTTAGTGGGCTTTTCCTGACCTTTTTATTGTCACATCTCACACAAGCCAGGTGTGTGCTGACCACCACTTAACAGGAGTTTGAAGTGATTGGTTAATTCCAAATGCAGCCACAACCCTCAGGTAGTTTTTTTTTATAAAAAAAATATATATATTTTTTTGGCTATTTGGAATTCACCCGGAATAGATTGGAGAAGAAAATAAATGTTACCTATATTTTAATTTATATTTTTAAAATATAGGTAACATTTATTTTCTTCTCTAAATTAATTTATATATTTAAAATATAGGTAACATTTATTTTCTTCTCCAATCTATTCCGGGTGAATTCCATATGGCCTTAAAAAATTAAAATTAAATAACATTTTATTTTATTTTATTTAAAAAAAAAATTCTGTGGTTGCACTAATAATAATTTGGACAAAAAAAATACCAATACTTGTAAGAAAAAGCTGCATGCAAAAAATTATATATATATATATAATTTTTGTACATTATTATTATATTAGTAATTCATTCATGCACATTTCCTATTAGGAAATTAAGTCAAATCAAAGTAGTAGAACAAGTAGAGAGAACTGTCTTACCATCTTCTCTGCGTCTCTGCTCTTTTGCTCTGTTCGAAAACGACAACAGACCGATAAGCTGAAAAAGTGAAGGCTGTTTCTTCCCCATCTTGTGTCTGGTTCATTAATTCTTCCACCAAATGCGTGACGGCAAGTTTCCTCTGCTCGTCTGCTCATAAGAGGTGTGGATTTACTCCTGTTATTCCGCTCCAATACCAAATCCCGCCTGAAATTTGAAGGCATGTAAACATAAGCATGTGGTCTTTGTTATCTCGATGTTCGGGCCAATGAAATTCAACCTCCGAGGTTCAAGTCAGCACGTGTGTGTCGGTGTGGGTGTGTAACTAACTGGGTGTATGTGGACCGTTAAAAAAGACATGTAATGACTGGCTTCTGTTTGTGTTCCGGTTGTGCAGGATTCAAATTTATTGTTTGATCAAAGTAAAATAACAAATTATGTTTACAGATATAGTACAGTATTACAAAAATATAAAAGCGACATTACATAAATATATTTATATATATATACTTTTTTTTTTTTTTTTACTAAACTTTATTCTGATACAGTACTTATATCGAGGTATAAAGCCCCGCAGTGTTTTAGTTCTGCATTTATATTATAATGAATATCAGGACTGAGTACATATTCTAAAGGCAAACAAAATTGTCAAATTACAATGAAATGTGATCTGCATTGACGCTTTGAGGGTTTATTTTCCTTTTATCATTCATTTGATTTGATTGTCAGGAAATTACTGGTAGCCGCTACTATTAAACGATTGGCTCGGGTGACGTTCCCGTTAAGAGCAGCGTTACTTATTAACATTCCGGATCAACGGTCAGCAACCAGTTCAAACAGATTCACACATTTGACCAATAGGCTTTCGGTTAATCAAGGCCATTTTTATTTTCATCCACTAACATATGCTCAACTTGAATTTAAATGTGATGAAAGTATGCAGTGCATGTGATTCATCATTGTGTCAACTTGAATGCAGCCCTTCATAGCGAAAGGAACTACATTTGATAAAATGTATTTTGCAGTACCAAGAATGACCTGTGAGAGGCAGTGTGTTGATACAAATACATGTAGTAGAAGAAGCTAGGATGGATGGATAGATAGATAGATAGATAGATAGATAGATAGATAGATAGATAGATAGATAGATAGATAGATAGATAGATAGATAGATAGATAGATAGATAGATAGATAGATAGATAGATAGATAGATAGATAGATAGATAGATAGATAGATAGATATGAATGGGTGATACTGTAGGAGCTTTGTACTGTTGCAATGCACCACCCCCTCCAGGAGATGGCGCTCACAACCAAACAAACATTGCGTGTGAATGCCAGTGTGTGTGCTTTGGAATCATCATCATGTTGCCATCTCAGATAACCACTCACCTGACTCATTTGTCACATTAGTCACCTGCACAACTCGTTTTGAGGAAATCTGTATCCAACCAGCACCTTTTCCAGTTAGTAGTCAAAAGTGCTTGACGAGGTTTCTCTCACGCAACAGGTTTGATTTGAAGAACAGAAAGATGATTAATACATCATGTCATATCATAGCAGATGAGATACCACGCGAGTCAAATTTTTGGATCTTTTTTTTTGTGGACCTTACTTTAATGGTGTAAAAGCATTCTAAATCGTTTGAAATGTGTAACATTTGTAAAGTAAAAAAAACACACACAAGTCAAAAATAGTAGGAAGAAGACCCATTAGAATCCCCCGTTTCTGCATTAATTATATGAAAACACATTTGTTTGTTTGCTAATAGTTCAAAGACACTGTACTGTGCATATCAGGGAACTGAACTCAAGTCAGACGAGCTAACCCCTACACCATTTGTGACCTAAATTTGAATTGTCATTAACTGGGAAAAAGTGAATTTTTCACAGCGATAAAATACAAACATAGATGAATAGAAAATAGAGGACGCATAGCATTACATGGTGCTCAAAGTGCTTTATCACCCATTTAACTCATTCACTGCCATTGACGACTATAAACGTCAAAAATTAATTTGAACTATATCTGAGTTTATAATTTTTTCCCACTTTTGGTAACAAGAGTATCGAAACCTAAAAAACATTTACATTTAGAACAGATATAAAATTTGTGATTAATCATGAGTTAACTAGTGAAGTCATACGATTAATTACAATTACAAATTTTAATCGCCTGACACCCCAAATTTTTAATAATGTTTTCTTTTTTTTCTTTTTCTTTTTTTTTATTCACTGCCATTGACAGCTATAAACGTCCAAAGTTCATTTGAACTATTTCTATTAGTTTAACAATTTTTTTCACTTTTGTTATCAAGAGTATGAAAACCTAGAATTTTTTTATTGTACATTTAGAACAGATATAAAAATTGTGATTAATCGTGAGTTAACTAGTGAAGTCATGCGATTAATTACACTTTAAAATTTGAATTGCCTGTCGCCCCTAATTTTTAATAATCGTCTTTTTTTTATTTATTTTTTTATTTATGAGTTAACTCATTCACTGCCATTGACGGCTATAGATGTCAAAAATTCATTTGAACTATTTCTATTAGTTTAACATTTTTTTTCACTTTTGCTAACAAGAGTATGAAAACCTAGAAAAAAATATTGTAAATTTAGAACAGATTAATCGTTAGTTAACTAGTGAAGTCATGTGATTAATTACAATTTTAAAAAATTATCGCCTGACGGGCCTAATTAAAAAAAAATTTAAATTAAAAATAAGGGGCATTTAATAGTAATTAACCGCATGATAATTTTATATCTGTTATATCTGTACAATAAAAAAACTTCTAGGTTTTCATTAAAAAAAATTATGAAAAGAAAAAAATGTTAAACTAATAGAAATACTTCACATGAATTTTTGACGTCTATAGTCGTCAATGGCAGTGAATGAGTTAAAGATATGGCGCTACTCTGAAATGACCAAAAAGGTCAGTCAGTAAAAGCTGTCATCAATGGTTCAAGGGAGAATACGTTTAACAGATGAACTCTCTTTGCTATCTGAACACAATCACTGAATCCTTTTGTTGATTTAAAGTAAACATTTCAGACGTGTAGTCAAAACACGAGACAAAATTGTTGTCGCCTGTAGCCTGCGATGTACATCTGCTTTCCTACGTATGCTTTTCGGCCGTGACATCACAGTGAGCGCAGAATACGCCAGAAGCTTCCGCACATTCCTCGAATGCTCCACACAGGATCCGACTGCTGCTTGTGAACACACCCCCCTCGGCCTGTGGCCAGTGGAAAAATACAAGCTTGTCTTCAGGGTCGCAGGGGCAAACAAGGCTCTCGGTGGGGTCTACGACTGTTTGGCCGCCTGCGGAATATCTTCTGGGTTCTGATTGATGTCATTGTTTTGCCATTTCGGTGCCCGGCGTGAGACATAGCAGAGCTGCACAACTTCAAACATTTATATACAATGGTGGAGTTGATGAATAGTGGAACAATCTGTGTGTTTAAAGAGCTGACATAGTGTCTCTTCTTACATTGCGCTTTTGTAAACATAAGTCAATGACAACACGTAATGTTGTGACGTTCTGCCGGGCTGTTCATGTGTCGGGCTATCGGGTTAAAAATCTGGCCTTATCTCGACCCTCGTCACGCAACTGCAGCTTGTCTGCTTTCGTTTGCTTTGGAATATTGCAAAAAAAGAACGCTTTTATCGTCGGTGGCGAAAGACGTCAGGAAGTGGTCCTATCTTTAACGCACGTAGCCTGCAGCAATGCGCCGCGCGCGTGCGACTGTCTTTCAAGGTTGACGGTTCAAGGTTTCTCTTGAGTTGTCTCCCTCAGAAGCAAAGGATTGCTTGTATTCATCATACGTCAATGTCACGTTTAATATACATGACAGGAATGTAAAAACTTGACATCCAGCAGCACTTCATCCTATAGGTTGCTCTTATTGTACTGTATTTCCATAGTAGCATTTCGTATCTTGGGCGAGGGCTGAGCTATTATGGGGGGGAAAAAAATGCTAATCATTTTTATTCATTAGCTTCAAAACTTAGTATTTCTTCACCTACAAAAACTCTAATTCAACTAGGACTTAAAAGAACAACCAATAAATATTTTTTTTAGTAGAAGAAAAATACATTAAAATAATAATAACAATAAATTTAAAAAGTGACGTTGTTGGGCAACATTTAACCCTTTTACGCACAAATTATGATAAACTACATCAGGATTTTTTTTCCTCAACTCATTTTATTACTCTTTAGGCATGGAAAAAAAGAATAATTACCTTCATTTTTTTGAAACATACATTTTTCAAGGAGTTGGTGACATGTCCACTAGAGTGGACAATGAAGTGCATTTGAGCAACTGATGAAATACGTTTGTAAGAAAAGAATAAATAACAAAAATAAATGTAAACACTATTGAAAATGTCTGTTTGATTCTTAACATTATGTTCACATACTACATATAATTTTTGGGAAGTACTAAAATATTGCTAAAATAAAAATTAAATGATGATTTAAAGCACCCAAAAAAACAACAACCTGCAGATGAAGTATTTTCAAAAGCAACAAAGTTACAGCAACACTAAATTGTAGTCACAAAACAGCTAAAGATGTCCAAAGTCCAATTTAGGGGACTCATGATCAATCGCCATTTCCTCAAATTACAAAATAAATACTTGGATATTTTAACAATTATATTATACTCCTTAGTTGTTGCTTGATGCCCAAATATATTTTTTCTTACAAGGGCCTCCTGGAAAAAATAGAATTCCTTCCTTACACGTCACATCTGAACTTCTGTCATCAATCTTGTTGTAGGTCTTCTTTTTTTTTTGCACTTACAAACGTTGACCACTGGATGGCAGTGTATGTCAAGACTACACTAGTGTCCACTGGAGTGACTAATGTCCAACTACGGCAAAAAAAGATTCATTTGTATAGGAGAAAACAACGTTTTAATAGCTGTCCACTGTAGTAACCACTATCCATGAAAGGGTTAAAATGTCTTATTCCTATTTATTTATTTAGTCTAGCTAACATGCATGTGCTATTCAAACGTAAATAGCTACTCACTAGTTACTCATTACTTGAGTAGTTTTAAGTACTAAATATGTACTTAATGTAATTTATTTGGAATACTTTTTTCTTTTTTCTTTTTACTTGTTCTTGAGTCATATTTTTCTAACGTGACCTCTGAATATAGAATAGATAATGACTTTCAAGGGAACTATTAATGTATAGGATAATATTTCATTTTTTTTGTAGGGCGTGTGTTTGCGTGTCTGTGTTTATGTGCACATATGGTGGGGGTTTCAACGAGCAGGAGGCCTTCCTGTCCCAGCTGTAATCTTCTTACAGATTTACTGCAGGTGAGTATTTTGCCATGACATCAATGTGCGGACTAAATCTTCTCGGTCAAGATATCCCGTGTGTGTCCTTACGTCGGTGTACGAGAGATGTAATCCAGTTTTAAGGTCCAGTGAGGTCAGCAAATTGGATGTGATCATGATTCATGGCAATTCGTAAGCAGAAAACCAATAGGAACCTTCTATTTGGCTATCCGTTGATATGACAACATTTTACCAGCTAAATGGCTTCAATGATGAGTTGAGTCTTATATTTCAGCTGTTAAATTGATTTAAAAAAAATAAAATAGGCATAGTTACCACAATCATTGAGCTTATTCATTGATTGACTTAGATTAATGGCAAATGTGTTCTTTTGGCAGCCAAATAGCATGCTATGGCGCTAACGTTAGCAAGCAGGTTAGCCTTTATGTTTTGCTAAATTACTGTCCTATGTGACATTTCTTTTACACTTACACAGGCACAAAAGCATATTGCCAGCTAAGTATGAGCGTGTCATGTGTATTTTACCATTGTTTCTATGTAAACAGGTAGTGTTTTGACAACAGCATCGCTACTGAAATTTCTTAACAGCTTCCTGTTGGGCCACAGCGGAATTAGAGCTGTCCTCAGAGGGACGATATTATAAGTCATCATAATTACATAATGGCACCTGCCTATTATAATGATTATTTTTTATTTCATATATATCTTGTTTGCGTCTGTCACTAACGAATCTTTTTAGAATCGATTATTCCATTGATTATTCATACTTTATTCCATTACTCGTGGGTTTGCCAAATTTGGTGTCATTGAACACAATTTTTTATGTAAACCTGAGTCTGGTGTCATGCTGCTCCGATGGAAGTGGACGTGAGGACTATACTCAAGGATCCGGCTGTGACTTTATTTTTCGCTCACATTTGTCACAATAATCACATCACTTTACACTTAAACTCAATCGCTGCTTCGCGACGGTGGTGAATCAAGCAATGCTAAGCTAGGTTAGCCGGAGAAGCTTTAACATGCTCCAAAACGAGTTCCAATTCAATTCAATAAAAAAAAAATTAAAATCATTCTTTAAAAGAAAAAAAGAAATTAAAGGGGACAGAAAGAAGTAAAACTTGTGATATCTGCCCCTAATCAACTCCCCAAAAAATTATCAACACAAAATAAATTACAGCAAACAGTCGAGATGCTTTCAAAGTTAACAAATAAACAAAATAATTAAATAACATGAACTTGTGCTAAATATATTTTGCCAGTAATTGTGCTTTTAAATTTGCATGTTAATTGGTCAAATTTGTATTTGAACGTTTTTAGTTGTATAAATATTGGCATAGTGTGGTCTCTGTATCCACAACCGAAAACGACACGAACAGCACGTTTCTGTAAATGAAAAATGGGTTCCGCTTGGTTTAACTGGTCACAACAATTTAGTGGAAGACATTTTGCTCCTTAACCATCCTTTAGCTCCCTTTAATTTAAAATAATTGAATTACCAAATCATCTCTGCACAGTTTTCTGAAATGTTGAATATTGTGTTCAGTTGACCATGTCGTCGTAGTCGTACATAAAGATTAAAGAACACAACGTTTTTGAGTTTTCCAGCTTCTTTCATTGTACTATATGACTTTGCAAATACAGAAGTAGCAATAATGTACCGTGTGAATGCTACAGAGGCGCACATCTACCTTCCCACCACTCGTCAATGTATCACAGAAGAGAAAAAATTAACTTGAAGTTAGCCTGTCTGTTTCCATGTCCCCTTTGTTGTCTTTCTCTTTAAATTGTAACGAGGAGGCTCTGATGGCCAGTTATTAAAAAAAATAATAATAATAAAACAGAATCTAAAGAACCCTTTTCCAAATAGAATTTAGAGTACATTTGCAAGCTATGGCGACTGAACTTTATCGGCCAAACTTTTAAGTTTTACAGGCGATACCGGAGTCTGTACGCAACAAATGAAGTGGCCAGATCAAATGTGTTTTTCATTTTGTTTTGGATAAAAAGATCTCTTCCTGTATGGTATGCATAAAACGGAATGATTTGAATGACTTCATGTTAAATTCCCATGAGAACGTGATGATCGGAACCATCCCATCTCATATAAAAACCTCCGGGCCATGTGTCACATTCACGTGACATCACCGAGCAACAACAACGTGATTAATTTCCTGTGGTAAATATTATTTGCTTTGCAAATTATGTCATGTGATTTGTTTTAACCGTGACTATTCAGTGCATAAACTGCTCTATTGATTAAAAAAATCAAATAAAGTATTTGATACATTAGCTCACTTCTGACACATTTCAAAACACTTCTTTTGCATGGTGTTAAATAAAACGACTCTGAAGTCAGAGCTCTGTCGCGAAATGAAAACAAACAAATGTCATTACAGTGTCTGACTGAAAAGGCAACACGAGGGAGACACGTAAGAAACAAAGCGTAGTTTGCGTCTTGATGTGACTGTCCGGATTTTGCACCCGTGTCCTACCTCATGTTGACAGACACTTTCCCAGCCCACGTGGAAAGCAATGCTTTAATGTCTCAATTTGACTATTGACAGAGCCTTTTTTTTTTTTTTTTTTTACTCTCCGAGTGACTTTCACACGCATACAGACAAACAAATGCGCAGGAAGTTCAAGGGACACAAAAGGCGAGTGGGCTGGTGGTCGTTGGGGGGGGGGGGGGTTGCGCATATGTCGCCTATGTCTGAGGCAATTGGTGAGGTCATGGGTGAGTGTTTCCCACAGACGCGTCAACACTACTGATGCTCTGTCTCAAAGGCTGCTTACATGGCAGCGTTTAGGGCCTGTTTACATAAGATTGTTTTAAGAATAAAAAACGTTTCTCGTTTCTTGTTTACAAAAAAAAAAAGTGCTACTGCGAAGAGTAATAATGTGCATTTCCCATGCAAACATCGATGGACCATTATTATTATTTTCTAATACAGAGGATGAGTTCAGATGTATTCATTCATAAGAAAAAGAACACAGGACAACAAATCCTGCTATGTTTTATTCACCTCACGAGCCATTTTGTCATTTGGGCTCAGCTTGCGAACATCGCACGGTGAGCCATGACGGTCATTACCTGAGCCCTTCGACAGCGTGATGTGATTTTCAGTCAACAGCAAGTGCCAAAATGGCCGCCCCCATGAGAAGGATAAAAACGGCTGGATTTCTTCTTCTTTTGTTTAATTCAAAAATACTCACTCAGTATTAATCAGAATGCTCTAGTGGGGGCGCATGGAAAATATTTTTGTAAAGAAAACGTTTAACTTCCCCGATATGTAGGCCTATGTATGTTTTGATTCATATGATCTAAGTTGACCCTGTTGGATCCGTCTCGGGCACCAATGAGTGCAGATGGCCATTTTGTTCTTTAACGCCTTGAGGTCCAACCACTTTTTTTCTCACAGTCCACAAGAAGTCGCAGCCAATGTTGTGGCTAATTTGCAAACCAAACATATTGCTTTCCCTTTCAGAGGCACCTCCATAAAAATGCCACCCACCCCCCCACCACCCGTTCCCAACTAAACACCCCCTCGACTGCCATTGGCATGTGAGAGCGGCGCACGACTGAGCCCTGAATGCTCTTTAGTGGTCACACTTTTCCCAAACGCCTTGCAGCTGCTCCTATTGTGGGCCCCGTAGGGTGGGCTCCTTCGCCAATTCTTTGGGCCTCCTGTCGTTGTCCGGGCCTTCACACTGATTCGAACAGAGGGGAGTATGACCCCCGACAATGGAGGACGTCGTGACATCATACGTTTTCTGTGGGTAGAAAAAAAAAAAATCTCATGATAGGATTCCATTGCATGAACAGAGAAGCAGTTGTTTTAAATATTTATATCAGTGCTGTCAAGCGATTACAATATTTGAACTATATCGCATAGTTTTCCGTGATCAATCGTATTTGTGTACTTCAACTACTTTCTACCAAACTTGTAACAAAAATGTATATCTGTATTTTGCTCTTTGATGATACATCACGTACAAGTAATATGCACTCTAACAACGGTTGGGTCAAAAATAACCCAACGATAGGTCAAAAATGGACCGATCCTCTACTTGGGTCTATTTGATCCAACTTTGAGTCAATAAATTGGTCTTTTAGTATAAAACAACTCATAAATATTGGTTAGATCATTTACTTGGGTCAAAAAATGTGGTCATTTTGTATACAACAACCCAGAAAGTTGGGTCAAATTGTCCCATAAGGTGGATCGGTCCATTTTTTGAATTTAGCTTTGCAAAGTGTGAACTTTTATTTTAGTCCATGTTTGTCCATCTTTGCACCGATGACTCTAAGCTGAGCTGCACACTGTACTTTTTTGAATTGAGGTCTCCGTGTGTCATTTTATATTTTGTGTCCAGCATTTTTGGATTATGCATTCATCGGGCTGATCGTGGTATAAACAACACAAAGAAAGGGTCACTATTAAATGTACAAAGTCATATCGCATTTATTCAGTGGTATAAAAACATTGAAATGAACATATGCAAAAATAGATATACTAGAGAAATATATTACTTTAGTTCAATAAATATGTCACATGGCAATCATTGCAGACTAGCCGCCCACCACGGGGCTTGCAGTACACAGTACAGAAACATGAGGTATTTAATGGTCACTTTCCCCGTCACGTCAGGATCGTCACATCGAGCAAAAAAGGCAGACATTTGCATTCAAAATTGGCCTCTTCTGCCGCATACACAATAAACAGCGGGGATACATTCATTGTTCTTCAAAATGAAGCAGTAACTTGTCACCATCGGTTCATAATTGGATCCCTTAATTAGGAAGCAAAATAGATATTTGGGAGGTCAACATTCCTGAGACTGCTGTTAGCCCTCTGATTTGTTATTCATACATGATGATGATTATCAAAAGCATTTGCCTTCACGTAGCAGAATCCTTTTCACATACAGCCTCACTGAGCTGTTACGCGTCAATACTGATTTGTTGGTAGCTGCCACGTCTCCCCCCCCTTGGATTGACGTCGGGAGTCAAATGCGCATTTCGTGCAGTGATACCAGCACCGCGGTTTTAAGAGTTGTTGAAGTCCGCATGCTAACATCCCATGATGCATCAGCAGCTGGGCGAGGTCGTGATGGGACTGTGGAGGAAGGAGAGCTGACTGGCCGACGAGTGCACCGGGATGGACACCGGGAAGTTGAAAACGGTGCCGCCGTTGCCGATAGCCGGGCTGCCGGCCTCCGACGAGCAGGTGGAGGAGGCGAGCACTTGCGACTCGAACTGGAGCAGCTGGCCCATGAAGCTGAAGTTGGGCGAGATGATGCTGCGGCGCTGCTTGACGAACTCGAAGGCCTCGTCCAGTTTGACGCGGTTGGTGCGCATGAGGTAGGCGAGGCAGATGGTGGCCGACCGGGAGATGCCCGCTTGGCAGTGGACGAACACGCGGCCGCCGTTATTGCGAACTGAATCTGCAAAGAGAGAAAAGGTGGCAATTTAAATTCAACGCCCCATTAAGACACAGGAGCGCGGTTAATGGGCCAGCGGCACTAAAAACAGTTGGGTCAAAAATGTGACGAATTTGACCCAAATTGGGTTGTTTTTGTCCCAGGCGTGTACACACACAAAAACAGTTGGGTCAGAAATAACTCAAACTGGGTCAAAAAAGGGGCCAACCCAACTTTTTGGGTTATTCAATTAATTTAAAAAGTTGGGTCAAATAAATAGCCCACAAACAACTCCCAAAATTTGGTGGCTTGGGTTATGAATTTAATTGGACCTAACAGTTTGGGTTAAATAGCTCAAAAAGTTGATTGGGATCTTTTTTGACCCAATTCAATTGGGTTACTCAATTAACCCCAAAATTGGATGAAATTAATAACCCACAAATAACTCCCCAAAAATGCGGTTGCTTTGTTGGTCATTTAATTTGACCCAACTTTTTGGGTTAAATAACTAAAAAATTTGGGTTGGCAAAATTTTGACCCAATTTAATTGGGTTATTGAATTAACCCAAAAAGGTGGGTCAAGTTACTAACCCACAAAGCAACCCCAAAAAATTGGGTTGCTTTTTCCATCTATCCGTCCATCCATTTCCAGAGCCGCTTACTCCTCACAAGGGGTGGGTTGATTTTTGATTTATTAAATTAATTTTTAATTATAATTAAATAAGCCACAAAGCAGCCCTATTTTTGGGTTGTTTTGTGGGTTAATTATTCGGCCAAACTTTTTGGGTTAAATAAGTCAAAAAGTTGGGTTGGTCCATTCTTGACCCAATTTGGGTTATTTTTGCCCAACTGTTTTCAGAGTGGGGGTGTATGCCCGTGGGGGTTATGCCTAAAGGGGGCGTGGGCCGTGTACACAAAGAAAGGGAACAAACCCCCCCAAAGCGGGCTTATTGATCTGGGAGGAAGGCCGCCAGTGAGCGAGGAGAAGTCGCCTTTTGTGAGGACACAACAAAAGGACGGCGCGGCGCCACGGCCTGGCAACTCATTTAAAAAGCCTGGATGTGTTTGCGTGGGGACGTAGGGGGGCTTTTCTACAATTGAGGGGTGATGATGTAACCAAGGGGGCCATTGCTGAGCCAGCTGGTCACTTTTTGGAGGGAACTTTTTCAAATTTAAATCAACGAGTGAAGGGGGTTGTTAGGTTTTTTTTTGTGCACTCACTTTGCTATTAACCGAAAAGCAGTGTCAAAAAAATACTAACCGATAAACTCAATGGCCTCGTTGAACCAGGAGCTGATATCCGCTTTGTGGTTGTCCTCCACCGGGATGCTCTTGTACAAAAAGGAGTCCTCAAAATGGTTGGGGCAGTTGGCGGAGACGTTGATCAGGGCGGTGATCCCCAGCATGTCTAGCATGTCTTTTCGGGACGCATGGTAAGCGCTACCCAGGTACAGGAAGGGCAAGATCTCCACGGGACCTCCCTAGGAAGAGAGGACAAGTGGACACAGTCAGTCATGGGAGGTGAAAAGTACATTTTTGATGTGATCGTGTCGAAATAAAAGACACAAACCTGATCGTAAAGTGGGGTGTTGCATGGACTGCAGCTCGGATCTGCGCTTCCTGGATGGTTGGAGCTTAGAGGTAAACTGAGCCCCTGGGAGGGAGAAGGCTTGGTGCACATGTCTGGATATTCTTTGGAAAACGCGTCAAATCCACCTGAGGACCAAAATAATAAAAAAATAATAATACATAAGAGCGTGTTGTAAACTCATAACCAAAAAAGGGAACAAATGCTTTGTAACAGAGAAGCCGGAGTCTATTCCTGAATTGTTTACAGCAGCACCAGCTGGTACTGTGACAGCTGAAAACCGCATTTGTTGCTACACACACACACACACACACACAACAAATGCTTGCGAGACACTTTTTTTTTTAAATGATTTATTATTACCTTTCAGGATGAATACACTTGCGCCGCACGGGTCCCGGCAGAGGGCTGCTACAGCCAGCATCAAAGTCCCGTCTTTCTTGGCTTGGCCCAAGTCACAACTGTGATCGTCCAGCAGCACCACCGACTGGTACTCGCCGGACAGGAGGCGGCTCCTGGTGTCCTCGTTGGGGACAATATGCTCGAGTCCCAGGCCGCCCCTGGCGCGTCTTCGCACGATGGTGCTGAAGCGGACGTTGGTGGAGGCCGCGATGTGGGAGCCGTTGAAGGACAGGAACGAGCGGCAGTCCAGCACCAGGCAGCCCGGAGCGTCGGCCTCCAACAGAGCACGGAGGGACGCACAGTCGATGGCGGGCACTTCCATTATGACCATAGTAGGGCGACGGGAAAGGAAAGTTAGATCCAAATACATATAGCTTGAAGCTTGAGGCTGGTTGAAGTTGTTCCGATTAAAACAAGCAAAACAAAAAAAATCTTCAGACGAAACACACACACAAAAAAAAGTAACTTCTGGAGTGTATCCGCTGCTTGTTCTTCCCTCCTGGTGTGACTGTAACAGTAGTTTGCAGCGAAGTGACTGGAAGTCGATTTGAAGCACTTTCTTTATATACGACCGCAGCTTGTGAATGAGAGGCCACTGACGTCACGAGTCCGCCCTCACTGGCGTCCTGCCAGACTGTATGACGTCAAAGGCACGCGCCCGCCTGCAGCGAGTGAACCACACGGGCGCGCGCGTTCAGAACATTTTGGTCCAGGCACGCACACGTCGTCCACGTCCGCCTTCATTTCTCTCTCTCTCGGCGCGGGCACGTAAAGTAACTGTAAAATAATGATGATGATAATAATAATAATAATAATAATAATAATTGATCTACTCTGGTAAAAGTAGTACTGATTTGACTCCTTTACTAAAGTTTTTTTTTTAAGTACAAAAGTCAATTATTTTCTACAGTCTATTATATAGGTTACAACAAAAAATATATATATATATAAATATATATATTTTTTATAATATATAAATATTTTTTTTTTTTACGTCCTACCACTGGTGTTGCCTCCCCTAAGCAGTTAGTCATTTTAATTACACGTTGGTGACATCATGTCATGAAAACACTCATTCTTAGTGACTTGACAAGAATAACCACTGGCGAATGAATAAGTATTTTGTCTGATGTTAGTTTAAGCCAACTATTACATTTACATATTCATATTTGTGTTTTACATTTAAGATTGTCCCTCTGCGCCATATTGATTTAAGGTAAATAGTATTTGCTGACTGAGATCATTGGTTTTGCATAAGCTTTGTGACTGGATGAAATACTTAATGTACATTAGCAATATATACTTCAACGTTTTAAACTGGAGCTTCTGCTAGCATCTTTGTTTTTCTTTTGTTTTACTATCAGTCATTGTATTAAATACAGTGCACTGTATTTAAGCGTTACTATCTGTACAAATTTTCCATGATGTTAGTATATAACTCAATTTCTGTTTTGCCTCTTGACCTGAGAGTTGACAAATAAGAAAATAATATGTAAATATCTGGCACGGGGGCCCATAAACATTTATTCTTTGTTTTTATTAGTCGGAGGTACATAATGTTCAATGCCCCGAGAGTGAAGGCAAACCATAAAAGTTAATCACTGTATAGAAATCTCAAGTCCAGTAAATTTCCACACGCTGAGTACCAAAACACGGACGACGGGTCTTCCAGGAAGACAACGGCACATGGAGATCTTTTTGACCAGTCAGCTGTGACCTAATTGAAGGAAGCAAATGTCATTTTGTTGTCATTAACTTTTTTTCACATGACAGCCACTTGGAGAAACCCTTTTCATTCGATGCCTTGATGACTCATAATGAGTCCTGCTGTCTCATGATAAGGAAGCAGGAGGGTCATTGTTGACAACAGGCGATGTGACTTGGGGCTGCACGAGGTAAACGCCAGAGTGTATGTTGTTGTTGCTATACATTAACTCCCCTCCAGCATGCTTTTTGAGTTTCAATTCAACATGTCTCACCTGTTGTAAATCTCTAAATCCACTGATTCGCATAGTCTTATCTTGTACTGTATGAGTGAGGGCCAACTTTATATTATCTTTTCAAACGTCATTCTCACGTGAGAGAAACCTGAGTAGCACTATCAAGCATCCCAATCCACATGCGTGCCATTATGATCCTGGGTTTTACCTCAGTAAAAGAAAGGATAATGTATGTGTCCTGTGAGAAATGGGGTGAGTGGTGGATGGGAAACCAAAAGGGCAGAAACGCAACTAATCACGACAGAGTGCAAAAACTCTCCAGCCGGTTTAACCTAACGCTCCTGTGAGATGAGTCAACAGCAAACCAAAAGCAACAGAGTAGGAATGTTACACACTTTCCAGGGGAGGAGGGGCTGGAGACAGGCTGTATCCAAACATTTTGTCCTAAATGAATGAATGTGGCCCGCCAACTCATGATGAGTGGGGTAAGCAAAGAGAAGTTCACCCTTTATACTGACCAGCAAACAAGGTCAACTGTAAAAGTAAAAGAAAGTTGAAATTGTTTGTCTATGCAGAATATTGTCATATAATCAATTATAATACAATAAACCACACTAGTTTAGACCATGGCCTGAGAACTGAGCTGATGCGTCAAATCCCATCAACTACAGTCTGTAATGTAAGTCTTCTTCCAGAAAGGGAAGTGAAACAGAGGGCAGCTGCATTTTGCTGTCACTTGTTGTCATCCTTACGCGTTTACTGTCATTGTCACTATAGGCAACTCCAGAGCAATCACGGGAAAACACACAGCCTATATCCAACAACTGACATGTTTTTTTGACCGGAATGTGCTCAATTTCCTAAACCAAGCTAGAAAAAAAACAGAGAGAGAGAGAGAGAGATGACACATTTCGCCAATGTATATCATCATGAGGGAACATTGTGAAAAAATGTACAACTGCATGTCATCATTGTTTTACAAAAGTCAACAGTGATAATGTGAGTAGGATTCAATGTTTGCTTTGGTACACTATTCCAGTAAAAATGTGTCATATCTTATTTTTCCCATACCTTTTTACAGAAACACAAACAATTCTGAGTCATCATTTCTTGCCTAAATTGGCCAACATGACCAATTATACCCAAGAAAAATCCCACGAGTCACGTCACACAATTAAACAAAGATGTTGCATAAGTCTCTAATCTCTTCTTGATTATTCATAAATTTACAATTATTTCCTGTAAAAAAAAAAAAGGGCCTGTTTGATTAAGGAACACAAGGTGATATATTCACAGGAAGACATGAATGATTATCTTGTATAAATGGCAAACAGTGACAATACAGATTTATTCTGTTATTGTCAAACAGTCCCACGTGATTTCTATATAGTTGTTATTTTTTATTTTATTTTTTTAGAATTTGTGTTGTTGACCTTAATATTTTTGTTTGTACTAATAACATTGCTTTGAACCAAAAGAAAATGTTGTTAAAAGTCAGTGCTTACGTTTTGTGAACACGCAGCTATACAATATTAATTTATAGGTGTATTTGTAGACACTTAAATTTGTTTTATCATTTAAAAACAAAACGTTTTCATTCTTTATTTCTGATTTTTTGCGTTCCTTGTCGCCGGAAGTAGAATCTGACCAACCGGAAGCAGCTCTCCGCCAATCGCATTGTGCAAAGCGTCCTAAGGTGACGTCAACCCGGTACCGATGAACAACCGGTAGCTTTGAGAAGAACCGTGTGCTCGCTGTTGTTTGTGGCTTCTTCTTTTTTTTTTGTCCGCTAATCCATCTCCCCGTATCCTGTGCGAGCATCATGCCTTTCGATGTCAGGAGGTGAGTACTCGACTTCCGCTGCTATTTTGGTTCGGATGTGAGGCTACAGTTAGCATCCTTGGAGCTCCTGGAAGGAATGAACGGTGCCCAACGAGCCAGTCCAACTTGCTCCCGTCATCACATCTGGAATGAATATGTGCCATTGTGGCTTTTAAATTGTTTACTTGATGCTTTGCATCAGATATGTTTTCTCAAACCACCCTTATGTTCACCAGGTGAGGAAATAAGGATTTTATAGCCTCAGGGCTCACCGGCTAATGTTGCTCGCCACAGCTGCATGTTTATGCAACAATGCTGCTTTGTGAATTCATTTCACAAAACGAGTAAAAGGCTCCCGATATACATGAATGATTTTGCTGCAGCGGAGAGTCAGCCTGCCCTATACAGAACCAGAGCTGTTGAACTTGTCAATGATGCACACCCTCAATTCAAACAAAGTGCAGGATGTTGACACTGAAACGAGCAATGTGATCACTAGAGGGTAGCATTAGAAATGTGCTTATATTCATCCTTTAGGCTTAACATACTTTTTTTTACATGACCAAATTGAGCATATTATGGAATTTTTTTTAAAGTTTTTTTTTTTTTTAAGCAAGTTAAAGCCAAAAGATAGCTGCAGTGTTGGCACAGATATGGCGTCAGCAAACATGTTACAGTGGCAGATTGTAACGAACCCCATTTTCCAAAACAGAATAATCCACTGAAATCCTTGCAAATAACAATCAAATAATATCTATAAATAGGGCTGCACAATATATTGAATACATATCTAATCTGTAATCTGATTTATGATTTGCTGATTTATATGAAACTAGATCGGTAGAATTTTGTTGAGTTGTCGTAGTGAATACTCGAAAGACTGCAAGCCAAAGTTTTTGTTAACAACTCTAATCGAAGTAGATTAAGCATTTCACATTTAATTACATGGTTCATTTGCCTTTATTTTAGCTTCAGCCTAACTTATAAGACCAAAACATTTATGCATAATATGATATTTATTGTGATACGGTATAATTTATTGCATGTCTTTGTAAAAAAAATATATATGCGGGAAGACCTCGAAAAAACAATCGGATATTAAATCAATCTCAATATTGACATTAAAAAAATCACAATTGAATTAAAAAAAATATCGTTCAGCCCTAAGTGAAACAAGCATTAAAAAAAAAACAATCAATACAAAATCATGTGAAAAGTGCAGTTTTATTGATTAGAACACACTCAGTCATCAACAGTAACAAAGTCACTATCAATAAAGTAGAAATCAAACATTTTACTGTTGCTCTGCTTTAGCAATATATGCAAAAATCTAACACTTCTATTCTTATTATTGTAAATGTCACATCAGTTCATAGCTTTGCTTGTCACAAAAGGTGAACTGTAAAGCATGAAATCAATCCGTTGTGTAGTTTTGGTTGTGACAGAGCCATTGAGTCACCGAGGTTATCTCGTGGTCAAATCCTGTTCAAGTGTTGCGCAGACTCATGCAAAACTTGCATTACAACACCGGGCCAGAAATCCGTTGACCAATTAATTAGCGTAGGTTTCAGCAGAGTGTGTCACGCCTCGCTCTCAATTGCGCCATAAGTTCAAGCTTACGTTTTCCCAGAACGGCGTGCCGCGTACGCAGGATGTCCCATCACACAAACCGCAATAAACGTGTGCTTTCTCATCAATGTCTACAGAAGTTCGATGACATCATTTAATGATGTGTGACCGCGGGAGTTTCTCGTGTTTTGTTAAAAGCACCCCACCTGTACTCCATGTGCTGTATGCGCACCATTTACATTCAATCTTAGGTGCATTTCACAATAGCTTTAAACATTTGGTTTCAGTCTAGTCATTTATTTAGATGACTGGTGCTATGGGTTTTGTGTACCGTATAAGGATAGAAGAACTGTTGGACTTTGAAAAAAATGTACTTTGAAATATATGCATTCACACAAATTACTGGCTTTTCTCTCAGCGGTGTTTAATTGGAGCTACACATTGCCAACTACTGGCCTGGCTTGTGCGTCACGCCGTTAACAGCCACCTTTGTCAGTGCTCTCGTGTCACCCAAGGCTCAAAATAAGCGGCTTCGCATTACAGTTTGCGGGTCAAAATTTGGATTTTGCACCCCATTAAAACACATCGGGTAGCAAAACCGAGGATCGCAGATTTGGACGTTTTCCTGAAATGCTGAGACTTTCCCAAAAAGCTTCGCTGGGCTGGGCCTGGACACACGCTTGTTAGTAGGACAACGACTGTCGAGGCAAGCTTGCGGCACGACCAGCTAGCTAGCAACAAGCTTCGCCGGCTAGTGCGGCTAAAAACGTTGCGGATTCCCTCCCGAGTCAGTATTCATCACCCCCATTGGCGGCGAATAAGCTACGCATCTGTCAAGTATCGTTCTCACAAAGGAATGACGAGGAAAGATGGAGAAGCAATGCTAGTTGCTAAGCTAACCTAAAACTAACATTTTTAGCATTTAACACCCAAATGAAGCGCTTAGAGGGATTAAGTCTACTTTTTCAATTTATAGATGTCTGAATGGAACCGCGTTAAAGCGGAGAACATTTAACAGAAGAGCAGGCAAATTCATCTTTGGACCATGACTTGGTAGAGAAAGTCCACTTGCTAAACAGAAATGAACGACGCTACGCTAACAGCGGACAACAGCCAGGAGGAGTGGCCTAAAGGCTTAAAATATTAATAAGCTGTTAGGAAAATGAATGGATGATACACAAGTAGTATAAAAAAATATTTATGAAAAGAAAAGACGCAAAGCAATTGCTAGTTGCTAAGCTAACTTAAGTCTAACATGGTTAGCATGTAATTACTTTTCGTAGATATCTGACTGGAACCGCGTTAAAAGGGGAGAACATCTAATGTTGAAGTTCGAATAACAAAAGAGCAGGCAAATTAATGTTTGGACTTGGCATGGAAAGTCAACTTGCTAAACAGAAACGGAAAGGAACTACGCTATGCTACTGCTACGGCCTATAAGCTTAAAAACAATAAGCGGTTCCAAAAATGACTGAATGACACACAAGTAGTATAAAAAAATATTTATGCAAAGGTCAGGGTCAGTTACTGTACACCATTCATGAATCATGAACAAAAAGATGATACAAAAATATATTTTTCAATTGGGTAATTGTGCTGGATGATCTCACACGCAGACCCCGGGGGCTTGATTTCTTAGGAAACACACACAATGATGTTTTTAGACTTTTTCTTTAATTAAACTATTAATGGAATTGATTAAACGTTTTATTTTTTTTATGTTCTTGGTATAATTATCATTTCTGTGTAAAATCAGTCACATGAATCAGGCCACTAAATCGAGTCGGTGTTTTAATTTGTGCCTCAAATGGTGCATCATGTGTGGATAAAGTCCAAGGCAAATGTGTTTCTTAAGCTCAAAAACCTTTTTTGTAAGTACTCGTGAACAACTGACTCATACTGACTCATTTGCCTCATAGAAAGCGTTTGATAAGGTTCCTTCTCTAAAAAGCAACGCCGTGTTTTCATTTGTTGGGGTCAGCAGAGTGTGCACGGTACACAATGTCCTCACTAATCACCACACGATCGAGCCCGTTCACGCGCTGACTGCAATTCAGGAAATTACAAGCGTCGAGGATGGCCTCAGAGTCAACATCAATATTCATGATCACATAGTGTCCTAAAGGTAGGAAATGAGCGAGCGTAGCGAAGGTGTGATTCCCCCTGGAGAGTGTGCTGAACACACACAACGTACAGCCGATCATCTTGATTGTCGTCATGAGAAATTCAGACACACAAAATGCTTAAAAAAATCGAGAGAGTGGGAAAAATGTGTCGTTGGTTTGAAAATGAGCGACAACAGCATCGCTGGTGTTCAAATGTTGAATGTAGTCATAATTTCACCTTCAGCTGAAAAACGAGAAGACCCTGTACAGATTGAGTGTTGTGACATTTTTTGCCAAAAATGCAAAATTACAACATAAGTGCCTGTCACATGGCATGTGACTATGAATGTGGAGACAAACGATGTTGGGTAACATCGTGCGTATTCATCCGCTGGTCCAGTTTTAAACGTTAAAACGTATTTGCGAATAGGATCGAACGTATTTGCCAGTCAAAAAACGTTTACTCTACATTGGCGGTCCCACACTTCCATACGTTTTAATATTGAAAACGCAGTCACACGGTCATGCCACAGGGAGTGCATTTTAATGAATTCCGGTGCAGTCCAAATAAGGTAAATGCCGATCGAGCTCAGCGTATTAGTGTGACGGTTCATACCAGCGGGATGCGTGCAATTAACCAATTAAAGTGAAATGGCATGCAGTGCGGTGTGGTGACAAGCGTGGAATCTTATTTATATTGTAATCTAGAATATTCTTTTCAATCAATAACTAAAAGGCAGCCAGTTCTCTGTCAAACTATGAATGTGAAATTTTGTCTAGTGCCATACTTTGTGCCATGAAAAGAATGACTTTTTGAAATGCATTTAAAAAATAATAATTTTTTATCGTATACAAAAATATTATATGCCGTATTTATATATTATAAATACATAATATTTCGTTTTTTGGCACAAAATAAATATAGGCCTACATTGTTCAATTACTTTTTTTATACAAACAATATTATATTTATATATTATAAATACATGATATTTTGTCTTTTGGTACAAAATAAATGTACATGTTCAAAAGGATTTGGATGAAGTTAATAACTTATCAGCCCTACCCTTAATTATGAGTACAGGTTATGTTTAAGATATTTTGGCACCTATTATAATGAAAATGCAAAAAAAAAAAAAAAGTACCGTAGTTAAATGAATTGAACGTTGCAACTTTGTCAAAATTGGGAAATTGAGGGTACACACAAACACAGCCCAGATATATACATTTTTAAATATTCAATTTACACAAATCCTAAATTGGTCAAAAGACAACATTTCCTTGATCATCCGGAGAGAAAATTTTACGTATTGATTTCTAAATGTCATGTACTGTTGTACAGCACAAAATTTGCCGCTTGGGGGAATTTCCATCGCGAGGATGTTGGTCAAGTTCACAACGCTAAATGTTTTGTTCTTCTTCACACTGCTAACTAGTTCAGATTGAATCAGCAGCGCCCCTGCTGGTAACAGCCACGTACTGCACGCCATTAAACCACAATTGCTTTGAAGCCCGATTACTCAAATGCCCTCAATTGACTGAATTCTTAACGATAGGTTAATCGATTATCATGCCCATCCCAGCTTTGACATTTTGTTGGTCTGGAATTCAATTCAGGAATGATGAAATAGCACATCATAGTTCTCAGTTGAAGTGAGAGGCTGAACCTCACTTGGACCCTGAAAAAGGGACGAAAAAACCCAAAGTGAAGTAGCAGAGTCCGGGGCGGGACAGGAAGCACCTCCCTCCCGCTTCCTCCCCCGCCCTGCATTGCCTCAGCCGTCGTGATTTCACTGGCAGAAATGTCAACAGATGTGACTGTTTTGGCAGGAGATGAGGAAGGAGTGCGTGAGCTCGTGTGCTGTCAGTGGTGCAGTTTGAGCCGAAAAATGTAACGCAGCCCAAAAAGGACTTGCGCGTGAGCTCATGAACTTAAATAGTTGTGATGTTAAGTCGCACATTTTCCCTCCTCTTCACTCCTCAAATAGGCTTGAATAACATTACTAGAGCAAGATCATTTGCACAATTTTAAAACGGCAATCGTGGGCAATGTTAACGGAGTAATCCTGCTCAATTCAACAAATAAAATAAATCAAAATGGCAGCTGTCACTTTAGGGCAGGTCGTTTCCCTTTTCCAGCTGCTCAGGTATTTTGTTTAGTAGATGAATTGTCTTCTCAATGCGCTTTATCACGGGTTATATCCTGATGCTGTCACTGGTTTGGTCAAAGTCGCACCATCTTATCGTGACTTTGTTTTTGTTGGTCTTGTACTTTCTTGTGTCAATGTTATGTGTAAGGGATTTGCGTTGAGGTCAGGTCAGAAATATAGTGCAAGCAGCAGGGGTGTGTTGCAAGCAGGCCGTCTGGGCCTGTATAAGTCATGGCAGCGTTCCAGTGCTAACATTCCAGCACTCCTCTGTAATATTGCACAGCTCGACGGGTACAAAGTGTTCCTCTCTTCTCACCACGTCGTGTTTACGTTTTCAATATTTTTTTTTCTCTCTCACCCCGCTTTCCACCCCCCCCCCCCCTTTTCTGCCTTTTTCTTCTCAGGTTGGATATCTACAGGAAAGTGCCCAAAGATCTCACCCAGCCCACGTACACAGGCGCTTTCAGTGAGTGCATTTCATGAAGTTTGTTTAATTATGCAATTTCTTCTCTATTGAGGTGGCAGCCTATGCGTTCATTGTTCATTTTGTATGCATGCTTATTGCATAAAACGTAATCAGCCAAATAGGAACCCTTCAAAATCGTAGCGAAAATCCACATATAGTTGGCAACCATTGAAATGCATTTGGGATGGGGAAAAAAGAACCATTATACATTTCTTAAATTAATCATCCGAGTAATGGGTACTTTATGCTGCCCAAAATCTGTATTGAGATCGGCCTAAAAAAACAACTCCATATCGGTCGTGCCCTACTTAAAATCATGATGATGAATGGCCTTTTGTGTCTTAATGTAATTTCCCGGCTTCAGGATATAACCACTTTTTATTTAAAAAATCAACAACTGGTAAACTCTGTCATGAGGTTTTTTTTCCATCCACCTATTTTTCACAATCACACTTTTTAGTCTTTATTTTAGTCCAAGAAAATATGATTTCATCTAGTTTTGGTCAACAAAAACTGTCAACATTTTTTGTTTAAATTTAGTCAGGACAATCCTTTTACATTTTTTTTGTCAGCAGCTATTATTGAACATTTCCATCCAATCTAAAACTACTTCACATAAAGTTTTCTCATCTTTTTGATTTAAAACGACTTCACACAAAATTACAGTATATCAACAAGTGGCTATTATGACTCCATGCTACAAGCTAGCAAGTTAGCAAGCACTAGTTAGCATTATTGTTGGAACGTTATAGCTGTAGGATTCATGTTACGTTATAAACCACCACCACCAAACTTTTTGTTATATTACCACAATGTCGTTGTGGTAAACAGCGAGGTCTTTCTTCAAGGTTTTACCAAATCATAATTTCCGTCTCATCTTTGTTTGTGAACTGAAAATGTTCACAGATTTTAGTCCAGTCTTTATTAAGTGAGCTACATTTTCGAGCTACGTCATCGCACGGGGCAGTCGCTTCCTGGTCTTCTTCTTCTTTTGAATTATTGGTGGATCACATCTCTTATTGTGTATACCGCCACCTACAGCGGGCGGAGTCCCCTCTCAATATTCGCAAAAGAAGAACAGATGGAAACGATTTTCGCCTCGTCTTTATTAGTCGACGAAAATGCACACTGATTTAGTTGCAGTTATTGTTTATTTAATGGAGGTTTTAGTCTAGTTTTCGTCCGGTGAAAAATGTGTTGGCAAAAATATTTGTATTTTAGTTTTTGTTAACGAGATTAACACTAGATGAGTGGGTGTATTTTTGCCCCAGTTTGACTGTCTTTCAAAGAACCAGTTTTGCAATTAATCTTTTTAAAGAACAGCAATTAAAACACAATGTGGGAGCTGTTATTATTCAAGTCCCCTTAAGCCCATAATCATGTAGCGGTGTGAACGCACGTGCCGCTGTACCTGTTTAATCAACGACTATGACAACAATGTTAATGATGGCCGCAGGTATTTTGGATCCTGAATACTTTTCCTCCCACGCTGTGTGTTTGTCACCACTAAGTCATCATCTAATCATTTCAAATTTCAAACCACTTGCGAAGATCTCATGACACACTTTGGGGCCCCTCAGTCATCTTCTCGCATCGGTCGCCTGATGAAAGCGGGCGTGTGGAACAAAAGGCCAGTCTCCGCAGACCCGGTGACATAATGGTCGAGCGCTGCTGATTACAAACACCTTCCTGGATGACAGGGAGGAGAATGAGGTTGCTAAAGATGTCCGTTTCCCAACCTAAGAGGAAAAGGATGCGAGTAGTTCCTTGGCCCGGTCGGTCACCACCCTTCCTGTCGCCATCTACTGTCTGGTGCTAAAGGCCAGCCGCTTCTTGTGGATGTTGGGCCGACTGGCCTGGGAGGGAACTAGAAACGACCCCCCCTTCACAGCACAAAAGGCCGAATGTTTGACCCCCGGGCACGGTAGTTGGTCTGTTTTAGCGGCACATTCCTTTGGGGTATGGTATTTGCGTTGAACAATGCGTCCGTTTTTAAACGCAGTGTTTTTTCCGGAGCCCCCCCCCCAGCGAGATGCGTAATATTTGTTTGGCCCGCCTGAGCCGATAGAAAACTCTCATTGTTCTCGTTTGGTGTTTAAAATGGGCCTCGGGCAGCGTAACTGGAAAGGTGCGTCTGTTTACAGGAACGCACGACATGGCATCAGACTGTGGGACCTTTGCTAATGTTCGTTTTCAACCTTCCCGTGTGTGAACACTAGGAAGGATGACCTCATGTTATATTGCTCTACTTGTCACTGTTTCCAACTGTACCCCCCCCCCCCCCCCCCCGCCCCCGTCCCCCCAGTAACCTCAGGAAGTAGAACTTTAGAAGTCGTCGCTTCGAGCTGAATCGCTGACTCGTGTGTCATTGCGACACTGTTGTTTGGCAGTCAAACATTACCCAAAGTTGATCCCCCAACAGCCGCAAATTTGACTGTGAGGCCTTGCCAACCGCGAGGTCACGTGAGCGTGATCCTTGGAGACGGTTGCCATGTAAATACGCCTCACCTGCTCGGTGAGAGCGTCCTGGCCGAGGAGACCGCTGTGGTGAGAACCGGTTGAGCAAATGCGTCACCTCCTTCCCTTTTTTTAGTACCAGCACTTAGCTGATTAGTTTTCACTTATTACATTTTTCTTTCAAGCACACATTTTTGTCGAATGAATAATGAATGATAACCTCTGTTAACAGTAGAATGTAAAAGTAATATACTCGGTTCTTATTTTAAAGCATATTGCAAATTCTGACTTTAATTCTGACTTTAATCTCAGAATTCTGACTTTAATCTCAGAATTTTGATTTTGAGAATAAAGTCAGAATTTAAAGTCAGAATTCTGACTTTATTTGTGCTCCTATTACTATTATTTTCACTTTGAAGTGAGAATTCTGAGAATAAAGTCAGAATTCTGACTTTCAAGTGAGAATTCTGAGAATAGTCAGAATCCTGCCTAACTTTTTTTCTCTCTCTTCACTGGCCCTAATCCTCTTCCGTACATATTTTTCTCACTCTCCTTACACACACAAACATTTCCCAAGCTGTGGATTTTGCATAGATTGGGTTAGTTTCTCTCAAAGTTGGGTTCATTATTTTGACCCAGCAGATTGATTGCGTTGGAGATTGGATTTGGGGTTGTTGAACTGTTGAAGCTTGTCACCATTTCAGACATTTTTGTGTACTGAAGTCAAAGTACATTTACACAGAGGTTCAAATATAGTCAGAATGAGCGGTAACATCCAGTTGGGTTCCAAGTTCACAACAATAAATCTTTTATTTTGTTATTAAATTAAAAAAAATTTTTTTTTAAATACATGTAGAATATGTTATATTTTAAAAAGCTGTTTCAAATAAATTTGACTGTCCACGTGCATCCCTAATATTAACATTTTTCCGCGGCCAACCCAAAATGCATTGGCGAACCACTTCCGAGAATCACAGACTTAATTGGTGGTGCACCTGACATTTGAACACATAAATGCCCCTGACCACTCGAGTAAATATTTTTGAACGCCAATATTTTGTGCAAGGTGCCATGGAAAAAGTAAAATATTTCAGGCGGATTTTGTGAGTCACGAGCGTTTACGTCTTCTCAGGAAACGTAAAGATGAGCGTTTTGCCAGACTACATGAGCTCACCTCCTCCTTGCCGCTGTGGTATGGTGGCATTTAATGTGTAATTAGTGTAGGAGGGTGTCTAAAAACAGTGCAACAGCAAGCCTGAGCACCGCCATTAGAGCTGCTATTTACAGCCTCAGTGATTTCATTAATGTCAGCACCGCAGCTCATCCTCGCCTCCCTCGCGGAGCAGACTGGCTCATTTGGTTTGCATCATCCCTTAAAAATAGTGATGTCATTTGAGATTGATATTGGAGAAGTACCATATGTCATGTACGGCTTGTGTGTGTGTGTGTGTGTGAAGCAAAGATATTCATTTACATTCTGCTCCCCTCTGCCCGCAGTTTCCATCCTCTGCTGCGCCATCATACTCTTCCTCTTCCTCTCGGAGCTGACAGGATTCATAGCCACTGAAATGTAGGTACCGCGGCCTACGTTTCCTGAAGTGTATGTTGTCACATCCCGTGACACACTTGCCACCTCGTTGCCGCAAAAAACCTGCAGTCCAGAATGCACAAGAGCGAAACGTCATCAGCCGTGTCACTGACCGCCTTTTGATGCGTCGTGTCGTCAGAGCTAATGAGCGGTCGTGTGTTTTGTCACAGGAAATTGGCTTCGATGTGCATGCATCAGGTCCGAGGCCATGTGTAATTAGGCAAGCCGTGAAGCAGGGTGTGACACAACACGGAAATTACACTGGCGGGGATACGCAAATCCTCACAATAGGTGTTGACAATAACTGCCGATGGATGGATGCGGACAATAAATATTATTCTCTACTAAAAGCATATGACACTATCTTATAAAAATAATGACATCCAGTAATCTCTAGATAAAAATAAATATGGTATTTAATTCATCGTCTTTAATTCAAATGTCTTCGTTATGTTTGCGTTCTCATTTTAATCCGCATGTAAATCGCTAGCAGGCGTCCATGTTTTAGTCATACCGAAAGTCTAAGAATCATGGGAAACATAACATAATGTAAATGACACAGAAAGCTTCCAATATTTGCCGGGATCAAGCAAAAAAAAAGGTTGGGTCATGGTGAAGGTTATTTTAGTAAACGAAAACTAAAGGAAACTAAAATAAAAAAACAAACAATTTTAACAAAATAAAATAAAAACTAAAATGTTAAAAAAAAAAAAAACTATTACTATATAAGTGTGTCACACAGATGTGACGTCATCTAGCAGCAGCCAATAGAAAAGCACCTTATGATGACGTTGCTCCTAGGCGAAATCCAACGCTAGGTAAGAAATGCGTTTCTTTTTTCCTGAAACTAACTAAAACTAAACTAAAACTTAGCATTTTTCTAAATAACTAAAACTTTTAAAAACTAACAGATCCACCCTGAAAACTAATTAAAACTAACTAAATGAAACATACGATGCTTCACAAAGATAATGCACCTTATAACATGGTGCACTTTTTGTATGAAAATGTTTAAAAAAAAAAACGTTCATTTATATAGCACCCAAATACACGGTGCGTAAAATACAGTAATTTATAAATAATGAAAATGGAGAAAAAAACAGTAGCCATCATAAAACCTTGATTTACTGTACAGGAAATGTTTGAAAGTAACATTTTAACAGTGACAGTATTAAAATTGTTAACCACAGTCCATAGAAAACAAAAACTATAAAACAGTCTTACAGGAAAAAGACGACAAAGGCACAGGGTTGCGTCGCAGATCTACTTTTGGAACATTCCGAAGTCTTACAAGTATGAAAAGAATTTGAGCGCTAACGATAATAAAATATGACAAAACCCAAACAAAACTTACAGGAAGATAGCAAGTAAGAACTTGCCTGGTGACGCACAAGACTTCCGGCTCTGAATAAGAGTCACATAACTTCTGCTAAATATTCTCAGTTAAATCTAAAAAAAAGTCTGCTTCCCTTAGGGAATTGGCAATTGATTTGAAGCAGACCAGACTCAAGGAGATTCATAGTAAACATCGGCAATTATTATAAATTACAGACAATCCGTAGAAAACGGCGACATTTCATTGAAAACAACAGAATGGAAATATAAACTCTAAAATAATTTGCTATAAGTAAAAAAAATTTACAGAAGGCAAACTATCTGTGTTCTTTTCTTCCTAGTGTAAATGAACTGTATGTGGATGATCCAGATAAAGACAGTGGTGGGAAGATTGAAGTGAGTTTAAACATCAGTTTGCCAAACTTACACTGTGATTGTGAGTATAAACGCAATATATACACACACACACCATTTTGTATACCTTCCACATTTGCATGCTGTCTGTTTCCATCCCCTCTTTTTCTCCGTCTTATCTTTGCCAAGCCCTTTCTTTGAGGCCTGCGTTTTGGCACGCTCCCACAAATATCCTCGTCCGCCCCCGTTTGATGTGTCGCTGCCACGCGGTCAACGTCCGCCTTTGACATCGAGGGTCCCCCCCACCCCCCTCCCCCTCGGCGGTGTCAGGACGAAGAGCAGTCTCTGTTTATTTTCTCTCCTCATGACTGCGCTGACAAACTATGCCGCCTGCCACAAATCAAACAAGCAAATAGAAAACTGAAGCCCACAGACTTACAAAATCATGACTAGAATGACAGCGAGTCAGAAAAACGGGGTCCAGATTGCTATGAAAGAGGTTTTTAGCATGCAGGAATGCAATAGATATAAGTATTCATAATTTATTATCTTATGTACACATGCATTATTAAACGCCAACAAAATGTGCCTATGCTTAACGGTTAGCAATCGCGATTACCATTACACTTCAAGTAAACAAACAATAACTACCATTTATTATATCTACATTATACCTGTAATAGTGTCTTAAAAGTAACTTACAGTCGATGCGTCAACATTTATTCATGAGTAAACGAGGGTATTAGTCTTTGCTCAACGGTTAGCAATCGCGATTAGCATTAGCGCGCTAGTGATTACCACTTCAGGTAAACAACTAATATCTACCATTTATTATATCTACATTGTACATGTAATAGGGTCTCAAAAGTCACTTAGGTAGATGCTTCAACTTTATTCACGAGTAAACAAGGGTATGAGTCTATGCTAAACGGTTAGCAATCGTGATTAGCATTAGCGCGCTAGCGATTGCCATTTAAGGTAAACAAACACAACAACCATTTAGTTCACACATACATCATTATATCTGCATTACGCATGTAATAGTGTCTTAAAAGTCACTTATGGACGATGCAATATTATTATTATTAATATTATTCCTTCCTGTTCCTGTCTTCTTCTGGGCATGTTTAGTGCATGACCGCCCTCTACTGGTTAAGTGATGAACACCTAAAACCGAGTGGCAGGTTTTATTTTGGAATGATGACAGCCCAAGTGCTTTTTTTTGGACGTTCAGAACTTACTTTCCTGTGCTGTATTGCCTTTAATAAAAATCCACTAAGTACTAAGTCAGTGAATGTTTTTAAGCAGGCAAATAACATCCGCTATTTGGTCACTAGATGGTGAAAGATCAGATCACAACCGCCGTTCCAATACTGTGTGCGTCTGCAAAAAAAAAAAGTCAGTGTATAAAACATGGACGGCCCAAACATGGTGCTGGTGGAGCTTTGCGGCATAACATTTTTGGGGGGCCTATTTTTAAAGTCGGTTTATCCGACTTGGTTGCTTTTTTTTTCGCAGCTCTACAGGAAAACAGCTGTTGACCTTGTGTTATGTATGACGAGATCACTCATGACACGCTCAACAAAAGCCAGACTCAAATCTTAATGATTATGTTCATGCAGCTTGAACTTTGTGATTCTCTGCTTGAGAAGGTTACATTGTATATTTTCCAGCCTTCTTAAAAGGTCGCCATCCATTACCGATGCACTTATGGCGAGTCACGTCATCACGGAAACCTCCTTCACTTTTCAACATCATCTTCCTCCACTGACCTTTATAACATGTTGCAGGGTCTTACTTACTTGCATGACTCTTTGGAAAAGCAGAACCGATTGTAATAACCTCATCATCATCATCCCCCTCCCCAGCCCAGATTCCCTTCTTGCACCTTTTAATCTCTTAAAAAGGAGAAACACTGCTTCATAACTCTGCTGTATTTTGAGATCGCCGTTAAAAAAGAAAACGCAGCAAACGGGCGTCCAACATGCCTTCCACGTCAAAGGTCAGACAGACGGCATGCGGGGGTCTTTAGCGGACATCCCACCGAATGCTCGCGGTCGAAACGTAGCCGGGCGCTGAAAATAGGCCACTGCGAGTGGGCCAACACACACCAGCCTAGGTGGGGTTCACAAGGAGTGGCTAGTGACGACGGAAAAACACAAACAGAGACTGGCATGGGGGGGTCGACGAGGCTGGGTAATATTTCCTCATCGTTAGCCATATGGGTCAACGTATAGTGCAGCGGTGGCCAAACTTTTTCCTTCAAGGGCCACATAGAAAAATCCAAGAACTTTATTAACTCCCAGCCATTTTCACTGAAGCAACCCCCTTCTCTCACGGCTGTTTTACTGGATTTTGACTGATTTTGCAAGGGCCACAGAATGTTAGAAAAGATTGGTCTCTTCTTTCATTAGGAAAAAAAAAAGTATATTTGTATCTGTTTCCGTTTTGCAGCAATTAGCATTAGAATACAGCTAAGTTTCATCATTATTCACAAACCTGTTGAAAACACCGGCAAAAAGAGTTTGTTGCAACATGGCCCTGGCTGATCTCTTATACTCTGCTGCCACCTGCCGGTCATTTTTTGTAATGACTACCATTGCTTTAAGCCACCTATTCAGGTCAGAAGCTGCATCAAAGCCTTCTGTAATATGCTTTTGCATAAAACAACAACATAAAAACGTATAAATACGTTTTTGGATGATTGCAAAAGTCATTTTCTATATATGCTGGGGCCGCTAGAGAATGGACGGCGGGCCGCAATTGACCCCCGGTCCGAAGTTTGGACAAAACTATTGCTTTTGTATGGAGAAATTTTAATTAAAGACGATTTTAACCTCTGGCCGGGAACTTTTTTTGGTATTGTGCCATTCCAGTTTTGGATAAAATGTTCTCGATGGCCGTACTAATGTTCACTATTTCAAATCAACATTTATAGGCTAAATGTTTTTTTGACTTTTTTTTATTTTTTAAGTAGCAGTTTCTTTGAGGTTTTATCAGTTTTTTAAATGGCATTTATGGCCAGCCCCCCAAAAAATTCTACAGTACAATATATGGAGGCTCAAAGATATTTGGAAAAAGTAGCGTCATTTTAGACTTGGCTGTAATTATGTAATTTGTTATATGTCACTATTTTTAGCTTGCTGCCGGTTTGTAGGTCATGCTACCGTCATTTTTGTCTTCAGTAAATAAAAACATGCTATATTGGATGAAATAAAGGTTTGACTTTGCCATAGAAGAATATTCTTCAAAATTTACATTCATGCTAATGGACACTTCAAATCACTGCATGTTGCCAAAGTTTTCCTATAAAAAAAAAAACCCTCATATACTTTGATCCACACGATGTTGTAAATTTAATTAGATTTAACTGTCCCAAAACCCCCTAAAATTGACGGCTATTGCGTATGTTTCCAGTGGTGGGCTTGGACATCCAAGACGAGATGGGCCGCCATGAAGTGGGCCACATCGACAACTCCATGAAGGTTCCCCTCAACCACGGAGCCGGTTGCCGCTTCGAAGGCGAATTCGCTATCAACAAAGTAACGTCTCGCCACACGCGCTCGTTTGCAACACAATCCCACACGTCTCGTGCGTCAGTCTCTCCAAAGGGGTTACAATCATTAACCCAGTAGTCGGGCATTTAACACGTTCGCCCGTGGAATGATTGGAAATGTGTCAGTGATGTTTCACGGTGGGTTAGGAACATCAAGTTTCCGATTCACTAGGTTATTTGTTAACATCTGATGCATTTTCACTTGCACAATGTAATTACCATCAATTTACAGAGATACAAACCCCAGGAAAAAGTTGGAGATGAAGGTGATATTCTCATTATTCCATACATTCCTGAAAAAAAGAAAGAAAGAAAAAAAAACATTTAAATTGTTGAAAAGTATGTGTTAGTATGTGGTATGGCCTGGTTCATACTAGCTCTGGGAAAAAAAGATTCAAATTTCCACTTTCACAAAAAAGAAAAAAAATATAGGCCCTTTTTTTTATTACATTAACACATTCCAGCATGAGACCAAAATAATGATATTCAACCCCCCCCCCCCAAATAATGGCCAATTTGTTCTTGTTTTTTCTGTTATTAACTCATTCACTGCTGGTTAAAATGGATTTTTGACGTTTGTAGCCGTCAATGGCACTGAACAAATACTAAAGGACAAAATATTACAAAACAGCCAAATGTTCTTCCCGTAATTAATATTTGCATTGTTATAAGATAAGTTGACACATTACAGCATAAGACAAAGGTAAGGATATTCTAATTTTCACCTCTCCCCCAAAAACACACTCACAAAAAAAAAAAAACATTGGCCAATTTGTTATTAAGTTAAACAAATGATAAAGGACAACATTTTATAAAACAGTCAAATATTTTGCCCGTAATTAATATTTACATGGTTATAAGGGTTCAGGGACCAAAAATAAGTCATTTTAATCCATTGCATGTTTTTAAATTAATCGGCCGATTTATCAGTAATCAGAGTTTTATTCTGCCAAATATCGCAATTGACTTCCGAAAATCCATATTGGCTGGTTGTGATCCATATTTGTGATTGTGTACAACTGCACTATAAAAATACTGCGAGGCGTTTCTAATATATTTTGCTTACCCCCTTGCGATGGACAAAAGAATAGAAAGAAAAAAACCCTCTTAGTACTATAAAACCAGATGAATCCAGTATTGTCTCTCTGACATTGTCAGTCAAACGTGTTTATTACAGACAAGGTGAATGGACTTTTATTGCTCCCAAGCGCTAATGTGTTGCGGTTTAGTTGAGTTGGCACGCTTATAACTCTGTTGACACCATTTGCATACTGTATTTGTTCATGTGTGTGATCAGGTGCCAGGAAACTTCCACGTATCCACACACAGTGCCACCGCGCAGCCCCAAAGTCCTGACATGACTCACAACATCCACAAGCTGGCATTCGGAGAGAAGCTTCAGGTAGAGAGTGACACACTTAAACACATAAACAACACAAAATGTAAAAATGATAATAATAATAAAAATTTAAAAAACTCATCCGGGGCTTTGTTTGTCCGTACAGGTGCAAAAAGTCCAAGGCGCCTTCAATGCTTTAGGAGGAGCGGACAAGCTGGCATCGAATCGTACGTAATTGCTCACTGCATCTCGCTTCATCGCGTGCGATGACACTGTGATTCAGCGAGATGGAATGCTGGCAGATTGAATGCAAATCTGATGTAAATTTGATCATAGATGACATCAGGAAGAAGGGAAATAAATTTCTTATTTACAAGAATGTCCCAATACTTTTGGAATATGCGCTAAAACGCACAAAATTGAGCCGTTTTTAAATCCATCTCGGGGCGACCATTTTGTCACTTGCTATTAACTGAAATGAGATCACAGTTTCTCAGGGCTCAAGTAACGACCAATCACGGCTCACCTGTCTTGTGAAGCTGAGCTGTGATTGGTCATTACCTGAGCCTGTCCAAATACTTTTGGAATATGAGCTAAACCGAGCAAAATCCGTTTTTAATCCATTTTAGGTGGCGGGCATTTTGTCACTTGCCGTCGACTGATGATGACATCACATTTGCTCAGGACTCAAGTAACGACCAATCACGGCTCACCTGTTTTATGAAGCAGAGCTGTGATTGGTCATTACCTGAACCTGCCCAAATACTTTTGGAATATGAGCTAAACCGAGCAAAATCCACCTGTTTTTAATCCAGCGCAGGCGGCGGCTATTTTGTCACTTGCTGTCAACTGAACAACCAATCACGGCGCACCTGTTTTATGAAGCTGAGCTGTGATTGGTCGTGACCTGAGCCCTGAGCAATTGTGACGTCATCGTCAGTCAACAGCAAGTGACAAAATGGCCGCCCCCTACATTTTGCTGCTTGATTCATGTTCCACATACACAATATTAATCAGATTATTGTGTTTAGACTATTGGGGCTGCAAACACTATATTATTGTAAATACATTTTTGGGGTTGACATTTAAAAGCTTCGTTACAAAAATTACTAATAAATGTAATTTTTTTTGTTTTGTTCCTGTCTTTCTCTCCTTGCAGCTCTGGCCTCACATGACTACATCCTGAAAATTGTTCCAACAGTTTACGAAGATCTATCGGGCAAGCAGAGGTTCTCCTACCAGTACACGGTGGCCAACAAGGTGCTGTAGTCCGCCCCCTTTTATTTTTTAGAAGTTCCGCTTCTGTCATTGATTGAGAAACAATCTTCAGAAAAATTATAGATGAGCCTCATTTGAAGGTGGTTTGTTTGTGTTGAATAATTGAATACACGGTTTATGTAACATGTGTTCCTGATTGCGTACATGCTAGAAGTATGGAGTTTGTGTTTTTTGTTTGTTTGTTTGTTTGAATCTAATGTCTATTTCAAACCCTTTTTAGAGGGCGTAAATGGACAGATTTTTGCTTTTATCGCCAGGCTATGCTCCCTCTCCCCAACTGATAGCGTGACTTCATACTTCTGAGAATCGAGCTTTGGGCTCATCACTGCCACTGATCAAGCAGTGTGCGCGAAATGTGTCAAAATTGTACCACAGCAGTTCCTTCTTCTCACTTGATACTTCCTGCATCTGATTTGACTTAACTCATTCACTGCCATTGACGGCTATAGACGTCAAAAATTCATTTGAACTCTTTCTATTAGTTTAATATTTTTTGCACTTTTGTGAACAAGAGCATGAAAACCTAGATTTTTTTTTATTGTACATTTAGAACAGTTATAAAATTTGTGATTAATCGTGAGTTAACTAGTGAAGTCAGGCGATTAATTACGATTAACAATTTTAATCGCCTGACGTCCATCTTTTCTTTTTTCTTTTTTTTTAAATTTTGGATGGTAATTAATTAACTGCGATTAATCATAAAAAAAATGTTATCTTTCCCCCTAGGTTTTCATACCCTTGTAAGCAAAAGTGGAAAAAAATGTTAAACTAATAGAAATAGTTCAAATGAATTTTTTACGTCTGTAGCCGTCAATGGCAGTGAATGAGTTAAGATTGATTCTGATTCACAAGTGACTTGATGCCGTTATGAGTCGGAAAGACGTCCAGATAAGGATGAATTAGCGCTAATACGTAGCATGCGCTCTTTTCGCAGGAATACGTCGCGTACAGCCACACGGGCAGGATCATACCGGCCATCTGGTTCCGTTACGACCTGAGTCCAATCACAGTCAAGTACACCGAGAGGAGGCAGCCGGTTTACCGCTTCATCACCAGCGTGAGTGACACTTACTGTGGAAAGTCATCCAAACGTCACTTGATTTACATTTGCTGTCCGTAAATGGTCATATTGAGCGGAACGTTCTTCTGTTTCAAATATTTACATGTGGTTTACATAAATGTGCAAGTGTGAATCCAAATCGAAACTTGGTCAGCCGTGACCTCCCGTTGCCGTCCAATGAAATGAGGCAAGTCTGCTCAAATGTTGTGCTTACAAAAGTTTTGGCAGTCCGCTTTATTTTCATTGCATCACCCGCATTTTTTCCCGCTGACTGACAAGCGCGGTCAAGGCGAAATTGGCCCCTTTAGATGATGAGTTCCACCCTAATTGGCCCTTTGTGTTGTTTTGAGTACGGGGTGATTTAAGGGAACTTAAAAGCAGGCGATGACTTGTGCTCTTAGCGCACTCGTGAGTCATTCGTCGAGATCGTGAGTCAAGTATGAGACTCTTTGCTTGCATTCCAGTTTACTCTTACATCGCCTAACACACATTGTTAGCAGGTTAGAAGCCAGATTGTGTGTCAATTTGTGTTAGGGCTCAATTATTTAGAAGAACAATCTATCCCCCCCCCCCTTAATATTGGGATGCACATGAAGCATGAAATAAAATGAATTATTATTTATTTTTTTAATCTACATCAATTTCTGAAAATTGCACTCTGCTACACTGTGAAGTTGATTTGGATCAGATTTGTATTTATTTATTACAATTTAAAAAATATATATATTTTACGTTTAATTTTTTTAATTATTGTTTATTTAAAACAATTTTTTTTATTTATTTATTTAATATATTATTTATTTTTATAATTTTTTGTTTGTTTTTTATTAATAATAATGAATAATTTATATCTATATCCATCTATCGATCAATCAATAGATGGATATATATTTTCTTTAAAAAATTGTTTTTGATTAATAATGATTAATAATTTATATATATATATTGATGTAGATATAGATGTGTGTGTATATATATATATATATATTTATTTTTTTATAAATTGTTTTAAAATTATAATTTTGTTTCTTTTTGATTATTTTAGATTGTTTTTACTTTTTATTTAATTAATATAATACTTTATTTTATTAATTAATAATAATAATATTTTTAATACAGTGTGTGTGTATATATATGTGTATGTATTGTTCAGCCCTATTTTGTGTGCAGATCTGTGCCATCGTCGGAGGGACGTTTACAGTGGCGGGCATCATTGATTCCTGCATTTTCACCGCATCAGAAGCCTGGAAGAAGATCCAGATTGGAAAAATGTCCTAGGACTAAAACCTAAAAGCGACCTTTTTATTTTTTTCTTCTTCCCCCTACCCCTTACGTTATTATTTATAGGTGCAAAGTAGCCCGATAGCTAAACCCAATCCTGCTTCCTTGTGGCGACTGTATCCTGGTGACCAGTGAGGGGCTCAAAGCACAGGATTTAACTTTCAGGCTACTGGCGCTCATCTCGGTTAGCGACGCTGCCCTCAGGCAGGCTCAGTGCGCTTCGGTGACGTGCGGATGCCGACTATCGCATGTCCGCTTCCTGCGGCCAGCTTTACAGTGTGTCAGGGGTCAGCCAAGGGAGCGACAGAAACTTTCAGTTTGTCTTTTGAAATGCTCTTTTTTTTTTTTATTCTTTTTTTTATTGGTCAAACAGTATGGCGAGCCATGCAGGTCACTAAAATGTGGCATGTGCTTCGAGTTTCCACAATCATCTTTATGTTTAGTGGCTGCTGAAAAATGTTCTGAAATTTGTGAATAATGAAGTTCCTCACCACCAAAGCACTACTTTTACATAAGATACAGGTTCGGCCTGGGCAAAAAAGCTGTGACTTAAGTTTTTCAGCAAATAATGGAGAATAATTTCAACAACAACAAAATTCTAATAAATCGAAGGATAGCTGAATTCGCAAATGGAATGCAGGGGGATAATAATAATAATAATAATAATAATAATAATAATTTGTCCCCCACACATACGCTCTCGTGTCATAGTTTCACTTTACACAACCGTGTCCTTTTTGGACCATTTTACAAAACCATGACATTCAACTTTCTCTTTTGTTTGTATTTTTGTTTCAATCAAATTTTGGTAACATGACATGTTTATAACGTTTATGCTGTAATTTAAATTATTTTTTTACATTTGAATAGTGTCTTGGCCACATTGAAATGAAAAACAGTAGTATCATTAAAAATATTATAGGACTATTAAGTCTTCTATTATGATTGTTAAATCTCATGAAAAATTTATTTTATGAAAATAAAGTCCTAGTAATGAGTTATGCTGAAGACTTGCTAAGAAACATTTCTGGTAAAAAGTTCAACTTTAGTTGTAGTTTAGCCAATGCAGTAGTTAATGTTTTGATTTTACACCTGTTTGTTCCAAGTGGGGAAAAAACTAAAATGGCCTTGTTGATATTGTAAACGGAAGTATTTGTAACTTTTTTTTCCTTCCACGAGGATTTGGAAAGTAGCCACATTGACATAGAAACTGCTGGGCTTCGACTTTTTCAGGTCATGTGAGAATTTGGACACAATTTCCAAATATGACCCCCTTTTTTTTTTTTTCATTTCAGTGTGGCCATAATGTTTTTTTGTTTTTTTTTTGTTTGTTTTTTGAGCAAACCAAGTATTGTCCTGCTTGTTTCTTTCTGTTACCGGAAAACTAGTTAGAAAAAGACTGATGTCAACCATTTCCCAATTTGTATTCAATTCTTGTGTTTGATAAAGGTGCCAATGAAGTTACTGTCTCTGACTGAGATTAAATTATTTCTGACATTCTTTGTTTTTGTTTTTTTTAAACTTGATTTACTTTGAGAGAACTCGCTCCCAGGTCCAATTCACAATATGGAACTTTTGTAGTCTGCAACGCAGACGAGATGTTTCATTTCTTAATAAAAGCTCAGTAGCGGACGTTTTTTTCGTCTTTGTTTTGTCGGGGACGTCCAATTCAGGTCAAAACGTGACCAAACAGTCGACTTGAACCTTTGCATCTCATTTGGCGCGCACGTGCGCGAGGTGGACCTTGCTCTCCGGGCCGTCATGCGTGATGTCAGCTTGTAAGAGCTTGATAAGCCGTCACCGTGCGTACGCGCGGCGCCGATAAGAGCCTCTTAGTGTGACTCAACGACTTTTTATTCACCGTAACGTCTTTCAGGCTCAGGTGGCCTCCTCCGTCACCACATTTGCAATGCGCCGCCTCCGCTAAATGACATATTTGGCGCTAATTGGCGCCCGCTGTGTTACGCGAATCATCGCTCAGCTTGTCAATCAGCAACGGAAGCTTATTTAAGATGAATCAATACATCCAGAAAGTATTTTTTTTTTAAATAAATGTAATTTTCCATGACAGTGAAACATCAATAAAATATTGAGTAGAGGCTGTGGGGATTTACAGTGGATATAAAAAGTCTACACACCCCTGTTTTTAGGGGGGGGGGGGGGTGATCTATAACCTGTTCAACTCAATTGAAAATCAAAGCAAAGAATAACCTATTTGCATAAATATGTACACCCTCAAGTTAATACTTTGTTGCAGCACCTTTGGCATTTATTTGATTGGATTCAGGTTAGGATTCTTTTGTTGCCTTAAAGTTTTAGATATTTTGAACTGTTTATAATTCACTCAAGTTCCATCTTAAGTAAAACACACCCAAATAAATCAGTTGTCTGCTATTTGGGGGTGTCAAATTAGTGTGTTAATTTGAAGTTAATTTAAAGTTCCTTTATGCCACTCATTTTCTTAACACGCGATTGCTCGGAAAGCCTGTACTGAATTCCAGTCACAACACGTCCACGTCAAAATTTAGCAGTATTAAATGTAATAATAATAAATGCATATATTTGTGGAGACTGTGGTCAAGTTGTATTTTACAATTTAAAAAATGCGCAGAATTCCACAAGTTACTTCATGTTAAAGATCAGACAGCTCTTAATATGAAAAGAAAAATGTACTGAGATGTCGCCAATGTCTTACAAATGCAATTATGCCATCTAGTGGCAGAAAAATGACCTCAACACAAATCAATATCACACTTGTTTTTTTACAGTGCAGTACTGTACATCTTTTTAATTTTAACTAAGGTTGATGAATTATTATGAAATTACTGTATCAATGATTAAAAGATGCAGCCATATTTCTATTAGTTTTTTTTCCACTTTTATGTTTATGAAAACTTTGATTTTTTTTTATAACAGATATATAATTAGCAATTAATCGTGAGATAACTATTGAAGTCATGCAATTAATTTGGATTAAAAAATGTAATCGCCTGACACCCCTAGATCATACCCTTCACTTTTACTAAGACTCCAATTAGAGCTAGAAAAAAAATCAAATCATGTTGTACATCAAATTTTTGAATTTGGGCCAGAAAGATCAACCTTTGTTTTTAATCGGACTTTATTGCATTAGGATTTTTTTTCCCCGTTGTAAGAAAATCCTTCCATCTTTCATCCTACCTCGTAGTCCAAACAAATGACAAAGACGGCAGATTGTTGGCAGCTCCTTCATTGTTGCCTCTATACCAGTTTTCTTCTTCTTCTTTTTTCAATTTTGAAAGGATGTCCAGTTATCGGTAATGTCACTGTTTGTGCCATATTTTCCTCCACTATGCGATGACGTCACTGTGTAACCTGATATATGGAATCTAGTGGAAAATCCTGTCACCCTCGAGAATGGATAAACTTGCACCATTGATTTGAAAACAGACGTGAGGAGATACATTTCTTTATATCTTCCCGTTTAAGGAAACAGTTGTACAAACGAAGCACTTTGAATACAAAAGCTAAAAAATATACAATACATGTGTTATGAAAATACTTTGGTTTGGTTTTGTAGTCGTAATACTGCCACCCAGTGGCTGCTGTGCTGTCAGGCACATGAATTACAGTCCATCCATCAGTTCCAAGTTCACCATGCGTTTATATATTATTTACACTAACATACTGCAACGGAACATACTAAGCTGGCCGCTTAATTTTATTGTATTTATTTTTTTAATCTTTTCTTTCTTTTGCCACACACGTGTTTGGGTCACACGTTGGTTGAGGCAAAGCAGGGTGCATTTGGCGAGGAGAAGAAGTCACTGGCGCAGAAGCCCTCCTCAGACAAGTGTCCGTACTCGTTGTTGTAGAAGGTCTGACCCGACAGCTGGTTGAAGAAATGTGGACGCGTGCAGCCGGTGGAGCCGAAGTTACGACCGAAAGAACCGCTCGAGGCCGTCAGGGGCTCCGTGCTGCTGCTGCTGCTCATGCGTCTGAAAACGGGACACCGTGAGCAAGTGAGCAAAAACATGTAGCAAAAAAAAAAAAAATTTGGGGGGGGGGGGGGATCGACTTCCACATATGACGTTTGATTTGTGTCATATTTGATACATCCGGTCACAATGCTTTAAATTCTGTCAAAAATATAATAATAAACAGACATATCAAATGTATTAGTATTCCCCCAAAAATCAGAAAGAACAATTCCCACTATTAACTCATTCACTGCCATTGACTATAGATGTCAAAAATTCAAGTGAATTATTTCTATTAGTTTAACAATTTTTCTTTTCATTTTTTATGAATACCTATATATTTTTCGTACATTAATAACAGATACAAAATTATCATGCGATTAATTATGATTAAACGGCCCTTATTTTTAATCATTTTTTTAATTAGGCCCGTCAGGCGATTATTTAAAAAAAAATTGTAATTTATCACACGACTTCACTAGTAATGAATAATCACAAATTTGATATCTGTTCTAAATTTACACAATTTTTTTAAACATTAGAAACAGTTTAAATGAATTGTTGACGTCTATAGCCGTCAATGGCAGTGAATGAGTTCATATGTACAGGTGTCCCTCCTTTCTCAATTGGGGCGATCTTGCAAGATCGCTGGAAAAGCTGGGTGATACTGCCCTCTAATGGATCATCCGTGCAATGCATGTGTCAGATCCTATACGTCAGGGTTTTAACGGGGGGGGGGTTTGTTATACGCATGAAATAGAGGGCTCAAAATGTCTTGTATTTCATATGATACGTTTGGCTTTATAGGGTTAAGGAGTGTTGTCCACATGTTTACATCGTGTAAGCTTATCCGATAAGACCCAAAATATTTATGCATAATAAATAAGATCCAATACAAATGATTACAGATTGATTTATTACTTGTGTTTGGTAAAATAAAAACATGAGAAGAGCACCTTGAAAAAAAATTAAATATTAAGGGAAATCAAATAATACCTGGACTTTTTTGAGTCTGTAATCAAGTACATTATTATCATTATTATTATTATTGTGGGAATGCTATTTACCGTCTGATTCCACATTACTTACAGTATTCGCACAATTTAACGTTAAATATCAACTTTTACCCATTCATTTTCAATCGGGTTTCCATCTAAATGAATGGAGGGTACTGCATGCCTAGGTGGCGTTATTGAGCGATTTTTTTCATTTTTCCGTTGGATATCATTAGTTCCAGTTTTCCATTTAAATGAATGGAGGGTACTTTCAGATAACACTTTTCCATATAAATTTCAACTTGCTTAAAAAAATCACACATGTTCTTTTTATTCTTTTATCTTTCAATTACAAATAATGCTTTGTAATTGTCCACATAATTTATCTTTCAATTTACTTCGTAAGCATTTAGCTTAGCATTCAGCTTTCAGCATTCCCACGCAATTTCTGCAGAAATTGCACTTAGTCTAATTATTATTATTATTATTATTATACTAGTTTTCTAAATAGTTCAGTCCTAAGTAATAAAAAATAGGAATAAGAATGACAGTTGTGTAATTCACCTTTTTGCCACAGCTCCTTTGTGCCTGTGCTCAAGTCTCTCCAACTCCTCCGAGGCTAAAACCATCCCGCTGTCCGTCTGGTTATCCTGAAGAAATAACGTCACATGAAATCTTGTGATCCGCTGACCTCAGCAAAAGCAGTCATCATGCCCTAAAATCAACTTTCTTTCTCATTTGGACGACTGAGAAGATTTTCTTTACTATGTTTATATTTATTTTTGATTGAATGACATGTGAAAAAAAAACTTTAGTTAAAAAATATATCTATATTTAACGCATTCAAACCCAAAAACCTGTAAAAACGTTTTAAAATAATTTGTCCTTCCCTCCCAAAAACGTGTTTACATGTTTAAAAATAAATAAATGCAAGAGCAAACAGAAGGCTTTGATAGAGCTTCTGACATTAAAAGGTGGCTTAAAGCAATGGTAGTAAAAAACTGCCAGCAGGTGGCAGCAGAGTATAAGAGATCAGCAACAAGCTATTTTTGTCAGTGTTTTTTACCAGGAATGTGAATATTGACAAAACCTTTGCTGCAAAACGGAAACAGATAGAAATATAAAAAAAAATCCTGATGGAAGAAGATACTCTAATCTTTCTTTTAGTAGGTTCCATGTTTTTACAGCAATAGAACACAATATTCTGTGGGCCTTGCAAAATCCGTCAAAATCCGGTGAAAACCGCCAGGAGCGAAGGGGGTTGCTTCAGTGAAAATGGCTGAGAGTGAATGAGTTAAGTGTTGAGCAAGACCAAAATACACAATACCGTACATTATACTGCCTCCCCATCTTATACAACTCAAAATCAATATGCTTTCCGTGGAGCTAAAAAGTGAACAACTTTTGAAGGTGAAACGAGGCCAGAGACACATTTCACCAAATTGCTAATAATAGCATAAAAGTTCTTACCTGAGTGCTGTTCTGAGGCAGAATCTCTAAAGGTAGCTCTTCAAACGTCTGCACTCTGGGCCGGCTCGCCTTTGAGGTTCCCGCGAGCACGCAGCCGGCAAAGGGCACCAAGTTATAATACCTGCTGGAAAAGACGAGCGAGAGGTCAGCGCGCCGAATACGTGACGCGGCGTCGCAAAGAGACTTCATTGAATTCAGTCTCAAATCGAACCTCAGCTGACCTGCTGTGCTCATGGAACACGTCACGGACAGTTAAATGAGCTAACCCTCCCCGAGGGCTTGTAAGTTTAATGAGCATACTCCCAAACTGTTAGGTCATTTCACGAGAGAGAAAAAAGAAAAGAAAGAAAGAAAAGACTATTTAATGGCAAGAAACTGAAAAGACCTGTTAACAAAATGGTGTCAAACTCGTTATACTCATACAATCAAGCCACGCCCACCTCTGTCAGTTATCCACCCTATGCATTCTATATGAAATCGCATCATCGGTACCTGGTCGGCAGCGCGTTACAGGCCAGCCTCAACTCCTCTTCAGACGGAGGCCGAGATGACCCCTGCGAGAAGCCGTCGTCTTCAGAGCTCTGCGAGTGGTTCAGAGGGATGTAGTCCTTCCCATCCTGAGAGCAAAAAGTTGATATGATCAATAACAGGAAGTACTTTTCGCTGATATTATTTTTTTCCACAGGTGTATCTGACAGGCAGACTGTTGTCCTGCAGCAGGTCTCCCAGGGTTTGCACCAGGGCGGGGAAAGGGGGTCTCTCTTTGGGCTCTCCGTGCCAGCACGCCAACATGATGCCGTATCTGCCAGCAGAGGGCGGCAAAGTCACGCAAAGGACGCTCAATAAATATAACCTCCATCTCTGCAAGTGGTGTCAAATTCTCTTTTTAGGACTCTAAGTTGATGGTATCGTTTTAATATATATATTTTTTAATTATGCTTATGTGGTAAACAACTGTGCTGCATCACGAGGTGACGCTTGGAAAAAACATACTTCATTTCTACATACATGTTAGCTGTATATGATTAAAACTGATGTTATCGTCTCCACGAACATAATAGAATGGTATATGTTAGTTTAACACGTTTTAATCATGTGCAAGTTAGCAAATTAAGTTAAGTGAAATGACTTTTTTTTTTTTTATGTAGTTAGATCAGCATTTAACTTAAAATCAACAGATGGGCCAGCTCATTCATGAGGTAAAAGGGGGAGAGAAAAAAGAAGTTAAAATGTTCATGTCTTTTTTTAACAGTTCATTTTAATAATAAACAATTATTCGGATTTTATTCATTTACACTCTAAAAACATTTGGGTAAAAAAACAACCCCAATTTGTGTAAAAAACTAAACAAAGCAAAACAAAACAAGGACTACTTAAAAAAAAAAAAGGGGGTTGCTTTGTATGTAACAACCCAAAAAATTGGGTCAACAACCCAGAAAGTTGGGTCAAATTGACCCAAGAATTTTTTTTTAATGCAAATTTTGGATTTGAGGGTAATTTGATTATGAATGAATTCATTTATTTATTTATTGAATGTATATATAATAACGCTGGACTGTTTTCCCAACTGATCACTTGGTAGCTGTGCATTTTGACCAGATTGCGTTACTTTTCCCCAAGGCTGGGTTCATTATTTTGACCCAGCAGATTGGGTTGAAGATCAGATTAGGGCGGGTCGAAGAGCTGGTCGCCATTTTTGACAGTTTTGTTGTGTACTGAAATCAATGTAATTTTTTTTGCTTAACATATCATATGAGTGACTTGCTGTGGCGACCTCTGACAGGAAAGTTGCTAGAAATTCGTTGTTTTTTTTTAAACTACATACTAACAAGCTGGTAACACATTTCTTGGTAACTTTAACTCATTAGCATGGTTATTTTTTAATTGTTGTTGATTAAAATCTTGACCCAACACGCTGGGTCAAATCCTCAATCCAATCCAATCAACCATCTCTAAGGTCTTTTAATACGTACAATTAATCAATGAACTCATTATTTAATTAAACAAACAATAATAAAAATAATAATCATATCTAAATTAAGCAGTTTAATAAGTAAACAGTTAATACAACAAATGCCTCTTGATAATCCAGATGATAAAGATCTTACATTTCAGGTGAGGCCGTTTCTGGCGATCTCATTCTGACGCCATCTTTTAATCGTTTGCAAAAGTCCTCATCAATTTGCACTCCCGGATATGGAGAGGCACCTGCAGCAAAGTGCAGATAGAACAAAGAAACTAGTGCATGAAAAATGAGGCATGACGATTTTAATCTCCCGCAAGAAATCCAACCAAATTCTGCTCCGGGCGACCCCACAATGTTTGAACTTCCCTTTCTTTTCAAATACGTGTCTTGATAAAAAAGTTGCTGTACCAAGTGAAAAGATTTCCCAGAGGAGCACTCCAAAGGACCACACGTCACTCTGGCTGGTGTACACTTTGTCAAAGATACTCTCTGGTGCCATCCACTTCAGAGGCAGTCGGGCCTGTAAGGACGTCAAAGCGGCAGACCCAAATTTCAGGCAAGACAGGAGAGTAAATAGTAACCGCGCAAATGTAAGCGGAAACACCGTACGTTGCCTTTCCTGACGTAGTCCGGGTCTTTGTATATGTCTCGGGCCAGGCCGAAGTCGCAGATCTTCACTACGTTGTTTTCTGACAGCAGAATGTTGCGGGCCGCCAGGTCTCTGTGGATACACTGCGGATATACACACACACACACACACACACGCATGCATCACATGCGTTGTTTCCCACATGGAATTTAATCTTTTGTTAGTTTTACGTCGTTGGCCTGTATACTGATATGTGCGACTGGACTTTGTCTGCCAGCCCCTGCCTGCTTGGCCTACAGTAGCATATTAACTCATTCACTGCCATTGACGGCTATAGACGTAAAAAAATTCATTTGAACTATTTCTATTAGTTTTTTTCCATTTTTGTTAACAAGAGTATGAAAACCTAGGAAAAAAATGTATTGTACATTTAAAAAAAAAAAAAAAAAGAGCAATGATGATGACATTACCGAATGAACAATACTGAGCTCTAAAATAAAAAAAATAAAAAATAAATAGTTCAAATGAATTTTTGACGTCTATAGCCGTCAATGGCAGTGAATGAGTTAAAAAGCCGGCGACCGACAGTCTGCTGGTAAAAAGTTCCGCGTATTGTTTGATATGTAAAACGCCTCACTCTGATGTATTCAGCAATTAGAATAAGTTGAGTGTGATTCTATGAAGTCAGTTTCCACAGAAATGTCTGAAAGGGTTCAAAGAAAAAATGGAATGTCTTTTTTTTTTTAATGATCTCCCTCTCTCCCACATAAAGACAAAATCAATTGGGGCAAAAACAAGCAGAATTGACAAAAGTACATATCACTGCTGCTCAGGTTGTCGAAACTTGTCTCATTAAAACAAAGTTGGCGGCGATTCTCTTTCCTCTAAGACCCTTTAAGTCAGTTTATGTGGACGCGTGTTCAGCCAACACGCCCAGGACACGGGCCACGGCTCAAAATGATGGGGTCTTTGAAGCTGCAGCTCCTCGTCTGAGGAACCTCAGACGGTGTTTTTGTTTAAAAAAATTTTTTTTGAAAAAGACTTAAAACCTTCCTTTTCAGAAAGGAATAGCAACTTTGATTTGTATGATTGTTTTTATTTTATTCACAGTGGTTTTATTGTTTCTACTGTTTGTTGCTTTTTTTAACATAATGGTTATCTTGTTGTGTTTTATGTTGTACCCATTGTAGAACTTTGAGATTTGATTTCAAATGGAAAGTGCTTTACAAATAAATTTTATTATTATTATTATTATTATTATTAGCTGAAAAATTTATAGAAATCAAATCGACATAACAATGTAAGACAATGCAATTTTTAAATCGTAGAAGAAAAAAAGTATTCATTTTGCGGTTGGCATATGCAACATTTTCTAAAACTTTTAAATCAACTAAACAAAACATTTTTGAAAAAAAATCTTTTAAGTAATAAAAACAATTTTAATAAAAATTTAAAAAAGCTCTGAAAATGAATTAAAACAAAATTTACACAAAACAAAACAAACTTAAAACTAAATAAAAACTAACTATAATGAAATAAACTATTACAATCCTGCTCTAAGTTGGCTTGTCCGCTTTTTTTTCACAATCCCGCCATGTTGTTTGTGAAAATCCGAGTCCAGAAAGTAAAAACCTTGCCACCGTTTGGCTTTAGCCCCTTGTGCTAGCTAGCTAGCTCCATGGCAAGCAAATAAGCACCCGCGGCGCTAGCTAGGGAGCTCGCTAGCTAGCATCTGTGGCTAAAGCCAAACTGTGGCAGGGTTTTTACTTTTTGGACCTGGATGTTGGATGTTCTTCAAAACATTTCCGAAAAAGAACAACATGGCATATTTGTTGTTTGTGTACAAAAATCAGACGTCTATTTCAGTCGCGTCACTTGCAGCTGGCTTGCAAGAAACCTTTTCAAAATATGCTTTCCTCACTTGTTTACTTTACTACACACACAACTAAATTGTGTTAATAAGTCAAAAATCCTTGTCAAGTGAAGCTACAGGATGTTTAGCGTCAAACTTTGTTTAATTAAATGATTACATAATCTACCAAGTAGCATTAGTACATCTAATCCTACATTTAGTTTGATGGGGTTTCAGATGGGCAGACGAAAATATGTTTGCTGCCATTTACTGTCATTCTTGTCCTGATTGGACAGACTGTTATTTGCCGCAATGTGATTGAACATTTCTTCTCTTGTAGCGAGTTTACCATATTTTATTTTTTATTTTATACGTAAGGTACATTTTGCTGACAAATCTGTAAATCACACGTTCCACTCTTAACTCATTCACTGCCATTGACGCCTATAGACGTAAAAAAAAAATCATTTACACTATTTCTATTAGTTAAAAAATTTTGAATGAAAACCTAGACATCTTTTTTTTTTTTTAAGAAAAGAAAATATTATTAAAAATGAGGGGCGTCAGGCGATTACAATTTTCAATTGTAATTAATCACGACTTCAATAGTCAACTCACGATTAATCATAATTTTATATCTGTTCTAAATGTACTATACATTTTTTCCTAGGTTTTCATACTCCTGTTAACAAAAGTGCAAAAAATGTTTAAACTAATATGAATAGTTCAAATGAATTTTTGACGTCTATAGCCGTCAATGGCAGTGAATGAGTTAATTTCAACAATGGGATTTGTGTAATCAAAGCTTTGTGGATAGGGCTGATATGACCTATTCCAGCTTCTATTCATCACATTAGTGATGTAGTGTCACGAAAAAAGGCACTAATGCCTAAGTTTTTGAAGGGACAGATTTGGATTCAGTCCCATTCTATCTCGGTTGAAAAGAATAACAATTTGCATACGCTTTCTTTAACTCCGTAATGATCGGAGCCACAATCTCCTTCCTGCAAACGCAACCCCGAGAGACAAATCACCGCTGCTCGCAGCCTAATTGCTACAGTGCTGATAATGAACCTTTCTCGATGCCAGGAACTCCATCCCACGGGCCACTTGGAAACTGTAGCAAATTAGATCTTCTATCGTCAAAGGCGTTTTCCACAAATCCTCCACTGTGGGGAGGAAAAACAAAGATGAAAGTCACGTGTTAACAACCGCACAATACGTTTTTTATTTTTTTTATTTGTTTTGCCAGTAGGACTCACTTTTCTCCACGACGGGTTTCTGACCGGCCGCGTCGGACGACGGCGTCTGAAGGCCGACAAGCGGGGAGGAAGAAGACGGCGAGGGGGGGTGGTGGCGAGCTCTTTGCTCCGTTTGACCGGCTTCGATCATCCGTCTAACTTGGCTCTGAGTTTTGGGAGAGCGATCCTGAATGGAGGAATGAGTGAGAGCTTTAATTGGAGAGTCGGAATCATGTACCTATTTATTAGGGGTGTGCCCAAAAAATGGATCCTCATAAGAATCACGATCTCATTTAGGACGATTCAGAATCGATTTTATTTAAATTATGTTATACTACTATTCAAAAATAATTTGTTTCTCCCACTGGTCACTGAATCAGTAGAGGTTGGCGTTTGTGGATCTTACTCTGCTTCATCTATCCTTCCTCCCTTCCTTCCTTTAGTCCTTCCTCTGGTCTATTGATGTCTCCCTAATCCTGTTGGAATTCAGATGTATCTGGGAGTGGTGAATTATTTTGGATTTGTAACTCTGGATGGAGGGTGATGCCTGGTTGGTGTTGGATTTCATTTTGCTTGATATTTCCTTCCTTTGATCCTTCCTCTGGTCTCTTGACAACTTCACGACTCTGGTGGAACTCTGAAGTATCTGGTTTAGGTGAAGGGTTTCAGGTTTCAGGTAAATGAAAGAGCGCACGCACAAAAAAAAAAGAGCGATGACGACAAAAATGTTTTTATAATGTCTTGTCCTTGTTTGTGTGTGCCTTTATTGGGAGCGCTGTTCATGTTGTACCCGATTTGGCCATTTAGGGGCAGTGTGGTTCCACGCGTTCTGGTACACTGTAAAATTGTAGCCACATTAGAGAGTAGAAGGAAAAAATCATGATCAAATTATTCCGATAAAAGTTTTTTTTTTTGCAGCGTACAAAGAGCATATGCCGGCGAGTAATGTTAAGATGCTTCTCTGTATCCATTCCTGAAGCGTTTTGTATGAATAGCCGTTCTTTTGGGTGATAAAAGTGCCGTGAGTAGCATTAGCATTAGCATTAGCGAGTCAAACTGGAGTAGATCATGACGATTCCTTGCGCATCTATAAATTGAAGCAGAAATCATTGTCAACCAAATCATTTTGAATAAAAAAATCGTTCTGAATCGAAAATCGATTCTGAATCGAATCGTAGACCCAAACATCGGATTGTGATTCCCACCCCTACTGTTTGTAATTGGTTGATACCCTATAGGGGAGGAAAAACTCTCTCTTTGCTCGCAGGAAGTTGGACAGATTCCCATACTTGCAGTATTCCACGATCACCATCAGCGGACCTGTTTAGACAAAACACAAACGAGACCAAATTTGTATTTCTACTTTCCTAATGGGTAAAAAAAAAAAAAATGCCGTGATTATATAATATTCTCGTTTGCGCTTTAAGGATAAATGCCACTGGAGAGAAACAACACTAAAACGGTTCTGCCGTGAGCTCACCAAGCGACAAACTAACAGGAGAAGGGTTCCCGCGAGGACAAAGCATCTGTTCCAACAGAGAGCCAAAGAGCGCAAGGGCTCATTGGGTGCATCCGTGCGCTTCAAAACTGACCGTTTGCTTTGGTGCAGGCTCCGAGCAGGTTGACGACATTCAGATGGTTGCCAATGTGGATGAGGATCTTCAGCTCAGACATTAAAGCTTTGTGCTCGCTGGCCGTGGCGCCGTCTGAAAGCGCACAACGGAAGGTAAACAGTCGCTGATCCGAAATGAAATGTCGGCCTCGTGTGACGCGCTCGACGCGTTGGGTGTGTTTTCACACACACACGCTCGAGAGACGTTGTTGTGGTCTTCCGAGATGCACAATCATTTCACTTGTTTATCTCGTAATTTTGTCTTAATTACCCCTTGGCAAAAAGTAATTCAATTAAAAAAATCAATCACAGTGTGAGTTTCTTTTGGACGAGAACAAACTGCCTCATACAATTAGGGAACATTGTCTGCTGTAAGTGAAACATGAGCTCAACAAACTGCACTATTGTTTTCTTTCATAAGGCTCCTGGTTGAGTGAGATTTAGCAGATTTTATTTTCTCTAAAAAAAGTTAGTCTTTTTTTTTTGGTTGCTTCAGTGAAAATGGCTGGGAGCGAATGGGTTAAATCCAACTAGGAGCGAGTCAAGCTCTAAATTTAATATGGGAAGTGCTATGCCCCAATACATTTATGCATGCAAAAGCATTGGGAATACGGTGATGCACATGAAAAGACGACTCTGACCTTTCAGCATCTTGACAGCAACAGTGTCCAGACAAGCGCTCTTGCTGATTCCGTAGATCGACGCCTCAATGACCTTGCCGAAGGCCCCGTGGCCCAAAACCTTCCCTGTGTCGAGGGGACACCAAGAGGACGGAATATTTAGAGCCATTGATAATCTCAGTATCATGAAGACGTCTTGGCAACGGAGGAGATTGAAAATGCGACTGCATCTGGCAGCAATGGAGACCAGCCAGAAAAATTACAACCTCAATTGCAGCGCTCGGAAAACAGAACGCTCCAATGAATTGCGGCCACGGAACAGATGCTTTTTTTCCCCTCAGGGTGTTGTTAAAGAGCCGTGCAGGGAGCGAGTGCAATACTAAACATTAGCACTTTTCTTGGCAGGCTGCAATCTAAACTCGCCCATTAAGAATTCACGGAAACGTGATTTGGTTTCAATCCATATATTCTCGCCTTTGTTTTCCACTCGTCATCCCAGCATGCACCTGTGCTCATCCCCACCTTGCGGGTCACTCACCCAGTCGCAGTCGGTCCCGGGGTATTTCCCACTGGGAGGAGTCATAAGGCAGGTATTCACACTGTTCGTCCAAGGGAACCTCCAAGGGATCCATGATAATTGACAGATAGCCTGTTTTAATGTCTGCTGGGTTAATCTGAGGAAGAGACGAGAGATGATGCATTTGCCGTCAGCCGGAATTGAAAAATGAATGCGAGCGAGTATTCCCACACGTCACGCTGTGGAGCAGCTGCGTGGTGATGTCATTTGTGACAGAGTGAGCAAAAAAAAGTAAATAAAAAGGCAATTTGGGAGCCATCACGCTCGTCCTTGTTATGAGGGTTAAGAACTACAAATTGGACTCCGAGGAGAGGAGGCTGATTTAGAGGTGAGGCGGAGGTTAGAAAGGGTCCGTCTCATTTCGTCCCGCAAATGCGGAAAGGAGGGGCGCCTGACCCGTTTCACGTTGCAGAATATGAGGATGAGCAAGGCCCAGAAGAACACGGCAAGCGCTCCGGTTCCGATGAGGATTATGATCTCCACGTTGGCTTTATCACTGGAACCTGAGCAGAACGAGAGGAAAGGCATCTCAAGATGGGAATTTTTTTTGGTGTAAATCTACAGAGCAAAAAGCATGGACAATTAATGGTTTAAATGTGGTTGATTCAAGGTGTCTCACTCAAAGGGGATTTTTTTTTTTTTTTTTTTTTACAATAATATGTTCTATGCAGCCCCACTAGTCTAAATATGGCATTCTGGTTAATATTGCATTAGTGAAATATGAGGTAAGTAGCAAAATCCAGCAGTTTTTATCAATATCAGCGGGCGGCCATTTTGCCACTTGCTGTCAACTGAAGTAACGACATCAATGTTGCTCAAGGTCTCAGGTAGCAACCAATCATAGCGCAGCTTCAGAAAACCGGTGAGCTCTGATCGGTCGTTGCCTGAGCCCCGAGCAACTGTGATGTCATCTTCAGTTGACAGCAAGTGGCAAAATGGCCGCCCTTTGAGATGGATAAAAACAGCTGGATTTTGCTTCGTAACTTAAATTTCAAAATTGTAATATTAATCAGAATGTCATGTTTAGATTAGTGAGGTCGCATATAACATATTATTGTCAAAAATGTTTAATGTTGACTTCCAATTGACCTAATTATGAAATTACAGGAAAATGTGATTAAAAAAATAATTAAAATAAAGAATGAGTTTGCCTATAGAGAATAAAATAATTAATTATTCATAGGATCTCTTATTGCAAATTTATGGATATTGTGCATTTGAAGACACTGGAAATGCTTTTTCGTGCAGTGAACAATTGCCTACCTGTTTGTATTCAGATTTTTTTTAAATTCCGAGAAGGAAGCATAAATTTAATTCATTTTAATGTAATTTTTTTTTTAGGGATTTACCAATATTAAATACAGATGTGTTTCAGTTTTGGGTGTAAAATTGTGGAATGGACTTGATGATGCGTTGAAGCTGAGTAGTTCTCTATGTAAAATAATGAACGCTTATATTGCAATTGATAAAATGCTAAACATTTTCAAATTATAATGTGACCGTAGTATTTATTTTGTTCTGTTGGAATTCTAGGTGATTTAGCCGCGCTTCAGTCTATTCCTTTTTCGGTTATTAATAAAAAAAAAATTCCGAAAGGATGTTTGTGTTTTCTTTTCTGTACCATGTGTGGAACCAAAATAAACCACTCATTCATTAAATCATTATTCATTTTTATTTTTGACCTGATTTTAAACTAAACTAAACTTCATTAAATAGCATAATTCAGACCCCTTCTTTCTCAATTTGAGAGGGATTACAAGGTTTTACTGTCCCAGGAGGTTTAACATATCTGGTGTTATGTACACTGTATGTGTGCTCGTGGACTGAAATAATGAGATGTGCACAGAATCTTGGGAAATGGGTGGCCACGAAGGATGTATCCTCCAATGAAGAAAAAACCATGATGCATCTGCGAGCTGTATTTAAAGGAGCCTTTGTATGCTAATACAGAACTATTGGCCTTCAAATAGAAAAGTGATTATGTACATTAGAAATGATCATGGTGAAATGATCACGGGTGATAAATGTCTTGCGATGACCCGGTTTGACCCTCAAACAGATTTACTTCTATTTCCAAAAATATTGGGACATCACCAGGGTTGTTATAGTTTTGGAATTTTCATTTTAGTTAGTTTTTATTTCATTTTGTATTTTAAATTTAACTAGTTTTAATTAGTTTTCAGGGTGGTTCTATTATTATTTTTTATTAGTTTTAGTTTAAAAAAATGCTTAGTTTTAGTTAAGTTTTAGTTAGTTTCAGTATAAGTTTTCTTTTTTTTAATGTATATTACTTGTGCGCAATATTTAATAAACACCATGGCAAAATGAAAAAAGTAACACATTTTTTATCAAGCGTTGCATTTCGGCTGAGTTAAATGGAAAAAACAGGCAAGCCTAACTAGCCATTGGAGCCAAAAGTCAAGCATGAAAAATTGTCGCTTAGGAGCGACGTCATCTGAAGGTGCTTTTCGATTGGCTGCTGCTAGATGACATCACTTCTGTGTGACACATTTTCAAATGTCTTTATTCCGGTTGATATCGAAATAAAATTACTTAAAATAACATTTAAAATCAACCAAAGGCTCATGTATGAAATTAATTACCAAAAACTAAAATGAACGACATTTTTGCTATAATCATAGTTAGTTTTAGTTAGTTTTGTAAACATAAAATGTAGCTTCAGTTACTTTTTGTTTGTTCTAAAATTTATTTTTTAATTTTAATTAGTTTTTTCATTAGTTTTTGTTAACTAAAATAACCTTGGACAATACCAAAATGAAAGGAAGGAAAAGCAGAAAATTTAAAATACCAAACAAATTGCCAAAAATGTCACAGAATTGAATTTAAAAAAAAGGTTGAAAAAGTTTAAAAAGTAACTATAAAATTTCCCAAAACAAAGAAATCCCGAAAATTACCATAAAATGTCCACAAAACGTTAGAAATTGATAACAAAAAAATACAAAAATAAAAAAATACAGAAGAATGGCATAAAATTACCATTATATGTCCATAAAATTGCCACAAATGGCAGAAAATCAAAAAATGTATGAAAAATGAAGCATTAAAATAATGGGAAAATTAAAGGTACTAGAAAATGAATCTCAAAGTTATCATAATGTTCAAATGTTTTGCAGCTCCAGACAGATTTTATTGTTATTTATTTGACCAAAAATGGCTCTTTTCCCCAAAAATATTGGGACATCACCAAAATGGATTACGTTCAACCTTCAGGTTGTAGTTAAGGGTATTTGATTATGATGACACAGCATTGACAGTCAAGGCTGCTGCTACTTCAATACAGTCGACTGATATTTGTATTCTTCTAACATCCTGACATGAAATCTTTAAGGTGTCGCAATGAGAAAATCATCAATATGATCAATTACCCATGAAGCCCTCCACTGCAAACCTATTGAATTATTCATCCTGGCCACACAATTACTCCAGCGGTCAGTGAACTTGATTTTATTGCAATGGTGTGAACATGCCTCCGGCGGTGACGAGTGAGAGGTGACTGATTAAAATTCCGACCTGTGCATAAGCGGTGCGTCAGCATTGAGAGGGTTCGACTCGGTTTGCCCATTGCGGTTGCGTGTCTCACCGATGACGCGGACGGCGGCTGTTGAGTGGACACAGCCGCGCTGGTTGCAGGCGGTGCAGGTGTAAAGGCCGGCGTCCTCCTCCCGGACTCGCTGGATGCTGAGTGTACGGTTTGAGTCCTGCAGCTGGATCCCTGCAAAGGGTCGTATCGTCAGGGGCGGAGCCAGAACTTTTTCAGTAACATTTTTGCATGTGCACATATACGCACTTGTTTCATCACAACTCAGATTATGAGATTTGCCTTGGTTACACAGCACACAGACAGAACCTTGCCGAACAACATACAAAAAAAAAAGCGTTTTTGCTGAGCTTAACTCATTCACTGCCATTGACGGCTATAGACGTCAAAAATTCATTTGAACTGTTTCTATTAGTTTAACATTTCCACTTTTGTTAACAAGAGTAAAAAAAATTATGGTCTTTATAGAGTAGGTTTGTTAGTTTAGATGATTGATATTTAATTTATTTTTCATTATTTATTTTTTGTACATTATATTTAATGGGGGATTTGGCCAACAAATAGCGAAAATCCGAGAATAATTGACAGCCATTAAAATTCAGTCCGATTTTTTTTTAATGTTTTTTTTAAACAAATTTTTTTCCTAAATGCTGATAAACCTCTAATATGCGTTTTACATGAAACACATGCCAAATTATTGTACATTTAGAACAAATATAACATTTTTAATTAATAGTGAGTTAACTAGTGAAGTCATGCGATTAATCACAGAAAAAATGTAATCCCCTGACGCTCCTAATTCTTAATAATCTTTTCTTCTTTCTATCTTTTTTTTAATTTTGTTTTAATTTTTTTTATTTCTAATAAAAATCCAGTAAAACAGCCGGGAGCGAAGGGGGTTGCTTCAGTGAAAATGGCTGGGAGTGAATGAGTTAATAGACTGTGGCTGGTATGATAAGCAATGGCTTCTCAAACATGTTAGTTGTGTACTAATTTATGAAAGTAATGTTGTTGATTAATGTTCACTAGCATCAAATATTTCACTGTTATGGAAGACAATTTCATATTCTGTGTGCAGCTCAATAGTGTCAACAATTACTCAGGCCGGCTGGGGCTACCACTGGCCACCAAGTAGCTCCGCCCCTGCTAGTTTAGCACGACACGCAATGATGCACTTTGTGTGCTGCAACTATTCCCCAAACTCTCACATCATTTGCATCATTATAGCCGTTTTTTTTCATGGTGTCCCTGCTTCAATCTATATTCATTAAGCTCGCCTCCTATCTGTGTGTGTGCGCATGCACAATACACACATGTGCAAATGGCGTTTGTTTGAAACAATTATTCAACTGTATAAATGCATGAGAGGGTTGTGGGTGGACTGGATGACCCCAAAAAAAGATATAAACATCTGTCAGTTGATTGTCCTTGAGTAAAAATGAACAATGGTGTATCGCTTTTAGGTCTGAGTGGGAATCTTGATCTGAACAATGTCCCAAAATATGCAAACTCGGACAATGTGGGTGTTTGAAAGTGTGTACAGCTTGCCAGGTGGGTGTTGAGCTTCTGTTTAAAAATAAGCATTACCTACTGTAATGTTCCATTACATTTGTTGATTTTCCAATAGCTGTATATAAGTAGAATGTCTGTCAAGCCAAGGCTGAACTGTTTGTCATTCTGTTTGTCTGTCTGAAGAAGGTTACGAAGGATGTCAAAAAAGATGAACGGTGCCATTACCACTCCAGGTGTGGATATTTCCACATTCCAGCATGAAATTGAAGGTTTTCTTGCACAAGCCGTGTTTCTCGGAAATGGTTTACGAAATGAGTGGAAAAACACGATTAATTCTGTGACACAGGTTGAATTAGAAATTGTTCTAATTCTATGAAAAAAGATTTCCCCGTAGTTCGTTGCTATTTTGTTTAGAATTTTAAGTTCATTATAGAGTAGGTTTGTTAGTTTAGATGATTGATATTTAATTTATTTTTCATTATTTATTTTTTGTACATTATATTTAATGGGGGATTTGGCCAACAAATAGCGAAAATCCGAGAATAATTGACAGCCATTAAAATTCAGTCCGATTTTTAAAAAAAAAAAATTTAAACAAATTTTTTTCCTAAATGCTGATAAACCTCTAATATGCGTTTTACACGAAACACATGCCAAAAAGCCTTAATAGCCCCCCCAAAAAAATACTTAAAAAAATTATTTTTTAAATATATATAGATTTTTTTTTATTCGCAAAGAGGTGAATTTGTGGGTGCCGAACCACGAAAATGTAGATGTAAAACTATTCATCCTTCATCCTTCCTTTCGCCATTTCAATACTGTCACCTTGTGGCATTTTACAGGTATTACAATAATAATTTCTTCTAGTATTTTTCTGGAAAAGTATGACTTTGGAGATTCCTCTGCCTTTTGTCTCTGTACAACTATTGGCGGTTTTCCGAAATTAAAAAGAATGTTGACAACGGGGTCATAAAAACAACAAAGCCCGTTTCTGATGGCCAATGCAGACGTGTTGACGCACCTGACATCTGGTGGAGCGGCTGGTTGTCTTTGAACCACGAGAGGTGAGGCAGAGGTCTTCCCTCCACGTCGCACTCCATGTGCAGCGATTCCGTCACGTTCACCGTCTGGTTGGTGAGACTGCGCTTGTAACGAGGCGCCTCCAGGCCTGAAAAAGAAAGGACGCCGATCAAAAAATAAAATAGAGCTATTGCGTTTGTGCGATGCCATGCGTGAAATACATCATCAGTCATGTAAAAACTGTATAATGGTACAGAGTGAACCGCCGCGTATTAGCGCATTTTTAAGTATAGAGTGTTATTCAGCCTACTGTAATACTATTGAGAAGCCTCATGTGAAGCCAATTTATATTGAACTAGATGAAGCGATTTCTGGAAAAAAATTGCGTGTGAAAGCTGAAAAGTTGAAGTAGAAACGTGGAATCATATTGAATGAGGTGGAATGTTGTTGAAAAATATGGATTTATTTCGAATTTCATAAATTGGAATTATATTAAATGATATTAAGGGTATGTAAAATGTTGTTGAAAGATAGTGGAATGATATTAAATGATAATTAATTATATGAAATTAAGGGAAATAACACTGGTGAACCGAAAGAAAAAGATCCCGGATACAAGCGGCCGAAATGATAGGACTTAGTGTCGAGCCGCTACTCTTCCGCGTTGAGAGGAACCAGTTGAGGTGGCTCGGGCATTTGGTTTCGGATGCCTCCAGGACGCCTCCCTGGAGAGGTGTTCCGGGCATGTCCCGCCGGCAGGAGGCCTGGGAACGCCTTGGGATCCCGTCGGAGGAGCTGGTTGAAGTGGCTGGGGAGAGGGAAGTCTGGGCTTGCCTGCTAAAGCTGCTGCCCCCGCGACCCGTCCCCGGATAAGCGGTAGATAATGGATGGATGAATGGAATATTCAATATGTGAGTGACAAATGTGGAATTTTTGGTATGGCGGAATTGTGGGAATGTGGAAAATCATTCCCAAGGTGATATGAGTCAGCTGAACATTTTCAATGTAGAATGGGAACAAATTGCTGAATGGGGAATTTGTGGGTAAAAAATTTAGAATTATATGGAATGTGGAAAGATTTTGTATAGTGAAATGCATCAGATTGAAGCGCAAGGTGAATTGAATGAGGTGAACATTTTAAAATTTAAATAGGAATTAAATTTCTTATAGAAACGATACAAACCCTAAGTCCTAACCGTTACCCGTGCACCTAAGAAATTGTGTTGGTGAACAATATGCAATTTTTGCCATGTGGGAATTGGGAGAGTGTTCACCATTGATTCCAAGATGAATTGAATGTGCTGAACATTTTGAAATTCCAAATAAGAGTGAATTCGTGAATGTCTCATTCGAAATGAATGGGGATTTTTGGGGTGAGAAATGTTGAATTGTGGTAAAACGGTGCAAGTTAGGAATGATAACAATAATAGCCCGTGAAGAATGAATTTTTGGAACATGTTGAAGCTGGAATGGTTTGAATTGGTCCAGAAATGTAAAAGGAGTTGAAGGACAAAATGAAGGGATTCTAGAGGTGAAAAATGTTGAACTGTGCAAAAAAGGTGAACGTTTGGAATGAGAACAATAATAGCTCACGAAGCATGAATTTTAGAAACATGTTGAATTTGGAATGGTTTCAATAGCTTGAGAAATGTAAAAATAGTTTGTGGACAAAATATGGCGGAATAAAAAGATATAATGATAATGATACTACTAGATAGAATAACGTGCATTCACAAAATAATTTAACGACTTAAGTCATTCATGTAACATGGGTTCAACATTGTGTACATGCTTGAAGCATGGCGTTGATAAGTTTATGATCATCTGCTATTTTGTGGCATTCACACCCAATTACAAAATAATTATCCGCAGAGGTTTCACTGTACTCAAAGTCCACACACGTGACGGCAGTGAGAGCAGAGGTGAAGAAAATTCCATTCCATTACATCACATCCAGAAGGCGAGCCGAGCAAGGTCATAGGATGTGAAACATTGTTTTGTTCAACCCTGCGGCCCCCACCGGCTCGACTTTCAACGCCGTTGATGCTACTTTCTTCATTATGTGGACTTGCGTGGGCTGGCTCCGGTGCACCCGTGTGCATTTGCAAGCCATGTCCACCGAGTGCGTTTTGCGGGAGCATTTCATGCTTATCCAGCTGTTTCTATTTGGCTATATAATATTGCACGCAGAAAATTGAGTCTGCCGGCTCCATCTCTTTTGTCCCTCACCTCTGACAGACATATATCTGAACAGACAATGCCTCTCGCCGCTCCGTCTGCTCTGGGCCTCGCACGCATAGTGACCCTCATCCTGCAGCTGTACGGCGGGCAGGGTGAAATCCAGGACCCAGCTGTTGGACGCTTCCTGGAAGATGAGCTGTCCGTCAAGGGCGGCCGCGTGGAGGTGCACGCCTCTGCAGTCAAGCTCCTGAGGCCTTCCCTGCAGGGCATGGGGGTCCAGGCGGTACCAGCGCAGCTGCTCGTAGGTGTAATTGTCAGCACGGCAGCACAACGACACCTTGTCTTGCTCCAGGGGATTCTCTGATGGATGCACAGCCACGCTGAAGCCCTCCGGGATGGCTGAGGAACACAAAACAAAAACACTTGAATGGGACATTTAATGGAAAATGGAGGTTTTGTTTGTATGAAAAGAAAGGGGTTTATCATAGTTTTAAAACGTGATGAAATTGTTGATGACGCCCGTGGTCGCCAGTGACGGGACGTTGTGACGTAGGAATGTTGTTTAAGTGATCATTTGAAAACGTAAACACTTGCAGAGAATATTGCCTTGCGGTATTGATATTTAGATGGTTCCTGCCTCGTTAAATAAGTGTTGATGAATATTGTGAAAACGTATTAACATGATCAGATAATTAACAATAATAATTACAAGTAATTCAACTACTGTCTCTCTTCGGCTAGTAACCATGTTGTATTTTTACTCCGTCTCCACAAAAAATAAATAAACAAATAAATACAATAATTCAACGAGTCGCTTTTCTGACGTCACGTCCACTCTTCGCTCATTGGTTCAGTCGACCGTCTGTTAGCTCAGGTTTTTGCCCCGCCTCAGAAATGAGACCGATAGGGCGGTTGACCAGACTCACTCTTCGGCAAAGTTCCAGGCTAATAAAAAGTCTACACACCCCTGTTTAAATGGCAGGTGTCTGTGATATGAAAGAAAAAAATATATACCATTTCACATCATTTTTCCCAACATTCATGTGTAAATATAACTTGTACAACCCAATTAAAATGTCTTTACTTTTTAAGAGGGGGAATAAACATAAACAGCTGAGATAATGTGTTGGTTGCACAAGTGTGCACACCCTCCTATAAATGGTATGTTACTTTGTTGTGTATAGCACAGTGTCTACACTACTGAACACTACAACCACAATACATCAAAAAGTGTGAATCAAAACTGGGTATTACTATATTTGTAAAGGCATTCTTTTCATATATATTGTTTTATATAACAGGCTTTTCCAATTACAGGAAAGATGCCTTTGCAACACCGTCCCACTCAATAATACATCAGTGTTCTCGGGCTGAAAAGGATTTTTCTGTTGAATTTTTCAAACGGTGCCTTCCAACGCTGTAAGCGCAAACAAATGTGCTGTTTCTGCAAGTGTCATGGGGTGCCGAACTCAGAAATACTGACAATTCAAACATGTGCGATGAACACCAAAGCAGACAGCATCCATCAGTCGCACCGGGGAAAGGGGAAAGGGGAAAGGCGAGCTCAGTAGCATAGCCGACTCACTGGTTACGTAGAAGTATATGAGCCGTTCATCTTTGCCGACTTTATTCTCTGCAGAGCACTTGTACAGGAGAGACACGCTGGCGTTGCGAATCTGCAGCCGGCTGACTGTCTGCGGGTGAGAGGAAGGTGGAGGAGAGATGAAGCTGGCTGTCAAGCGCTGCTGTGACAAGAATATGACGTGTTTTGACAGCTTAGCACAAAAGCAGACTTTACTCAGTGTTCATCGAGTACTATGTCAGTTTCTTTTTGTTTTCCTGCAGTGATTTCCTCTTCTGAGGTGGTGCACATGTGTGTGTGTGTTTACATGTAACCCTTGCAGGAAGCCTGCAGAGGAAAAACGTTCTAAATATTTCTACTGTGGAAATGGGTTTTGATTGACAAATTTTGTTATGGAGATCAGAAAATCAGGAAGCGTGCACAAAAACATCCCTAGTTATGTAAATCATCGTCTATCACACACGATCACATTTTGCAGTGTAAGAAGTGTGACAAGTCATAATTAAACAGCCTTGTTTAACCTTCTGTCTTCCGTCCACGAGTTCAACAGATGTTTCGATCGCCTCCAAGTTATTCACAGCCCCATCTAAGCAAATGTCCTGCCAGTCCTGACAGTCTGGCGCGGTGTCACCGCGGCCCTTCCTGTCTGGTCGGACCCTGGAGAGAAACACATTGATGACATCTACCCTCATTGACATTCAGAGCGGAGAGTGGACAGTGGCGGTAAATGAGAACCACATCAAAACAGATATCCTGACGTGATATGAGACCCCCCAAACCACCCCCCCCCCCCCCCCCGTTCACATGCTGATTTGCTTCATATCTGAATATCGACATTACTTTCCGCTTTGTCCCCCATGGATGAACGTTACTATCAGTTATGGAAATTTAATGTATGAATAGCATATTAAAAACTCTGTGAGGTCTTTTTCTTAATTGGTTTCAAAATATATTAAATAGGTTTGACGATAAGTGCTGAAAACGTGCACAGACTGCAAACAAAGTGGGGGGGGGGGGGGACGTCTTTTCCTGTGAGCGGTAGCTAATTTACAAGACTTTAGATTTTGTAAATGTCTCTAAGGCACAACATAATGGTGACTACTTACAAGTAAAGATAAAAAGTCATTTTAATAAAGTCCCAGGGGAAAATTACCAAACAAGCAAACTAGGTCCTGCACTTTTTCACAATACAAACCGAAATGTAGCTTAAGGGTCTCTCATGCTAGCATGCATACAATGGATTACCGCTACTTTCTCATCCAAACGAGAAACTTTCTTGTACTAAGTAGAAACTTTCTCATCCTAATCAGAAACTTTCTGGTTAGAACGGGAACGTTTTCTCTTCCTAATGAGAAACATATTGAAAATTTCCCCCCAATGTCACTTAAGGGGTGACAGCTGTAAGTTATAATCATCAAAACATCATAAAATACTTCCCTATGTGCAATAAATCTACATATTAAACATAGCTGTTTAGCTAATGCTAAGAAAGTTAGCATGTTTTTGTCTCTACTATGGTAAGACAGATTAAACAAAGTATCTAAGAAAAGATTAAAAAAAAATATAGCCACATTCCAAAATATTTTACATAATAGGAAGACATACCTGTTTTCATAGCATGCTTTTGTTTATAAATCACAGACCTGGGGTTGTGAATATAAATAAGCTCCAGGCTAATGTGACCAAACAAGGATAAAGCATGTTTCGCCTTGTTAGACCATGGCAGCAGAAAAAAATCCGTGAAATTCAAGAAAAGGTCAAGAAAAACATACCTCAGGGTACATGAAATTCTACCAAAAATATTTAAGATTAATAGGTGACCTATAAGGACGCACTCACCCACACAAAAGGTGAAGCGATATGAGATCGCCTGAAGCTTGTATGAAGCGAAAATGTAGCCTTGGCGAAAGATGGTGAACAGAAGTTAATATTCGAATAATAAAGCAAGCGTAACACCTGGGGTTAAAAGAATATGAAAAAGCCCAACAATTTACTATGCATGGTGGTGCAAAGGAACTATTCGATCATGTCAAGGGATTGAGTGCAGATGGAGAATGGGAGAAAAAAGCCCAAGGCGGGGAAATATATGCTTGGTAATAAACGTGTGTATGTGTGAAAAGTTGGGCTGGTGCGTGATTTATAGCAGCCAAATATGAGCTCGCACACACTCGGGTGGTTTGCCGTTCTAGCGTATTAGCATACGTGTGGCGGTTGCTGTTAGAAAGCATGAGGGCTGCTGGATGGTGGTAACGAAAAAGAGCTGAGAAAGATCCAAGGAATCAACTCCAGCGTTTGTCTTTATCTTCTCCTCCTCCACTAGTGCCCCCACCTTCATCCTCTCCTCTTCACTCACCCTCACACTGTCATCCTACTCTCTTTTTTTTTTTTTGCGGGTCCGATCGAAACTGCTGCTCACACCAATTACAGAGACTAAAAGCTGTCCAAGTCAGGGTAATGTTTTCTCTTACGCTCTACTGCGGGTGCTGTTGAGGACACACGGGCCCCACTTCCTCCACTGCCAGCTGATGGTGGGAGCTGGGAGACCATAGGCGGTGCACGTTAGCGTCTGGCTGCCGCCGCTGGGGTAAGGACTGGACGGTTCTGCCACTTCTTTCTCATTTATCTGCGGCGCAACTGCGGTAGAGGAGAAGGAGGGGTCATAAAACAGCCATATTCATAATCGCTGGTTCTTTATGTGTCAGCTGTTCTTTACGAGAGCAACAACTTTTTACTTATGCCTTTGTGTTCATTTTGTTACACTCTGTTCAATGAAACGATTCCAAGTGCGCGCCGGCAGCTTTGTCCGTCCTTGACCACTCGTGGCGGCATCGCAATACGTTTGAACTAGCGGAGCTAAGCTAAGCTATATTTAACTAGCTAACGGAACAGTGCAGCAGACGCGCTAACCACTTTTTGATTGTGCCGCACCAGACATTTTTATTAGTCCCCATAATAGATATCCACCTGCATTTGCCTGAGTTTTATTTCAAGGGGACATTTTAACAAGATCACTTTTAACGATAAAACGGAAGAAAAGTAAGCTTTTACACAAAGACTGCACAATTAAGAGTCATAACAGTCAATGTGCCGCTTATACAGAACCCAGAAAAGCCATTTATGGCCAATACTGAGTGCATCATGTCAGCAGCAATGTCTGGTATGCTGCATAAAACACCCCAACTACATTTCTTTCATCATAACGTGAAAGGAGAGCTGAGTGGTAAACTTCTCACTCCAATGCACAGTCAAATTAACTCTCTTACGGCTCTGCAACTAAACTGCAGAAAATTGCCAGATCAACTTTGCCCCCGATTTCTGTGTCATTTTTACAAAACTATAAGATGGAGGGGGACTTTTTTTTTTTTTTTTATTATTTTTGCCTTGGCCTATGCCACACAGGCCATTCCGGTAATTGTCATGAAAATCATTTCGATGCATTTTCCTGTGATTCTGCTGGCAAAAACAACAGCTTGGTGGAGGTTTGTAATTACGTGCAGGGGATTTGGTTTGAGGATGAAATATACCGACAACCATCCATTCATTCATTTTCTACACTGCGCATCCGGGATAACTGGAAAGCTGGAGACTATCCCAGCTGGAAACAAAGTGGAGGGGGAACCTCTAAAATCGAATGGCCATGAAGTCAAACGGTTCCGAATTAAGACCAGTCACACGATAGTTTGACTCGCCTTTGTTGTTCATCATTAAAGTAAAGTCTGACTGTGACACAAAAAGCGCTAAACTAAGGCGGCGAGTCTTTCGCGTACCACTGGAGGGAGTATGTGCACCATGCTTTTAGAATCACTGAACTAATTTTCTGATATTAATATTGCCTTTCTGCACTCTATAGATATATATTAGGGCTGTAACAAAAACCTATTAGAATCGGAAATGTAAAAGATGTGAGTGCATCGACTCAAACAGAATACAACCATTCCACGATTATCATATATCGAGATACGCATCGAACTGTCTTATATAAGATATATCTCAGAAGGAAGTGGCACTTCTGCAGTAGTGACAAGTTCATTCAAATGTATGTAAAAAGAAAAAACAATTGCATCATACCCGCTACAAATGAGCCGTATCATATTGAATGAAATCGTAATCCCAATGAGTCGAACCGAATCGAATTGTTCTACTTTCAAATTGAACCGTCCTTGAATCGTTTCGTACCCTACGTATCGAAAACCGTAATAATCATCCTTTGTGGAAAGATGTGCACCCCTGAGATAGATGGACGGACGGACGGACAGATAGACAGAGAGACTTTGACCAAATCAACAAAGAGCTGTAGTGTTGCATATTTGGAAGAAGAAAATCAACTTTTGGGAAATATTGCCTAAGTAGAGAAAACTTTGAGTTATTTTTCTGAGTTTCTTCACTTTCTGAAATATTCCTCTCTCAGCAGGTTTGGGCATGTTTTCACGGCCCCTTCAGCTATCCAAAAACAAAACTGGAATGAAATCTAGCCAACAAATGGGAATAAAGCCCGCACTGTTTCTCTAGTCACCCGCCATTTAGGCAAATATTTGGGATTTAAACCAACTTTCTCCACAAATCTAAATAACACATATAACCTCTGCTTTGACACATAACCGCATGGCCATATGGCTATAGGGCGAGCAGTTACCATTGACAACAAGTGTGATGTTGAGTCTCCTCTCCAGGCCTGCTGCAGTGTTCTTCAGCACCGGGGTGTAGAGGCCCGCATCCCCGGGACCGACGTCCTTGATCTCCAAGGCGTGGTTAAGGTGAATCCTCATACGCTTCATTTTGAACTCTGGCCGCTCGTTAATCAGCTTTCCGTCTCTGTACCTTTGACACACAACACAACAAAGCGCAGCTGCTCCAGTGCCTCCCGTTGAGGTGCACTCCCCCTAATTAAGTGGGTAAATCTCAAGGTGGGGAGGCCTAATTATGCTTTTAGTGTCTGCCTGTTAGACTTAATGGACACAACGGGGAGCCTCAACCTACCATCGTGTTTCAGGTACGGGGAACGCAGACACATTCACATGCAATTTGAATGACTTCTGGCCAGATGTTACCTCCACCAGTGGTCCACTTCTGTATTCCAGGTTTATAAATGGCTTTTCTAGGATGAAAGACAAGATATTCTACTTGGCATATGATATAAAGAGCATCAAAGATAGCCCTTATTGGCCGTTAACTTGTGAAATCCGACAAGAGGGCAGCGCATATTTAAATCATGACCGGCGGTTGAAAGCGTCTGCGGTTGAATTCACTTTAAGTATGACTCATTTTGTTCTTCCACAGCTATTTTATGGTAATTGACTATCAGTCAAGAGGTTAGGTTGCCATCCATTCTTTTCTTTTTTATGTGCTTATTTGGGTTGTAAAACTCACCTATCCCTATTAGTTTTAGTATTGGTTTTAGATTTTTCAAATACATGCTGTATTTGCGTAAGATAAAAAAAAGTGGCAAAGTAGGTAATGTAAAAAAACAAGCCCTAAATGAGTCATCATTATCAAAGACAAGTATTTAAAAAAGCTCTAGGAAGCTAAAAATGTCAGCACATTGTCATGACATGTAAAGGTTCAAATTGGCACCATGCGGCAATTTCTTAAACTATTGCAAATGGGAGGGAAGATTTATACCATGTTTCTTTATACAACGCCCATTTTGGTCACATAGACTCCCATTATAAATATAATATTATATTATATATATATATATATTTTTATATACTATATACAATTTTTTTTTTAAACGGCATGCATAAAAATATCTGCTGTTATGATGTATTGACGTTTTCAAGTCATATAAAAAATTCCAATTATAGCATAGTTATAGTTTTGTTCATAGCACAATACTGCCTTTATTGTCCATAAGGAGCATAAAAAAATAACACAAATCTAGTAAAAGCATAAAATAAAATATGACCCTCGGGCTATTGTGTATTTATTTTTATATCCTTTCTCTGCCATGAGTGAGTCCATACCGTGAACTATGACCTGCATTGTTTTGGTTTGTGTGGAGTCCACGCTTGTGACGTTGCAGGTGTACGGGCCAGAATCCTTAGTAGAGGCGCTTTGGATGGTCAGGATGTTGACTGCTTCTGTGGCGTGTGACAGTGCATCCCGATGGTATCTCGTGTCTACTGAGTTGTTGGTCTGGTCAAAGGGACCAAAAAGAGCTTTGTTGAACATTCTGCAAATTTGGCGATGTGATACGGGACAAGTTCTGCTAACCCGCTTCCCTGGGTAGGACCACTCGATGGTCACCCCAGCGTCGAACTCCACCTGCACCGTGCAGTTCAGGGTGAGGGCCTCCCCCGCCATCATCTCCACGGGCTCTTCGGGAAACAGCTTGACATCGTAAACCCGACTTCCTGTCCGGGAAAAGACAGAGGGAGGGAGACAGGGAGGGAGGTCACAGTGACATGGTCAGCAGTTTTTCCTTCCTGACACGACCAGAGGAAATGGCTCTCTTTGGACCGTTCCACTATACACAAACTCACAATGTTTCCATTGATGTGTCAGAATATTGACATTAGGAGGATGTAGTGAAGTCTCAATTGTAGATAAAAGACACACAGTAAGATATCTTTGGACGCTACCATCTGCGGTTCTTAGAAATGCCATTTGGTGTATCGTATACGTATAGCGCTGCTAAGCGCGCAGGAGTCTGTGGTTGTGTGATTGTTTTAACGGCCCATTAACGTTCCAGCTCAACGTTCCCGCTCCTGACTCACGTGGCTGTTGCCTTTGGCCGCTGGCACCAGCTATAACTTTCGGTTTACCCTTGGAAGTGAAAGATGAACAATTTCGCACAGGGCTTACCTCATAGTGAGAAAAAAACCAAACATGAAATCTCCCTTAATTTGCTCAAAACCAGTGGAGAGCCTTAGGGCGGCAACAGTGAAATGAACTAAGATTATAGAGTGCTATAATAACACAAATTACGAGCTGGCGCTGACGCAAAAAGGTGGAACTAGCGCACGTGGATCAATATTCTATTTGGATCTGTCGTATTTTGTAGAAAAGGGCTGATCAGACGGCGAGGCGTATTACACAATGCAATTTCTCAGGGCAATAAGGTTGGGTAACACTCGGGGAAACATCAGCAGAACATATCATGTAGGAAAGCCCAGCCTTTAAAAGAAAAAAAGAAAAGAAAAAAAGAAAAGAAAAAAAAGAGCAATGATGATGACATTACCGAATGAACAATACTGAGCTCTTTAAAAAATAAAAAATAAATAAAAATAAAAACACGCCATTACGCAAAAAAACCACTAAAAACATTGGTTAGGAATATATTTTGTTGAAGTAGAAGTTGCAAAAATTCACCTGAGAAAAAAAAAGTTGATGTCCTCTTAAGTAGATTTCCTACTCCTAGCTAGCGTTAGCTAAATGTAGTAACAACAACACAAAAATCAAGCAGTACTGCAAAGGTAGCCAATTATATAAAAATGTTATTCATACACTGAGCTGCTGTAATGTGTGTATAGGGTGGTTCGATTTTTAAAATTCTCTTTTTGATGCAAGATTATGACATCATACTTCTCCTCATTTTGAACTCGAAGCAACGGGGAGGGATAGCCAACATTTCCGCAACCTGCACTTGAAATAACATTTATTATCATAGGCTACTGTTATGAGTTTACTTGGTTTTGTGTTGCGGTAAGGTAACATTAGCGAGAAGCAGTTTGAATGCTCCCCTCTTATTGGTTGAGAACCGCCACTGCTCAAAACACAATTATGACTTTATGTGTTCTTCGCCTTTGGTTCTGTACACATAATGGCACATGTGGTGGCATAAAAGAGGGAAGTCACTTTTGGGGAAATGACACGATGGCAAGAAATAAAAGAAATTGGAAGCAATAAAGACTAATTGGTATGCACGATGATGGCATTTTAATTATTCAACAACTGTGCGCATATTTGGCGGACAGTAGTAGAATTGGTTCAGTTGTGTTTTTGTGATTTAATATAAAAATTTATTTGGAATTGGCCTTCTGAAAACTATGTTTTAACACATTACACAGCGACTCACTACCTGAGTCGAGCTACTGAAATCATTGATATTCCAAATCATTTGGATGATTTTAGATCGCTTCCTGGGGGGGCGGACGCTTCCAATTTGGATGAAAAGAAGCATTACTGAAATCCTGCTGTGAAGAGCCAAATTAAAAAGCAAAGTGTGTTCCAGCAACACAACAATCAACCTTGCCAAGACATCCCGTCATCCCCATATTAGCATAACAATATTGATAACGCTCTTGAAAACATTTGAAGGACAATTAAATCTGCAAACAATTACGGGTGACTAAACAGTACTTAATGATGAGATCTTTTTTCTTCTCCTCTTTTTTGTCGTATGGGCTGTCGCGTCTCATCACAACTTTCTGTGACTTTCAAAAGTTTAATGAGATCTTATTTTATTTCTCCCAAGTTATCATTTATTGTGCGGTATCGATTTAGCCCTGTCAATCTCTGTCAAGGTTACAATTTAAGGAAATTGATTTCATGTCACTGTTGTAGAGATTAAATCCTGTGTTTGTTAAAAGATTATACACAGGAATCCTCATTTTTTGTTTTACTTTTTGTGAGAACTTGATGTTTGACATCTCTTGCAGACTGTGTACATGCTTCGGTGCTGCTGTTTTGGTTAGTGACAGAGTACTAATACACAGTAAATCCTGTAGAGTAAATTTGACTCGATGTAGATAGGGATCAAATCAGACTCGGTTTCAGAGTAGGCTAAGGTTTACATTAGGAAGAGAGTAAAATAAATAATTGAAAATAAGTAAATAAATAAATAAATACACAAATAAAAGTCATTCAAGGGTTGAGGAACGAACACACAACCTTCAGCTTGGGAGACTGCCGCACTACCACCTGAGCTATGCCCCTCCTACTGTTTTCTTATCTCCAAGAGACCAAATATATCGTTTTTGGTCTCTTGAAGTAAGAAGATTCCAGCTGGCATGAGTGATATACTAACACACAGCAGGAGCTGCGTGGCTCAGGGAGTAGATGGGCTGTCTCCCAAACTGGAAGTTGTGAGTTTGTTCCTCCACCCTTGAGTGACTTTTATGTACCTTTTTTCTCCAATTCTTTGACTCTCTTCCAAGTGTAACTATTACTCTTAAACTGAGTCTATTTGGTCCCACTCTAAATAGAGTCAAATTTACTCTACAGAATTTACTGTGTAGGCTCTGCAGTTAGCTTTCTAATCCCCCTGTGTGAACTGAGGTAATTATATATTTTTTCCTAATGGGAAAACGGAGTCGTCTTTTTGACAGAGGTGTTTTATCTTAAGTGGACAATACACCCGGTGACTAATCGTGGCACAGAGTCCATTAGATGGAAACTACTTGTGGAAATACGGCAGTTTATATCCAGACAGTTGCTAACATTCATTTTGTGTTTGTGCCTGCATTTTGAGCGGAATGACCTTTGCTTTACTTTGCCCCCAACAGTTAATCCCTTGTACATTTTGTCAAATTCTGGCAATGCAGGTACTTCCCCTGATGGAAAATAACAGTCCGTTAATTCCCAGCCTACAACCAATGCTGTCATCCGAGTATTCACCCCAATCCGTGTTATCTTTAAATTGGCACAGCCAGTGGTTATTTCACATGACCTCCTTCCGAGTCGACTCCCCTCATTGATATTCCATCGCCTCCTCAAGCATGCGTGCGTCTCCTTCCTGCTCATTTACCTGTGGTGTGGATCAGGTAGTTAGCCGAGTGGTACTCTTTGCCTTCGAGGACAGCCGCGCACGAAAAGCCGATGAGCAACGGCGCGGCGTCGACGACGCGTCTGGGAATGGACCACCCTCTCTTGTTGTCCCACGACAGCTCGTTCTTGTCCAGTGGGTTGGGATACTGCGATCGCAGAAGCGTAACAAGCTAGTAAATGCTCAATCAGCTTTGATGAGAGTGCTAAAAACCCGGCGTCCCTACAAACCGCATAGAGTGTGACGTTGAGGTCGGGCACTGTCACCAGACACGGCACGACGATGTCCGTGGAGTAGCGTGTGATAAAAATGGTCTCCAGGTTGTTTTCATTGGCCTTGTCCCTCCTGAGGAAAGGCTGTTCGGGGTCTGGGTGCAGATGGAAAACAGCAGGTCATTAATGAGATGCCCTCATAGCTGCCGGGATAATGGCAGGCATTACAGTGCGCCAAATATACTGCAGCCTCTTAATGGCCGCAAAGGGCATACCATAACGGCACGTTTATTGATATTACTATAATATGCGTAAACGTACGGCGTCACCCGCCCCCTCATATTTTGATGAAATCTCCAACACCTTGATTCACCTCCTTTTGTGACTCAATGTGGCAGCTAATATGGCGGTAATGTTGTGTCACCCATTTACGCCGCAGCTGTTATCGCCGCAAATGCCCATATTGCCGCAGCGTGAGCGCACGCCGGCGCGCTTATCTCGTAGCGCGCTCCCCCCCCCCCCCCCCCCGCCAGCCACAGATGATGTAGTACGGCTGAAAATTACTCACTTTTTATTTATTTATTTATTTTGCCTTCTCGTCCAAGGCCATTTCTGTTATTGCCGTACTCAAGTGTGAAAAGTCAGAGTCGGCGCCGCTGAAGGATGGACGGACAAATAATACACAACTACTCGGAGGCAATCACAACTGGTATTAGGCAAGAAATGATCGAATTTGAGTGATGGTGGGTGCATGTTGTCCAGGGCAGACGGGTTCAAGGGCCACCATCTGGCAGGGTTAGCAGCATCCGCATGCGGCCTCATCTCATCCCTCCTCTCGCCGGCTTCTAATTGACGACTGAGGCCTCATCTGCTTCTGATCGGCTCACCTGGTTAGATGTGTGGAAACTGTTTTGGCATCTTGTCAGGGGGTATAAACATGCATTTCACATGAGTGGACCTGTCAGTGGGCTTCTTTGTGATATTCCCTCCTATTCTTTTTTTTCCCCAGCAAAAGCAGCAAGACAAGACCTCAATGTAATTCTAACTAATTTACGTCAACATGTTACATCAGATGATCAGAAAAATGCCAGGTGTCAACATCCATTTGCAGTGACACACCCTGATAATTGCTTAAATTAATATGACGCTAAAATCTTGGGATCCTTTCGCTGAAGCGTCACTTCAGAATTAGTTGCCTTACAAATAAAAATGTCCTCACAAATAACTTTTTTTCATTTGATATTTTAAGGTTTATTGTTTCATTGAATCAGGGGTGTCAAACTATGGCCAATGGGGCCAGAACCTGTCCATCAGGGAGTCCAATCTGGCCATGGCGACAACTTAAATGACATTCTGGAACTGGCTGCTACTTAGAATTTGACACCTGATATTGATGTTTTCATGCACACAATTATATATACATTTACAAAGTAAACGGCTAATTCATAATAGACATTTAAGTTTGCATGGTGTGTTGAAGTTGTCAAGATTTCCAGATACAGAACGTTTCATACATTTAAAATGATTATCTAGATCTTAACAAGCTGTTTTATAAATGGACCGGCACATATACAGATCCACTTTGATCTGTAAGTACCTCAAATTGCAATTGTTTTTGTTTGGATATTTCAGATTTCTCATATTATTTGCAACAAGATAATAATCCAACAAATGTGAATATTTTGAATGTACACGTTGTAATTATCTGCGCCAAAACAAATGTTTTGAATGCTTGTTATTTAATGCTTATTAAGCCACCACATATACATTCGTCAGGCTAATTTAAGATCAAATTGGGGTGAACGTAGACCGTGAACTAAAATGAGTGTGACAAAAGCTGCTCTAAATTGTCCAAAAATGTGAGTGTGAATGATTTGTCGAAACAGTATGTGCCCTGTGATTGGCTGTTGACCACTTCAGAATGTACCCAGCCTCTTGATTAAAGTCAGATGGGATTGACTTCAGCTCACCCGTGAAGGAAGAATCCTAAAACCTTTAACAACGGTACCAGGAAGTAACATTTTAACATTCCTAGTTGTAAAATAGATTCCAAAAAAAGAGGTAACCCTGTTAATGTCACGCTATCTATGCACAAACTTACATGGCCAGATTTAATGAGGTGCTCACAAAGTGCAGACTTACATGGTGCCGCCAGTCACATTTGACGAGTGTGGCTCAATTTGGAGATGCGGCAATGAATTTTAATATTATGCCGCACAATGTGAAACCAAGGGAAACAGAATTCACAGTAAAAGTCATTTTTCATTCATTATCATATCTGACATATTTGTCTTCTCAGTGATTTCGCCGGAATGGTCCTGGGAGGAGATGAATATGCAGAAAAAAAGCTTCATAGAGCGCTATTCATAAAGTACTAAATAACCTCTCCAATTAACTCATTCATCGCCATTGACGGCTATAGACGTCAAAAATTCATTTGAACTATTTCTATTAGTTTAACTTTTTTTTCTTCACTTTTGTTAACAAGAGTATGAAAACCTAGAAGAAAATGATTGTACATTTAGAACAGATATTACATTTTTGATTAATCGTGAGTTAACTATTGAAGTCATGCGATTAATTCCAATTACAAATTTTAATCGCCTGACGCCTCTCATTTTTAATACTCTTTTCTTTAAAAAAAAAATAAAAAAATAATAATAAATATATATTTTTAAATGTCTAGGTTTTCATACTCCTGTTAACAAAAGTGGGGGAAAAAAAGTTAAACGAATAGAAATAGTTCAAATGAATTTTTGACGTTTATAGCCGTCAATGGCAGTGAATGAATTAATACAAAATACAAAATATGGATAGAGCTGCCCATGCAAACCATTATCAACCGATTTTAATCTCTAATTTCCAAATTGTTAATCGAGCTCGTCTCTGGGGTCTAACTGATGCAAAGTCAACAACTGCGCGCCTAATTATGTTGAAGCAGCTTTGGTATTGCAATGATAATCGAACGGGGAGAAGTGTTTTGGTAGAAGAGCTGATTTGTTTTTGTTTTTGTTTTTTTTGCCTAAACTCCCAACAAAAAGAGAAACTGAACTCCAAGCCCAGATAATCAGGCCAAAGATCTGCTGACCATCTTTGGCGGGAGGAGAAATGGTTTCTTCAGCGAGAGAACAAATCAAGGCAAAACACAAAGTGCTGACTCACTGCAGCAGCAGTAAAAACAAAATGATTGTTCAAACGCAAAAAAGAGGGCATTTTCTCCAAACCCATCCCTTTTCAAAAACATACCTTGTATATAAACTTTTTTTTTGCAGCGTTTCCCTATTTTCTGTTTTGGATGAGCGTTCTCCAATTTTAAGGCTCATTGCCTTCTAAGTTTTGGCATACATTTTACTGATGCCTTTCTTATTTAGCTAAGTCGTGCTGCCTTTCCCCTACCTCCCAAAAGGCGAAGTTGTACACTGTATATAATGCGATGAATAATTGTTGCTGAGCCTTAAATGAAGGGTGTGTGTAACAGTGATAACTTCATTCGGTAGTAAGCTTTTTTTCGCCAATGTGTACAGAGAAGTGGTTTCATCTATGTATCCATTTTTTAACACTTACCCTGGACTGGTTGCCGGTCAGTCACAGGATGATTTGGAAATATACCGGTATGTAAATTTAAAAATATTAGTTTTACCTATTCTGTTTATAACACAGTGTACTTACTGTAAATCAATATACTTCTAGCAAATCTATTCTTGTGGGTTTGTGTCTATAATGTATTTAAGAGGAACTAAACTTGTTTTTTAAAAGCGAGAATATATTGCATGTATTAGCAGTACTCTAAACATGTGGTGCCTCGAGATACAAGTTTAATTTGCTACGTGACCACGCTCAAAACATTTGTAACTCAAATCACATTTTTTCACTCAAAGGAATGAAAATGCGATTTCAGGGAGTCCTCAAGTTAGGGCGGAGTTCCGTTCTGACGCTGGCGATGTAACCCCAATTTCGACTTAAGTCAGATTTCCTCATTAAAGTTGATTATTACATCAAAATACTTTAATTTGGGGGGGAAAAACAGATTTGCGCGACCCGGACGAGCCGGAACCAAAATTGTGTGTTTCCGCACGGGCATTCATTGCTGACGGAGGGCAGAGTGGCGCTAATTCTAATTTAAACACGGAAATGTGACGCGCCTGGTGGCGAGCCGACCTGCTGATGAGCGTCCGTTGCTGGAGGTAACAACAACACAACTTTAAATACAGTAACTTTAAAATGGTGTGATTACTTTGGGAAATTAATGAAAAAGAAGGTAAAGTCGAAACAACGTAGGTCGTGTACGACGTAACTCAAGGACTCCCTGTAATCCAGTCCAGGCTTCCCCCCAAAAACTGCAAAAAAATTTGTAATGTATTATAATTGTCAGTGTACATGTCCATCCTGCACCGGTTGTGCTCAGATATGCTAATTAGTGTTAGCATTAAGCTAGCACGAGGAAAAAATGGAAGGTGTAACTTCACATCAATTTTGTATAATGTGTAGTTTGATGGCTAAATTCAGCTGTGTGGCATTAAACCTGCCAAACGTCTGCCTGTTGTGAAATAAGTTGAGATGCCCCTAAATCTTAAAAATATTTCCTCGCAAGTCTAAAAAAACACACACAAAAAACCTCAATACCATTGAGAGAATGCCAAAATGGTGTTGCACTGAATGGAGCCGTATGAATGCTTACAAACAAAGACATGGAAGCTAATGCGGTCTTTCTGTTTTCACATCTAGAAAGTCCAATTTTATTTGAGGGCGCCGAGTACATCAAGAAAAGAACTGCTGCAAAGTACTGTACTATACGGTACTGTACGTGTGATTACTGCTGTCATTTTTGGCTGGGCATACTCCAAACGAATAATTAATGACACATGGACTAACAATTCACCCAGGGGTATAAGCTTAGCCCACTTGGAATCCCTTCTGAACAGGTACTAAAAATAGCATCAATTATGAGTGGAACCGTGACAAGCTAATTAAGTGGAAAAACGGGAATAAGTGGTTGGTGGTCCAGCATTTTTGTGTGTGTAGGACGATGACTCACCCCTGACAAAGATATAAGTGCTAACAGCTGTGGTGCCGTCGATGATGGCCTTCACGTCCTTGTAGTAGCAGCGATAGTAGCCGGTGTCCCGGGCCTGCACCCAGGTAAGGATCAACTTCTTGCAATATGGCCTCCCGCGTTGGCCTGGACACTCGCTGACCAGGACTGTCCTCTCCCCCTGGGGCCTGGTGAGAGGCGGCTGGCCCTGACGCTCGCTTAGCTTTTGTCCCATCAGGGAGCGGTCAGGCCAGGCCCAAGCGAGAGTGCGTTGTCCCCTTAGAGAGCCCAAACAAAGGATAACTGAAGGTTTAGAATTTTTAATAGGAATGATAAATTTGTAATAAGAAAAATACAAACCTCAAGTATTAACCCTAACCCATACGCCTACCCTAAGAAATTTTGTTGGTAAAAATGATGCAATATTTAGTTGAAAAGGTTGAATTTCTTCTATGGGCCAATTGGGAGAGTGCTGAAAATTGATCCCAAGGTGAATTGAATGAGCTGAATTTTGAATCAGGGTGAATTTTGAATGTCTCATTGGAAATGAATGGGGATTTCTGAAGTGAAAAATCTTGACTTATGGGAAAATGGTGAAAGTTAGGAATGAGAAAAGTAATAGCCCACAAAGCCTGATTTTTTGGAACATGTTAAAATTGGAATGGTTTGAATCGGTTAAGAAATGTAGAATTAGTTGAAGGACAAAAAAAATGGCGGAATAAGATTTAACCGGGTATAATTTTTATGTTAATTTCGATGCAGGGTGGTCTGTATCTGCTAAATGTAACTATTAAAGTAACTTAGCTACCTTTTTACCTTAATGACCTAACATAGTTACCCTTTAAAGCAAGTAACTAAAGCTACGTTTACACTGCAGGCAAACGCGACCCTAGATCGGATTTTTTTGCTCAAATGTATCTGACTTTTTTATGGCAATCTGAATGACTCAATTCCGATTTTTTTTCATATCCGGACTGGGTCACTTTCATATGTGGTCCTAGATCAGATACGTATCCGAATTTTTGCAATGCAATGCAATGCTGGCTGAATGGCCAGGGCGCATATATCCGATCTCTACGTCAGCAAACGTGGGCGGGGGCATTACTCGGAAGACGTACGTGAATCGGCAAAGTTGTTTTGAGTAACAGTTGTGACTTTATATTTGACATTAATTTAACCCCACTTGAAACACGAAGCATAAAGTTGACATTTGTAGTGATATAAATCATTTAGCCATGCAGATGGCTCATTTAATACGCGCGGTAGTGACGTGGCGTCATCGTTAGGGGAGGGGGGAAAAAAAGGAGAGGTCTCCGTGAGATGAGGAGCTTGAACGAACAGGCTCGCCTAATTTTCACAAAATATTATTTCTACCTCCTCCCGCATCACTCCTCTGTAGATATGAGATGGTAAAAATATGAGCCCCAACGAGGGACTCATAAAAGTCCGTGGCCCCGATACCATGTACGTATTTACTTCCACAAACACAACGTTGTAACTTGTGAGTGACTCGGTATCTTCTTCTGCGCATGCGGGTCGCTTTGCGGTCGCATATACCGTTCACACAGCAGACAGACTGAGGTCGCAATTAACTGCCATTGACGGCTATAGACGTCCAAAAATCATTTGAACTATTTCTATTAGTTTGAATTTTTTTTTGACTTTAGTTAACAAGAGTATAAAAACCTAGAAAAAAATTGATTGTACATTTAGAACAGATATAAAATTTGTGATTAATCGTGAGTTAACTATTGAAGTCATGCGATTAATTACAATTAAAAAAATGTATCGCCTGACGCTCCTAATTTTTTTTAAATAATCGTGTATTTTTAAGAAAAAAAAAAGATTATTAAAAAAAAATTGTTGTTAACAAAAGTGGAAAAAATGTTAAACTAATAGGAACAGTTCAAATAAATTTTTGACGTTCATAGGCGTCAATGGCAGTGAATGAGTTAACAAGTAATGTGAACGCTTACTCAAAAAAAAAAAACGGATTTCACCCCAAAAATCAGAATTGAGCATTAAGACCTGCAGTGACTGTAAACGTGCCTAAGTTACTTTTATAGCAAGTAATTAGCGAAGTAACTAAGTTACTATTCCAAGGTGACTGTAGCAACACCGGGTCATATATAGTACAAGTTATTCAGGATGTTAATTTCAACGACACGTAAGACCGACAATAGTTGCAATTGTTTGCGTGTGCGGTTCAGTGGATGCCTGTCGGGTGTAGCGTGTAATTTCCTTTGTGCATCGATCCACACATCCCTGTTTGTTTTATGGCTTAAATTGAGTTACATGAGTACATTTAAACCTGCAGGCACAATCTGAGCACTTTCCCCGCCTACGCATGTCCACATCTGTGGACAGTTCTAAATGATGATGACTGGAAATAACTCTGGAAATGGAGATAAAAGTATTCTTTGGGCTATTTTCCAATTGTTGTGAGGTATCACTTTTTGGATCATTTTTCTTTGTAAAAATTTGATTGACAATGAAGACTTTCCCAGAAGATACTGAAATTTTATACGAGAAAGACCAAATAAAACCCATGTTTCCCAACACGGTCCAGGAGCAAAAAAAGTGATTCCTAAGAGGGCAATTTTCAACAGGGAAAGAAAATGTGTGAATGATTGACAACTTGGCAGCAGAATGCATGGAAAATACTGAATAAAAACTGTCCTGCTATCAGAATCAATTCGCATAATGGCTGATTATCAGGTGGAAAAAAAAGTATCTCGGTGTTGACAATTCGTTTTTTGTGCTGGGTTTTGCTTTCAATTCATGCAATGTTCCTTCTGCTGAAATGTAGACAGGGTTGACATTGTCATGACATGACATTGTCTACACATTTCATGCATATGATCAACTGTTTATCATGGAAAGGTGTTACACGTAACCTAACAGCATTTACAGTTACAATTCTTTCTGGGCTGGATTTCAAATGTGGCATAGAAAAAATATTGTGAACATTGTGTGCCTTGAAACTTTCATTGTATCACTGGACATTGTGGAGGCAAGGTCTGATTTACAGTATATCACAAAAATGAGTACCCCTCCTCACATTTCTTATATATTTTCATGGGACAACACAGAAGAAATAAGACTTCGACACACAATGAAATGTAGTCAGTGTGCAGCTTATATAACAGTGTAAATGTATTGTTCCCTCAAAATACAAAATGCAAGACACACTTGTCTTTGTATTCATCACCTGGTCGCCGCAGCTCACGCTTAACTCCATCCGAACTAAACACGTTTATCTTGGTCTCATCAGACCACAGGACATGGTTCCAGTAACCCATGTCTGTAGTTTGTTTGTCTTCAGCAAACTTTTTGTGAGCCTTCTTTCTGAGATGTCATTATTTGAACACGCTCTCTATTCACACCTGAGACCTTGTAACACTAACGAGTCACATGACATTGGGGAGGGAAAATGACTGTGCTCAGTTTGGATATTTTCACTTTGGGGTGTACTCACTTTTGTTGCCAGGGGTGTAGCTTCTAATGGCTGTATTTTGAGTTATTTTAAAGGAAGAATACATTTACAGTTATATAATCCGTACGGGCGGCACGGTGGCTGACTGGTTAGCACGTCCGCCTCCCAGTGCAGAGGACGTGAGATCGAGTCTGGGCTTCGGCCTTCCTGGGTGGAGTTTGCATGTTCTCCCCGTGCTTGCTCCTCCCACATTCCAAAGACATGCATGGCAGGTTCATTGAACTCTCTAAATTATCCATCGGTGTGATTGTGAATGTGGATGGTTGTTCGTCTCTGTGTGCCCTACGATTGGCTGGCAACCAGTTCAGGGTGTACCCCGCCTACTGCCCGAAGCCAGCTGGGATAGGCCCCAGCAACCCCCGCAACCCTTGTGAGGACTTAGCGGTTAAGAAAATGGATGGATGGATGGATAATCTGTACACTGACCACCGTGCCTTATGTCTTCAGTGTTCATGATAATTAAATAGCTGCAGAAATTTGAATTATAACCAAAACAAGTTATGCACAGCGTTGCTTCCAAAACACAGCACGCACATACCTGCATGTGATAGTGAGTGTCTGATTGACCGGAATCATAAGGTCGTCTCTGGAGCTGTCAAGAACAGGCGGCGTCATAGAAAAGCCGATCACGAGACCTGTAGAAGGGAACAAGAAAGCTCTGTTGGATTCATGTGTCATACAGGATCAACCGTTTCAATGGCGCAACTGCGCTGCCGTCAAATGTCAGACACACTTCAGTAATCTGTAGGCGGACCGTAAAGCAAGTTGTTCATTACAGTTACAAGCTACAAGGAAATGGAGGGATAACGTTTCGCGGGCTTTTGTGCTGAAAAACAACCAGCCAGACCAGCTGTGGGTCATTCAAAAGGCCACACAGCACTTCAGACTTCTTTTCATGATTGAAGGGCCACAGGTTCTAGATACGATTCGAGACAAATTGGCGAAGAGATGCAACACTTGGACACATCACCAAACATCAATAACAACCAACAACAAAACAAAGACAACTTCATTGAGCAACCAAGTTTAACTCACTTACCAGAAGTTAACACTGATAGCTAATGCTAATCTGTGCGTTTGGGAAAAACAAAAATCAGAAATTCAAAGTAGCTTTTATTCAATTTTGGCTTCATTTCAAACAATTTACGGCTAAAAGGGACAGATTTTCTTCTAGCCCAACAGCCAAGTCAAGCGGAGAAACTTGATGTGAGGGAAATTAGTATATGTTGTACATCTAAATTCAGAATGGCTCACTCACAAACTCATTTGCGAAAATAGGCTGAACAAAAGATTGACTTTGTTTAATTTCACACTTGATGTTCCACAATATCTTTGCTTTAGAAATTAGAAGCACACAAACAACCACAACAAGATACCCTTGACTCCTCTAACCTTGAATGTCGCGTCTCCATGTCGGCTCAGAAGTGTACGATAAAAAGCATTTTCGCTATTGTTTGTCACCGGCTGCATACAATTGAATAAAAAAGGTGAAATGAAAATCAAAGTACGGCAGCAAAACTGCAGAAAATCATTTAATGAAAACATATATAATGAGTCACAAGCTGATGCAAATGTAGTTATCCAACATAAACAAGAAGGGACAATCTGTGGCCTATTATGGCATATGATTATAACAACAACAAAAACTAATAGGCTATGTTCACGTTCAATGTGACGTGATGTCATTCATGCTGTTGAGAAAACGGCTTTATTTATTTTTGTTCCGTCAAAGAAATCCAAAGACTTTTCAAATGGTAACTGAGGGAAATAAATTTCCATACAAACACTCAAAAGGCAAAAAAACTCAACAATGAGTCGGCCTCCAAAATGGTGGTGCGTGACGTCGTGAGAACACTAAACTATTAAGGGTGTAAAGAAAACCAATTTGAATCAGATGATCAAATTAGATTTTAAAAGCTGAATGCATTGAATCGAACCAAATTGTTCGTCTTTAAAATGTAAAGTCCTTGAATCATATCACACCCTGTGTATCGAGTTACGCATCAAATAGGATTTTTATTGGCTCGATGCACACTCCTAAAACAGACAGACAGATAGATTTAAGCTAGATTGCTAGCTAGCTATTAAGCTAGATTGCGAGCTAGTTCTTAAGATAGATTGCGAGCTACTTCTTAAGCTTGCTAGCTAATTATTAAGATCGATTGCTTGCTAGCTAGCTATTTAGATAGCTATTTAGACAGACAGACAGACAGACAGACAGATAAGATAGATAGATAGATAGATAGATAGATAGATAGATAGATAGATAGATAGATAGATAGATAGATAGATAGATAGATAGATAGATAGATAGATAGATAGATAGATAGATAGATAGATAGATAGATAGATAGATAGATAGATAGATAGATAGATAGATAGATAGATAGATAGATAGATAGATAGATAGATAGGAAAATTGCCTATAATTTTTAGGACAACTCATTACATTAACTGTTTGAGTAGATCAGTGTAAGTGATGTTGCCATTTTTTAAATGAAGTTGTAGCTCACATGCTTTTCCTTTGTCATAGCTCTTTGTGTAAAAGGGTTAGAGACTCCTGCTGAAGGCCAACAATTATTTGTTGCTAAAAATCTTTTGTGCCTCTCCTTCTCACAGTGCTGTCTCCTTGGCAACAAAATCAGAACTCCACTGCCCCACACAGCAAAGAAGATCAAACAGGAACATACAGTGCACGTCACGCTGTATACTGCAAACTCAAAGACACAATTCATATTAAGACGAGAGGCAAGAACACATTCTGGCAACACACAATCTGTTGCCAGCCTGGGTCAAGAATGCAGATTAATTTAGTTTCTCTTTCTCCACAACAGTCATAATAGATCTGGAATTGAATCATGTGGGTGGCAGCCAGAGAACTTGGAGAAACCCCACGCAACCACGGGGGAAACCTGCAAGCTCCACAGAGGACCGCCTCAGAACCTTGAAGCTCTGAACTGTAAAGCAGAAATATATTTTGACCTAGACCCGGTATGCTAACATTCACCAGATGGACAAATAAACATCGATATGGTCCCCTGTGACATGAAAAAAAAAGAAAAAAATTGCCATTGTCGTTCTTCGAGTATTTCTTGATTGTTTTTGTTCACAATTGAGACAACCAAACCAGTGAGCACCTTGGCAAACAAACAGATAAAAGTGGGAAATAGTGTTAGGCAATGATTCCTTCGCAGCTTGAGACCCAGCAGGCGATTCCTGCGGCTCCTTCACCGATCCCAAGCTTTGCTCCTAACGACAAGGAAAAGCCATCCTAGGTCATTGTCTCGGGACCGATGTGAACTTACCACCAACAAGAGTCCCATCAGCACCCCTCCAACACATGGAGGCTTTGTGTACTGTTCCTCACACCCGAGACGCTGAGAGCCAAACAGCAGACTGGCAGGTTAAGAAAAACAATAAATGATTGATCCTGACTCAAAGTAGATTAAAACGTTGACAGATAAATTGTATTTTCTTGGACTAAAATAAAGACTAAAATGCTAGATTTATAGTCGACTAAAAAAAGACTAAATCAAAACGGGATAAAATTAACACTACCGTGCGCCCCGGTTTAGATCGTAATATGTATGCGGGAGTGATTCTGTCCGCTCACGCATGTAAACAAGTTAATCCCGAATCTTTCACAAACCGGAATTTTGACTTTAACCCGAATATTGATTGCATGTTAACGTAGTCCCTGTTTTACGACTAACCCGATTTGCGGCCTTCAACGAGGCTGCCCCGACTCCTGGGAACATTGTGTAAACATAGCTTTAATTATAAATGTAGCCCAGGAAAAGTAATAACATAATTTTGGTGTATGTTGCCGGGGGGATACTATTTTTAGACGCAACCTATTTTGTTTGAGGTTTTTCTGTTCTACCGCAAGAAACGGCTTAGCTCATCATTTTCATAACAATTTCCACACTATACACTCGAGTACCCTTGAGCCTTACAGACTTCTTTAAAGTACTCCCAATTTACACGGTGCAAAAAGCGTGTATAACACCAAGCGGGATGTAATGAGCACCATTTTTCCCAATGCTTAATAGTAAAAGGTTTATTTTTAAAATGATATATTCAAGTAGATTACATGTAAATTAATATTAAAACACTTTTGCCGGTTTGTATTTAGTGAAGTGTTTTTTTTTCTTTCATGAACATGATCGTACCAAGAATTTCCCAAGTCCGTGCGTGCATATAGACAAGCCGGCAACCAAATACTAAACAAACGACTTTGCTTGAATATTTCTGGGTGAATTCCAATGTACATACACAAGCGTTGACATTATTATTCCTTCTGGAAGACGTGTACCGAGTGATAAGCCTCCAACGTGACAGTTTCCGTGACGAACGCTTGCCTCCCCAATTCAATCAGTTGTGAGATCGTCCACTGACAGACAGGATGCAAATTAAGAGTCTGTTTGAAATGCCATGACCGACTCGCATGCGCTCACAAGTCCAACGTCGGACCAGGAACGCAAAAGTAAAGACGCGGTTGTTCAGCCCTCAGCTTTAACTCTTGGGATTTTCTAGCAGCCACTAGCCGCTCCCCCACACGAAGATAGCTGACTAGTACGAGTAGTCACCGATATCTATACCAAGTAAAGACACCACTAGTAAAATGATTAAAGTATATCCGAATATAGCGCATTTTCTAGTTCCTGATTGAAAAATGGCCACAAGTTTGGGTGTAAAAATGGTTCTTCCTGTTCATAAATTTGAAAAGAATCGGCATTATAGCAATCGATCTCTGTGACGTGTACAGGAATATCTGAAATACACTTTCGTTGACCAAGTCCACAAAATGTTATTAACTTGTAGAAGTAAAAAGTTTGAAGTTGAACCATGACGAAAAGACCAGTCCTTTGTCGTACATTCGCTATTTGGTGATTCAAAAATAATAATAATAATAATACTGGAACGGTCAGAGTAACGTGATTATTAATAGAAGATCCTTGAGTTTTAAATACCAGCAAATTATTGTCCGTGTGTAAAATGCCGTCAATGAATTATTTTTCTAATCTTGAAAGGGCAGTCTTTTGTTTAATTAGTTTTAGTACGGCAAGGAGCCGTGATTTCTTTGTAAGGTCACACTCCATGAGACTTTTATGGGCCATTGTTTGGCTGTACCGAATGCTGGAAGTTATTAATGTGTTTTTCTCTCGTTTCCACCCACAGTTGAGATGACACATTTTAAGAAAGAGATTAGGTCGACAACCCTATATTCTTCTCTCAGAAACAGGCACAAATAAGTTATCTACAACCATGACTTTACACTTCACGCTTTGTTGCAGCAGACAGTTTTTCACTGCCCTCTGCAGCCTCTTCTATTTATACATCCATCCATTTCCTTCCGCTACCCTTAATCTCCTCTTGAATACAAATTATTTTTCTGTAAGAGGAGAGCCTCATTCGACTTTATTTTGTTGCTGTTAGCATACTGACTGGCGCTAGATTGTTTTCAGAGTTTGCCACGATCATTCACACTCATTTGGAAACCTATTGAGTTTTCAATAAACGTAACATTTAGCTAGCATACAGCTAAATTGACATTTGTAGTAAAATATAGACAAGACATATCAACAATAAAATCCTTCAATAATTCACACTTTCACATTTAAAAAAACATTTTAAAGCGCCTAATTATAAGTAGTAGTGTTTTCAGTCGTTTTTAAGTGCAACAGTTTCTAAAAATGATACAAATAAATAATTTAGGATTGGTCCTGTTGGTCCTCTCATGCAACTGAGCCATTATTCCAACCACAAACTCTTAACTTACGACCAATTATGCCATCATGCTGTGATTCTCAAAGTGTGGCACATGGGCTCCCTCAAGTGGTACACAAATGAATTACTGCCCAAGTACGGTTCAGTTGTATTTAACTTTTAAGTTCAATACATTTGCAATTATGTTTAAAACTTATTTTTATTTTATTTTTTAGTACAAATTCATTTTCGTGAAAAAAATAATTGAATAATTAATAATAATATATATATAAAAAATATTTTAATTTTTGGCTTATGACATATACCCTTATATTTGGACTTTAATGGCATAAATGATAAATGTTTTTCACATGAAATAATGACTTTATTGTATAAAGTTTAATTTAGATTTTACTTTTCATAATTTTTGTAGTGTTCCATCTTTAGTCAGATTTTTTTTTCTTGGAATATTTCATCTTCTTTATTCCTGTAAACCCCACGTCATTATAATGGTACTATAATTGGTAGATCCAATTATTTTTTGGGAGTGGGAGGCCTACTTGGTGTCAAAAGTTTGAGAACGGCCTATTCAGTGGCAAAAGTCTGTGCAATATATGAAATGTAACTTTGTCTCCACAGTGGCTTTAAAATAAATTACAACTCACCGGAACTAATGATTTCTTACTGCTGCTTTAGCAAAGCTTTAGAAAGGAGATCAGCCCAAGGGCTGTAGCTGAGCTGGCCAGTTTGAAGAAGCATGCAGAGGAGAAGTGTTTGGCAAGGAGATGAAATAGATGTTTGCATGTGCATTTAGTAGGGCCTTTCAAAAAAAAAAGAAAAAAAAGAAATGTGTTGAGTAAATCCATTAATAATATAGGCTGAGTACGAGGGGGTGCGTGGTTATAACCATTCCAGCTAACCCTTGATTGAATCGGTATTTGCAGAAGGCTTTCGCGACACAGCATTTTCCAGAAGGATTACCTAAAAACTGTATGATGGCTGGCTTGTTGACAGCCACGTTATAAATTACACACGTACCAGGGGGCCAACAAATAACGAAGCTTCATGCTCTGGTTTCCCATGCATTCCTGCAGCTGGCACAAAGATAAAGCGTGCCATCTTTCAAATACGATGATCACTTCACATTAAATCACAGCTGGAAGAAAGAAAAAAAGTAAAAGCTTACTAATTCTGGACATTTATTTGCGAAATCGAGACATTTCTCCTGAGATATGCCGTGTTTGCGCTTTTGTGAAGCAATGTCGAAGTAATGTGCATGTAGTCTTCGCCAGCTCGTCCAAGCAAATATTTAAAAAAACAAAACAAAGCTGAGTGGTCTATAAAACTTTGAGGCTGAACTAAAAGAGAAAATAACTTTATTATAGAACATCTCTATGGCTGGATACAAGACTATTTTTCACCCATGAGGAGAAATCAGTCAGAAGTACAGCAAAAGTAGTCAGAATGTTAAGGTTGCTTTAGCCAGCATGAGTTTGGTTAGCCATTAAGCTAACATGTGCTAGTAACTAACGTCACTTATTAGCTAATTCAGATCTTCCAATATGCCACAAAATAAAATAAAATACAATAGATATAATCATCTTCTACAGAGCTTATAGCTGCGGCTTCGCTTTCAGGCAAGAACGATGTGCAACTTGGTCGCTGTTAAACTGAAAAACAGAAGCCAGATAAACATTTGTAATTGGGTATAAAGGGAAATAAAACTAATTAGTTTGGGATATATATATACAAATGCCTGCAAAATATGCTGATACACTTTCTGTGCATATTTGCCTCAAGCTCAGATCCTGCTTTAAAACTGTAAATATCTTTCATGGCGGCTTAATTGTCTTTGCATAGCTTCCGCTAGTAATTTG